>NW_025421481.1:7500000-8125000 GCF_011764305.1 Mustela putorius furo
TTATTTACTACTCATTGAATGTTTGTGCCTTTAAACACCATCAACCTCCATCCCCTGGCAACGACCGTTTTACTCTCTTTTCTACGGCTTTGAATATTTTGGATTCTACATATAAATTGTACTTGTCTTTCTCTGAACTGTCTCATTTAGCAAAATATGCTCAGAGTCCATCCATTGGTATCCCAAAGGGCAGGGAATCCTCCTTTTTTTCATGGCTGAATAATATTCTAGGTTATGGTATTTGTTCCTGTTAATAACTCAAAAGCCTCACTACAATGGATATAGGAGTAAGTGTGTTATGTACGCCACATAGTAGATACCTGATTTCTGTTCTACGTTCTTGACATCAACCATCTTTACCACTCATAATAATCTTCTAAAGAAATGAGTATTATAAACCCTGCTTTTCAGATGAGCAAACAGAGTTCAGTGGGTATAAGCAAGTTGCCCGAAGTTCTCAGCAGGCCAAACCAGGCCTCCAGCCGGGTGCATGCCAAAGTCAGCATTCCATGCCTAATGGCATCACAGAGGAGAGGAAGAGGCTTGGTTTGGACAGTGAAACCTTAAGAGAGGAATGGAGAAATGTCAGGTTAGTACTGGGTTTTGAACTGGAAGGATGAGATCCTATGTTATAAGAGAGGTATAGGGTAAGAGATCCCCCTGCTTGCTTCAAGGAGACCCATTTTCCTTCAGCTTCTTATTCCTCTTATTTATTCTCAATACCATCCTAGCACAGGGTCCCAGAGAGTAGGAGCTCAACCATCATCTGTTGAATAAAGAAAAGAAATGACTACAGACTGGCCACCCAGTGCTTATTCCCTCATTGCTAACCTTACCTCTTACTTTGCTGCCAACATTTCAATGAGGACTTTTTTAGCCACAAATGTGTCTCTCCTTCCTACCTTCCCCAAGTTTCTGAAGGCTTATTTATATCGTTGTCTTTCCAGGACTTATTTTGAAATTGTGGACTTCTTTGGCAAATACAGAAAGCCTCAGTAAAGCTGGCACTTATTCTGTAAGTTGGTACTGAGCAGGGTAAGGAAAATAAATAAACACATGAAAATAAATAAAGCCCACTTAGACCAGATCCAGTTCTGGCCACATACAGCAATTGCTACATTTTATGTATTTCCCTGAGTCATTTTTTTTTTTTTTCATGAGGTTTTGATCATCAGAGAACATAAGGCCTGATATCAACATGGGCAGAATAAAAGAGATTAAAAAATTAATCTTACATGTTATCACCACAGAGACACACACACACAATGGTAATGATGTAAGGGGATGGAGGTGTTAACTAATCTTATTGTGGTAATCGTTTTGCAATATATTTGTGTATAAAATCATATCATACACCTTATATCTACAGGTGTTATATGACAGTAGTATCTCAGTAAAGCTGGAGAGAAAAAGTACCATAATGAATACACACTCCAACCTTTTGATGGCTTTTTAGGTTATTTCTTAGTATCTATGTGTTTGTTCTGATTATGATCAGAAAGTAGCAAGAAGCATCCTCTACACATAACGTTGAAAATCTGTATGTTTATCTAGGAAATGAATTCATACAAGTAAAAATAAAAAAACAAAAAACAAAAAACTGGGTAGATGAAACCCTGGGTACTAACACACGCGAATTTCCTTTGACTTGCTGTTTTCTTCAAATTAACGAAACCTTACTGAGTATCAGAAGCTGCACATGGCCAGTGGAAGGGATCCCTGCTAAGCCGGATTCTGGAATGTTGAGCAACTACTGGCACTGTTGCAAAGTCCTTTATTTCTTTTGGGATCCCTCCTTTTTTCCTTTGAACTTACTAACTCCAGGATATCAAATGGCTTGAAAGAGTTCATGCAATTCTTCAGTCTCTCTTGCGGAGGTTCAGCCTTCTCATTTGTAAAAAGGGCTGTTTTGGTCTGAATGTTCGTGTCCCTTCCAAATATAACGTATTGAAATCCTAATGGCCAATGTAATGGTATTATTAGATGGAGCCGCAGGAGGGATTTGCTTAGGTCATGAGGGCGGAGCCTTCACAAATGGGATTCCTGGCCCTGCACAGCTGTAGCCACCTTGGCCAAGTGAAGCTACAGCAAAAAGATAGCCCTCCAGGAAGCAGGTACTCCCCTCACATCAAATCTGCCTGTGCCTTGATCTTGGACTTGCCGACCTCCAGAACAGTGAGAAATAAATTTCTGTTGTTTACAGGCCACCTAGTCTCTTGGGTATTTTGTTAGAGTGGTCTGAACAGACCAAGACATTAGCGCAACAAAGTCTTGTCTTCAGTGTTGTAAGAATTAAATACAGCATTCATAATAGTAACAGTTCACATTACTATTCAAAGGTATATTTATATCTGTCTATATCAATGTCTCTCCACTTATTTATGTAATCATTTGATCCTGACAACAACCCTGTGAGGTAGACATTTTCTCTCTAACAGATAAGAAAACCCTGTTCAGTAATTGCCAGAGATCATTGCAGTGGGGCAGGTTTGTGAATTCCCTGGGGCTGACTAACTCTGGTGCTGGTCAGGTCTTCTGGGGCCTGGAACAGTGTGCTAAGCACAGAGAGGCACTGCAAATGCACCTTGACGCTGAATTTGGATGCTAGTATTTTTCTCTGCAAAGTCAGAACTGAAAAATCATGGAGTATAAGAAGAAAATACAGTTAGTAGTGTTATGTTGTGGCTTTTATGTTTTCCAGCTTGACTTATGGTTACCCAGTCACAGTAACAAAAACGTGTATGGGCAGCCTGTCTACCCCTCGCTCTACCTCTGCTGGCATCCCATGGCTTCTTATCTGATGAAATAATGTCCCAGCATGTGGATAAGCCCAGTGAGATTTTTAGTGGGCAGGAGGTGTAATATGGAGAAAAATAGTCCAGGCTGACATGGTGTGCCAGAGATAGCCATTATGGATGATATCATTGTCCTCAATATGGCACTTGGTTGGACTTGAAAAACTCCCTCATTTTCTGCTACATGCAATTCAGGCTTGCCTTTTAACCTCTGCAGTGTTAATCTGTATAGCCACAGGATATCTTCAGTCATAAGAGTACAAATTCCTGGTCTAGAAGGTCAAAAACCACATCGCCATCACTCTAGATCCTTCCTCCAGCATCCTCCCCCCTCCACCGCTAGCTCCTTGGCCCTCATCACTGCAAATCCCCTGAAGAAATGGAACATGCAGTCATTCAAAAAAAAAAAAATGTGTTGTTGCAAAGGTCAAAGCAGTAAACTCCAATTCAACAGAATCTAAGAAGGATTACAATTCTGATCCCCCTGTCTGGTGACAGACGTCATCTCTGGAGGAGAAAAAAGCAGCGTGCCATCAATCCACTCTAGTAGAGAGGGCAGGAGGAACCATCAATTTATTTCGGCCCTAGGAGGACTCGGGAAAATCTCCGAGGATGTGCTGTGTGCTGGTATGGCAGGAGCCCTGGCCGAGTTTTTGGTCCCTGTCCAGCATTCGCAAGGAGACTAGCAGTAGCTAATGAGCCTCTTTGAAATGATTTCTTTGCATTGTGGGAAGAAGGTCACCATAGATGGGATGTCATCTCCACTTCTGAACCGAGATGGAAAAGTGCCACTGCATAATAGCGAGTTGTCAAAGAGGGGAGAAGCAGAGGTTTAACAGAGATTCTTTTGCCCTCAGTGGGTTTGGTTGAAATTTAAAAATAATCAAACTAACTATTACGGCTCTTCTAATGGAGCAGGTGGATTGCTCTTGTATGCCCTCCCCACCTTTTTTTTTTTTTTTTTTTTTTTTGTAAATAGAAGAGCAAATGCTTTAAAGGATAACTTACATGTATCTGAGGGTGAAGAGAATGTCGTTAGGAAAGAAATCGTGAAAAGAATAAAGTACTAACGTAACATTAGGTTCATAGCTCATGCAAAATGAAGGTGGGATGTGAAACCCAGAAATCAAAAAATGCAGGGATGACGGATGGAAGAGGAAATGCTTTGAATTGGCTAATCTTCACAGTCTGTAGTCTCAAAGAAAATTGGGGCACGCAAGGACTGTGTGTCAAAAGTTTTAGCAAGAAAGGAGAATGTTCTAAGCAGACTGAATTATAACGCTTCAGGTGGATCAGAACTCACTCAGTTCTCACTCCTTTTCCCCTTCACAAGGACTCCATGCGGGAGCTTGTTAGAAATGCAAAGTCTTAGGCCTCCTCGTCGAATCAAAATCCGAATTTTTAAGAAAATCCTAGGCGACATGCATGCACATTAAAGTTTGAGAATTTCTGATAAAGTCTAGTACTTTCTACAAGTACTCTGGAGTTATTAAGTTCTTCACCTTTTCCTCCCACTCTTTATTTACGAAATCCACTACATAATCAACTTGCAAAGAGAATTAAGCCCTATATTATCTGGCAAATACTTTCCTCCGAAAGACTGGAGATGAAGGCTGAGGCCGTCTAATGAAGCTTTCCCTTGACCTTTCCCCTGTGATTTCACCCTGTATGTTAGCAAATTTAGTCATAAATAGAAATTGCATTGTCAAAACACAGGGGCCATGCCCAATAGCAGCAACAGTCACCACTGAACTCTGTTAATTATACAAAAGGCTAGTTAGGCTCATTGTGACTGGAAGGTCAGCTAACAGCTATGTGGAGAGAATGTTCCTTGGGAATGTGTACCTTTCCAAATGACAAAATATAATTAAGATTTGAACTGTCAAATGAATTGTCAAGAACACAAATTATTATTACTACTGTCTGTCTCTCTCTCTCTCTCTCTCTCTCGCATTTCTTTTTAAAGCAAAGTTGAGTTACATTAAAAGCCAAATTCAGATATTAGATCCATAGGGCATTTCTGGCTTGGAATTTTTTTTCCAATAAAAGAGGTTTTCTAAGTTACTATCTCCCATAAAAAGCAGCTTTTCTGAATCTTGAGATTGTGATAAACATATGGAGAATGTGATCTGCCTGTGGTGAATTGCTGAGAGCAAATTTTTCTAAAGCGTCTCCTATTTGCTTACAAGCTGGTTTTTTTCCAGAAAAGGTATTATTCCAAATTCTCTTGCTCAGATGATAGGAAATATGTTGGAATAATCCAGACGGACACAATGCTCATGCAAAGCTCTTTGGTCCTTGTGGATTTTCTTGTCCCTAAAATTTGCAGTATTTATGTTTCTGAGAGCTCCAGCTAAAGCTCATTTTCAATGAGAAAAATGAATGGGGAAAGGGGCAAAAAGCTGAAAAGAGGAAGGAAAGTGAATGAATCTTGATATTGGGGATAACTTAAAAATTCATTTATTTGTTTGTTCATTTTTCAGATATTTATTAAGGGCCCTGTATTCAAAATACTCTGCTAGGCATTGAGGATACATAAGAGTCATACACAAAAGACATGGTCCCTGACCTCATGGAGGTAATAGTCTAGTAAAATATATATTGAGTTCTTACTCCCTTTTCTGTACTTGCTTTGTGCCTAGGTGCTCTGGGGAATGCAAAAAAAAAAAATATATATATATATATATATATATATATATATATATATATATATGACACAGTAAAGCCTCTTAAGAGGCATTTAGATCACTTGGAGCTTGTGTCATTTACCATTTCCTCCTTTTTTCCCCTCAGCATCTTTTTCCTTCTTTTCTAGTGATAAAATCCCCCTTTTATGTTGGGGAACTACAGTGAACCCATTAGGTAAAATATGGAGGGATTATGAACCAACTTCCCTTATGAAGACTGCATACAGACTAAAGCACAACCAGTTGGATATTCTTTCTTTAGAATTTCAATCCTGAGCCATACTGCAAAAAGAATGAATTGCTGATTGTTCCCCAATAATGGTGGCCATGAAGAGCTACAGGATGCTGGATGTACACTTCCAGAGCTTTCTTGGTTTCTGGCCTTTTCAAGCCAAGTCCTTCATCTGGGGATTCCTCCATACACTTTTCAAATAAAATCCTCTTTGCTTAAGTTAGCAGATTTGGCTTACGTTTCTTGCAACCCAAGAAACTTGCCAAGTGAAAGTAGTACCAGAGGTGGAGAAACAGATTCTGGAGAGCAAAGACAAGTATACTACAAGTATAGTCACGGCCCTCAAGGAGAATGTAGCTCATCTGGAGCTTCCCTAGTTGGTTCTGAGAGCTTTTGCCTTGCTAGAATTACCTCTACAGGTACCAGTATTAAAACACAGATCTTAACTTCCCTACTTTCACAGGCCATTTCTATAGGATTTCAGGATTAAGTAAACTTGAAGGGGGAAAGATCCTAACAGAATCAGTGAAGAAAATGAAGAAAGGAACGAATGAGAAGAAAGAGCAAGGGGGAGAGCGAAAATGCGGGAGAGGGGGTGGGGGCGGGGAGAGAACATTGTTCTGTGTCTTAATTTTTATTTTTGATTCTGAAACTATTTTGTGAAGATTTTAGGGAAAAGGGTCTCTTTGGCACAATGCATCTTGTCAACTGTGAAGAGCATTTTCAGAAGAATGAAAAAGACCCCTCACATCCCATTCATAACCTATAGCTTGTGGGTGATGGCTCACCTGTGAGAAACTTAAAAAAAATAGAATCAGTTTCAAGACTCGTCAGCCAGTAAATAACATTTCATATAGAGGGATTTCAATCACCCAAAGGCATCTGTCTTGATGACTCTATTTGTGGATAGTAAAATTACCAATGTTTATCAGGGGGTAAAATATTGGCAAGTCCATTCTGTACTTTACCATCTGAAAAGATTCTATTTTTCAAACAAAAGTGTCTGACAAGCAAATCGCATGTAATGACATATATCAGGATCTCACTGAACAATCTCTGTTTCTAGACAATTTAAATCAGATTTGAGCAGGGAAAACTAGATGCCGCTAAGAACATTAGTCAGTGATTTTAAACAACGAGCTTGACCTTGTGTCTCCAAAGATGCATAGTCTTTAAAGGACAATTAGCCGGGAACATTGCCCCAAGTTAACTCTCTTGTCTCATGTGTGTAGGCCTCCCTGTACTGCACTGTTGAAAAGGCTCTTCTTAGTCTGAATACTTTCTCTTGATAATACTTTTTTCTCTTTCTTCTTGTTTTCTATGGAAATAAAACACAGTTGCCTCAAATGCCTAATGTTCCTTTTTATGTAGCTGGATGTCCTGCCTGGGGACTATCATGCCTGAGGCCCCCCTGCCCCCTGTTTCTTTACCTACAGAAGTTGCCTGTTAGCACCCAGATTATACAAGGACTATCATCACATGGTAATCTCGAGTTCTGGCTTTTCTCAGAAAAATAGCTTTAGGAACTGTCTTAGTCTTTCAGGCTGCTCTAACATAATACTGTAGATATGACTACTTTACTGAGTGGCTTATAAACAGCAGATAGTTATTTCTCAGTTCCAGAGGCTAAGAAGTCCAAGATCAAGATGCTGGCAGGTTTGCTGTCTAGTTAGAGCCAGCTTCCTCATAGATGCCTGTCTTTCCTCTGTGTGCTCATGTAGCAGAAGGGACAAGAGAGCTCTCTGGGGTCCCTTTGTAAGATCACTAATCCCAGCCATGATGGCTCTTTCCTCATGACCTAATACTACCTCCCAAAGGCCCCACCTCCTAATACTATCACAATGGGGGTTAGGATTTCTATATATGAATTTGGGAGTAGGGGAGAAAGTCACCATAGTAGTGACTCTTGGTAGAGTGACATGAATAAAGTAATGTGAATGACCAGGAAAGGAGGGTATAAAGAGACTTATTGTATATTGGGTGGCAGGGAGGTTTCATCCTCTGACAGAGGTGGGGATGGTTTTAGGTTTAGGGATGATTTAGGCCTTATCTCCTTGGGGGAAAGGGATCGATTTAAGTCCCCTATGCCAACTTGTGCCCTAAGAAGTAGGAATTATGTGAACTGAGAAAGATGTCCACTAGAGTTACAGTTTTGGAGCACTGGGGAGGATGGGACCAAAGAACCTAGACATGGTTTTAGGATGGTCATCACATCACCTAGAGTGAACATGAGCCCATAGATTATTGGTACTGTGTAAGGATGAGCATTGACACTGACACCGTGTGTTGTGAGGAGCAGTGGTGGTGGTGACCTTCATAGTTCTCTGTGCACCTGGAAAGGGAAAGAGGGCAGTTACCTTTGGAAGTTCTCAGTAGTTCTTAAGTAATTGTCAGGGACACCTTGACAGGAGAATATTGAACTTCCTGCTTGTATGGCAGGTGAGAACTTAAGTGATTATTTGCACACTAAAAGATGTGATTTTTCTTGTATTGTTATTTCTTGGAGCACTTCCTTTTGTGTGATCAATGACATCAGCTTTTATTCTCATGCTAAAATCAATTAACTTTTTTTTTTCTATTCAATTGAATGTCATAATTTATCTTCTTTATTATCACAGAGAGATAAAAAAGGGCAGCTCAGTATCATATCCTCTAGCATTTTTTCCAGTTTTATTGAGAAATAATTGACATAAATCAATTTAAGGCATATAGCATGATAGTTTGATTTTTATATATATTGTGAAATGATTATCACATTAGGTTAAGCTAACATCCATCTCCTCATATTGTAACAATAGGAAGAAATAAAAAAAGAAAAAATTTCTCTTTCAGATGAGAACTTGTAGAATTTACTCTCTTAACAACTTTATCTTAAAGCAGTGTTAGCCATAATCATCATGTTGTACACTACATCCCTAGTATTTATTTATTTTATAACTGGAAATTTGTATTTCTTAGCACCTTCCTCAGTTCTTCTCCCCCTCTCCCCACTCTGATCTCTTTTTCTATGAATTTGGTCTCTTTTTTTTTTTCTTTTTAAGATTTTATGTATAAGTGAGATAATACAGTATTTGTCTGACTCTAACTTATTTCACTTAGCATAATGTCTTCAAGATCCATCTATCTTGTTGCAAATGGTAGGATTTCCTCATTTTTTAAAAAAAATTTAATTTTTTTATTTTTTATAAACATATAATATATTTTTATCCCCAGGGATACAGGTCTGTGAATTGCCAGGTTTACACACTTCACAACACTCACCAAAGCACATATCCTCCCCATTGTCCATAACCCCACCCCCTTCTCCCAACCCCCCTCCCCCCAGCAACCCTCAGTTTGTTTTGTGAGATTAAGAGTCACTTATGGTTTGTCTCCCTCCCAATCCCATCTTGTTTCATTTGTTCTTCTCCTACCCACTTAAGCCCCCATGTTGCATCACCACTTCCTCATATCAGGGAGATCATATGATAGTTGTCTTTCTCTGCTTGACTTATTTCGCTAAGCATGATATGCTCTAGTTCCATCCACGTTGTCGCAAATGGCAAGATTTCATTTCTTTCGATGGCTGCATAGTATTCCATTGTGTATATACACCACATCTTGTTGATCCATTCATCTGTTGATGGACATCTAGGTTCTTTCCATAGTTTCGCTATTGTGGACATTGCTGCTATAAACATTTGGGTGCACGTACCCCTTTGGATCACTACGTTTGTATCTTTAGGGTAAATACCCAGTAGTGCAATTGCTGGGTCATAGGGCAGTTCTATTTTCAACATTTTGAGGAACCTCCGTGCTTTTTCCAGAGTGGTTGCACCAGCTTGCATTCCCACCAACAGCGTAGAAGGGTTCCCCTTTCTCCGCATCCTCGCCAGCATCTGTCATTTCCTGACTTGTTGATTTTAGCCATTCTGACTGGTGTGAGGTGATATCTCATTGTGGTTTTGATTTGTATTTCCCTGATGCCGAGTGATATGGAGCACTTTTTCATGTGTCTGTTGGCCATCTGGATGTCTTCTTTGCAGAAATGTCTGTTCATGTCCTCTGCCCATTTCTTGATTGGATTATTTGTTCTTTGGGTGTCAAGTTTGCTAAGTTCTTTATAGATTTTGGACACTAGTCCTTTATCTGATATGGATTTCCTCATTTTTTGACTGGATAATAGTCCTCTGTGTGTGTGTGTATGTGTTTGTGTGTGTGTCTTTATTCATTCATCCATTGATGGATACTTTGGTTATTTCCATGTTTTGGTGATTATAAATAATTCTGCTGTGAATATAGAGGGTGCAGATATCTTTTTTTTTTTTAATTCGTTTCAGAGGCAGAATTTAGTGATTCATCAGTTGTGTATGACACCTGGTGCTCATTATATCAAGTGCCCTCCTTAATGCCCATCACCCTGTTACCCCATCCCCCCACCCCACTCCCCCTCCGGCAACTCTCAGTTTGTTTCTTAGAATTCAGCATCTCTTGTGGTTTGCCTCCCTCTCAATTTTCATCTTATTTTATTTTTCCTTTGCTTCCCCTATATTCATCTGTTTTGTTTCTTAAATTCCACACATGAGTGAAATCATAGGGTATTTGTCTTTCTCTGACTGACTGACTTCACTTAGCATAATATAGTCTAGTTCCACCCATGTCATTGCAAATGGCAAGATTTCATTCTTTTTGATGGCTGAGTAATTGTGTGTGTGTGTGTGTGTGTGTGTGTGTAGTCACATTTTCTTTGTCCATTTATCTGTCAGTGGATACGCAGGTATCTTTTCAAGTTAGTGTTTTCATTTCTTTTGAATATATTCTCAGAAATGGTTTGGATCATATGATAATTCCACTTTTAATTTTCTGAGGATCCTCCATACTGTTTTCCATAGTGGCTGTACCAATTTACATTCCCACCAAGAGTGTACAAGTGTTCCCTTTTCTCTACTTTCATGCCAACATTTATTATCTCTTGTCTTTTTGTTGATGGCCATTCTAACAGGAATGAGGTAATATTTTATTGTGGTTTTAATTTGCATTTCCCTAATGACTAGTGATCTTTAACATCTTTTTATGCTTTCTGTACCTGTGGTCTTTTGTATATTTTCTTTGGAGAAATACATACTCAGGTCCTTTGCCCATTTTAAAATAGGATTATTTGGGGATGCCTGGGTGGCTCAGGTGGTTGAGCAGCTGCCTTTGGCTCAAGTCATGATCCCAGCGTCCTGGGATCAAGTCCCGCATCGGGCTTTTTGCTCGGCAGGGAGCCTGCTTCTCCCTCTGCCTCTGCCTGCCATTCTGTATGCCTGTGCTTGCTCTCTCTCCCTCTCTCTCTCCAACAAATAAATAAAATCTTAAAAAAAAATAGGATTATTTGTTTTTTTGCTATTGAGTTGTGTGGGTTCTTTGTATATTTTGGAAACAAACTCCTTATCAGATATTTGGTTTGCATGTATTTTTCCCTATTCCATAGGTTATCTTTTCATTTTGTTGATTTTTTTTCCTATGCAGAAGATTTTTAGTTTGATGTAGCCTTACTCGATTATTTTTTGTTTCTTGTGCGTTAGGTGTGATCTCTGAAAAAAACATTACCAAGTCC
This sequence comes from Mustela putorius furo, assembly GCF_011764305.1. Taxonomy (NCBI): domain Eukaryota; kingdom Metazoa; phylum Chordata; class Mammalia; order Carnivora; family Mustelidae; genus Mustela; species Mustela putorius. The sequence goes on from NW_025421481.1 coordinate 7,511,293, forward strand.
ATTTCAAGGAACTTTATTCCTGTTTTCTTTTAGGAGTTTCATGGTTCAGATCCTACATTTAAGTGATTAATTCATTTGAGTTAATTTTTGCGAGTGGTATAAGGTTCAATTTCATTTTTTACATGCAAATATCCCATTATTCCAGCACCATAACATAAAGAGACTGTCTTTTTCTCTATTGAGTATCATTGGTTCCCTTGTCAGATATTAGTTGACCATATGTGCTTGAATCTATCTCTGGGCTCTTGATTCTCTTCTACTGGTCTATGTTTCTGTTTTATACCTGTACCATTCTGTTTTGATGACTGTAGCTTTTTAGTATAGCTTGAAACGAAATGTGATGCTTCCTACTTTGTTCTTCTTTCTCAGCTTTTTTTTTTTTTTTAAATTTAGGTTATTTTATGGTTCCATATAAATTTGGGGAGTGTTTCTTCTACTTTTGTAAAAAAAAAAATGCCAGTGGAATCTTGATAGGGATTGCATTGAATCTATATTGACTTTTGGTAGTATCGACATTTTAATAATATTAATTTTTTCAATTCTTGAACATGGGATACCTTTCCATTTATTTTATCTTCTTCAAATTATTTCACCATTGTCTAGTGCTTTTCCAAGCAGAGACCTTTCACCTCCTTAGTTAAATTTATTCCTAGGTATTTTACTGTTTTTGATTTTTGGAGGACTTCTTGCCAGTGACATTTAACATTTAGACATTATATTGCAACTACTAACTTACATGTTCTTTCAAATAGGTAGAAATTTTTATATATCTTTATAACAATTGTATGATAATTCATATATATGTATTTTATGAAATAATGTGTGTTGTCTACTATGTAATGATAAAGCTGTGACTATGTAATCACTTTATTTTTTTAAAGATTTTATTTACTTATTTGATAGAGAGAGTGAGAGATAGAGTATGAGCACAGGGAAGAGGGGGAAAGAGGCTCTTAGCTGAGCAGGGAGCCTGATGTGGGGATTGATCCCAGGACCCTGGGAACAGGACCTGAGCTGAAGACAGATGCTTAACTGACAGAGCCACCCAGGTGCCCTTATGTAGTCACTTTAGAATCAGGTTTTGTTCTTTTGTCAGGATTCTTGGTGATTAACATAATTTTGGCAAGAGAAAGAATTCAGTCCTGGCCAAATAAGGCCTTTGGGAACACCATATACTTACCAACTCTAATAATTAATTGATCGCATAATTTACTCATTCATTGACTAAACATCTATTGAGGACCTAACATATATCAAGCACTCCATAGGATTCTGGAATTTTAAATATAAGGATGACGTGATGTCTTTTTTAAAAATTAAATTGATTAATTATTTTTATTGTTCAGTTAACCAACATATAGTACATTATTAGTTTTTGATATAGTCTTTGATGATTCATTAGTTGTGTATAACACCCAGTGCTTATCACAACACATCCCCTCCTTAATACCCATCACCTGGTTACCCCATCCTCCTACCCCCTCCTTTCCGTAACCCTTAATTTGTTTCCCAGAGTCCAAAGTCTCTCATGTTTTGTCTTCCTCTCTGATTCCTTCCCATTCTGTTTCTCCTCCTTTCCTCCGTGGTCCTCCATGCTATTCCTTAAGCTCCACAATGAGGGAAACCATATTATAATTGTCTTTCTCTGCTTGAATTATTTCACTTAGCATAATTCCCTCCAGTTCCATCTGTATCCTTGAAAATGGTGGGTATTCATCCTTTCTGATGGCTGAGTAATATTTCATTGTATATATGGACCACATCTTCTTTATCCATTTGTCTGATGAAGGGTATCTTAGCTACTCCCATAGTTTGGTTATTGTGGGCATTTCTGCTATGGACATTGGGGTGCATGTGCCCCTACTTTTCAATACATCTGTATCTTTGGCATAAATATGTAGTAGTGCAACTCCTGGGTTATAGGGTAGCTCTATTTTTAATGTCTTAAGGAAACTCCATACTGTTTTCCAAAGTGGCTGTACCAGCTGGCATTCCCACTGATGGTGAAAGAGGTTTCCCCTTTCTCCACATTCTCACCAACATCTGTTTTTTCCTGCCTTATTAATTTTTTGCCATTCTGATTGGTATTAGGTGGTATCTCATTGTAGTTTTGATTTGTATTTCCTTGATGGCTAGTGATGTTGAACATTTTTCATGTGTCTATTAGCCATTTGTGTGTCTTCTTTGGAGAAGTGTCTGTTCATGTCTTCTGCCCACTTCTTGACTGGATTATTTGATTTTTGGTGTTGAGTTTGAGAAGTTCTTGGATACCAGCCCTTTATCTGTAGTGTCATTTACAAATATCTTCTCCCTTTCCATGGGTTGCCTCTTAGTGTTGTTGACTGTTTCCTTTGCTGTGTGGAAGCTTTTTATTTTGATAAAGTCCCAAAAGTTCATTTTCCCTTTTGTTTCCATTGCCTTTGGAGACATGTCTTGAAATAAGTTGCCGTGGCTGATGTCAAAGGGATTACTGCCTATGTTCTCATCTAGGATTTTGATGGATTCCTGTCTCACACTGCAGTCCTTCATCAATTTCAAATTTAGCCTTGTGTATGGTGTAAGAGAACAGTCCAGTTTCACTCTTCTGCATGTGGCTGTCCACTTTTCCCAGCACCACTTATTGAAGAGACTGTCTTTTATCCACTGGATGTTCTTTCCTGCTTTGTTGAAAATTAGTTGCCTATATAGTTGAAGGTCCATTTCTGGGCTGTCTGTCCTGTTCCACTGATCTATGTGTCTGTTTTTGTGCTAATACAATGATGTCACAATGATCACAGCTTTGGAATATAGCTTGAAGTCAGGCATTCTGAAGCCCCCAGCTTTGGTTTTCTTCTTCAACATTCCCCTGACAATTTGGGGTCTTTTCTGGTTCCATACAAATTTTAGTTTTTTCCAGCTTTGTGAAAAATGTCAGTGGTATTTTGATAGGGATTGCATTGAAAGTGTAGATTACTGGGAAGCATAGACATTTTAACAATGTCTATTCTTCCAATCCATGAGCATGGAATATTTTTTCATCTCTTTGTTTTCCTTCAATTCTTTCATAAGTGTTCTCTGGTTTCTAGAGTACAGATCCTTTACCTCTTTGGTCAGGTTTATTATTAGGTATCTTATGATTTTAGGTGCTATTATAAATGGAATCAATTCCTTAATTTCTATTTCTTCAGTTACATTGTTAGTGTATAGAAATGTAATTTATTTCTGTGCATTGATTTTATATCCTGCTACCTGGCTGAATTGCTATATGAGTTCTAGTAAGTTGGGGGTGGAGTGTTTTGGGTTTTCCACATTACAAATGCACAAGCTAACCTTACACCTAAAGGACCTGGAGAAAGAACAGCAAATAAGGCCTAAACTAAGTAGGAGAAGAGAAATAATAAAGATTAGAGCAGGAATCAATGAAATAGAAACCAGAAAATCTGTAAAACATATCAATAAAACTAGAAACTTTTTATTTGAAAGAATTAATAAGATCAATAAACCTCTGGTCAGACTTACCTAAACGAAAAGGGAAAGGACCCGACTTAAAATTATGAATGAAAGGGAAGAGATCATGACTAACATCAAGGAAATAGGACCAATCATTAGAAATTATTACCAGCAAATATATGCCAACAAATTAAGCAATCTAGAAGAAATGGATGCATTCCTGGAAACTTATAAACTACCAAGACTGAAAAAGAAAGAAAGAAAGACAATCTGAACAGACTGAATATCCAGCAAGGACTTTGAGGCAGTAATCAAAAAACTCCCAAAAAACAAGAGTCCAGGACCAGATGGCTTCCTAGGAGAATTCTAACAAATATTTAAAGAAATAATGCCTACTCTACTGAAGCTATTAAAAAAAATAGAAATAGAAGGAAAACTTCCAAACTCATTCTATGAGGCCAGCATTACCCTGATCCCTAAATCAAAGACGCCATCAAAAAGGACAATTGCAGACCAATATCCCTGATGAACATGGATGCTAACATAGTCAACAAGCTGCTAGCCAATAGGATCCAACAGAACATTAAAAGGATTATTTACCACAACCAGGTGGGATTTATACCTGGGATGCTAAGATGGTTAAACATTCAGAACTCAGTCAGTGTGATAGAACACATTAATAAAAGAAAAGTCAAGAACCATATGATCCTTTCAGTTGATGCAGAAAAACATTTGACAAAATATAGCATCATTTCTTGATTAAAAGTCTTCAAAATATAGGGATACAGGGTATATACCTCAATATCATAAAAGCCATCTATGAAAAGCCCACAGCAAATATCATTCTCAATGGAGAATAACTGAGAGCTTTCCCCTTAAGGTCAGGAACACAAAAGGGATACCCACTCTCACCATTATTGTTTAACGTAGTTCTAGAAGTCCTAGCTTCAGCAATTAGACAACAAAAAGAATAAGAAACATCCAAATTGGCAAAGAAGAAGTCAAACTCTCTCTCTTCACACATGACAAGATGTCTTTTCTTAAAGAGTTTACAGATTTTTAGGATGAATAGAAAATCACATTACTTGTGGTCATTGCTCGAATAACAATATGTTCAACATGTTAAGAAAGGAGATAAGCTTGAGAAACTGTGGATGTTGTGGGAAGGGCTTTGCAAGGGAGATGAAATTTCAACTCAGTTTTTTTTTTTTTTCTTTCCAGGATAAAGAATCATATACCAGGTGGATGAAGAAAAGTGCAGGCCAAATTGAGGAGAAAACTAATGGGTATAACATAATGAAACAAAGGCTAGGTCACTATAGCCAGGAGAGTGGTTTGACAGTGCAGCTCAGAGGTTGTGTGTATGGAGGTAAAGGCAGAAAAACATTCTGAGGCACTACTCAGACCAGAAGGGTCTATTGCCACAGAATCTACGGCAAAATTTCTAACTCAGGAACAAATAGAAGGCATTTCTTTGCACTTGCAGCCAGCATAGTTTTTGGAGTAGGTAATAAAGGAAAGATGTATTCCCTAAAGTTCCTATATGTGCACTGATCTGTGGAGTTACTAACAGCAACAGATACGGCTATGGTTAGTTCAATAAATAGTACTTACAGGCATTATCAGATATAGAGTATCTAAAGCAGAAGAACACAACGGATGATGGCAGTCAAGATTCTGGTGCCATAGTGGACAGACCTGGTAAATGACACACATATTATATGTATTAGATATGTAATATATATATTGCATAAAGTCAAAGAGAGATTTGGGACTATTACAAATTTTAGTGTCTAATTTTAGGGTTGAAAGTGAAGGAGATGTATGGAAAATAGTGGGTTGTGTGTCATGCTTAGAAATCTAAACCTCATTTTGTATTTCATTATTTACAAAACAGTGCTCTGAGATGTTTGTATTGGTTACAGTTTAATTCAGCTATAAGTAACAGAACATCCAAAACACAGTAGCTTAAATGATTAAGGAGTTTAATTTTCCTATGGGAAGACCAGTGTTGGTTCACGGGCAATGATATCATTAGGAAAACAGGTTCCTTTCATTTTCCTGCTCTTCCATCCTTAGCAAAGGTGTAAAATGCCTGTCATTTCTCAGGAAGAGAAGAAAGGGAAAGAGGCAAAAGGAAGTACCGTCTATGACTTCTGTCTACGTCACATTGACTAGAATGACACTTAGGCATACCTAGCAGCCAAGAAGGCTAGAGAATATTTTAATTTTCCCAACTTCTGTAATAAAGGAATATAGAGAACAAAGGGGTTGGTGTAGATAATGAATGAGCCAACCTACCATATCAGACTTACTTCCCCACGAAAAAAGTCTCAAATCAAATATGTTGGGAAAGGCTTGCTTCCTTTTGGAGACTTGCTATAGAGAGCAGGGCATCAAAGTCACTGAGAAATCCTGCAGCAAACTTGTTTAAATGAATTTAAGCCAATGTTGCCCCAAATTATTTAACCATAGGTCACTCTCTCAATGAAACACCTCCTAACAATGTAATTTGGGAGTCACTGAAGATTTTTATGAGAGTGACCTAAAATGTGTGAAAGGTGAAATTGAAGATGGTAAAGAATGTTGACAGGGAGATTATTGGAAGCAACGTCAACAGTTCCAGCAAGAAATAATTAGGTTTGCTCCTAAGTCATTGGCAACAGAGACCATAGAGAAGAGAAAGACTCAAGTGATGGATTAATATTCATGAGGGAGAATAAAAAAAAATTGGTGAGCACTGCAGAGTAAAATACAAAAACAAAAAATGAGTTTGGTGAATTAAGAGGGACAGAAGTTTTTAATTTGAGAAAGCAAGAGGATTTTGGTGTCATTAAGTGACATAAAGAAAACAATAGAAGGAGGTTTCAAAACAAAATAAAAAGTTTAATTTTGACTTGAGTTTGGGTAGACTTGTCAAATATAATTGACATTATTAGTATATAGTAAGCAGGTTGAAACTTCTATCATAAAAATACTTTTATTTAAGGACTGAAGGAATATTAATCTAATTTACATTTCCTCTAGGAGAGAAAGACATATGCTTAACCATTTTAATATTAATTTATCCTTTCATTTACATCTGCCTAATTGAAGGAGAATTTATTGAAGCTATGCCATATGAGGGTGCTGCATTAGGAGATGGACAAGGGGCTTGTAATCCACAAAGCATGAGCACAACTTGAGGTATAAAGAGCTCTGAATCAGCAAGATATTAAGGGGATATAGAAGAGCAGAAGTGGCAAGCTTAGTATTTGAGCTGAGTTTTAATGAAAAGGCAACATTTCAACAAGTAAGAATGGAGAGGGAGGGGTACTCAGAGGCCCATCTTCCTAAAATTTTTACTCTTTTCATAAATATTAATATTTAATCTTCCCAAATGCAAGTAGTTAACACTCTTCCTTAGAATATTAAGCTCTAGTAGAACAGGAATATTATCTGTTATGTACACTGCTCTATCCCTACCAACTAGAAAAGTGTCTGGAACATAGTAGATGCTCCAAAAAATTTTGTTGAAACAGTGAATGATTTAATGAATGGACAAAATGCTGCCTGCCTTCTGTCTCTTTTTACTACACCTTGTCACATATCCATAATGTCCTTTTTGGAAGATATGTATAGAGCTCCTTGTTTTGTTTTGTTTTGTTTTTAAATGAAATTGGAAGAATATGAAGAATCACAGAATGTAGACTGGGAACTTTTACTAGTTCTTGTCAAACAGATAATTTTAGTTTTGATTCTTCCCGTCCATTTTTACATGAAAAGTAAGGAAGCCACTATGTCTGTCTTGTCTGTGGCTTCATCACCAGTATCTAGCAGTGTTTGGACCACAATTAACTATTGAATGAATGAATGGGTAAGTGAAGGAATGAGTGAGTGAATAAAATAATAAATCTACCAATAGAAAAGATTGTTTTTTTACCTTTCAATTCAACAATAGAGAGTGAAGTATTTAAAATCTTCCTGCTGACCAATTCAACACCCCTAGTCCCATTCTCCCTAATGATATTAGACTAGCCATGGAAGGTGATTTTTTAATTTCCAAAAGTCAGAAGAACCTGTCAGAAGCACTATCCAGTGTTGAACTCAAAATGTGGGAAGCAGCTGTAGAACTCACACTAATGAATTTGGTTTACTCAAAAGAGGCAAGTTGATACAAACAACTGCACCAAATGTCTACTTCCTTTTTATTGCTGTATTTTATTGTTTCAGTGTAATCCATGGGCTTTTTTTTTTTTTTTCACCACTTAAGGAAATAACCACCTTACTAAGTTTTATAACAATCTTATTTTGTATGGGGAAAAATACAATAGAGATTATTACTTCTCTATACATATCCACAGACTCAAGCTCTCAGGGCTTTTTTGTTTTGTTCTGTTTTTGTTGTTGTTGTTGTTGTTGTTTGTTTGTTTGTTTTTATTTTGTTGTTGTTGTTGTTGTTCTCCTTGGAATTTCTAACTATTAGTCTTTGGTCCAGGTTGGGGACAAAAACATTGATTGTGCCATGGTTATATCTTCTCTGCTATAAGTATACTCCAGAGAAGGCTGATAGCGCATTACTGAACTTGCATTAGTGGAGCTAAATTGTTTTGGTTTTGTTCAAAATTTGAGTTGGGGAAGATCAGAGGGGGAGGCAAACCATGAGAGACTGTGGATTCTGAGAAACAAACTGAGGGTTCTGGAGGTGAGTGGGTTGGGGGGTTGGGTTGGTGGTGGGTATTAAGGAGGGCACGTATTGCATGGAGCACTGGGTGTGGTGCATAAGCAATGATTTCTGGAACACACACCAAAAATTAAATAAAATTAAATTTTAAAACTTTTAAATTTTGTATGATAAATATAATTTTTTACTTATATTACAAAATTTACAGAAAAGCAAAAGTAAGATAGAAGGTCAGTTGGTTTACAACTAATACTCAGGCCAAAAGAGTATGAGAATGCCCATTTCCCCATATCCTTGCTCACACTGAATAGGGTCAAACTTAAATCTTTGCTTGGGTGATAAGTCATTGAAAGCATGAGAAAGCTATTGACTTCAAAAATGCTGAAAAGTGGGGTCCCTGGGTGGCTCAGTAGGTTGAACGTCTGCCTTCAGCTCAGGCCATGAGAGTCCTGGGATTGAGCCCCGCATTGGGCTCTCTGCTCATTAGGGAGTCTGCTTACCCCTCTCTCTCCACCTGCCTCTCTGCCTACTTGTGATCTGTCTTTGTCAAATAAATAAATAAAATCTTTTAAAAAGTTCTGGAAAGTATAGAATTTGATGGTAATTTGGCTTAACAGTATAGATTCTATGCTTTTTGGATTTTTGAGAAAAGGATTGACATCTCTCCTATTCAACACATTAGTAATAATACTAGTTGATATTTATTAAGCATTTATTATCTACTTCTAAGTGTCTTGGAGACAGCAAACTATTATAATAACGAACATTTTACAGGTGAGAAACTGAAGCACAGAATGGTTGAACAATTTCCCCAAAGTCACATAGCTAGGAAATATACCATTTTTTTTTCTTTTCAGTGTCCTCCTTTTTATTTAAAAATATGATTATCACATTTAATAGCTGAAACCTAGACAGGAGATGGAGAATGTGCCTTTTTTTGTGTTAGAAGGAGGAAAATATAGCTATATAATTCTATTGACAAAAGAATAGCCCCAAATCACTAAGAGGATAATGGAAAATCTGGAGAGGTAGTATAGCATAGAACATAAAGTATATAGGTGTATTAGTTTTCCATTGCCACTATAACAAATTATTACAAGTTTAGGGGCTTGGAAAAACACAAGTTATCATCTTTACAGTTCTGTTAGTTAGACGTCTGACATGGTATTACTGGCTAAAAATCAAGATTTTGATGGGGTTGTGTTTCCTTCTGGAGTCTTGGGGGAGAACCTGTTTCCTTGCTTGTTGCAATTTCTAGAGTCTGCCTGTCTTCATTGGCTCATGGCCCCCTTTCTTTATCTTCAAAGCCAGCAATACTGCATCAGTCCTTCTCACATTACATTACTCTGACCTCCCTTTCTGCCTCCTTCTACTTTTAAAGACCTTTGTGGTTGCTTTGAACCCACTTACATAATCCAGGATGAGATACATTTTTTAAGGTTATTTTATTGGCAACTGTAATTTCATCTATAACATGTTCACAGAATCCAGGGAACAGGAAATCGATATCTTTGAAGAGCAATAATTCAGCTTACCACAATAGACTCAAGTCCATCTTCTTTCCTGCCTTCCTTCCTTCCTTCCTTTCCATTTTCTTTTTCATTAACTACACAAACCTTATGCGTCCCTCTATGGTTGAACCATGGTTCTAGGTTCTGTTCTCTAAGAGCTTGTTCCTGTTCTCACAGAGCTTACATTTCTAGTGTAGGAAATGAATAATAAATGAATGAATACACCCGTGAAAAAATTTCAGGTAGTAGATAGTATCCTGAAGAGAAGGAAAGTAAGGAGAGGGGATAGAGAGTAGTGAGGGGAAGGGAATATGGTGTGATTTTTCAAAGTCATAGGGAAAGCTGACTATTGAGGGAAAAAACCTACATGAAATGACTGATCTCAGAGATGAGCATCCCAGGCAGAAAGAATGGCAATTGCAAAGGCTACGATGTGAGAATGAGTGGTATTTTTGAGAACCAGCAGTATGGTCAGTGGGTCTAGAATGGAGTAAATGAAGCAGAACTTGGTAAGAGATGAGGGTGGTGAGGTGGCAGCAGCTGTGGAATTGATTCTGAGAAGCACCAAAGTTCTGATCAAAGAACGACTCTGATATGACTTCTATTTTGAAAAGATTATTCTTCCCTGTGTTTTTTGGTTCAGTGCCCTTGAGAAGGTAAAAATGGAAGCAGGAAGACCAGTCAGATGACTCCTGCAGTAATCTAAACAAAAGGTTATGATGACTTAGACTATGGTGGTGAGTCACAGAGCTGGTAAGATATCAGGCTCAAGACAAGACTTGCTATGGGTTGTAGGGGGCTACAGAGGAAGGACAGGGATCAAGAATGTGCTTTATGTTTCGGCTTGAGCAATAGGATAAAGGCTCCTACATTCTGACATTGAGATAGGAAATACTAAGAAGGAACAGATTTGGGGAAATGGTGAAATCTAGAGATATTTTGAACATGTTGGATTTGTTTATTCAAGACCCAAGTGGAGATGTTTCAGAGGTAGTTGGATATCTGAGACTGGAATTTTAGGAAGAGGTTAGTCCTAGAGACATAAATTTAGAAGTGATTAGTTTATGGCTGGTTTGTGCATTGAACCTGGATGTGAGTACTAGAGAGTGGGAGAGCAAATTGCTTGCTGGGTGCTTTTCAGGAGCCTCTGAACTTTGTGGTCATTTAAGATACTGTTAGCACAGTTGTGTGTTTTTCTCTAGCCACATATACTAGGGTAGTGAATGAGGAAGCTGAAGATGACTGTTACAAGGACCTAGGAGTTCTGGATTGGAATTCCAGTTTTTCACTTCCATGCTGTAGTCTGCAGCTTTCCTTGGTTTCAGTTCCCTGACAATGGGGACAATAGCAATGTCCATTTCTAAGGACTATTCCTAAGGAGGATGAAGCAGCGTGAAGGGCTTAGTCCAGTATCTTGAGCTGCGTAAGAGCTCAGTGGTTGGCAGCTGGGATCACAGATATCGTATTTATTTTTATCATCATCAGGATGAGTAACACTGCATCAGTGTCCCAAAGTACTGAACTTATTTTTAAGGAATAACATGTGGGAATATGTCTCTAAAAATGTTAAACAATAATGTGAAGTGAGTAATTTGCCATAGTATTGATAATAAATCGCACATGATGTAATATTTTTTACACATCTAGAGAAACTCACTCTTCTTTCCCAGTGCCTTAACCAATTCTTTGTATTTCACATTTGTTCCAATGAATCCTCCTGATTTTTACTGCCTCCTCCTTGTCTCTGCTTATTTCTAGGTGCCATTGGTTACACTTAGTGTTCTTCTCTTTAGATGGCTTTAATATCTCCCCTATAACTCCTTATTCTGAAGCAAGTATTTTTTTATTTGTTTTTGTTCCTCTTTCATATTCAACTCTCATAGAAGACAATCTCAAGAAATGAGATGATCAAGGGTCAAGTGTTGCCAGAGACTGAATGCTTGTATACCCCCCCAAAATTCATGTGTTAAAACCCCCAATGTGATAGTATTAGGAGGGGGACCTTTAATAGGAGCTTATTAAAGAAGGGAGGTTATTAGGTCATGAGGGTAGAAACCTCATAAATGAAATTAGTGCCTTTATAAAATTTATACCACAGCTATTATAAAAAAAGATAAGAGATAACAAGTGCTGGTGAAGATGTAGAGAAAAGGAAAGCCTTGCACACTCTTGGTAGGTATGTAAATTGGTACAGCCACTGTGGAAAACAGAATGGAGGTTTCTCAAGAAATTAAAAATATACTATCATATGACCCAGCAATGTCACTTCTGGGTATATATTTATAGGAAATGAAATTATTATCTCAAAGAGATATCTGTGCTCTCGTGTTTACTGCAGCATTTTTCACAAAAGTCAAAATATGGAAACAACTTAAGTGTTAGTGGATAAATGGATCAAGAAAATGTGACGCGCACACACACACACACACACACACACACACACACACACAGAGGTATATTATTCAGCTTTAAAAAAGCTTTTGTGACAACATGGATGAACCTGGAGGGCTTATGCTAAGTGAAATAAGCCAGACAGAGAAAGACAAATATTGCACTGCCTAGCATCAGTTAAATGTGGAATCTTAAAAAAAGAAAAAGCTGAACTGATAGAAATGGAGAACTAGGAAAGTAGATGCCCGGGGCTGGGGAGTGGGGGAAATAGGGAGAGGCTGGTGAAAGCATACTAACTTTCCACTATAAAACTGATGAGAGGGTGCCTGGGTGGCTCAGTGGGTTAAGCCGCTGCCTTCGGCTCGGGTCATGATCTCAGGGTCCTGGGATCGAGTCCCACATCGGGCTCTCTGCTCAGCGGGGAGCCTGCTTCCCCCTCTCTCTGCCTGCCTCTCTGCCTACTTGTGATCTCTCTCTGTCAAATAAATAAATAAAATCTTTAAAAAAAATAAATAAAACTGATGAGATCTGAGGTTCTAAGGTATAGCATCGTGACTATAGTTGATAACACTGTATTGGGTAATTGATATTTGCTAAGATTGCAGAACTTAAATGATCTCACCAAAAAAAAAAAAAAAAAAAAAAAAAAAGGAAAGAAAAGATTTAAAGAGGATAAAGATGTAAGGAATTGATGTGAATATATACATATATCAAAATCATCATGTTAAACATTTTAAATATATTATGATTTTGTCAATAAAGCTAGGCAAAAAAGAGAGATCCCAGAGAAATCTCTCACCCCTTTAGCTTTGTGAGGACTCAGCAAAAAGATGTCTCTCTATGAAACAGGAAGCAGAGTCTCATCAGACTGCCTGTGCCTTGATCATGGACTTCCCGCCACCAGAACTGTGAGGAATAAATGTTTGCAGTTTTTAAGCCACGCAGTCTATTGAATTCTGTTATGAACTAATACAAGTGTTCATTTGCTAAAGATTCTGGCATAACTCTGAGTACCAACAAGAAGTAGATGACACAAATTGGCAAATTAGGTCAATTTGAGGATTTTTTTTTTTTTTTAAATATTGGGTAGGATGTGGGAACTGAAAGAAATAGTGTAGTAACCCATGGCCACTAGCAGTGACTCTACTAAGACTCCCAAGTTTGAAGAGATCAAGGGAAAGATCAATTATTGATTTCAGCCCATGAAGACCCTCAAGACAGTCAAAGAACCAGGGAAATAAATATCTTGACCTCCTTCTTCTTGTACCCCTACTCCTTGCATCTCCTGTCAAGTCTCCTCACTGACCAATCCAGCTGAAAGCCTGGAAGGGCAGGAGCCCAGTGATACCGCCTGTCGGTACCATCTGGGGATAGCACTCTCAAGGAAGGGAGCAGGGAAGAGAGGATTTAGAGTGAGTCTGAGGAACTCAGGAACTTAGTAAAGGTCTCTGGCAAGATGCCTATTGAACACCTGCCCTCAATAAAAGTATCTCCTGCAGAAAGAGCCCTTTTCATCTCCCAGTTTCCCCATCTGCAGCACCTGGACTGTCATCACTGTGTCATACTGGATTCGGTCTGCCTTTATCTTTTCTCTTCCCACCTCCATCTTTCTTTAAAATGGATTTCTTTAATTAGTGTCGCTCTCGCCGGCAAGAACGACCCGCAAACGTGATGGGTGGCAAGCTTCTTTATTAGTTCTCTTTTTGTCCTGACAGTCTCTCCGCTTTATATCCTTTACCTCGGCCAATCACCGATCTAGTCCACGCCCCTCTCCCTGATCACCCTGCGAGCACGGGCTCACCCATGCTTGCAGCCAGCCAATCAGTCTCGCTTCCTCAATCCCCGGGCACCTCTGCATACGTGACTCCTTGCATCTATTTCATGGCTCTCCACAGCTCCCCCTTTTTATTTATATATGATGGCGGGGATCGTGCCTGTCTTAGGTTGCCGCCCTCACTCCCTACGCTTACCCGTCATCGGGTGTCCCTCCTGGCCGAGGGGTCCCTGTCTTAGGTTGCTATAGGGTGGGGTCGGTCTTACCCGTCTTTGACTACCGATCCAGCATATTAAGCCATATCTGGGGGGAGGTACCAGCCTCTAGAGCCATCATAGCTTGAACCAAAACTTGTTGCTGCCGTTGCTGCCGTCGCGCAACTCTACAGATGCATCTTAGTAGGAGCACTTGAGCCAGAATCATTAATATAACGAGGGCTCCTATGCCTGCCCAGTTTTTGAGGAGCGAGAGTGATTGTTGTAGCATGACAACCCAATCATGGACAGTGCCAATGGGTACCTTAGTGGCGTTTATAACAATTTGGGCTCGCAACTGTTTGGTAAATTTGCGGCGTGAGACAAATTATTATAAGCTACCGGGGTGACACAGAGTCCAGGCAGGTTTTGTATACACCCAACAGTCCATTAATCTGATTTTGTGTTGCAAGGGCTTCAGCTACCCTCCCGGTGACATTGTTGAGTGTTGCTGCAGTCTGTATCGAGGTTGTCAACGCCACTGCAGCAGCAGTAGCAGCGGCGGCGGATGCTGCAATAGCTGCAATAATGGCTGCTGTTATTCCAAAGTCTCGTTTATGTCGAAGCAGCACTGGCAGGTTGTCGGGGTTCACCTGTACTGGCATCGGGATATACGTTGGTATCTTGGCTATTACTGCCGAGTCTCCCACCATGGCGTTCCAACATTCTGATAGCAGACAATTCTGGGACTCACAAGAGAGACTAGATGACTTGTTAATAGTAGAAGCATTAAAAACTATGAAGAGAAAGGGAGCTCTAACACAGACGGGCATTGGTGAGTAACTTATGTGCTTAGCTGAGGTGCAATTGCAAGTAACATTTGTTTCAAATCGAGAGCCTACGTGATCTTAAAACCGCCCTGGCCAGGTTGGCCCAATCTGCGCCACAGCTGCAGCTTCCGCTTCTGCTTTCAGCTGCGCCATTACTTCTCCTTGCATTCTTAATTCCTCTAATGCCTTCTGCAACTCCACCTCCTTACTCTCGAATTGCTGTCTTATGGCTTCCAAATCCTGTAATGCCTGGAGACTGGGAGATTTCTCCTTATCTGCCTCTCTCTCCCCTATTTCCTGCAACTCGCTATCTGAGAGTCCTTCCGAACTTTCACTTTCAGAGTCGGAGTCTTGGGAAGACCCTTTATGAGACTCCTCCTTTACCTGCTCCAGAACCTCCCCTCCCTGTTGCACTGCTTGCTTCAAGGGCTCTCGAGTAGATTGTAAACACACTCTCACCAAGGACCACACGGCATGGGTTCCCGAGGTTACAAATGGGCATCGTTTCAAGTCCTCCCCCAGGTGCTCCCACTGTGGCACATTCAGGAGCCCCTCCTCTATAGACCAGGGGGCAACTTCTCCTACTTCTCTCAAGAAAGAGCGGGCTGTTTTCATCTTTAAGGGGGTGCCAGCCTTGAGGATATCCTTTAGAGGGTCCTCTATCCTGCACCTAGCAATCTCGTTTCCCATCCTGGGAAAACTTTCTCCCTATCGTCCCTGAAGAGCCTTATAAGCAACCTTACCTCCGATCGTCTTCAGGGAACCTCCCTGTCAATAGACAGTTATCGGTGCACTCCTTACCTTATCGTTGCTCTACCTCGATCACCTCTTTGCGACGCGGGCGAAGTCCCGGGTTTTGGCACCACTTGTCGCTCTCGCCGGCAAGAACGACCCGCAAACGTGATGGGTGGCAAGCTTCTTTATTAGTTCTCTTTTTGTCCCGACAGTCTCTCCGCTTTATATCCTTTACCTCGGCCAATCACCGATCTAGTCCACGCCCCTCTCCCTGATCACCCTGCGAGCACGGGCTCACCCATGCTTGCAGCCAGCCAATCAGTCTTGCTTCCTCAATCCCCGGGCACCTCTGCATACGTGACTCCTTGCATCTATTTCATGGCTCTCCACAAATTAGGCCTTCAAATGAGAACCTTTCACTGATGGTTCCATCCAAGTAGCTAAATGAATAAATAAAACTGTAGGAACTTAATACACTAACCACATAATACACTAACCACTCATACTTCCTATGCATATTACTTTGAGAGTTCCTGGGCTAGGTCTGGTACCATCTCTAAGACTATATTCAGGAGTTAGTGTTCCATAGAAGGTAATGAGAAACCAATGAATCTTGAATGTGTGCCATAAAAAGCCATTTAAAAACGCTAGCTCCAAGTACCCTTCTTAAGTCAGTTACTTAAGAAGACAGTGTTTTTAAAGAAACACAGTTGAGTTAGTTCAGTCTAGTATAATTTATAGGCTTTTAAATTGCTCTGGCCCTACAGTTATTAACAATGTCCCTGATATAAAAATGCATTTAAGAAATTGCCAACATATGTAGTAGCCATGGCCTTCTAAAAACCATTTGCAATCTTCTCTCTCCAGTGCTACGGATGCTAAAAAAAAAAAAAAAAAAAGGCATTCTTTTGAAAGGGATCTGCTGAATCCCCAGATAGATAAGAAACAAGCATTGTCACATTGGCTGTAAAAGGAAACCAGAAATATTTCTAGGGCTTTTCTAGATGGAGACCAAGTAAGAAGAACTTGATTTTGAGATTGAATTTTGCTTTCAGAGTGTCCTCTTTAACAACTGTAGTAAGAAGAGAAATGGCACCTGAGGACCACTCTGTGGCAGAAATAACAAAGTCTCACAACCAGAGTTGGCCTTGTGATCAAGCAGAAGATGACACTGAGTGTGGTTTTCAAGAGAGGAAAGATTCAGCCACCCCTTTGACTTCCAGCTTCAAAGTCTTGGTGGTGGGGTTTGGGGAATGGCCCTGGAAGCAGGTGGGACTGCCATTCTTGATCCTCTTTTCTAATTATATGAAGTGTGGGGAAAAAGGATATTGGAAACAGAGACCCAGCTGTGCAGAGTGACAGTTCAAACATAATGAGGACAAAGAACACCAAACAAAAGAGGGAAGATGTTTTAATCTCGAGTGTCTGCACTCTTGCAGCAAAAGGTAAAAGAGAGAAAGCAGAAATAATGAAAGAGAAATAATAAAACGAATGGGTTCCTCTCTTACAGTTCCTTCTGGTACCGAACCTTGAATCAATCACTAAAAGAGAAGGCCCGCAAGACCCCACTAGGTAGCTATCTGTAGAATTTAGAGGGTGTAGACTAATCAAACGAGAGTAACACTTTGTCCTTATGTTACACAACATGATAGTGCATTTAAAGGGGCCCTTT
The DNA here is from genome assembly GCF_011764305.1 of Mustela putorius furo. Taxonomy (NCBI): domain Eukaryota; kingdom Metazoa; phylum Chordata; class Mammalia; order Carnivora; family Mustelidae; genus Mustela; species Mustela putorius. Next base: position 7,528,492 of record NW_025421481.1, read on the forward strand.
GAGAAAAGGGGGATGTTATCTCACGTGAGAAAGGAAACAGGTATCTTATCTACTTATCTCTTTCCACTCCCTTCTCTCCTTCCTACCCTTTTCCCCTTGTCTCTCGGTCTCTCTGCCTCTCTCCTTTACGCAGTGTTAGAAATAATTCCAGAGCCTGAACAGCTTGGAGCTGCCCACAAAGTGTTTGAGGAGCTGGAATCTCGGGCAGTAAAAATAATTCAGACTGTTCTCTTCATGTGTCATAGACACAGCTTGAACGACAGAACAAACTTCCTACAGAAATGCAGATCCATTTTGTCTAGTTACTTCAGTAGCGAAAGTTTGGCTGATTACATCATGTACTATTTTTAGTAAGACTTCTGTGTAACCATGGAAACTGCTTTTACTGAAAACTCACACTATTTCCTTAGAAATTAGCCACAGAGAAGAAAATCTTTGCAGAAAACTAATAAAGAATAGATGAGTTAGATTCAAGAAGGAGAAAACCAACTTAGTAGGTTACAATAACATTTATATGTAGGTAGACACCTGTACTTTTGTTTGGGGCAGAGTTATAATCCATAGGCCTATATCTGATGCAAAAATACTCGCATTTTTTCATTCTTTTTTGACTGGCAACAGCCTCAACACATGACATAGAGGGACAGCACCGCCTGTAATCTGAAGGGAAGCCTGCTCCGGAGGGAATGGGGCCACAGCTGCCTAGTCATGAGAGGTGGGAGAAAGTTTTGTAAGACAGTCCTTTTGTCCCATTGGGAACTTGCTGGGGTGGGTACAGTGAGTGTGAGGAGAACAATTTACCATACCATGATTGAAAAGACCGAGTTAGTTCCCCCATATGTTGCCATGGGAGAAAAGATGGCTGATCACATGACTAGATAGCAGAGTTAGTGCAGTTTTGTGGTTCCACCATGTGGTAGGCTGGATGGCTACCCTCCAAAGTACCCTCCTTGCTCTAATCCCTGGAACCTGTGAATATGTTTTGTTACATGCTGAGGGAGACTTTGCAGATGTAATTAAGGTAATGGACCTTACAATAGGGAGACTATTCCGGATTATTGGGTGGACCCAATCTAATCACATAAGCCCTTAAAAGCAGAGAACTTTCTTGGCTGGAGTCAGAGACATGTAGTACAAAGAGAAGTCAGAGACATCTTGAGTGCAAGAAGGACTTGACTCCTAGCTGTTGGCTTGAAGATGGAGTGAGTCATAGGGAAACTGAGAAGGAAATGAATTCTGCTAACAACCTAATGGGCTTGGGAGAAACCTGGACTTCTCCCCCAAAGCTTCCAGAGACCAGGCCAACTGACACAATTATTTTTCAGCACATGAATCTGTAAACAGAGTATCCAGCCAAGCACATTGGTCTTCTGACCTAGAGAACAGTGAGACAATGAATAGGTGCTATAAACAGTGACGTTTGTGGCAATGTGTTGGCGTAGCAATAAGAGACTAATACATACCCCAAAACTGCTATGTTAGGAATGTAGCTTAGTAATGAATCTTCTTTCCCATTGGTGCAAAAGGGGCTAAGAGAGTTCTTTGGGTAACTTTAAAAAATTCGTCATTTATCAGAAACCTTGAAATTAACATTTGGAATGTTATATTTGTATCCCAGTACAATACTGGAAACTACCTAAAAATTTGGCAGTACAGTTCTGGTTAAGTAAATTGTGGCTATCCCTTTGGTAGAATATTATGCTTCATTAAAGTTATGCTGCATAAAAATATTGATTGGGAAAATGTTCATGTTGTATATAAGTTGAAAATGGGGAGAACAGCTGAAAAAGATATATATGAATTAAAAAAGCTGGAAACCTGGTAAAGTGTTTAATGCTCTCTCCCTCTGGGTGGTGGGAATATATGGTATTCTATTTTTTTATGATAAAATATATACTTTTTAAATGATAAAATATATACTTTTTTCTTTTTTGAGAGAGAGAGAGAGAGAGTACACACACTTGAGCAGGGGTGGGGGCAGAGAGAGAGAGAGAGAGGAAGGGAGAGAATCCCAAGCAGGCTGCACATACAGCACTGAGCCCAATGCAGGTCTTGATTCCAGAGCCCTACGATTGTAACCTGAGCTGAAATCAAGAGTCACTTAACCAACTGAGCCACCCAGGTGCCCCCAAATATATAACTTTTGTAATTGGAATAAATGGTAATACATGTCATTAAAATGATAAAAATAAATAGAAGAGCTTGATATTGGGCAGAGCTGCTGGTAATGGAGCAGTTTAGGCTGTGCACCGAACAGAACTTCTTTCACAGATTTACCACATTGCTGCCTTGGAAATGGGACATTATGACTTCAGCTCCCTCCCACAACTTTTTTTTAAAATTTAAATTCAATTATTTAACATATAGTATATCATTTGTTTCAGATGTAGAGTTCAGTAATTCATCACTTGCATATAACATCAAGTGCTCATCACATCACATGCCCTCCTTAATGCCCATCACCCAATTACCCTGTCCCCCCACCTTCCTCCCCTCTAGCAACCTCTACTCTGTTTCCTATTGTTAAGACTTTTTCATGGTTTGTCTCCCTCTCTGATTCCCTCCCACTTCTTAATTATTTTTCATCAAGTGTGGTTTAGGAGTATACCTGGAGCATGTTTTCTTTCATATTAGATAGGATTTGTGCAGTTGCAAGCAGCTAAAACCCAATTCAAAGCAGCCCAGTCTCAAGTAAAGAAGAGTCTAGGGGTAGATCCTGCTTCGGATAAAGCTAGATCCACGTGCTCCAACAATGTCTTCATGGCTCAGCATTTCTTTCTGCTTCTTGGTCAGCCTTTTTCTCTAGCCCAGTGGAAAGAGAACCCAGACCTCAAAATCTGATTACTCTGGTCACAGGAACCAGGGGGATCAGATACAAGGCAAGGTTTGCTTTGTCTGAATCACATGGAATGGCTTTTCTAGAGGAATAAAGGGTCTTTTAGGAGAAGAAGGGAGAAAAGATACTGGAAAGGAAAAACAAGAGCCACCCAGCAGCAGATCTGTGCAATGCAACAATCAGAGTTCTCATCTAACCAGGACCATAGTCAGTCAACTTGCATTTCCAATGGAGGCACATACTTCCAAGGGATGCTGGAATCTTCTTAATCTCCAGCCAGTATGTCAGCCGTAGCTACCAGCTGTTCCATAGCTTCTGCCATTGTCCTCATACTTCCTACTTCTGAAACTTGAGAAAAATTATTTCCACATTTGAGGAACACCATGCAATGCCACATTAAAATGTTTCATACTATAATAAGGGCTAAATCTCTGGGCTCCTTCCTAACCCATAATGAATTCCTTGCCTTTCTAGCTCAGTATTTGGTCTATGGCAGTAAGTCAGTAAATTTTTATTGCGTGAATGGAGGTTTCTGACTTCTGCAGTTAGTATAAATATTTATCTCCTTTCTTTGTTTGGGTCTCAACCTCACTGTCTTTAGTGATCTTTACTGCCAACAGTAACAGACTAATGGGAGCCAACACAGAGGCTCCCAAGAGGTGAGAGCTCCCAGGAGGAGCTCCCAGCTCCTGCATCCCATGAAACCCTGAGTTCATAGGTGGTCATTCAGACTAAGCTCTCCATTCAAACCTTACAATAATGAAGTCAAACATATTATTAATAGTCGAATTGTCTGGACAATGGAAGTATATTTTTCTATATGTCTGTCTTCTGTATTGTCCTCCACTACTAAATATGGCTGGAGAATTTTGAAGAAATCATTTTAAAACTGTAACAAACTCTTACCAGTCTTTGAGGGCAGAGTCCCTTTGATAGGCAGAGAGCCTGGGCTAGGAAGAGGAGAGGCTGAGGGATCTTTCAGACGGCCTTTAGACATCTCAGTTTTCTAACATGTTTATGTTTCTTTACAAGTGTCCTATTTCTGGGTATTCTCTGCTATCAGCAAAACTGTGCAGTATGGACCCTGATATTTAACATGGTAAACAAACAGGAGGAAATGAGGAGCTGAGTGTTCTATCTATGGTTTACATATTGGATTATAGCCTGCATCGCTGCAGAGATTAGGGAAGGGTGACCATCGGTCTCTTCCACTTAAAGCTTCTTTGTTTTTGTTGCTCTGTGAGGCTCTTTGCACAAAACCTTCCCAGACTGGCAGCAACCGTTTGCACTTTTTTTGAACACTCTTAAAAAATACTCTTGAGTATATGAAAAGGCCTAGAAATCAGAGGCAGTATGTACTTTCAGATTATTACCCATTCCTTGAGTTCTCTTTGGAGGATACTTGCTAGATAATTACCAGAACAAATCACTGAGTGACTGGAGGACCCACAAGACAAAGGCTGTCCCTAGACAGAATGGCAAAGTAGGCAAAATTGTCATTTGGTGCCTTTGGTTTTCCTAGCCTATCCCCACCCCCCAGCCTCCAGTCTGCTCCTTGCTTCATGCTCCGCCTCCCCAGCACCCTGGCTCTGTAGGACCATCAGCTGTACACTCCATTAAAACATAAGCTGGTCTTGCCTTGAGTTCTTTCCTAGTGAATACAGATTCGTGCTGTATTCTGGTCCCTCAGGCATCCTTCTGGAATGATAGCTCTTTCTGAGTGACAATTAGCTCATCTGGCAAAATGTATTTATGGTATGAATTAGTGTTTCCCATATCATTTGCAGGTTAGCAGGGGCTCTCTGGAGATAGCATGTTAACATGCTGAAGCCTGATCAAAGTCTAAAGGACCTTTTCTTCACAGTGCTTTCCTTCAAGATACATTTTACACATTACTCTCTTTTCCCAAAATAATCTTATGGGAATACATTGTCCTATGTCTATTTCCTTTCTTACTCTGTTATAATGTGTATTTCCTGCTTGCTATTCCATTAGCTGACAGGCTCTCAAAAATCACCAATTGCTTAATCAACAAATTTTCTCTGTTATCCTGTCAACCTCAGATAGGGTCTCCTGCTCTGATCTCCAGCCTTCCTTGGTACTCAACTAGCTCTCTTCTCCGAAGAAATCCAGGTTTCATTTACTGGCTACTACTCTTCCTTTGTTTAAACCCTTACAACTGGAGCTTCCCCAAGGGTCGCTTGGAATTCTCTTTCCTGCTCTCTAAGGCATCCAGCTACCACAAAATCCTCAGCCCAATGTCTGCCAAATCTCAGCTCTGTTTTCATTGCTTTCATTTTGTCCTGTGCTACTTTTGCTTGAACTGTGGCAAGTTTCCTGTCCTTAATTTCTTCCCCTGCAAGTATCTCTCACACACAACCCGAATTATCCAGTCTTGACACTCCTCCTATGTCTCAAATGTATTTGTGTTTCTCTATTCCTATTCAAAGAGCTTCCCATATCATTTGTACCTTTCTTTGAAGTTTTTATCCCTTTATTATTCTCTTTCTCCCCTTAGTCTCCGCCTCTCCAAAAAATATCACTCAGGAAAGAGCCCTGTGGGCCCTTCATATTCCATTCCCAAAAACATCCCCTGGATTAGTCCCCCACGGTTTCCATAATAAATTATTACAAACTATGTGGCAAAAGCACAATAGAAATTTATTCTCTGAAAGTTCTGGAAGCCACAAGTCTGACATCAAGCTGATGGCAGAGCAGCACTGCCTCTGAAGGCTATATTGAAGAATCATTCCTTGCTTCCAGCTTCTGGGGCTCGTGGTGTTTCTTGGTTTGTGGCAGCATAACTCCAATCCCTGCCTCTGTCACTACATGGCCTTTTCCCCTTTGTCTCAGTGTGACATTTCCTTCTCTGTCTCTTATATGGATACTTGTCATTGGATTTAGGGCCCATCTTAAACCAAGGATGATCTTACCTTGAGATCCTTAATCATATCTGTAAAGACCCTATGTCTGAAGGTCCCATTTACAGGCACAGAGGTTAGAACTTGGACATGTCTTTTGGGAGGCTACTGTTCAAGTCATTACACCTCCCTCCTGTGAAATGTTCCTTTACAATAACAACCTTTCCTCTTGAAGTGGTCTCCCAGCCCTTTCAACTTGTCTACCTCCAACCTGGTTTTGAAAACCAACCCAAATTCCAGGTTCTTCATGGACATGCTGTAGAGTCTCCTAGAATTACTGTCATTTTCAAACTCTCAGAGTACCTTATATCTCTCCAAGAGACCTTCCCATAATATGCCTTGAGGCAGAAGTATGTATGAACCTATCTATATTTATTCTGCATAAGACTCTTAGTTTCTGAAGGCAAGACCACCTCTGTAGCACCTGCCAGAAATTTCCAAGTTGAAGCCATTTATGCATTAGCATAAATCAAATGGACTCAATATGGTTGTGGGGGGGGGGACTTCATGTCCATGGGTGCACAGTGGGAATCTCTGTGAGCTGACTGGGACTGTGGTTTCTTTGGCCCTCTCCAGATAGGAGCTTTTGGGAGGGAGTGCAATTTAAATATGGTAAAGCAGCTAAACGATCACCACAAATCTTGAAGACAAAAAGTAAAACTTCAAAAGAAGAATCCTGGAACACTACATTGAAAACTAATGATGTCCTATGGTGCCTACAATATCATAATAAAGAATTATATTAAAAAAAGAAGAATCAGGAAAAATCCTTTTGAAATGCCTGCACCCAGTGTCAGAATTTTTTTTTTTTTAATACGGTTAATAGATTGCTAGGTACTAAAGAAGCTCAGTGGTCTTTGCAGTCCATCCATAAATAAGAGCGTATTACTTGCTTAAAGCCATATAGCTGCTCCATGACAGAGTCAGGAATGGAAACTGCAGGTCTTCTCACTGAAAACCTAAAGAATAGTTTCTTCTAGTATTTTCCTTTTGAGATATAGCCAATCTAATCTCCTTCCACAAACCCTCCACACTTTAATTAATAGCAAAGGATGACAGAATTTACTTTGTTTTAAAGAAGCTTTGGATTCTTGAAAATTGGAAAAGAACAGAGCACGAATAACAGGGAGATGTATTTCTCATATTTTTAGTGTAAAAAATAGCCTGTTTGTTTTTCATCTCTTTTCACATTCTCACTAATAAGCAGAAGTCACTAGATCATGTGTTCATTGGGTCTTGTGGTCATTAGTGCGAATCAGAAAGGTTGTACTCTAATTGCTTACATCCTGTGTAAAGCACTCTGTTGACCAAGGTGCAAACCAGCTTCCTTAGCGACAAAGCGAATCTCTAGGTCAAAAGCCCTCAACACATTTTCTTTTCTGTAATTTTTAGATATGTTGTTACCAACATGGGAATCATTAGAACCTATTCTTTAAAATTATATATACTCATTACAACCATTTTCAGAATGAAAAGTCAGGACCAAAGGATTTCAGCGTGATTTGTAAAATTATGTATTTGGAAACCTTGCAGTGATACAAAAATTAAATCTCATTTAGCTATCTATTTAGCAAATCAAGGCCTTTTATGAAAGAAGAATAAAATTGGGCTATCCAACAAAATCTGGGACATGTGATCACTGCACTATGCTTTATCAGCGTTACTAAAAGCCAGAGATAAATAATATGTACACATTTCCTCAAGAATATCCTAAAAATGAGGTTTAGTCATAAAACTGTGACATCATGCAATGACTGATGAAAAATTGAATTGAAAATAATACACAGAGTACAGAGATGTATGGTCTCTTATGATCCTTCACAATCTTGTGCCATTAAACTATTCATAATGTTAACAATATTGATAATGATAACTAATATTTACTGAGTTTTAAGTCATACCTGATTTATGCTATAGCATTAGAAAAATTCACTATCTTAATAACTTTATATCTATTAATTTAGTCTTCAAAATAAACCTGTGACATATGCCATAATAATAAAGAAGTTGCTAATATTATCCACATCTTACAGTTTTACAGATGAAAAAACTGAGGCACAGAAAACATATATAACATATCCAAATTCGTACAATTTAATAAATGGCAAAGTGGGATGGCCTATGGTATTTAGACTCCAGAACCTGTTCTCTTAGCTTCTGTATCATCATCAAAATTTACTTAAATGTCACAGACATTTGAATCTATATCTATCTATCTATCTTTCTATCTATCTATAGTAATGAAATGTAAGGTAGGCTGGGAGAATTGATTACAATATCCCTGAAATAGTGCATAGGGGTGACTAGGATGCATATACTCACCTTCTGGCTAGGGGTTATTGGGCAAGATACATGAGGAGGAAATCCTTTTCATTTCCTAATCTTTTATTTATTTTCAACCCTCTATGATGACTGGGTCATTTGACAGCCATGCATGCAAACACAGCATGAGAAGTTTAGGCAGTTACTCAAGCCTCTGGCACCATGTGGTTGGAACATACTGATGGCTGAGCTGTTCCACTGTGAGGCCAGGTGCTCTGGCACCACGCAGGTGCAGTAAGACAGCAGGCCCCAAGTTCTTGGCTCCACACTAATTACTGTTCTTGCCCCTCCTCTCATCTTCCTAATCCCTTCAGCCTCCAGCACATGCTAGAATTGTCTCCTGGAGAGCAGGAGGAGGAGCCCAGTGAAATGAGTGATCAGCTGTGAAATAGTGATGCTTTGGCACTATTTTCTTCCAGGAAGGAACTTTTCCACTGTTCCCTTCTCTTCTTGTTCTCATGCCTAAGTTTCCACAAAAAGGGTTTTGGACATTGCTTAGTTATGTATCCCTTTCTTGGTGTAAGGCAGATTGATTTTTTTTCCTCTGGGGATCTGCAAGATCCAGGTGAGCATAGACCTACCTCATCAAAGATTATTTACCAGCAAAGTCATCATTTAGAATTGCCTGGAGAGCTACAGTAAGGCAGATCCATGTGGTAGGTTAGGTATATCTCTCTCACCCCTAGTTTTCAGGAATTATTTCCTCTGGTCCCTGAGAAACAGGGGAACATCAGGTTGCTATTTATTCTAGGGGCATCATGTATCATGGGGAACAACTTGTTCCTTTTATTTCTTATGACAGTTTGGCAAGATAGACATTATTGCCCCATTTTACAGATACGGAAACTGAGGTTTTGAGAGGAGTTAAGGAATAAAATGGGATTTGACTCCTGGTTGGACTGACTCCAGAGTCAGCATACTTTCCCAAGTGTCATTGCTATGGAGGTTACCTACATTTTAACTGACATAAGGGACTGAGCCTTTCAGTAGAGTTTTGGACATCAATCTGATGCTTCTTCTGAGGAATCCTTGTCCTGAAATGATAGCACAGAAGTAGTGATTTGATATTACTCTGTGGATAATCTGCCCTGACATCTGGTACAACAACTACTAGTTTTGTGCTCTATGAAGGGAGAGGCCTGTCCCAGGAAACAAAAGATCAGTGCATTTTATACAAGTTGTAATTCTTACAGGTAGGAATGACCTGATCAGTTAAGGATATCTTTGTCTAGGCAATTGATTGCAATTGACAACAGATAGAAATAGAACTCTTGTTAATGAATTTGCTAACAGTTGCTTCCTGCTGACTCACATTGGTTTAAGTCCAGTCATTGACATTATTGTCTGAATGCTTGACCTTTTGAGTGCTCTGACAGGGGTACTGTTACAAGCACCATACCTGGGTTCTTCCCCACCTGGCATGGCTGTGGACTAGCTACTGACCCACTGCTCACCAGTCTTCATACTCTTTTCAGTGGAGAGCTCATTTAAATTCCATTCCTTTGTTATCCCTTCCTTGTAAATAACCTCCAAATTGGCATCATCCCTGCTCCATTTCCACAAATATCCCCTTGCTCACCAGATATTTCCAATTGGATACATTATAATCACTTCAACCCTGGAATTTCCAAAACCACTAATTATCTCTCCACAAAGCAAGGTCTTTCTCCCAAACTGTCCAACTCCTGATAACTCAACAGTCCTAGTCATCTTCACTTTGGGATCCTTTATGATCCATCTCTCTTCTTTAGCTCTTACTACTACTACTACTACTACTACTACCACTACTACTACTACTACTACTACTACTACTACTACCACTACTACTACTACTACTACTACTACTACTTCTTCTTCTTTTCTTCTTCTTCTTTTTAAGATTTTATTTATTTATTTGACAGAGAGAGATCACAAGTAGTCAGAGAGGCAGGCAGAGAGGTGGTGGTGGGGAAGCAGGCTCTCTGCTGAGCAGAGAGCCTGACGTGGGGCTCGATCCCAGGACCCTGATATTGTGACCTGAGCCAAGGCACTTAACCCACTGAACCACCCATGCGCCCCTATCCTTTACATCTTAAGCAAAATTTCTGGGACCCATTTCTTTATCCTGATTTTCATAGATACCACTCTTCCTTGCAATGGCCTGGCTTCTGCCCTGAATTATTCTGCATCTACAGACTATATTTTATCTTCAAATTCTGGGACTCATCCCATTTGTAGACAAAGGAAAATTAAAGAACACTGGACTGATTGTTTTCTTCCCCCTCAGGAGCAAGTACCATAGTTTTAATCATGCATTTAAAATTTTTCCAAATTAATTTTTTATTAGCCAAGTAATATGTGAATATTCTTCTTGTAATAATTAAAACATTACCATTAAAGCTGAAGTCTCTACCAACCCTTGCTGCTTTGCCCCCAGTGAATTTCCAGTTTGTTTGAATCCTTCCAGATTCAAAGCCTTAACACATACATACATGTATCCATAGACAATTCTTTGGTTTTTCTTTTTTCCAATACAAATGATCACATCTAAAAGTATCATACTGAGCATATTCTGTAACATGCTTTTGACTCAACTTCCATGTATTCAACAAATATTTATTGGGTAGTTGCTAGGTGCCAGGCCCTGTTCTGAATTATAAGGAATACACTGGACAACCAACAGAAAAAGTCAAAACCCGTAAGTCCATGGAGTTCACAAGGCAATCTATTCATGTGGTACAAGTAGATACATCTCATGCTTTTCAATGGCTATGTAGTATTCCATAGTATGAACATTCATACTATGGAATTCATCTAGACACTCCTGTACTGATGACATTTAGATCATTTCCAATGTCTGGTTATGGCAGTACTACTGTGAGCACACTCAAGTGTGCCTCCTTTTATGTCTGTGTCACTTTCAGGCAAATGCCAAGAAATAGAAATGCTGAGCTGAGGACCCTCCGAAAAGAATCCAGTTCTTCCAGCAGTGTATACAAGAGGACTCACTTTTGTACATTCTCACCAATGCTTGATATGATCCAAATTTTATGCATTTTCCCCATCTCATGAATGTAAAATGTTATCGTGCTGTTATTCAAAGTTAATCAAGTTTTCATAAAACTCACATCTATACACTGTTGTGGGCGAAATGTATAGGCTGAGTTCAAGTATCACAATTGCTTACTTTTTAAAATCTACCATTTCATATATTGATGGGGACTGATATGAAGGACAATGCAAGCAAAAAACAAACCTGAAGGGGCCACGTACAATAAATAAAGTAGCTATCTTAGCTCTCTCTGGTCTTCTTTGTGGACAGGTTCCATGATCTTAAAGCTCCTATGAAACCCAGAGATTTGCCTACCCAGTGGTCCTCTCTGATCTTCCTTGGTCCTCTCTGTCTGAATCTCATCTCTGATAATCTGCGCTTGAAAGAGTACTTTGCAAAACCTGAGGGAGATTGGTAAGGGGAAGAGACAGCATGTACAAAATCTCTGCAGGACACTATTATGCCTGGCACAGAGGAGGTCCCACTCAGTATTGAGTGAGTGATGGTTTATGATGAGTTGCTCAATATATCAAAATCTAAAGCAGGAGGTAGAGAGTAGTGGGAATGAGGGTGAAGTAGACGGCAGGAGCCTGATCATGAAAAGTATGATGAACTAAGGATTTGGCCTTGACCTTATGGACAATGGGAAGCCCTTTCACATTTATTAGAACTCATCTACTAATGTTGTCTGTTTGAGGTGCCTGGGTGGCTCAGTTGGTGAAGCATCCTACTCTTGGTTTGGGCTCAGGTCATGATTGTGGGACTTGGAATTGAGCCTCGAGTCAGGCTCTCTTGCTCATTGTGGAGTCTGCTTGTTCCTCTCCCTCTGCTCCTCCCCCACCACTCTCTCTCTCTCTTTCTGGAATAAATGCATAAAATCTTAAAAAAACAAAACAAAACAAAACAAAACAAAACACCACAAAACCTGTTGTCTGTTTTATGGGTCCTATTATTAAGGTTTAGAAAAAAAAAGAAAAGGAAAGAAAAAAAAGCACTTTTCATAGAAATCTTTCCTTGGTAATATTAAGATCACTGCATTAGGACTACGGGGTGGTTTAATGAACACAGAATTGGAGCAAAGGGATGGGGATGGCTTTGAGGGAGTATACAACTATATGAACCATGCAGTCTTCTGTTCAACAAGTATCTATTGGTGTTTACTATGTGCCAGGTACTGTTTAATTTCTGAAGATAACTACACACATATAAAAAATATTTCTGTCTCCATGGAACTTATATTCCAGTGTGGGTGGAGGGGTAGGAGGAAGTTGATAGTAAACCAATAACCCTACGCTATGTCAGGTGGTAGATGTTGAGAAAAGCTCAAATAAGGAGAAGGCATTGGAGTGATTGGAAGGAAAAGCAAGAGTGAGCAATGCAAATGGGAGGTGAGAATACTGAGGTAGAGTAATTAACAAGTGTGAATGTCCTGAGGCCAGGTGTGCCTGGGATATTCAGGGAACAGACATGTATGGGGCACCTGCCTATACACCATTCTTGAGGGCTAGAATAGGAAAGTAAACAAAGGAGGCAAGGTTGCTGCTCTTATGAGGAATACTTTGGTACACTTTTTTTTGTCTTTCTCTTAGAGGCTATATTATTTTTCTAAGACTGCCATAACAAAGTACACATTGGCTTAAACAAGAGAAATCTGTTTTCTCACAGATCTGGAGACTAGAAGTCTAGGATCAAGGTGTTAGCAGGGTTCATTTCTTCTGAGGCCTCTCTTCCTTGACTTATATATGCTCTCTTCCCCCAGTGTCCTCATATTTTCCTCTGTGTGTGTCTGTGTTCTAATCTCCTCTTCTTTTAAGGACATCATTCATATTGCATTAGGGCCCATCCATATGATCACATGTTACCTTAATAATCTTTTTAAAGGCCCTATCTCCAAATACAGTCACATTCTGAGGTTCTGAGTTTTAGAACTTCAATATATGGTTTGGGGGAGACATAGTTCAGCCCATAACAGAATTATGTTATTTCTAATTAAAAGAATAATTATTGAGCCATCTGTCCATGGTCGCCTTTTCTCTTTTCCAGACTAATGTTTGTCTTTTAAGACTCAATTCTCACCTCCAGGTGCTTCCTGATCTGATTTACTGCCCCACCCTGTCTGTGCCCATGAAATCATGGACTCCATGTATTTTCATTTAATACTCTGTTTATATCTCTCTTTCCAAGCAGTCTGTGAGCTCCTTGCCATGGTGAAGACTAGGTTTTTGTTGATTTTGATCCTTGCTAACATATTCTCTTACATCGTAATTTCTCCCTATAGATCTTTGCAAACAGAGTGACTATATTATTATATATTATATATAATATATAAAAATATATTTAATATATATTTAATATATTATTATATATTTAATATAATAATATATATTATATATATAATATAATATTTCCCAGTTAATATATATTAATATATATATATATATAATATATTATATATATATTATATTCCTACTAATGGGTCTCTGGCTTTCTCTTCCAACATGAGGAGAAGATAACCAGGCTTTCAAACTACTCTTCCTACCCCTGGACAGAGAAACGAATTCCTCACCAGGGCTTTGGCTCTGAGCAAGATATCAACTACAAAGGCCTTGATGTATGTATAACTCTTCTCCCCCATTTCCCCACTGATGGGCAAGTGTGGCTTTGGATTGGAAGGGCCAGACATGGCTGCTAATGAACATCTTCAGGTCACATCTTCTCTCCTCTGGTCCCAGAAGGTCCCTAACTATTTATTCTTTAGGAAGTGGATACTTTACGTCATTGTGAGACCTCAAAAGACCCCTGGTTCTTCAAGTAGTTGATTATAATTTTAATGGTTTTCCTGGCTGTGCTCTATATTTATGGGCATGGATGGAAGTTTTTTGAGACAGAGAGAAAGAAAGAATGGCAGCAAGGAAGGGAGGGAGGGAAGGAGGGAGGAAGGAATGAAAAGAAAGAGAATTGCTCCAGCAGAGGACTGGCTCACCTCTGAGAAGTAATCAGGCTTGTGTGTATTTGATTTGTTTTCTTTTAAGATGAGGCCATCTCTTGCTTGCAGCAATGATTGCCACTTCTCTGGGCTTACTCTATAGAGGGTCTGTGAGGTTGTTTTCTTCCAGTTAACAGCTCAGTAATTGGAAGTGTCCAGGGTGAGAGGATCCAGTGACTATAGGAGGGGTTTAGCTATTGAGAGATACCTAGGAATGGGGGCAAAAAAGGGGTGGGAAAGTTATTAAAAATATCACAGAGGAGGATGTTTTATAGAAGTAGCTCCACTTTGATGATTGCACAGCAAAGTTAAATGGCCATTATAAATCATCTTGCTGTCAGCTGCAAAATGCTTGAGCCGGAATGGGTCTTTTCCTGTGTGTAAATACATTGGTAGGTGTTGATGTCTGCATGTGTCTTTATTATGCTACAGCAGTCCCTAGTGATGAATGAATTATGCTCCCAAAGTTGGGTCTTAGTTTGTTTGGTAAACTTTATAAGCTCAGTTTTCTCCACCAAAGGGCATAACTTACTACCTAAAATGTGCACAGAGGAGGTAGATTTCCTGATTTTAAACCTTGCTTCCATCACTTAGTGCTTGTGGCTCTTGGGATGAATCATTTTGTGTAAGTGTCAGCTTCCTCGTGGGTAAAATGGGAATAACCATAGCAATTTTTGCCTTGTGTCATTGTTGTGGGAATGAGAGGATCCAAGAGAAGTGCTTCCTGCCTGGCACTTAAGACAACCGCTTTGGGCCAATCACTGCACCCTTCTGCCCCTATTATCTTGTCAACTCTCTATTTGAATGGCCACTGCACATGGGACTTTTGCATTCAGAGGAATCATTTCCAGAATCATTTCCAGGAGACAAGACCATTGAGAATCTTGCTATGGGTTATAAAGCAGTAAGCACCCAGGTTGTCTTTCAATTTATCAGAAACAATTAACTTTGTCCTTGATAAAGTTCCTGTGGGATGCTTATGACCTTGTACCTGACCAGGCATGGCTTTCAGCAGAACCAACTCTGAGCAGTTCCACAGCAGCAGGTGATGCTCTTGGAGACATGGGATGCTATAACTCTCAACACGGGTTGTCCATTTAAGCCTTTACCCCCATCTCTTTTCCAGAAATCCCAGTGACATCATAAAAGGGTGTTAACTTATTTCAGGACCAGCCCCATGAGGAAGAAAGCTGGGTACTGAGACCAAGGTGCAAAGTGCATTCACACAGTGGAAAACATTTCTTAATTGCAGAAAACTGGACGCTGAGCTGAAAGGAAAACCTAGAATTCATGGCAGGGGTACTTCTCTTCTAACCATTTTTTCCAGTCTCTCATATCCAAGGACATTTCTTTTCTTCCCTCCTGCCCCCACCTTTTTTCCCCTCCACAAAAACAGGCTAACAATGACTATAGAATTATTGAGTTTTGTGGTTCAAATTCATTTTCAGGAATTATTGACCCAATAGAACTTAATGACACTTTAGAGTTGAGGCCCTTTGTGTAAATCTTTCATCCTTTGCAGATTAATAGCCAGATGGGACCTGAAAGGGCTCCAATGTCCAAATGCTAAAATCTATACCAGATTTTCAGCTGAAAGAAAGTGACTGTTACTGCATATAGCTTGATTAAAAAAAAAAAAAAACTGGAACAACAACAACAACAACAACAACAAAGTTCAATTGATGTCCCTTCCCTTTAAAAAAAAACAAACAACTTTTTTTTTTTTTTTTTTTTTTTTTAAGCCAACAGACTGATCAACTGGCTGAAAATTAGGAACACAAACTCAGAGCTTTCGAGTGTTCTTCACTCATGGCCTGTAAAATATGACTCCTAACAACATGAAGTTAATTATGTGTAGACAGCAGATTTTATTTTAATTTTAATCCACGAAAAATAAGAACCAGTGCATTCCTGCTGCACAAAAAACCATCCGTCTCTATGGCAAGATTCTGAAGTGCAATTTTAATTCATACCTTTTAGCAGAGAACCCTCCACCCCTCCAAAAACGGGGTAAGAGATGCTGAGTTTGTTTGCCTTTAGCCAGTTTCTAGTGAAAACATAAGATTGCTAACTCAGTGCCTGCCTCCTCTGGGATTAGAAGGTATTAGGGCATAGAGGAAGGTTGCTGTCCTACTGTGGGAGCCCACTCTTCTTTAAAATGAGCCCAGATGCACAGCCCGGGTCCTGTCTGGTATGCACAGCTTTGGCTGCTGTTGTTATTACCCTATCAAGGCATCTGCCCATTTCTAATCCTTCAATGCAGAAGAGACAGTTCCACCATCCCACATAATATGTACCAGCTGAACGGATCCCAGTTTATCAGGAAAACTATAAATTGCGGAACACCAGGCTGAAACTAAAGTAATAAACCCTGTGATCTCTGTACCATACATTTTAGGCTGTTATTTAAGGTCTCCAAGGAGATCGGTGCCATAAAAACCATTTCTCAGGAATTCTGCCAGCTATAGGAGCGTGCTGCAACTGTTCACGCTAATATATTACAACTTGTTTATCACACTCCCGGAGCAGCCGCGGCATCAGCAGCGTTACCAAGGGAGGGGAAATGATGCGCATACCCTCTCTGTAGGCAGCCAGATTTTTGTTTCCTATGTACACATAAAAAAAGATGCTTTTTTTTTCTTATCCTCTTACTACCCTGTACCCACTCCCCGGAAATAGCTCTCGAGCTCAAAGGAGATGGAATAGGGCCTCTATTAATCTTCAAACCTCCTTGGGAGACTTCACCACTGTCAATGCAAAGATAACATGCAGCTGTGTGGAAAACGTTCTGCAAAATTTGGGGAAAACATAGGAACTCAAGAGTCACGTAGATCCAGATGTTAATTTCACAAAGCCCCCATGTGGCCCTGGGCAGGTTAATTAACTGCTTTGAGGCTTGGTTTCCTCATTTGTGGTTTTGTTTGTTTGTTTGTTAAGGAACAACAATGCCTCTCATGAGGGTTAAATGAAATAACAGATGTAAAGGGGCTGTTCCTGTGCCTGGTGTATGGCAGGGACTTGAAGAATGTTAGTCCTTTTCACCTAATTAGTTGGTGCAATGAGCAGACTCTAAGATACCAATTTGCTGCTTTTATAAAAGGGTTGAATACATTGGAAACAAGATTATAGTCCATAGTTTCTGAGTATTTGCCCGGTAGAGAAGTCTTTAGTGTAATTTCTAGAGTGCTGATAAAGATAGCCCCTGTATTACTTTGCTAGGACAGCTGTGACAAGTTACTATAGGTTGGACGAATTAAACAACAGAAATTTACTTTCTCACAGTTCTAGAGGCTGGAAATCCGGTATCAAGGAGTTGGCAGGTTTGATCTCTTCTGAGGTCACTCTCTTTGGCTTCTGCCTGTGTCTTCAGATGGTCTTCCCTCTGTGCATGTCTATGTCTTAATCTCCTCCTCTCAAAAGGGCACCAATCATATTGAATTAAGACCTACCCTAATGACCTAATTTTAACTTAATTATCTTTTTAAAGACCCTATCTCTAAATACCATCACATTCTGAAGTACTAGAGGTTAGGACTTCAACATATGAATGTTGGGAGTGATGAATTCAGCTTTCGAGAATCCCCTACCTTGCCACCCCTGTCTCAACAATGGAAGGGGATGCGGAGGGCCTTATTCCACTTTAGGAGGTGTTATATGGGTCTAGGTGCCATTATGTGTTCATTAGCATCCATTAACACATGAAACGAATTTGGAAACCCATTCATTATATTGTTTAACACATAAAACAAATCTAGAGGTTGTAGGCGTTTTAATAAAAACATTATTATCTTAAGATGTCTTTGCTTAATTGGCTACCCAGTGAAGAACTTAAGAAAAAATGTCAAGTCTTCCCGGTAATGGATTAGTAATCTGATGACTGAAATCCTTTAGGTTGCTGAAAAGTTATTTCCCAGTTAATAGAGCTGGTGTTATCTAGAGTGCCGTCAAGGTTGGTTTGGCCCATGATGGATGATGGCTGGATCACAGAGTTGGACAGCTGTGCTGTGAAGAGTCTCTGCACATCAGTATTGGGACTTGCTCTTCTGCTCTGGGGACCAATGCTTAAAAACCCAGAGTGGCTTCTTATCTCTGTGTGACCAGTGTAGCAATCCAAGACAAGAAGGAGCCTGGCAGTCAGGCCATGGGGTTGGTTTCTTAGAGGTATATTAGTTTCCTATGACTGCTGTGAAATATCATTACAAATGTAGGGGCCTCAAATAACAGATATTGTCTTGTTTCTGGAGGTCAAAAGTCCCAAATCTATTTCCTGGCGCTGAAGTCAAGCTGTTGGCAGACTGTTGGCTCCAGGGGAGAATCTGTTTCCCTGCCTTTCCCAGCTTCTGTAGATCACCTGTGTTCCTTGGCTACCGACTCCTTCCTCCATTTCCCAAACCAGCTCATAGCATCTTCAAATCTATTTCTGACTCTCTGACCTTGCTTCCGTTGTTATATCTTCTCTGTCACTCTGAACTTCTTACTTTCCTCCTTCACTTAGAGGTATCCTTGTGATGACACTGGCCTCATCTGGATGATCTAGGATAATCTTTACATTTTAAGATCCTTAACTTAATCTATCAGCAGAACCCCTTTTGCCAGGTAAACAACATAGTCATGGTTTTGGGTGATTAGGATGTGGCCATCTTTCAAGAAGCCATCATTTTGCCTATCATTGAGAAGAGGCCTGGCAGATGGGACCTAGAGCTAGGAAAAAAGAGGTTGTCAGCAACTCCAAATTCCAAGCAAAGAGTTATTAACATGGACTGAGGGTGGGGAGATGGGTGAGCATCTGTATGTGAGAGTGGACATTAGGTGGAGCCCATATATATATATGTGGGTTGGACAAATACAGTTCAGGAGGCCCACGAACTCCCATTCATTCATTCACTCATTCCTATGAAAGTGATCCTCTCTTTAGATCCTGAAAGGTATCTTTATTTCTATTAGGTTGAAACCTGGGTTTCAGGCCCTAAATAAACCAACAAATAGAGCAGTTAGATGCCACAGATCTCAGAGCTCCCTAAAGCTGCTCTCTCAGGGTGAGCCACTCTCTTTGCTCATCATCACAAGTACTATTTCTTTCTTCTTTCTTCCTCTTCCCCCCTCCTCTTCTTTCTCTCCTCCTTCTCCTTCTTTCTCTTCTTTTTTTTCCTGGCTACCATTTATTGAGTACTTACCATGAGTAGATAGAGGGCTACATCCTTTTTCTGTTGTTTATCTTGTAGTATTTGCTGCATTTGTGGGCATGAGGCCTCCAACTGTAACAAATAAACCACAGGCTCACAGGGCTTAACACCAGAGAGGCTTATTTCTTTTCCGCACAGCCCTCCAATGTCAGAGCTCTGATCCCCGGGCGGCTTTCCCCCCAACCAGGGCTTGCTGCAAAGGCCTTGTCCATGGTGCTGATCCACATTCTCTAGGAGCCCAAGATCCTCTGCATTCAGTAGGTGGTTAGGGAAAAGCGATTAGAGAAGGTTTACTTGCCCCTTAAAATATCCTGGCCCTAAGAGGTCCGTGTCATTCCTGCTCACATTCTGTTGTGCAAAACATGGAATACTTAGATCACAAGAGGTCTAGGAAATGCAGTGTCTGAGTTTCCTCTCAGTAACCACTCCATACTATATAGGTTTTGGGGAAGTGAGAGTTTTTGGTGGACACCTGCCATCTCTTCCATCCTCTGGATAACCATATTTGGTAAGCTTATCTCTACCAATCACTGAAAAAAAAAATTGAGCCCTAGAAATCTGTAATAGTGTGACCTGGTTAAGTAAGTGGTAAAATAAGAACTCCTGTACAGCTCTGTTGGAATTCTCTCTGATTGTCTTTGTAATCAGTGCCTCATTGAGGACTTGTCCTGATGCAATGCTTATCAACCTCCTTTTCACTTAATGACCACCCTCCAAAACCATCCAGTGTAACATCAGCCCGCCTATCCCAGAGGCAGCCTAAAATCAGCCCCTTGTTGTTCTCTTTTCCTGCCATCTGCCCTTTTCCTGCCAAATTCCTAGGCCCCTCATGCTGTCCCTGGGTCCCATGATCCAGATAGTTTCTAATCCCCCATCTCCCTTAGTCACACATGGATTTGTCACAGTTCATTTTCTCGAACCTGTTCCAAAGAAGTTGCTAGATATGTAGCCCCAAATATCAGCCATCTTTAATTCCTCCCTCTCCCCTATCCATCCACTTATCCACCTCTGGTATTTATCCTGTGCCTACTCTGTGTGGTCTACTTGTTAGGAATATGACTCAGGATTTGGGCTTAAGGAACTCATGTTACCTATTTCAGAACCAATGATGCCAGCATTTATCCTCCTCTCTGTTTCTACTGTCAAATGTTCCAGCTCTTGTCCCTATTCCTTTTTACTTAGAGTACTCGATAATTTCCTCACTGCCTCTTCCGTATTTGTCTTTAGTTTAAATGCTTCCACATATTTTGAGGTTAATCTTTACAAAGCAGATTCTTGATTGTATTAATTTCCAGTTCCCTACTGACTGTAGAATAAAGTCTAAACTTTCTTCGGTAATACACAAAATCTTCCATGATTTGACTGACCCCTCTTGATCTTTCTAATTTTATATTCCATTTCCAACTTTCATCCATCCCATCCTAAACAGAATTTCTTATGACTCTCTTCATATCCTTTTTCTTTAACCATAACTCACATACATATCCTTATGCATATTCTTTTTGTTCTCACATTAAAATCTTTGATTTTTTCATGGTCTTTCATACGAATGGGTCTATTTATGGTCAGTAAGTATATGTTGAATGAATGACTAGGTGCTAGCCTGGTCTTTAGCACATCTAAAGTCCGAACATAATATTTTTTACCTTTTGGCAATAAATTCACTGTACACTGTATTCTATTTGTTTATGTACAAATTTATCACTCCTACTAGATGGCTTCAGGGCCAGGTACGATTTATCTTTATCAACCACATGCAAAACCATCTGAGTACAATGCACGGTGCATAATAGTTTCTCCAAAAGTGTGTGTGTTGGGGCACCTGGGTGGCTCAGTTTCTTAAGGTCTGACTCTTGATTTCAGCTCAGGTCATGATCTCAGGATCATGAGATTGAGCCCTATGTCAGGCTCTGTGCTCAGTGTGGAGACTGCTTGGGATTCTCTCTCTCTCTCTCTCTCTTCCTCTGCCCCTCTCCTCTCTGTCTCTCTCCATCTCAAAAAAAAAAAAAAAAAAAAAAAAAAAGCATGTGTGTGTTGGATGGTTAGACCCTGATAGAATGTTTTCAGGATTCTGGATAAACTCTACTTAAGGCACCTAGCACAACCTATGGCACACAGTAGGCTGTCATCTGGAAACATAACATGCTAAGTTGTTAAAGGCTGATCGCTGTGTCAGGCCATTTCTACAGGGACATTTAATAAGAAATCTAAAGAGATGAGTGTCTAATTTTAGGGTTTCTGGTCCAAGTGGGAGAACTGCTTGGGGATAGAGCTCCTCTAGTCATCCCACATAAGCAGTGGAATCCTCAGCCCAGGGCAGCCTGTCGGCTCACACATGAAGCAATTCATGCTTGCTGAAGTTGACTGTGTAGAGTGAGAGGCCCTGCTATCTATCCTGACAGAACCTGGGGCTCTGGAGTGGGAGCGACTAGGTCATCTATCATTCTGTACAGAGTTGAACAGAATATTGGTTAAATGGGTTAATAAAGGTATCCGAGCTGGGGTGTGATGAGAACTCTAGTGTAGGGTTCCTTGCAATAGTTACCTCACTGGGTGCTGCTTCTCACAAAGGTGGAGAAGCTACCAGGAGCATCAAAGGAACAAGGAACTTCATTGTGCCTTTGTTTGGTGAGTGGGCTCTCTAACAGCGCCCTTCTGACAACCACAAGTGTTCCCATCCTCTTCATTTGGTGCTAGTCTGGGGGAGCACAGACTCAGGCTGGGGGTTGTTTCTTTACTAGAGACATTAGCCACTAGGGGAGCCTGCTCAGAGCTTCACATGGTTTTCTGCTGAGCAGGAGGATAGCAAAGTCACCAGACTCCACATGATTTAATTAGAGACAAGATCTCAAACTTTGTTTGTGTTCCCAGGATTTGGCCTGATCGTACAGCTGGGACCCTGGTATCTCGGCTTCCTCTGTTTAGGCAATTGGTACAGCAGGGAGGGCTTTATTGGACCAATGGTAAGTTTTCTCCAATATCCAAAATACATTTCACTGTCTTTAAATGAGTCACAATCCAGCCGAGGAAGGCACATGTCTTAGAAACTCTGTGGCTTAGGGGCGCCTGGGTGGCTCAGTGGGTTAATCCTCTGCCTTTGGCTCAGATCATGATCTCAGGGTCCTGGGATCGAGCCCCACATTGGGCTCTCTGCTCAGCAGGGGGCCTGCTTCCTCCTCTCTGCCTCCTCTCTGCCTGTGTCTCTGCCTACTTGTGATCTCTGTCTTTCAAATAAATAAATAAAATCTTAAAAGAAAAAAAAAAAAAGAAACTCTGTGGCTTAAATTCTTTTCTATGACTTGGGAAAGGCAGGATTTGAAACCTAACATGCCCAACTCTTCCATTAGAGCTATAAAGTTAATTCTTTTTTGTCAGTCTTCTCCATAGATTATTTCCTTTGTTCCTTTCAGAATGTTGTCAGTCCATACCAGAAGTATGACATAGGAATCCATCATATCATGGGGGCTATCAAGGGGCTACCCTTACCATCGAGTTTCTCTTTCTACTCGGATATAACCTGTTCTCACAGCTGCTGTTGCTTTCTCCTTCCCCTTAGCCATCTCATTGCCAAGTGACCCAGTGCGGCTCCAAGTGGCTTATGCGCTGTCATTGATCCTTTCTGCACCCATGGCAGACGGCACTAATTAATCGATCACAGCACACTTTCTCAAAGAGCTGGGGCTCTTGTGTGGAGTTCTGCTCAAGAGCCCCAGGCAGGACCACTGATCAGTGAAAGTTAGCATGTGAGATAAAACCTATTTTCCCAATTAAGCGCTTTCTATTGACTCCTAGAAAAAAAGTGAGCTCACTTACACTATTCCTTGTCCTATCTTTTCTCCTCCAGGATTTTTAGTGTTTCTACTGATCATCTTTGTAACTTTCAATAACATAGTTAATTTCCTCTTTTTTGTTCAATCAATTCTTGGTTTTCCACTTTGTAAGAAGAGGGTAATAATTTTCTTATGGTTTCCTCCATCTTTCCACTCCCATTTTACTTTCCCTTGACTTCTATATTGTCTTATTATTAATATTCACATCCTTTCCTTTATGTAATGTGTCCTGATCACTCTTAATGAGATAGTCTACGCCTACCAATCTACCCTTCTTAGTCTGTTTTATTTTACTTTATAGCATTTTTCACCACTTAACATAATATATAATTATTTTTTAACAATCTCTCCCCAACTATAATTTAAGTTTCATAAAAGGAAATTGGTTTTGTTTAGTGCTGTATCCCTAGCACCTGGAATACTGTTGGCATGGTAAGTGAGGTGCTTAGTAAATATTTATATAAGAATAAATGAATTCTAATCATGCTCCATACCCCAGTTAACTTTGTTATTGTTCCTATTGTTGTTTCGTTTTGTGTTTTTGAGAGAGAGAGCAGGGGAAGAAGGGACAGAGGGAGAGAGAGAGAGAGAGAACCTTAAGCAGGCTCTACACCCAATGACTCTGAGATCATGACCTGAGCCGATATCAATATCAAGAGTTGGATACTTAACCAACTGAGCTGCATAGGAATGCATCACCCCCTTCGGGTAACTTTTATTGTATATGAGGAAGCTATCTGATCCTGCAATATAAAAGGATAACCTCACCTTCAGGTATACTAGGGCACTGAAAATGTCCATTGAAGGCATTCACCAACCTGGGTTCCCATTGAAACAAGATTGCTTAACTGATAACCTAGTTCGTTTTTTGTTTTTTTTTTTTTGTTTGTTTTGTTTTGTTTTTTTGTTTTTCACACCGAACTATGGTTAACCTAGCTTTAACCTTTATAAATCGTACTGGCTTCCTGCAGGAATGGAACCCAGAATAGGCAAATTTTGATAGGAAGAAAAAGGGGAGTTTCAGAACATGGGTTTGCATTTTGCTTAGGGACATCAATGTTTGGGGGTTGCGAGATTATGTAGCTCAGAATGTAAACTGAAAGGAGAGATAGAAAAGAAAAAGGAACTTTACCTACTTAAAATATTTCTTATTAGACTGGCTAACAAATACATATGTAGCAACAGTATTGTTCTGAAGACTGGCCTTTGAAGCAGGCACCCCTGGGTTCAATTCTTTGCTGCTGTTCTTGGCTGTGTGACATTGGGTGAGTTACTCACCCTCTCTGAAATTTGATTAGTGTTGTTCATAAGATGTACCTATGTTGAATAACATCTCCATATTCCTTCTCAACTGCTCAAGCACAAAATGGAAAGAGTCTCTCAGTGCCCTGGGAAAAGACAAGAAAACAAGAGCTATATTGTTCAGTTATAAATAATAAGAGGAGCTTAAATGCTAAAAGCACTTCATTATCTCACATGACAAGGAAAGTGGTGCTATGTCATTTCTGGCTTAGTTCAGTAGCTCTGTAAAGCTAGCCAGCAAGGCTACAGTCTTGCTTTAGCTGTTTCCTCAAGATTTAAGATGGCTGCAGCAGCTTGAAGGATATTCTTACATGCAGAAGAGTTAGAGAATGAAAAAGGGGTTTTCTCATGTTCCTTTGTCTTTTATCAGAGTGGAAACTCTTTCTGAGAAGGGCCCCCCCACTTTCAGGGATGCTTGGCCCCAAAAGATGATGGGAAGAGAGGAGAAAGCATTTGAAGCTTCCATGATGGAAGCAGGCTCCGCCCATAGGAGGTGGGGCCTGGGTGCCTAAACAAGGTCTCCTCCAGAGATCACCTGACCACAGGAATATGTCAGGAGCAGGTATTTCCCTTCATCTTCAACATATAGTACTACTCATCAGCTAACAGCTTGGGGAGAATATCTTTCGTAAATTTGAAGAGTAAATTATTTTTTCTTTTTTTTTTAAAAACAGGATTGGTTTATTTTATTTATTTGTCAGAGAGAGAACAAACAGGAGGGGAGCAGCAGGCAGAGGGAGAAGCAGGCCGTAGCTGAGCAGGGAGCCCGATGTGGGATTTGATCTCAGGATCCTGAGATCATGACCTGAGCCAAAGGCAGATGCTTAACTGACTGAGCCATCCAGGTGACCCTGAAGAATAAATTCTTTTTTAAAATTTTTAAAAAGTTTTTAAAAGATTTTATTTATTTATTTGACAGACAGAGATCACAAGTAGGCAGAGAGGCAGGCAGAGAGAGAGAGGGAGAAGCAGGCTCCCCACTGAGTGGAGAGCCGGATGTGAGGCTTGATCCCAAGACCCTGGGGTCATGACCTGAGCTGAAAGCAGAAGCTTAACCCACTGAGCCACCCAGGTGCCCCTGAAGAGTAAATTCTTAATGAGAGTTAACACTTCCTACTATGTACCACTTTACAAACATAAACTTCTTTAAAGTCCTCCAGCAACATCTCATGAAAAGTACGTTGCACTATTTCTCTATCACAGAGATCCAAAAATGTATAGCAAGTTGCCCAAGGCCTATGAGCTAGACATGGCTGAGCTAGGATTTGAAGATGCTTCCGACTCCTGTGTCGGTTGTACTCCTTTGTCTCTACCACACTCTTTCCCAAATACCCACCTGCTCCGGTCTTTTGGAGATAATAAGATGGCTAAATTATTGACTCTGACGTCCTTTCTAACATAGTCATCTATGAAGTGAGCCTTTTTTTGATGATTTTAAGGGATCTTTCAGTTGTTTTTATTTTTCTCCTATAGACCTAACACCTTTTTTTTTTTTTAAGTGTGCTTAGGTATGATTCAATGATTTTGAATACTTTTTTTTTTTTTTTGGTCCATGTTTAATTTTTTTTCTTTCTGACTGCTTCACTCTTGTTTGCAGCTCCCGTGGCTGGATAAAGCCAGGGCAATTCTTTGGATGTCAATCATTTTGAAAGGCGACTTTCTTGCATGACTTGGTAAGATCTGAAAAGGAGGATAAGCACCATGGGGAGGCTGTGGTGAGTCGTCCCCAGGCAGCTGGCGGTCTTGAGCATCCAAATGTAATTGCTCTATTTTATTCACCACAGCCTGCCCGCTGTGTTCATCAGACTGCCCAGTGGAACAGAAGGCAATCAGGGCTGAGGCGGCCTCGGAAAGTCAGGCACACACAACCAAAGTTAAAAATATGTAAAAAATTACTTGAATGTGATTTGCTCTCATAGAACTCAATTTCTGGATAAGAACAAGAGGAAACAGTGCAAAACTGGGGCACTAAAATTCATCTTTGCTGGAGAAAATGCAGGGATAGCTGTGAACATTTAATAACTTCAGTATCCAACCGCCCATAGTAAGTGCTTGCTTAATGCATAGACAAGACAGGGAGATTCAGAAGGCAGGCAACTCAAGGCATTTCCAATTTATTTAAGGAACTCTTTGATCTGTTTTGAAATTTAGGATTCTGCTTTTGACTTTGTTAGATAAAGTTGGAGTAGAAATGAATTATTCATATGAAATATTGCCTCAATAACACTGCATCAAATAAACATAATGAAAAGCTGCCCATGTTATATAAGGGAAGCTAAGTCACAACTCTTTTGAATTGCAAAGTTAAGCACTCGGGGCTAGACTGTTCTCCAACATTACTCTATGGAAGAATCCGCTTAGGAGGATGTAACGCTCAGATCCTTTTTATTTCCGGTTGGACATGCATTTGTGGTTTATGGGTTTAAACTACAGTTGTAACCATGCTGTTATTAAATCTCACAGTCCTCATCCTGACTCCATGCAAGTCATTGGAGGCCAGAGAGCAATTTCCATGACAATGTACCCCACACCACTCCAGCATTTTAAGTTCACCATAGAAATACAGTGAGCAGGATTTACCCCTCATGCTCCACAAATTGGGCATAATATCGTATTTTCAGCAGCCACTGAGTGCATACCTATATCCAGGCCTTGAAGGGAAAATTTTAAGGCGAATAGAACCCTCAGTTTTATCAGTGATGCTTCTTTTCTGACAACGCTTTGGCTAAAAATTAAAGGAGAGAGAAGGATAAAGTAAACCTGAATAAATTGTGCCCATCAGGGGAGTTGAGCTCTGCTGGAATTCAATAGATCACACTTGAATTCTTGCCGACAAGCCAACTTTAAAGAATTGTAGTTCAATAAATGTATAGGAAGTGGACAGAGTCAGCCGTGGGCAGACTGATGAAGAAAGCAGAGCTTGTCTTCAGAGTTGCCCTTGCCCCCGTCCTCTGTCCTTTGGACACTGGAGGCTCCACAGGGCAGGCCCACCACATAAGTGTGTGCTCCGTGATTCCTAATTACTGGCTCAGGGCCGCCGAGGGGCTTTGTGGAATCGGGCTCCCGAATTGCACTCTGGACCTGAACAAAAGCCTCTGAGATGGGGAGAAACCTGTGCTTCCTATGAAAGGGATGCTGGGTCCGAGCTGGGGGTGGCCATTGCCTTCAGGCCTGAGAGCACAAGCTCTGCAGTTGGCCTACAGGTGAGCCTTGGGCAAGATCATGAGCTGCTCTGTTTTAATTCCCGCACCTGTGAAAAGAGCGCTCGCCCTGCCACCTCTCCAGGTAGTTGCGGGCATTCAGTGAGAGATTTTCACACCCACATGAGTCCCAGGTCTTGGTGTCATGACTTCAAGTGCAAGAAGCAGAGTATGAAATCTGGAGCCAATTATTGGTGGTAAAGCCTTGGGCCACTCAAGCTTGAGTCTAGGTTTCTTCATTCATAAAATGAAAAAGATTAATTCCTGCTGATTCTGTCATAAATAATTGTTCTGAGGCATAAGTGAGATAGTCATCATGGTTCAGCTTATATTTTATATTAGATAAGCAAATATATAAATAATATAATGTAATAGAACATGAACATAAATTTATAATATCAATTTTAAGTATATGCATATAGAAAGGAATATAGAAATATAATTTCTGTACTTTAATTTCTATATTTTATAAAATAATAATATTATTTTATTTATATAAATAAAATAATAATAATGGTAGATAAACTTTACTGAGAACAGACCATGTACCAGGTGCTGTATTTGCTATTCCAGGTTGGTGATTATGCTTCTCAAAAGAAAACACCTACTACTGTTTGTTGAAGACTCTTACTGGCTTAGCCCTGGGTAAGGTGATCTCTAGCATTCAAAAGACATTCTTGTAGACCACATATTATGAGCCAGGCGTCAGTCCGAGTGCTTGACATATGTGCATCAATTTAGTCACCACAAGTACTGAGAAGCCTTGTTATTGCCATTTTACAGATAAGAAAAGTGAGGCCCAGGAAGGTTCAGTAACATGCCCAATGTTACATCATAAGTACTGGAACTCTGATTAGAACTAGACATTGTGGGGGTGCCTGAGTGGCTCAGTGGATTAGGCCTCTGCCTTTGGCTCAGGTCATGATCTCGGAGTCCTGGGATTGAGCCCCACATCGGGCTCTCTGCTCGGCAGGGGACCTGCTTCCCCCACCCCGTCTGTCTGCCTCTCTGCCTACTTGTGATCCCTGTCTGTCAAATGAATAAATACAATCTTTAAAAAAAAAAAAAAAAAAGAACTAGACATCGTGGCTCTGAAATGGGCTCTAAATCACAATTGTAAACTTATTTATGATATGAAATATTTTTATAACACAATACTTAACAAATATTTGTAAAATGAATAACCAAAGCTTCCTTAGGACTTTGTGTCTTCTATGAAAGGCACCATCAGACCCAAAGAGAGAACTGCCTGGCCTCCCTTTCCCACTTTTCTCAGGAGGTCCCCTTCAGAATACTGAGCTTAGCTCTGGGTGGTGTATTTTAAATGGCATGTGACATTTCCCCCTCCTCACCTCCCTTCCTTGTCTCCCTTCTTCCTTCAAAAACATTTATGAAGCATGTGCTATGTTTCAGGCACCACACTAAGCTCTGAGAGTTCAGTAGTAAACAAGACGGTATGGGATTCGCCCTCAGAGAGAACTAATGTTTTACTGAGGAAGATAAGAAACATAATAAGTTGTGGATGAACACGAGGCCTGGGGAGCTGCAGGGAGCTGCGGGAGTGGATGGCTGGGCATCGTAAGCATCAGAGAAGATGTCCTTGAGGAAGTGCCAGCAAAGCCAAGACTGGGAGGATGCACTGGCCAGATGACGGGGTTGTTCGGGAAGACCTAGCAGAGGGTGTTTCAGACACAGAAAACAGCATGGGCCCAGGCCTGCCGTGAGCTAGAGTGCAGCTTGTTGTAGTCACTGAAAGAAGTTTTCCATGCCTGGAGCTAGTATTTCTGGAGGGCGATTGGAGAGAGATGAGAAGAGAGAAGTCAAGAAGAAATCAGATTGTGAAGAGTTTATGTTAGAGAAGGCAAAGGGTTTGAACCTCATGCTCAGAGCCATTGAGAGGTATTGAGGCTTTCCGGCAGGCTACAGCATGGTGAGAGTAATGTTTTGGAAGAGTAACTGGCTGTGGTCTAAAGCCCAAATGGAAGGGAACAAGGAGAGAGTCTGAGAGAGAGAGACCTGAGGAGGTGCTGGGGTCAGAGGTAGACAGGGGAGGACTAGGGGGTTAGGAGATGTCTAGGAGGCAGGACTTGACTGGTTGTATGTGAGTGTGACTAGATGACCCCAGGAAACTCTCTCCTAGAGAACTGAGAATAAATTCATTTGAAGAATTGAGCATCTTCGGTCGGAAGAGGTAAGCTGAAGAGAAGACGTGAGGTATTTTCAGGTATTTAGTATCGAATCTCTTTATTATCAAAACATTCTTGTTTTGATTAAATTTATTGTCTCCTCAAAAAATGGTCAGCTTTGTGCATGGAGTAAGAGGATGGTCGAGTTTCATTCTTCTATACATAGCTGTCCAATTTTCCCAGCACCGTTTATTGAAGAGACTGCTTTTTTCCCACTGGATAATTTTTTCTTGCTTTGTCGGAGATTATTTGACCATAGTGTTGAGGATCCATATCTGGGCTCTCTGCTCTGCTCCACTGGTCTGCAGGTGTGGTACATAAAGAATGAATCTCAGAACACTGAAAAAATAAAATAAAATTTTTTAAAAAGTGATCAGCTGAGAGGGCATCTATTACAATACTATGCTGACATGACAAGGCAAGCTCTGTAAAGCTGCTTTGTAGAACTGTGAACTGTATTTCTCAGCCCAAAGATTCTCTACTGCAAACCTCGGGGTGAGGAAGAGGAGATGGGAAGGGCAGCTGAGCTCCAGCTGTCTGATGCCTCTGTCAGGCACCCCTGGGTGCAGAGTAAGTCCTTCCTGAGCTGACTTGCGGCACTTCCGGGGGTGGGATTACAGTTTCAAGGAGGCAGGAGATATGAGCCAGGCTTCAAGGAAGAGCTCCCTGGCCATTGTTTCTGAGAGGTGAATGCCTCACTCTTACATATGCTCAAGCAGATCTGTTCTACATCTGTCAGGCAAGGGGAGGGGAGGGTGCCTTCTGACGGCACATCACGTGATGTCTAGTATGCTTTAGTGCAGTCTGTTCTAAGGAAGTAATTCTAAGGAATTACACTCCCCTCCGCTGACAGGAAGCCGTCCATCTCTCATTTGCAGCTGCACCATCACAAGCCGGGGTGAGGAGCACAACATTATTACTCTAGGAGCCCAGAGTCTCTCCAAAGAGTATCACTGTTCTGTCACCCCAGACATTTGCCATCTTACAGCTTTATTACACCATGGCCTCTAGATATTGTCTTTGCTTCTCTAAACGAAATTGGAAAGAGAATTCACATTTTATCAAGTGAAAGCTACCTCACCATGTTCTTTCACAGAGATGTTTGCTTCATAATTCAATGCATGATTTCAGTTGGGGGGGATTAAGAAAGAGCCAGAGGAGAATTTTGTGTCAGCTCTGCCTCTAGCTTGACTACCTTACAATAAAGATGAGGAGAGTCAATCTGATGTTTGGGCTCAAAGAGAGCGTGAGTTATCTGTGTTGTTTACAATTCCTTTTGAGAGCACTTGCATGCTCTATAATGTGAACAAATGGCTGCTAAGGACCTTCCTAATGCTGTCAGATTCACTTTACTTATGTCCACGTTTTTGCACCTGGGTTTGCTAAGCAAATAGAAGGCTATCACCCCCATGTCACCTTTCTTCCCCAGGGTTATGCTTTTAAAAGCGTTCTCCACAGGAAATAAGTTTCATTAGGGCTTGGAAAACAAATTGGTGAGGTGACAGATTCTGTGGTTTGATGGAAGCTCAATTATAATTGTGTAACATAATATAGCAAGTGCAGATGAAATCCTATTAAGGGCTGGAAATCCAATATCTCATCTCTATGACTTTTAATTGATCTTTACACAGATTGTCATTGCAGTCAAATATCTGAGCTGGTTCTGGTACACATAAACAAATGTAAGCACATTAACTCTGTTAATAATTTTAACAAGTCATCTGTATTTCCCATTAGACCATCTCCAGTTTTGCCTTGGCATAATTAAAGATATCATCAGTGATAAGCCTAATTCGTTATTTAAAGCATGCATGTATTAAAGTCTTGCTTTTTTATCATTAACTATATCATGATGTAATCTATGTAGCCATCATTCAAAAATTAGACTTTCTCTTTCTCTGAAGTAAATATAGATGCTGGGGGGGGCACCTGGGTGACTTAGTCATTAAGAGTCTGCCTTTGGCTCAGGTCATGGTCTTGGGATCCTGGGATCAAGCCCCACATCAGGCTCCCTGCTCAGCAGGAAGCCTGCTTCTCCCTCTCCCAATCCCCCTGCTCATATTCCCACTCTTGCTGTCTCTCTCTCTCTGCCAGATAAATAAATAAAATCTTAAAAAAATATATGGATCGTGAGGGGCAGCGGGATGGGAGAAAGAGGCCCAATCAGTGGTGTAGAAGCCACCAAGGAGAGTGGAAAATCTAATTTCTAGTCTGGACTTCACCACTAAAATAGCCATGTGAGAGCTTTAACCTTTCTGATCCTATTTCCTCGCCTTTGGTGACAAAGATGTTGTCCTAGTTTTTTCTCTGAGCGCTAATGTTCTCGTTTATGTGAAACAGACACAGACTCCCTGCTTTTCTAATCATGAACAGTTGGGTATAAAAACTGTGGCCTTTATGTTCATTTTTGCTCAAGTTTCATAGTGCTGGACAATGGAAGGTCGTGGGTAGGGGGAGGCAGTCTGGGAAAGCATTTTCCTTGCTGATTGTTATATCTGTAACATCAAGTTCAGGGCCTGGTGCTTACTCAGTCAATATTTGTTGAATGAATGAATGAATGAATGAATGAACTTATGCATTCTAGTCATTCTGCTTTCCCATGAAGATGGATTGGAGAGATTGCCTGGACATCCCCATTCAGTATCCCTTGCAATATTATCCTTTGGCTCCATGAACACATCTTGGTTACCTCTGAAAGTACACCTTTACTGACATGATCTGACACCAAATGCCTTCCCCTGGTCTTAATGAAATGGAAGTGAATCAGAACAAACCACTGCCTCCAGGACTGTTCCCCACTCTTGCCTATTAGTCAGAGCAGTGTGGAGATGCTCTCTTGTTAGTCAAAGGCAGGCGGAGACTTAATTTGTTAGTTTCCAGCTCACTCAAAGTGGGAACTATTTGCATGTGCTACAAATAATGACATTTGAGAATGTTCTTTGAGTGTTCAGAGAATATTAAAGTCTAAACCATGCTGTAAACAAAAACAACTTTTAATACCAGCTATGACTAATCCAGTGCTTTTGTTCATTAGGTAGAACAAACATTCTGATTTGCAATCAAATATCTACAATTACCGTGAAAGCTTGAGAAAAATCCTCCATGGCAGGAGATATTATCTCCACACACAGAACAGATAAGATTCATTCCTTGATAGACAATCTCCATGCCCAGGTGATCCCAGTAAACAGTCTTTTCAGGGTGATTTTTAGCAAATGAGTAGTGTATTGGGGGGGGTTATCTGTTTAAGTTCATCACTTCCTGAAATCGTCTTTGCATATATTAGCATACACTCATTTCACTGATTCTTTGTTTCTTTTGATAGGGGGATACTCCTTCTGCTCCTTATTTCATCTGATTTGCTTTTGAAGCGAAGAACCCTTTTCTTCTGTAGGTGTCTTTTGAAAATAAATAGAATTTCCTGTACATTAAAAAAAAAAAATAGAGATTCAATAGCAAGACTTCATTAAGGCCAAAAGCCCCATGGAAAAATTATTAGTGCACTTCTCCCTGCATTAAAACACACACACACAGACACACAAACTTCATTAAGGCAGAAGCTCCGCAGAAAAATTATTAGTGTACTACCTCCTGTACTAAAGACTTCTAGGAAGAAGAGGGAGAGAAGCTGTTTGAGAATATTAGGGATTCCTGAAGTGAATGAGATCAACTCCAAGGTGATACCAACCTCTCTCGGATTAGTGACCTTTTGGTTGGTTTTTCTTGTTTGCACAAGCAAAGACTTTCGACATATTCCCCAAGACCCTTAATTCCCCTCTGCTTGGCACATTACCAGCAACATAAAAAAGAGAGAAAGCGAGAAGCTCTCATTTTATCTTTGAGCTGCTTAAATATTTATGTTCTAATTTGTTATTGACTTCATGTGAAGTTTTATCAAAATATAGATGGAAAAGTTTAAAGATCGCTCCTGAGAGAGCACTTAATCCATTTAAAAATAAATTTCTAATGGCCAGATTTTCTGGGCTTAAAACATGAAGCTATGAAAGAAAGCAAAACCAAAGAGGCCCAGTTTATATGCTGACATTTGTAGACGAGGATAAAGAAACTTGGTAATGAAAATGCTAATCAAATATCATTGTGAATGCTCGATTTTTTTTTCATTTTTCTAATATTTGATGGAAGCCTTTACTAGATTTCTATTTTAATTACTTTTCATTTGCAAAAATTGAAACCTAATTAAAAAACACCCTAGGGTAAACCCTTGGGGATGGGTCTTTGTTGCACTCCACCTCCAGTTTCTAGCTCACTTTTAGCATAGTCATGCTTCCTTAGACACTTAATATGTTAATTCTTTCAGAAATAGTTATATGTTAAATACAGAGATGAGGCAACATATATGAAAATGACTGAATTTCTAATGGTGAAATTTTGGAGAATATTTTTATCTGTGAGAGATAAACAGATCATATACACCCATGTTCTTTCAGATGCAGTCATACCGTTAGATGCTTGATGATGTATCCCTAGTCACTGCTGCCTTTTATGCTACAACTGACATTATTTAGCCTTCTAGTCTGAGACCTTGCTGACTTGTTTCCAACCAGAGTTCTTACAGCAGTGAGCTCCATGTCACAAAGAGGAAGAGCCTGAGCTGAGGAGATTGTTGAATAGTTATTTCAAAATTATAACCCACTGAGATTTACCTTACTGGCCAAAGTAGTATATATTTTGATTACTTTATAAAGGCTAGATATGCCTTTGTTTATTTTGATTGGTCAAAGATTTTCTTATTTGTTTAGATCAGAATTTCCCATATTTTAGGCCTCAGATCAGGTCCAGTTCACAAAAAACTAGTATGGATTCTCAAACCAAACCTAAATTTGAAAGGAGAAAGAAAGGAAGGAAGGAAAGAAGGGAAAGAGTGAAAGAGAGAAAGAGAAAGAAAGAGAACTCTGGGTCGTCCCAGATTTTTGTCTGGCCTCCCAAAAGTGGGATACAGCTTCCTCGGGTCGAAAACAAACATTTATGAGGTCTCACAGAGGCAGTGTCCACTCCTTCCAGATCCAGCAGGCCCAGGCTCAGAGCTAGATCTGCTTCAGTCAAAAAGACAGGCACTGGGGCACCTGAGTGGCTCAGTGGGTTAAAGCCTCTGCCTTCAGCTCAGGTCATGATCCCAGGGTCCTAGGATCAAGCCCCGCATCGGGCTCTCTGCTCTGCAGGGAGTCTGCTTCCTCCCCTCTCTCTCTCTCTGCCTGCCTCTCTGCCTACTTATGATCTCTCTCTCTCTCTCTGTCAAATAAATAAAATCTTAAAAAAAAAAAAAAAAAAGACAGGCACTGCCCCTGTCCTGAAATTGGCCGACACTCAGACGCATAATCTTCTACCAGTTACATCTCTTTGACCTATGTACACATGGCAGAGTTTTCAACACAGTGCATGTGACAGCTTCCAGCTTGGAGGCTATTGGGCGAGCAGAGCTTCTAGAGTTCTCCAACTCCCTTGTGAGAGATTTAATGATGGGGTGGTGATGATTATCTCCTGTGGAGAATGGAGATCACCAGTTATAATTTGCATGTTACTCAGGTCTGATACCCAAATTCTGGCCTAATTCCTTATTACTATACCAGGGCTGTTTTTCCTCTCAAGCATCATACATGTACAGTGTATTAATCAGGAAATGGAACCAACAGGAGATCTACATCTGCATCTCTACGTATCTGTATGTATATCTGTATTGGTATCTCTATTTATTTTAAGGATTGGATCATGTAGTAATGGTGGCCCACAGTCTCCCATAAGCTGGAGGCCCAGGAAAGCTAGGGGTGTAGTTTGGAGTCTGGGAGCTGGGGAGCTGATGGAGTAGATTCCAGGCCAAGTTTGAAGGCATGTTGAGGGCAAGAGATCTGTGGACCAGCTTATATAGTCAGACAGAGAGAGGGAGAGTCTATCTAACTTCATTCTGCTTTCTTGTTCTATCTGGGCCTTCAACAGATTGGGTGATGCCCATTCATGCTAAGGAAAGCCATCTGCTTTACTCAACCCAGCACCAATTCCAATGCTTATCTCTTCTTTAGATGCAAATTACCCCCCACATTCTGAAGCAGAGATGTAAACAGACACAATTCCTAATCATCTTCCCCATGTCTATTTTGTACCCTTCCCCCAAATATACACAAGTGCACAAGGTTTGGAGTATGCTGACTCTCTTTAATGTTCCCACACTTTTGTTTCCTTTATACTTTCATTATGATGTATATTTGGGTTATTTGTGTGTGTGTGTGTGTGTGTGTGTGGTAGTTTAGGGTGGGTGGGAGAGAATGGGTGGTTTAGGGAGCCTGAGCTAGATAACAAAAAAGGTTTTACTTTGTTTAGTAAAGAATATATCTGTTCTTTATTATACATATGTACACACACATAATCCATCTCTCTCTCTCTCTTTCTCATTTATTCATCCATTTATCTGATTTTTGTGTCCAGATAGTATCTATATTACTGACCATCCCCTAACTATAGTTTCATTTGGGAAACCCTAACTTAGATCTGACAAAAATACTTCTAGAAGTCACAAAATTCTGACTTTCCACCAGTCACCAGTGAGGCAAGAATCAGTTCTGATGATCTCATTCAACTATCAAATGTTAATTTAGATCTTGTAAGATAGATGTGTTAGCTTTCTTAGTACCCATTTCAAACTCATTTCCATTGCCTCTTTCTACAGAAGTTGCAAGGCTAAATACTTACATAGACAAACCTGAAGCTATGGATGGCCATATAACACTGTTCTGGCCAATGAAACCTAAGCAGGAAATATTGCTTGAGATTTCAGAGAAGGTCTTTGCTTTCTTGATAAAATACATAGTACCATCTGCCTTTATTCTATATCCTGTCTTCCTTTATCTTGCCTGGAATAAAGATGTGATGTCTGGAGCTCTAGCAGCCACAACATGATCATGAAGTAAGACCAAGAGAATTAGTGACCATGGCCCTAATGTCCTTCACCTAATGAATCCACACAAGAAATTACCTCTCAGATTTCCCATATAAGCCCAAATAGTTGGGTTTTCTAAGACTCACAACCATATACAATTCCTGACTGA
The DNA here is from genome assembly GCF_011764305.1 of Mustela putorius furo. Classification (NCBI taxonomy): domain Eukaryota; kingdom Metazoa; phylum Chordata; class Mammalia; order Carnivora; family Mustelidae; genus Mustela; species Mustela putorius. The sequence goes on from NW_025421481.1 coordinate 7,565,347, forward strand.
TATAAGTAGACACAGGGATCATAGTGGAAAGAGGACAGGATGGTCTCTGGCCTATGATTTTGTGAGCAAGACAAGTCTATAGAAGTTGAGGTCATTAAGTAGTGTCTTCCATAGATATGCTTTGGAAGCTCAGGGCTCATTTACTGCCTAAGAAATCTAGAGCACAGAGACCAATAAAACACATTTCTGGCTATTAATGCAGAATCAGTGGCAACTCCAGTGTTAATCCTGCAAGCTGGAAATAAATTATGCTATGTCTCCACCAGACTGAATCTTTACTAAAACAGCATTAATACCTATTTATATTTTTCTATCAATATTTCATAAATTTGAAGAGAAACAACTTGAAAGAATTCAGATGATTTTTTTCTCCTTGTGTGCTTTCAGAGCATCAATTATTGCTGTGGGGCACCTTCAGCATTGCCTAAAGCTGCAGTAAATTCCCTAGTTCTAACTTTGAAGATTTTAGAAATGCTAATAGGAGAATGTGTATGAATTATTACTCTTGCTCTAACACAGTGATACTCTCCTGAAGAGTAAACAAAATCCTTGTTCAATTTAAGAATGGATGATAATTTTTTTGGCTTCAGTTAGAGGAGGCGTGAGTGGAGGGTGGGAGGGATGTGTGAACTTAATTGTTTTAAATTCAGTGTCTCATTGAAGAATATAGATAGGTCAAAGAAGATTGTTAGTATAATATCTTTACATTTTTTTTCTAAATATTTCACATTTTCTTACTCATACGATTCTTATGAATATATTGTTTGGCAGGTAGGTTAAATATAAATATTTCCATTTTGCAGATGGGGAAATCAAGGCACATAGTATTTCTTCTTGATAGGCTTCTCGGTGTTCCAGGAAGACAAAACTCCCTATTCACAATTGGTATAAAAATGGTGATATATTGGTTGCCTGGGTGGCTCAGTCAGTTAAGTGTCATGATCTTAGGGTCCTGGGATTGAGTCCCACATCAGGCTCCTTGCTCAGTGGAGAGCTTGCTTCTCCCTCTGCCTGCCATTCCTCCTGCTTGTGCTCTCTCTCTCTCTGACAAATAAATAAATAAAACCTTAGAAAAAATGGCGATCTATTGGTCATATCTGTTACTTTGTAGTCCTTCAGGCTTGGTAACTAAACACAAAACAAAACAAAACTTGACCAACTTCCACTTGTGAAAACAACAACAACCAAAGAATGGAAATATTTGTTAATCTATTTATATCTAATCTGAATTGAACCAGGAAGGTAAAGAGGGAATGAAGAAGGAAGAAAGGAGGGTCAGAAATAGCAGCTATTGAATATTTGTTGTAGTCTGGGAAGGTGTGGGAAATGTGATATATATCACCTCAGAGACTCTGGGTAAGAACCTCATGGGAGGTGCTTTATTCACACCTTCCAGGTGGAGAGGGAGGCTTGGAGAGGTTAATTACTTGTCCAAGGTCACACAGGTAGTATATCATGGAAGACTGATCATACTGAGGCATCTAACTTTAGGGTTTTTTAGTTTGTATCTCTCTAAGATTTTGTTTCTTTCATCTAAATCACCTAATTTATTGAATACAGTTGTTCATAGTATTCCCTTCTAATCCTTTAAATTTACCTAAGTTTGGTAGTAATGCTCCTTGTTTCATTTCTGTGTCAAGTGATATGAGTCTTCTCTCTTTTTCTTGATGAGTCTGGTTAAATGGTTGTCAATTTTGCTGATCTTTTCAAATAATCAACTTTTGGTTTTGTCAGTTTTCACTATTGTTTTTTTTTTTATTCTCTATTTCTTTTATTTCTGTTCCAGTCTTTATTATTTCCTTTCTTCTACTTGCTTAAGATTTAGTTTGCTCTTCTTGTTTTCAGTGTCCTTGGGTAGAAGGTTAGATTATTGATTTGACATCTTTCTTTTTTCAAAGTATAGACATTTATTATAATTTCCTTCCAAATACTGGTGTAGTACACATTTTCCTCCAAGTACTGGTTTAATTGTATCCTGTAAATTTTGCTATATTCTTTTTGTTTTGTTTTCATCATCTCAAAGTATTTTCTAATTTTGCTTGCAATTTCTTCTTTGACCTGTTGGTAACTTAGATGTGTCTTGTTTCATTTCTACATATTTGTGAATTTCTCAAATTTTTTTCTGTTATTGAGTTCTAACTTCATCCCATTGTGGTTTGAGAATAGTCTTGGTATACTTTCAATCTTTTTATTTTTAATGAGTTTTTTTTCCTTTAATGATCTAGCATATGGTCTGTACTTGTGAATGGTCCGTGTGTGCTTCAGAAGAATGTGTATTTTCCTTTTGTTGGGTGTAATATTCTATTGTTGTTAGGTCTAGTTGATTTATAGTGTCATGAATTTTTCTATAGATTTGTTGATCTTCTGCCTGATTGTTGTATCCACTAATGAAAAAGCAATATGGAAGATTACAATCAGTATAATTGAATTGCCTATTTCTCCCTTCAGTCAGTCACTTTTTTGCTTGTTTATTTTGGAGACATTCTTGTTAGGTGCATCTATGTTTATAAGTGCTATATCTTACTGGCGGATAGATCCATTTATTATTATAAAGTAATTACCCTTATCTCTAGTACCATATTTTTGTTTTAAAGTCAGTTTTGTCTGGTGTTAGTATACTCATTCTAGCTCTCTTATGGTTGCTGTTTTCATGATACAACTCCCTTTGAAATGAGCTGGAGTGTGAGGTGATGGAGTGGGTCATGGCTCAAATGCCACTGAGTCTTGGTGTTCTTATCCGACTGATTAGATTTTCTAGAGTGAATGTTTTTGCATTTGTTATATGCCACTAGGACAATTTACAGAGACCTTAAATCATTTAAAAAATAAACTTCACCTGTTATGGTTCTGTTGGGGAGCTGACCCATGGAGATCTTCATGCTACTATTGTTAGGAGTTCTTTTCAAACTTGATTTTCATCTCATCTCCTTCTTACCATCCCAGTCACACCTTTCCTTTCAGATTCAACTGGAATTTAAAAGACCTGAAGTGAGGAAAAATATGGAATCTGCTTTTTCATGCCTCTTCCCATTTCTTTTTCTAGGCCTGGGAGAAAGGATTAAGGAAGTGGATGAATGTATATTTATCTTTTTAATGTAACTGTGTGGTTATATTATTAACTTTTAATAAATTCTTTCAATTTCCTAACTGAAGCATATGGTCATTTTGTGCCCTCCATGTAGCAGTATCCAATCCTTGTTTTTTCACTGGGTGTGTATGTGTGTGTGAATTTTGTGGAGGAGTCCACAGAACCTCCCTCCTGCATGCTCATCTGAAATAGTAGACTAATATCTCATGGGTTAGTGCTCTTTCATCTGTACTCCAGAAGGTCTCCAAATTGGTCTCAGGAGATCATGCACTCTATGCAGCAGAGGGATGGGGATCTTTCCAGGACTGAGTGGAATACAAATGCCCTGTTTCCAAGGATCCACCTTACCTGAGTTCTCCCTTTTGGTGGGGCCTCATTATTGGCTTTTTGATAGGGGTCCCAAAGTTTTAAGCAGAACTTGGTTTTCTAGAATCTAGAAGATTTTAATGGTGCAGAATTAAATCAAGTCTAATTCTTAAAATCAGTAACAAAGAAAAGATAGGTATGTTATAATATAAATGATGACTTTAGTATCAATTTAACAAAGATGAAAATTATATTTCCATTATTGAAATGTTACTTAACCATTCAAGTATAACTCTCAGATTCGCTATAATATATAAACTATCTTATCTTCCCTTACTTGGGGGAGGGTCAGCCTTTTTGTTCTATTCAAGCTTTCAACTGATTGGATGAGGACTGCTCACATTAGAGAGGGCAATCTACTTCAATCCATCTACTGATTTAAATGTTACTCTCATCCAAAAACAAACCCACAAAGACACCCAGCACAATATTTGATCAAATAGCTAGGTGCTTTGTGGCCCAGTCAACATGAAATTAACCATCACACTCCCTCCTTCCCTTCTTCCCCTATCTTCTGGGCTGTAGTTACCCAGAGCTGAGCTTCTGTTGCACTGAGCTGGGTGTAGAGTGAATGAGCAGGTTGTAGCTCAAATGCTATGGATTCTTGCTGCTTTTATCAAAATTTATTAATTTTTTTCTCTCTTTCTTTCTTTAAAGATTCATTTATTTATTTGAGAGAGAGAGCCAGGGGAGGGGAAGAAGCAGAGGGAGAGAGAGAATCCCAAGCAGGCTCTCCACTGAGAACAGAGCCCAACATTGGGCTCAATGGGGCTTGATCTCAAAACCCCGAGATCCTGACCTGAGCTGAAATCAAGATCTGGACACTTAACCAACTGAACCACCAGACGGCCCACCCCCCAAATTAAATTTTTCTTGAATAAATGTTTCCCAATTTACTATAAGCCATTAGGAAAACTTCAATTCATTGGGTAAAATGAAACTCATTCTCCCCACTCCTTCTTTCATTTCCTCCCTTCTTGCCAGAATTCCTTCTTTTCCCCACTCACTTCTTTCTTCTTATCGTCCTTCTTTTCTTTTTTTCTTCCAACACACATTTATTAGAGCCTCTCCTCCTACCTATCATAGTCATATTAAGAAGAAAGTAATTTATACAATGATCCTTGTTTATCAAACTCTTTGGGGAAATAACTTGCAAAGACTGGAGATCTAAGAACTCTGAATGTGGGAACTGAATGTTAGCCCTTCTATTCCCAGGGGGAAGTGTGGCTTGGGAAAGAGGTTAACAATGGGAAGGGTCAGACAAGTTTTGTCTGTTTATAATGGAAGGTTTACCTCAAAAGTCATCTGTATTCTGTGACTTAGAGGAAAATACTTCACCAGAAATTATGCATTTATTGGTTTCAGTATTCTGGATTTGGTCTTGATTTCAAGACTTTAATTATTTTTAATTAATATACATGACTTACACTGTTTCCTTTTCTTTTTAATGGATTTAAATATTGGCCTAAACCATAATCAAAAATCTAGTGATATAGTTATTGTCCTCTGCAAAAAGTGGGTTTTTGTTTTTTATCATAACTTTATTGAGTATTTTTATGCTTAGATGTAAATGAAATTTAATTTTAGAGATATTTACATTATATATCTTAAAGTAGTGTTTTGTTTAGATTTTCCCTAAATTATTTGTGCTGCTACATCAGAAAATTGAATAATGATTTCATAATTTTCTTTATTAAAAATAGCTGAAGCAGTTGTTTTGAAGCTAGTGGTATATGAACCATCTCTAATTCAACATGTTAATCATGGATGCTTGGGGGCAATATTTTGGAATCAAAGTATTAAGAATAATTATTATCTCCTCAAACAATACGCATTTATTTTATGTGTGTGCATGTGTATTTTTGTTCAACTTAAAAATGGAGATTAAATGTTGCTTATGTCCAAGGACCTGTACCAGAGACACAAAGTCCTCCATCAATTTTCAGACTACTTGGAGAATGGGGGACATAAAACTGAGATGGTAGGATGTCTAAAAAATTTCCTTCTGAGAAGAGAGTAGCAATTTGTTTGAGGGTCCAGAAAATGCACAGGGGAGGTGATTTTGAACTTTGTAACATATACACTTTAAGTTGAAATTAATTGCTTCTACTTCCATATTCTTTGCTCCTTCATTATTGTATTTTTTTCATTCAACTTTAGCGTACTTCATTACTTGTATCTGTTTATCTGACTAGTTTTAAAGCTTCTTGAGGACGGGGACCATGTCATAATCATATTTGCTCCAAATACTTGTTATTCCTTTGTATCCTTTCATTGAATTGCCATGGTAGTGGCTAAGCAAATGTTTGTCTAATTAAATTTGGCATTATTATGAAGAGAAAATTATGCAGAAGCTCAGAGCTCTAGTCTATATTAGTCAAAATACCTTTGATAAGAGGGTTTAAGATTAGCAGATAAATACTATGGAAGTGACTTATACTTTCCTCTGAAAAGCAATCAGGGCCCAAATAGACATGAGGTCAGAAGCTGTAAAAATATTTTTGAGAATAAAGGGGGATATGGCAGGATATACTTGTTTATAGACACACAGGAGAGAAAAGGTAAGTGGTGCTTGTTACAATTATATAATGACTGGAGGTCTTAATTTGTACCTATGAGTATAGATGTATTTTAGCTTTTGCTGAGGAGATTAACTGTAGTGCCTACCAACTATGCAAGACTGTTGTATAAGATATGAAGAGATAGGAGCACATGGGTGGCTCAGTGGGTTAAAGCCTCTGCCTTCGGCTCAGGTCATGATCCTACTGTCCTGGGATTGAGCCCTGCATCAGGCTTTCTGCTCAGTGGGGAGCCTGCTTCCTCTTCTCTCTCTGCCTGCCTCTCTGCCTACTTGTGATCTGTCAAATAAATAAATAAAAATCTTAAAAAAAAAAAGATATGAAGAGATAAAGAAGACTTTGTTTCTGCCCTCAAGCAGCTTTTCAAAACGTAGTTTCAACAGAAACATTATCAGCATTGTTTCTCCTGCTTCTGTTTTCCCTATTTTTTATAACTAGGGCTGTTGATTCTCCCTACCCAGCACTAGCTATTTCCTGAGTCTAAAGCTAACCTTTTTTTTTTTTTTTAAGATTTTATTTATTTATTTGACAGAGAGAGACACAGCAAGAGAGGGAACACAGCAGGGGGAGTGGCGGGAAGCCTGATGCAAGGGCCCAGTCCCAGGACCCTGGGATCATGACCAGAACCAAAGGCTGATGCCCAATGACTGAGCCCCCAGGGACCCCCTAAAGCTAATCTTGAGTGAGAAAGACATATAGCCTCATTTTCACTATTTAGGAAAACTTGAAAATGAGTCCTACCCTGGATCTGGGATCCAGGACTCAGCCCAGCCATGGGTGCTGGGCTCCATTTCTTCCTTGAATCTTGTCCTTAACAGTTAGACTCAGGCTAACAACTATTTTGTTATCACATGGTTAGATTATATATTATTTGCTACTCTCTCTTTTACCTGGTCTGGTACCTTTGTTCACTCAAGCTTCTCCCTTAGCCACAAGAGTGCCAGCAATATATCTCTCTGCCTATTTCCACTGACTGGCCCCAAATACCAGCCTGTTTGGGTCCTTTGAGTCTCTTTCTATGAGGGCTGGACACCATCCTGGAACAATAGACTGCAGGCCCCAACTCTGTAGGAAATGGGAAAATCTCCCGGGACTGCCGTTACTGATTACCGTCCTTTTCATTTCCTGAGACTCTCTGCTCTCCTTCTTTTGGAACTGGCCATTTCGGCGCACTCTATCTGTAAGACCTGACTACCCAGGAGTAATGGTTTCCTGAATTGTGCCACGTTTGCTGTACCCCTGGATTCTAAGCCTTAGACGATCCAGCTCCCTCTCCCTGGGCCAGTCTTGATTGCTGGACCAGGGTCTGTGCTATTCCCACCTCCATTGTTACTTTACCTGGTTTCTCTCCTCTTCCTTCTAGTTCCATGTTTCTGAGAATCCTTCATACTTCAAGTTCAAGTTGGGTAGGTATTGCTAAATTGATCTTCTTGTATTGAGATGCTTCTAATTTAGGTAGAATAATTTTTCTTAGCAGATATGGATGGATACAGCTGTACACACACACACATACACACGTATATATATTTCTTAGCAGATATGGAGATAACAAATAAATGAATGAATATATATATACACACATATGCAAATGCACACATTCATCCATAATTCATCCTTTTTAAATATTGACTTTGTGTCCAAGTGTTGATATTTCTTTTCATCCATCCATTCCTCCAACAGATATTTAGCAAGAAACTTCTGAATTTAAGCCATCTGTCTCAAATGATTATTGGTAAATTCAACCCATGCAGACACTCTGAAGATAAAATTCTACTAGCTTTAGAATTTCTAAGATGACCACATGAATTCTTTAACTTTTGTGCCATATAATTATGAGTGATAAATGCTATACCATGAATTTAACTTTAAGGCAAAGTATATTTTAATTTCAAGTAATAAAAATAGGATCTCAACTCTATTGTATGGGATTTTAAAGCTGTTATATATAAGATACTTTCCATATTTTATGAGGTAGGTTTTATCATTATCCACAGTTTAAGATAGGAAATAAAAAATGGAAGCTCAGAGAAAATTAAGTAACTTGCCCAAAGTCAATTATCAGAAAGCAGTAGAAAGAGATGGTATATTTCAGAATTTCTAGGTCTATGTCCAGGTTCTTACCGTATCACCTTTTTAATATTTAATACAGAATAAAAACAACAGTTGAAATTTTTACAGTCTGATCCTATTAGAATATCTTATTATATTTTCTTTAAAATGGTTGCATTTTTATTCTTCTTGATAAGCCTCATTACACAGAAACATTACACGGTCATATCCAACTCCCACCAAGCCCCGAGCATTTGTCTAGCATTTAAATGGTTAGGATACAGCTAGAGAAGGGGGTTTGATCAGAAAAGGGAAAATGCATGGCTTCCCTTCTGCTCAGGAACTTCACTTATGATCCAGGATCATAGCCCTTCATTTAAATTTTAAAGCTTCGAAGTTCTACCAAATTGTAACAGAGTTTCCCAGCCCATGGCAGAAAGAGAGGATATGAAGGCAAAAAACTGCCAGAAATAATAGCTGCTGTGTTTTGATGAGAGAAGGGGTGGGGAAAACTACAAAAGCGGGCAAAGGGACTAAGAAAACTAGGAAACTTAAAGACCCTTTATTGTGAGACACTAGACACACCCACCTTAATAAGGCACTGTATGATAATTGCCTATTAACAACCACTTTGAAGGTTTCTGGGATGTAGGGACACACAGTGATTTTGGGAACCACAAATTAATTAATTTAAAAGATTAAAATATATTATAATTCTTTCTCTTGGAAGGCAAGAAAGTTTATACAACATATGAAAGCGCTGAAATCCAAAATGGTTTTAGGACTTTAGAGAATAAACTTCCATTTTCTGAAAAATTGCACCCCTTTGGAATATGTATCCCACAGCTACTCCATTTTTAAAAAAAAAAAAATTTTTTTTTTCAGTGTTCCAAAATTTATTGCTTAGGCACCACACCCAGTACTCTGTGCAATACCTGCTACTTCTTGGCCTCTCTGTGACCTTAGATGGTTCCCTCCTCCATAAAATGAGGCTAATAATAATAACAATGGGTTAGTTGTGAGGATTAAATTAGATCAAGGGCTAACACAGCTCCCAACATATGGTAAGTCCCTAAAAAAGAGTTTGCAATTGTTTTGTAGGTTCTCTCCATTTGCATTTTGCATTTACTTGGATCCATGGATTTAGGTTTTTGCATTTTAGAGCTTAAGAAAATTCATCTGCAGAGATGTGTTTATTAGAGTTTGCTTGTAGTATATTGAGATCCATCTTTGCCTGAGTTTCTCATTACTTTTTACAATTACAGGAGACTCAATTATATTTCTCATCTTTTTTTCTTTTTGTTGCCCAATCACTCCATAGGAACCACATGGCAGCCATTATCTAGTTTAAAGAACAGTAGATCAGCCTCTGGAGACCCAGATTTCTTTCTGTCTCTGCCTATAACTCACTGTGTGAACTCAGGTAAGCAGCTTAACTTCTCTGGGCTTTCTGAGTCTGAATTTCTCACTGATATTCCTATTGCCTTCTCTTACAGCATTTTCTATCAGTCTTTGGAACTATTTAAATGCTTTATTTGAATAAGTTTAAATATATGCATAGTACAGTGCTTAAGTACACGGACTCTGGGGTCAGTCTGACTAGCTCCCGCACATACTAGCACTAGGAAGGTACGCAAATTACCTAACTTGCCTGTACTTAGCTCTACTTATTTGAGAAATGGGGATAAAAGGATCTACTTTGTATAGTTATTAGGAGGATTAAAAAATGGCTAACACACCTGCAGCATTTGAAATCATGCCTAGCACAGGGTATAAGCCCCATAAGGGATATGGAGATGAATACCTTTTTAAAGAGACTACAGTTTACTGGAGGAGATTAAGACATACACCAAATAACAAGGAAGAGTATGATACATATTCCATAGAGAAGAAATTTTAGAACCTGATGGACCACAGAGGAAGGAATGATTAATTCCTAATGAAAGGACCAAGGAGGGTCTCATGAATTAGGTCAATATCATCCAGAGCAGGAGGAGTGAGCTGGCTATCAAGGGAAGGGTTTCTTGATAGAAGAAGTAAAAAGAGGCAGGGTGAAAAAAATTCAGAAAGTACCCGATGTGCAGCTCTTTTTAGCTGCAGTATTGATGCTGAGTGAGGGTGTGTACTGAGAGTTGAAGTTAAGAAAGGGACCTGGGATGAGATCAGTGAGGAGTTTAGGAGTAGGCGGTTGACGCTACCAGTATTAAGAAGCACTGAAGGTCACTGGAGCTGATATCATGCCACTTGTGAGCTAGGAAAGTCTCAGGTGGTTCCGTCAAGGTGAAGGTAGTGGAAAGAGAAACTAGAGTCAGGGAGAACATTTAAGGGCCACAGGAACAGTCTAGTGAGAGATTGTAAGGGTCTAAATTGGGGAAGTGGTTGTTGGGGTCAAGAGAAGGGCTAGAATTGGGAGCTGGGAAGGTAGGTGCTATCTTATAAACTCTCCTACCTGCCCATCCTTTCTTTTTACTCTCCACTCTAGTTCTTTCTGCCTGTCCTCCCCGCTCCTCTGGCATTCTCTCTATGGTGATCTACCTGTGCTCAGTGGCCCACATGTATCTAGTCATAGAAGGGTTCAAATGGCAAGCCCTCAGTGAACTAAGAAGCCAGGAGCTTGTATTCCCGCATATTTAAGGGAGAGGATGTTTGAGCAGAAAACAACCACACAACAAATAGCTTTTGTTTATGTGGGGAGAGGTTTTCAAGCAATAATTAATCTGAAAGGCTTCCTTTCCTTGCAGGAATCCAACGACTGAAAGGTGCATTTAAGTCTCTTCATTATATATCTGCCATGGATAGTGCATAGCAGGAGTTGTGTGTGTGTGGCGGGGGTAGATTTCATAATACAGCATTTGTGGTGTGGAGAACACTCTTATCATTGTCTGGGTTTGTGTCATAGCAAATAGGAAAGGGACCATTTAGATCGAAAGAAATAACTATTATAGACAGTACCTATGTGTTGCAGGGTAGACGTTCTCTCTACTTGAAAGAATGCCTTATAAGCAATTGAAGGTCATTAATTAGTTATACCTGGTTGGATAAAAGAAGGTGAAATTCAGGAATCTGTGCAAAGTACAAATCAGAAACCAGTCAGTGAATACTGCAACAGAATAACAAAAGGAGATCAGAACCAGGTAGAAACAAAGTTAATAATTTTAGAGTGACAATGGTGCCCTGGTGAAAAGAGACTGTTAATGTATCCCAGAACCACAATGTCCCAATTATTCTCCACTGACATATGTGGTATGCACATGTGCATCTACGTATCTATGTATCTAATCTATCTATATTTGCATAGGTGTAGATACATCATATAACACATAATATATATAAGTAAAAGATAATTCATTCATTCAACAAGTGTTTGCTGAACACTTACTGTGTGCCAGACATTCTCCTAGGTACTACAGATAAAACATCCAACAAAAACAGACCATATCCTAAAGAGCTTATATTTAGTAGGGGAGACAGACAAGAAATACCCATGAAGTCAGGTGACGATAGGTACTAAGAAAAAAAAAGAGAACACATTAAGTGGCGAATGAGAGGTAGAGGGAAGGCTGTGTTTTGTTTATTATGTTAGGACGGCCTCCTTAGTAAGGCAAATATTTGAGGGGAGACTTGCAGAGACCTGGGAAAGAAAAGTAGTCCAGTCAGAGGGGATAGGAAGTGATGAGCTCTGAGGAGATGTCTTGGTGTTATTGAGGAACAACAATGAGGCAGGGTAGTGGGAGGAGAGGGAGGGAGAAGGGAATGGTAGATGCGGTCAGAGGAGTAGCTAGGTCTTTCATGACCTCCTAGAGCATAGTAAAGACTTTGGATTTTACTCTGAGTGAGCTGGGAGGCTTCTAGAGGCTTATTATAATGCTAATCACATAGGGTTAATTTTACTACTTCCATCTAGAACTTTATGATTCCATTTTTGCATCTATACATTTCTAAAATTAGGCAGGTCACCATCTAGCCCTCTTTTGTCCTGCTGGCTTCTTTCTCATCCATAGTGCTTCAGCAAAGGCAGCTCTGGATTCTGTTCTGGTGCCTGCCACTGAATCCTTGGATAGTTTCAGTAAGTTACCCTTCTTATTCGGTTCTCCTATCAAAAAAATAAAATAATAAAATAAAATAAAATAAAATCAGAATACTTTCACCAAACTCATGTTATTAAAGATTTAACAAGAAAAAAAGAAAAAGGTCACAACTCATATTCCTCATCTTTACACAATCGCCAAAGGGCTTAGTATGCAGTAGGCACACAATAAAGACTTGCAGCATTGAATTAGAAAGTTAAATAAGGGGATTTGTAAAATGCTAAGTTTCTTTAGCACTATTTTACTCATTGAGCTCAAAAGATACTCTTTCTGGGGGTGTATGACTGTCATTATCCAGAAAGTTGAGTTATTTTTGTTTTCATAATGCTTCTCTAAGACTATTAAAGAGCTTATTTTACTTCTTAAATTAGAGAGTGAAAATGATTCATTTTACTTAGATTTGTACTTTGCATGATGCTAAGATGGCATATATTTAATTATCCATTCTACAAAATTTTGCTAACAATTTAAGAACAATTTTAAAGCTTTGCAGAATGTTCTGTATATTTGTGTGTGTGTGTGTACTTTGAGTCTAGCTTTTGTAGTAGATGTGTACAAAAATGGTCAGAAATTCTTTTTCTTCCTATATGCATGTCCCTTTGATACATCTTTGCAATTCCCATTAAGAGCTGGTATCTATTTCTTTGTATCTTGAATCTGAACTTGGCTGTGTGACTTGTTTTGCCAACAAAGCATTAGCACATGTGATACAAGTAAAGCCTGGGAAGTTCTATGCGCAAGACCCTTCCTTGCTGCTTTTGGGAACCCTGGGGCCACTGGGTGTCAAGAAACTAAGGCTTACCTGCTGGATGATGAGTCATATATGGCCAGTTGCCTCCTTTGCCTTTGCCAACAGCCAGCCACTACAAGACATGCCAGTGATGCTCTTGTCAGCTCACTGACACATGACTGAGCCTGATCAACAACAGACAGATCAGAAGTAAATCATCCCAGGTGAGCCAAATCCAAATTGCTAACCCACTGAAATGTAAGCAAATAAATGTTTCAAGTGCTAAGTTTGGGGCAGAAAAACCTAACCGATAGAGCTCATGTCCCTATTAATTGTTTATATTTTTGTGAAATGTATTTTCTCTTTGTTTCCTTTTCCTCCAAAACTCACTGTGGTAGAGACAACTGGTCCCCCAACATCCACCCTTTTCTCTTGTTTTGTGAGTAGACCTTTCCCCTTCCCCCACCTACCCACATTTGAGTTTTATATGGGCTTACCGGCTGTCCAGTTTGAGACTAATTTCCCTGCCTTTTCTTGCAGCTAAGGTGTGGTCATGTGGCAAAATTACGGGCAATGTGACACAAATGGAAGAAACGTGTGCTAAGAAAGCTGTTTGCCGTCCGCTGCCCTCCTACCCACTCATTTTTCCCTCCGGACTGGGATGTGGGGTAGTCTCAGACCAAGAGATGGAAGCCACAGGTTAAAGAGGGCAGATGTAACCCACTAGCTTTGGTCCTAGGATGACTTTGTAGATCATGCCTCCTTACCTGTCCTGAACCACTGGTCTGTTACGGGGAGAGAAAAAGAAACTATCTTCTTAAGTATGCCACTATATTTTTAGGTCTCTTCATTATAGCAACTTGACTTTTACCCTAACTCATATATAACAAATACTCAACAGACACAAACACGTAAACATACGCTGCCTACCATTTAGGACTCAGGAGCTCAGTTAGTGTTAGAATCATACACTTATTCAATAACAGTTACTGATTTCCTATTGTGTGTTAGGCACAGAGTTGCATAAATAATGGCCTTTTGGGAAGAGGCAGGAGCTGATGAATAAGCAGGGATAGAAAAAAATAACAAAAAAAAGGAATTAAAGGTGACGAGTACTGGAACAGGGGACTCTGTCAGGGGTGGTATCCAGAGAAAATGAAAGGATTTGGACGACTTTTAAAAGTTTGCTGTGGTAGGATGAAACACACATCATGAAATGAAGCAACCATTCAATGCACCTGTACAATTACTTTCACAGACTTTGGAGGCCTCCTCTCACTTTTTTCTGGGTCACTGACCTTGAGCTGGGGTGGGAGTAGGGGGTGGCCACTGGCTTACTGTTTTCTCACTTCAGACTTCCAACACTGTCTTTTCAAAGGGTTTTGTGTGTTGGGTATAGGGGTGGCAGTAGGGATGGAGGTTAGGTTTAGAGGATTACTGACAATCCTGTAATAACTTTCGAAATAGCTTTTCAGATCAATTCCCATTCATTTCCCACTTTACAGAGAAAAGAGGACCAGGGAAGGATCAACAGTTATGAGAAAAACGAAGAGGAAAAAACTCTGCTCACCACACCTGGAAATGGAAGATATCTCTTTGTTCCTGTGTCCCATTCCCCACCCCCACCACCATATCCTGTGGCTTATTTGTGTTTTCCTTCTATCATCCACAACGGCTTTTTAATTTTATATTGAGAGTAACCTAGGAAGAAGGCACTAAGTGAGAAATCACTGCAGAAGTTCAAGAAGAGAACACATAATAATGTCTTGGATGTTAACTAAGAGATGCTAAGCCTGAAAAAGAATCTTGTCAAATTAGGTAGTCATGTCTACTTTATCTCATTGCACTAAATTTCCTGTCATGCTCATTTGCAATAGTGGTATTTTTTTCTCTTGAGTCATAATGGCCTTACTTTTTTTTTATGAATGCCTTGCCCATATGTGCCCTATGGTTTCAGAATACCTTTCATTTTCAAGTCGTAGGGGGTATGCCTTTATGCAAATCATTTATCCTCTGTAAGCCTCTGTATTCTCCTTTGTAAAATGACTGGATAATCTATGAAATCTCCTTTGAGTCCCAAATTCAACAATTTGAGTTCCCTTATAAACATATTGATTAAAGTCTGGTGACAACTGTAGCTACAATGACAACAGAATGACGAAGCATATTAACATTAGTGTTAATGCAATAATCAGCTGTGTTTTATTCCATATGGCAATTTATTTCAACAATTAAGCCTGACTCCATCTGTTTTGGCATACACAATTTTTTTTTTTTTTTCAAATGGGTTCCTGAACTACATCTTTGGAAATAATTTTATGTTTTTCAAATATTGCTACCATCAATATACGATGACTGTGTGGAATCTTTCTGATGAAAAAAACAATCATGGGGGCACCTGGGGGGCTCAGTGGGTTAAGCCGCTGCCTTCGGCTCAGGTCATGATCTCAGGGTCCTGGGATCGAGTTCCGCATCAGGCTCTCTGCCAGTGGGGAGCCTGCTTCCTCCTCTCTCTCTCTCTGCCTGCCTCTCTGCCTACTTGTGATCTCTCTCTGTCAAATAAATAAATAAATAAAATCTTTTAAAAAAAAATAAAAAACAATCATGGATGCCAAAGCCCATCTCATTTGACAGAGGGATTGTTTTGCTGTTTGACCTTATAGATATGTTGCATGGTCTAATCAATAGTTCCCAAAAAGGAAGGCAAATCTCAGTGTCGACATAGAGGTAATGCACGTGGTTTGCTAGTTCCTAGAAGAGGCAAAATAAGCTGCAGTGCTGTCAGCAGTAACTTTCCTTTTATTCTTTTTTTCTTTTTGACCTGAGGATCCTATTGGGACAGGATGTGCCTCAGTCTGTGATGGAGACAAGAAATATGGTACATCCCATACATCTGGCAGGGTCCCTTTCTTTGACTTGGGTTGAGCTGCATTGACAGAACAGCAATAGGGAACATTTGTCTTTATCTTTAAGACGCTTGACAAGAGGCATGATTACTGCTGTAAGGGTATCAAAATAAAGAAAAAAATGGGCTGTCCTATAGCCCTGCTATTTATCACATTTAGAAACGCTAACCCAAACTAGCAGGAGAGAAATTCCGTGTCAAATTGCCTCTAAAAATCATTATTTTCCTCCCTGAGATAATATGTGAAACTCATGGATCCACCCATGCTGTTTCCTCTCCCCCACACCCCCTCTCCTCACCTTCCCCAGGTTTGCTGCTGGGGACAGTCTTCCCCTGATCCAGGCTATCCTCCATAGACTGGGAGTTGCTTCCATGTGGCTCAATGCGTGTGCCAGTCTGACAGTAAACACACCATTTCCTGCATGTACAGGAAATACAGAAAAATGTTAGCTGGCGGCTTATTAACAAATATTGAATGTATACAGCAAAAATTCGATTTATTTTGCAGCAAGTGTTAGGATGTCTCCGGGCAAATTAGTGCTGGAGCTGACTTTGTTCAACCCCCTTATTTATTTTCCCGTTCCTTGTTTTCTAATTAGGCAAGCTTTCTTCTGCTTTGCAAACACCCTCTTTGCCTAAATCATTGCAGGTCTATTGCATCCTCAATACAGCAGGCTTACACATTCATATTAACACCATGATAGGGAGGTATAATCCATCCTTTTGCATCTAGGCTCTAAATTGTTTCAAGAGTGATACTAAATGCCTTTATGACACAGTATACATTTTCCTGCTCTGACTTATAGAGAGCCTGCTAAAGCCAATGATTTTTTCCAAAGCAATTGTGAAGAGTAGATGGGTCTAAATAGTGTTTGCATTGAAAGGCCACCTCCTTCAGTGTATGGCATCAAGTAGTTTCTTTTTCCCCCCTCAAAGTGTTCTCTTTCAGCAGGTCTTTGCAAAAGAGGGTATTTGTTCACAGTTCCTCATGGAGAGCAATTCAAGAATTAAATCAATGGCTGTGTACGAAACCTTGTTTGAAATTCCATATTTTATTTGGATTTGCATTCTTTTGTAGGGCTTAAAGCAGTGGTTCTCAACCTTAGCTGTCCATTAGAATCATAGGTGAAGCTTTAAAAAATATTGATACCCAGGCTCCTTCCCAGACCAGTTAAATCAGAATACCAGGGTCGAGCAATGGCAGTGGCTTTTTTAAAGTTCTCTAGATGATTTTAGTGGGCAGCAAACCATTGGTTTTGGGGGTTATTATGATAAGAATACATTCAAAGAACTCCTTTTTGTTCAATAAATATTTGACTAACTACTATCTAATAGGGAAAAGACTATGTACCCTAGGAGATTCAATGATATATAAAGAAACTTCTATGTTCTCAAAGTAGCTGCTAAGTTAATAGAGGCCATGAAGTAAGTTTTCATTCATTTCACGGCCTCTATTAACTTAGCAGCTTATTAAGTCTTCTTATGTGTTATAAGCATTGGGGAGTGAGTATGGAATAAGAAAGACAAAGCCTCTGCTGTCATTGAGCTTACATTCTAGCAAAAAATATTTTTAAAAAGTAGGTACTGATTAATCATATAAAGAAATGAATACAAAGATGACATGGTAGAGAGTGGCTGAAACAGAGGAAGAGTTTTGGGATGCTCCTCTGAGTGGCAGATCTGAACAATGTGAAGGAAACAGTCAAGTGAAGGTCTGGAGGGAGCGAATTTTGGAGAGAAAGAACAACAGTATGTCAAGGTCTTGAGGTGGGAGTGAGCAGATGCCAGAAGCAGAAAGAAGCCAAAGTCCTTAGAGGAGGGATGTGGTCAGAGAGGAGGTCAGCAGGGTGGACAGAGGGTAAACATTCTCCATAAAAGCTAACCTTAACAGACCGAGGAAAGCAGGCAAGCTTTGGAGATGCAAGTGAATGTTTCAGAGTATCTGCAGAGAAATGACATGGCTTTGGTATGGGTATTCAGTGTTCATAGGAAAAGTGGTTTTGAATTGTATCTTGAGGGAGAATAGCTGAGAACTGGAGGGGAAGGGCATTTTAAGTAGTAGCATTTCTCTGCAAAAACAGAAGGCACAGCAATCTAGGCCATGAACGGAGAGCAGCACATTGTTCCACTTGACTGGAATGAGGGATTCAGGAAGCAGTGTGGGGCCTCAGAGGTTGGGATAATAAAGGACCATGTATGTAGAGAGCTTGGGCTTCATCCTAAAGACAAAGAAAAACCAAAATATATTTCCTGTTTACTTCTTCTGCCTTATGTCTGGCTGATTCCTGCTTCACTCCCTGTATCCTAGCAACCCCAAACTACTCCTTTCTACCCTATCTCCCATACAGACATACCTGGAGGACCATGCTGGTCCTAGCCTTTATGTTTTACAATTGTCTTTCCATCTGAAATATCTTTCCCATACTCTTGGACTCTTCTCTGTCAATGAGTGACATTCCTCATTAGGAGTTAGCCACAGTTCCTTCCGGAAGGTGTTTCTGACTCTCATTGGTGACTCTACAGAATGAGAGGCATACTTCTTCAAGGGTGCTTAGCATGGTGAGTGGATCATTCATGAGCGCTAGGTTAGGTACAATGCTCTGTGCTTGCATTATGGTTTAATTGACAGGTAGGCAATGAATACTGAACATGACAAACAAATTGGTATGTTATAAGGTGGTAAGAATGGTAGGAACAAGTAGTTCAGGATACGGAAGGTTGAGAATAGTGCAGAGGGTAGTTACATTTATAGCAGAAAGTCAGAGTGGGCCTAATTGAGAAAGCAAAATTTCAGCAGACTTTGACCAACTGTTCTAATTTGCCAGAGACTGAGAACTTTCCTGGGATATGGGATTTTCAGTACTAGAAGTGGGACAGTCCTGGGCAGACTAGGACGGTTGGTCACCCTAACTATATGTAAATATTTGTCTTATCCACTAGTTCTAAATTTGAGGGCAGGAACTAGATAGGGTAGCATGGTGGTAAAGCTCATAGGCTTTGGAGTTAGACAAGCTGGGTTCAAATCATAGCTTGGCCATTTGTTAACATTGTGACCTTGGACTAGTAAGATTTTTAATGAACGTCTGTCTCTTTTATGTATGAAACTGAAGTAGCTGGCACAGAATAAGCACTCAATAAGTGTTGCTGTTATTATTATTCATAATGCCTAACACAGCCCCTGGGGGAATAGCAGCTCCTGGGTAGATGTTTGCTGAAAGAACAAATGAATTAATGATAATGTACCATGTGCCAGGCACTAGGCTAAGCCCTGGATACATGAAGATGAATAAGACATGATTTCTGCCTTCAAAAATATCATAGTCTAGCAGGGGAGACCTACATGAAACACCATATTTGATTTTAAGAACTGCTGTCTTGTTCCACCATGAAAATCCTCATTCTACTTTCCTACTGTACTTTTCTTTTACATGGAACATATTACTTTTTAATATTCTGCATATAGAATATTCTTGTATGTCACAGTTATTCTCATTGGAATGCAACTGCTTAAACACAGGGACCTTGGGTTTTTTTCACTGAGATATCCCAAGTGCCTGAAACTACCAGCACCAAGACAATGCTCAATAATGTTTGGTGTTTGAATGAATTGAAAGTTCCATTTGATGTGATAAGAGCTTTTAGAAAGGATGTGCAAACTGTGGGTGACTACTTTTAGAGTCAGGAAAGGTTCCTTAGACAATGTGGCATTTCAGGTTGATCTTCTAGGATATGTGGTGTTTCTTGAGAAGATTGGAAGGCATTTCAGGCTCAGAGCCCATCAAGAGGAACTGACAGGAGCAGGAGGGTCAGGAGAATGCAGGGCCACTGAAGGTGGAGAGAGGGATTGAGGGGTTAAGGAGAACCTGAGGGATGGGTGAAGTTTAAGAGATGTTTCAATGTGTCGGTGCTGTTGGAAAATGGATCAAAGGATGAAGCACTGTGTGGAGTGACACCATGGGGACCAGTGTGTAGTTACCGAAGAATCTGATTGGAGATGAGTTGTTAATTTGATAGAGGATAGTTTTAATCTTTAAAGAAATAAGATCACTGGAGCATTAGAAGGCTAAGGGGAAATAGCTAACAGAGGAGGCAAGAATAATCATGGAAGAGGGCCCAACTGATATAATAAGGTTCTGAAAGAGACAGGAAGAGATGACATTGAGAGGACAGAGAGAAAGAGGGAGGGTTTCTTCTGAAAAGAAAAGAAAAACTCAGTTTTCTTCAGAGACTAGCATTAAGCTTCTCACCACTTGTGTGGAATCCAATACTGATTCATTAAGTAAGTCATAGGAGACAAGTACTGTCATAGACGCTGAGTCACTATTGGTGGCTCAGTCAAATCCCGTTACCTCACTTGAAGCTGGATAGCAGTTAAGAGAGGGAGCAACGGGAGACTTTCTTCAAGAGGAATGTTTAGAAATAAACACAACCACTCAATTAGAAAGCACAAGGTGCTGTAATGGAATTTTCTGGCTAACTCAGAATTCACCTAAAAGACTGTTTATATTTCCACCATTGTTAAAAGTGATAGCATTTTTTTTCTTTAATGAGAATGGCAACTGAGGGAAAAAAAAAAAAAAAACCACTTTTTTTTTTTTAATTGAAATGCCTCAGAATTTTATCCCAGATTTTCATTTAATTATCCTTAGTTGCAGAGGTGGACGGTGTGAGGGATTAGTATTAATGGGCATGGAATTTAGGATGTACCCAAAGACAGCCTTTTTTCCAAAAAAAATTACTCAATTCCAGTTGTAGCAAACGTACTTAGTGAATTGAAGATCCTGGTTATTTGTTTTTACTTATTTTTGACTTTTGTATTACATCTGAAAATTAACATCTAAGAATTAGAAGAAATGATTATGACTAGCTTGGATTCTGCAGATCAAACTTTTGCTTATAAATTTTGTATTGGGTGGGTAATCTTTGTATTCTGCCATCAGCCAAAGAAGTGGGTTGTCTCTGAATATAACTATTATATTATCAGCCATAATAGCCTTTTCCTCAAGGGCAGTTTCTCAAACAAATGATTTCAAAATCAATAAACACCCTGTAGCCTCCTGTTTCAGAATTTACTTATTCATGAGATGCTTATCTCTCTGTAAATTCCCAGGAAGAATTCTTATTGCTTAATCCCACCATATTGGATTGAATGCTTATCAGTTCAAAATTAGTTCTTATTAAATTTTCTTGGCAACTTTGTAACCATCTCAGGGGGTTCTCCCCCTGTGAGTTATTCTTACTTTTCAATCTTACATGAGTAGAAACCCATTTTAACATCCTAAAAATCATTAAACGTTGGCTTGCCCATTTGCAATGTGTTCCATTTCAGTGTTAGTCAGGCAAAGGCTATATGCCCACAAACACTGCTTCATAAAGAGACTATTTTGTACAGCTGCATGGTTTCATTATTAGACGCTAACAGTTTCTATCACTGACAGGAAGAGACAAATTGAAAGCTGAAGCATAGTAGAGGCTAGAGCAGGTACCTTCTCATTTTTCACCTTGAAGGCTGTTTCTGCCATCCTTTGGTTTGGACCCAGGGTCATTAGTAGCTTCTCTCCCAATAGAGGGATGTGATCTGGTGTCTGTGGAATTACGGTAGCACATACGTGGCCGGGTAAACTAAAGAGGAATGGTTTGCTCTGCCTGCCTGATTGTGAGAAAAGATGCCTGCTCAAGATGGCGAGAGCTTCTGAAATAATGCTCTGCTGTGGGCTCATTTGAATAATCTCTCCACTCATTAAACACAGCTGCAAGGCAAGAGGCAGCAGAGTTCAAAAGGCAAGCCAAGGGAATATATTAGTAATAGAATTATAGTTTAAGCCTTTAGGCATTTTCCCCAATATTTTTGTACTCCATTAATTACAACAAGAACACTTTTGTCACTTACTTAAACAAAAAAAAAAGGTTAGAGGAATATTTTGACTAAGAAACATAAGTAAAATGTATATGTTTTATAAAAGTGCTAGGTACGCTGCAATTAAATTTTAAGACAAACTCTGGAAGTTATCCAACAAGTCATTTCCTCATTGTACAATTTAAATCCCTGGTGAACTGGGATTAGAAACCATCAGCATGATTTAGCTTCATGAGTTACTTTACCCGTAGCCCAGTACATGGGTGTCCTCACACTGTCTTCTCACAGATGTGTGTGTGTGTGTGTGTGTGTGTGTGTGTATCTGTATTTGCTCTGTTGGGTGATTTCTGGTCTAAATCCCGGAATGCCTCTAATACGCACTCAGAATGTCAAATTTATTATAGGACTAGAAAATATTTAATACAAGAGAGAAAACAGTGGAAATAAAAAGCAAAGGTTTTCTTTTGAAGACCTCACCAGCAGAATTTTTCCTCTGTCTTTGAGTTTCAGAGTCACTTTGGGCTCTTTTGGAGTTGCAGGCTCTAGGGTTATGTTTTTGCTCCCGATTAACCCCCACCCCTAATCTCAGCCACCACACCATCTTGCCTGGATGACTCACCGACATGACATTTGAAGATATTGGGAATTTGATGTATTTAAATTCTGAATGGTTTAACTCTGAATTCAATTCTGTATCCTCCCTTGGGCTGTGGATTGGATTGTGTTGAGTTTTATTACCCCAGGGACTCATGTCCTCTTCCAATACAGAAGCAAATGGCTTTCATTTTGTCACAGTTTCTGTAGGGATTTTAAGGATATATTGGCTTCCAAGGGTGGACAACTCCATCCTTCTCCATTGCTCATATAGCTGTCTAAATTGACAGAAAGTGATGCAGATGTAGCACAGAGGTTGTAGGGACATTCCAGTCCTCTGTTTTCATTACATTTCCATATTAAAATCTTCCCAAGTCATGATGCAAAAATGGGGAACCAAGTAAAATACTTTGAAATCAAACACTGAAGCATTTTTTTCTTTTTAAGGCATCTTATTTTCCCCAGCATTATTATATGAATAAAGAATTCATCTCAGGTGAATTTTCCAGATAGCTGAATTCAGTAAAGTTTGAAGCAGAGTAAACTGATAGTTTGTCACTTGATTTTGGATTTTCTATCTCCTTCTATCTATTTGATTTTGCATGTATTAAATGATTGGCAAGGAGTGAGTGTGGTATGCTGAAAAAATGGGCCCTCAAAAGAGTCCCACATCCTAATACCTGGATCCTGTAAATGTTACCTTATGTGGAAAAAAACATAAAAAATAAAGGGTCTGTGTGGATGTTAATTAACGATTTTGAGGTGAACAACAAAAATGGAGATTATGCTGCGCTAGCTAATTGGGCCCCAAATGTAATCACACATAGACTTACATGAGGAAGGCAGTGGGAGATTTGATACACACAGAGGAGAAGGGGATGTGGAGATGGAATGAAGTCAGAATTTGAGATATCAGCTTTGAAGGTTGAAGCAACAAGCCAAAGACTGTTAACAGCCATCAGATGCTGGAAGAAGTAAAGTATGATTCTACCTGGATAGACTCTGGCCCTTATGACACCTCAATTTTGCTTAGTGATAGGAATTTTGAACTTCAGCTTCCAGAACTACAAGGGAATAAATTTCTGATGTTTTAAGCCATCCAGAACCTGGTAACTTATTACGGTGGCAAGAGGAAACTAACAGAGGAAAGCATGTTCACGATATTCAAACACTGGGGCCACCAGCCAGGCAAATGAACCTCCACAGTATCTAATAGTTCCATGTTTTCAAATGATCTTCTAGACTAGTTGGAATAGTACAGTTGCCTGTTTCAAATTCAGCATCCATAAGCACAAAATGTTTAATGAAAGGAAAAGAAGACTACTGATTTAAGGGCCAAAGACTCAAAGGAAAATATAGATTTGGTACCCATGGGTTTATCCCTCCCTCTTACTTTCAGCGTAAAGGTACCCGTTCCTATAATCTGGATGTTCTTTCTCAGGAAGGAAGTAGATGACATTCGATATGACATGAATAAGTATCTGGATGCTTATTTTATAAGTATTAGAGTATACTATACTATACTATACTATACTATACTATACTGGAAAAGGATCTGGCTGCTGCTGTGTCTACATTTTCAGTGGCTTGCCACATTATTGTAGAAGTCATAAATTGCCACACTGGGTCTTAAGAGTATCAGGTGGTTGAACAAGAGGCACACCATAGCGCTCTTGTCCCTGACTGTGCCCTTGACCTCTCATCTTTGGTTCTTCCCTCCTCCCCAAATAAAAGGACCCCTGATTTTTAAAGGCTTTTTTCCACCAAGTTGAATCAGAAACACCTTCTCACTGGCCTATTTCTTCCCAAGACCTCCCACTCTTGGCCCTACCAGTTCCATTTCAGTTAGGGAGACAAGTTCATTAAGAGAAGACATCAAAACATCTCTTTGCCAGGATTTATGAAATCAGAATAATATATGTCTTTTAAGCATCCACAACACCCCTCCCCCCAAATAGCAGGCTCTAAACATATCCATATGACTTATTTCTGTATGGAGAGGAAGAGGCTGGATCTTTTCCTGGACAGGCCCTATAGCAGAGATAATATCTATTTTCCATTTTATTTTTTAGTTTAGAAATAATGAACAGAACTTTGAGAATGATTCCTCATATCTCTAAACACCATTATTACATTGGCAGCAAGACTTCACTAATTTAGAATAATGATGTGAGGGTGGAGGAAGAGAGAGACAGCTGAAATTCTGGTTGCGGAAAATTCTTAAAGCAGAGCACTTTGGTGTCAACCGGAACGCATATTAAACAGTGAGATATATAAATGTATGTTCATAAGTGGAAAAGAGCAAGTTGAATTAATTTAAACATTCTTTTGCACTGGACCAAAAAAATAAAAGTCATTTAATATTTGTTATACCAATAATTTGTTATACCTCCTCAGTGGTCTAACTGAACATATCTGGAGGCATGTTTGTAAAGAAACCCTTCATTTCAAGAGCTTTTGGTCAGATTAAAATCTCTGTCTTCCCTATCAGAAATGAGTTTATTGTAAACATCATTTCCACAGGCTACCTGTTTATTCACCTTCTTTCCAGCTTCAACCTCATATAGGTTTTCTTCTCCTCTCCTTCATCTAAATTGTTCTTGGAGAGAGGAGTGGTGAATTCTTTTAGTACTTATATTTACTGAGTTCTTGGAAGAAGGGTGATCTGGTCCCAGCAGTAATCCCATAAAACATCTTGGCATCTGCCCTGAGAATTCCGCTGGACTGGAACGGTTATGGCCTGAAGCCTCTGTCGCCCTGATCATTGATCCAAGCCACCAACCTCCTGTTCTCCTTTCAGTAGCTCTTCTGGGCAGGCCCCATGCTGTTGAATGAGAGTAAAACAGAATAATCTAAGCTCTGCCCCCAGGGTAACCACCTAAGTTTTGATCTAGAGTCAACCTCTTTGGTCACCAGGGTAAGTCCACACGTCCTTCCAGCCCATATGCTGGAAGTATGAAATGATTACATTATTTCATTGAATCTAGGGCACACCCTCCCCCCACCCCACATTTTAGCATCGTTTACAGTTCATGGCATTTAGAATCATTGTTAACCTGCCTTGACATTGACTTCTTCCCTGAAGGATTTGAGTTTCCTTGGCCAGTGATTTGGTCTACCAACTTGAAACCACTGTATAATAAATTCTCAGCTTTGAGGTTTCTCTTGACCACACTGATAGTGTAAATTCAGGTTGAAGTCTGTGCTTTGGCTTATATTCTTAGGGGATAGTTTTAAATTTTCTCCCCAAAGATGCCAAGAGTGAGGTATCCATTCTTCATTGTCCCTTTCTCTATGGTGGCTTTATTTCTCATTTCCTCTTACAGGGACCCTTTTTGTCTTCCAGCTGTAGTTAAAGGTGTTCTTCTCTTTTAATAGTATGCAAAATTATGGTGCATTATTTTTTCAGAGACAATAAGAGAACAAAAGGTTATTGTTGCTTCTAGAAGTTCTTTCATAGGTAGGCTGGATTTATCTCCTTTATAGAGATATTGCCCTCTTCTCATGACCACACCTTTTGTCTGTAACATTTAGCCCTCACTCCCTTCCTCTAGTACCAAACCAGATCTTCCCCTTTTGTAGAACAAACTTCACCTCTAAGTTTGTTTTTCATAATAATATTATCAACATGGGATACAGTTCACTCATGATAAGGTAGGTCACCCATGGGTGGGTTTGTTTTTTATTGAGCTTTATGAAAATGTGAAGTTTAGTCTTTATTTAAATTAACCTTAAGCCTACCTGATCATGTTCCCATTGCATTCTTGACTATAGAACTTCTGGGTTGACAGCAAATATCGTCCTCAATGGGGAAAAGCTGACAGCCATCTCTTTGAAATCAGGAACATGACAAGGATGCCCACTCTCACCACTCTTGTTCAACATAGTGTTAGAAGTCCTAGCAACAACAATCAGACAACAAAGAGAAATAAAAGGTATTAAAATTAGCAATGAAGAAGTCAAAACTCTCTCTCTTCACAGAAGGCATGATACTTTTTATGGAAAACCCAAAAGACTCCACCATTAACTACTAGAACTCATACAGCAATTCAGTAATGTGGCAGGATACAAAATCAATATACAAAAATCAGTTGCTTTCTTATACACTAACAATGAAAATAGAGAAAGGGAAATTAGAGAATCGATTCCATTTACTATAGCACCAAGGACCATGGGAATAAACCTAACCAAAGTGGTAAAGGATCTGTACTCGAGGAACTACAGACCACTCATGAAAGAGATTGAAGAAGACACAAAAAGATGGAAGACCATTCCATGCTAATAGATTGGAAGAATAAACATTGTTAAAATGTCTATGCTGCCTAGAGCAATCTATATTTTTATTGCCATTCTGACCAAAATTCCACTGGCATTTTTCAAAGAGCTGGAGCAAACAATCCTAAAATATGTGTGGAACCAGAAGAGACCCCGAATTGCTAAGGAAATGTTAAAAAAGAAAAACAAAACTGAGGGCATCACATTGCCTGATTTCAAACTTTACTACAAAGCTGTGATCATCAAGACAGCATGGTACTGGCACAAAAACAGACACATAGAACAATGGAACAGAGTAGAGAGCCCAGATATGGACTCTACTATTAACTCAGATATGGTCAACTAATCTTTGACAAAGCAGGAAAAAATATCCAGTGGAAAGAAGACAAGTCTCTTCAATAAATGGTGCTGTGGAAATTGGACAGCTATGTGTAGAGAAATGAAACTCGACCATTCTCTTACACCATGCATAAAGGTAAACTCAAAATTGATAAAAGACCTCAACATGAGGCAGGAATCCGTCAGAATCCTAGAGGAGAACATAGGCAGTAACCTCTTCGACATCGACCTCAGCAACTTCTTTCAAGATGTGTCTCCAAAGACAAAGGAAACAAAAGCAAAAATGAACTTTTGGAACTTCATTAAGATAAAACGCTTCTGCACAGCAAAGGAAACAGTCAACAAAACAAAGAGACAACCCACGGAATGGGAGAAGTTATTTGCAAATGAAACTACACACAAAGGGCTGATATCCAAGATCTATAAAGAACTCCTCAAACTCAACACACACAAAACAGATAATCATGTCAAACAATGGGCAGACGATATGAACAGACACTTCTCCAAAGAAGACGTACAAATGGCTAACAGATACATGAAAAAATGTTCATCACCACTAGCCATCAGGGAGATTTAAATCAAAACCACATTGAGATACCACCTTACACCAGTTAGAATGGCCAAAATTAATAAGACAGTAAACAATAAGTGTTGGAGAGAATGTGGAGAAAGGGGAACCCTCTTCCACTGTTGGTGGGAATGCAAGTTGGTGCAACCACTTTGGAAAACAGTGTGGAGATTCCTTAAGAAATTAAAAATAGAGCTACCCTATAACCCTGCAATTGCACTACTGGGTATTTACCCCAAAGATATAGATGTAATGAAAAGAAGAGCCATCTGTATCCCAGTGTTCATAGCAGCAATGGCCACAGTGCCAAACTGTGGAAAGAACAAAGATGCCCTTCAATGGATGAATGAATAAAGAAGATGTGGTCCATATATTCTATGGAGTATTATGCCTCCATCAGAAAGGATGAACTTTTGTATCAACGTGGATGGGACTGGAGGAGATTATGCTGAGTGAAATAAGTCAAGCAGAGAGAGCCAATTATCATATGGTTTTGCTTATTTGTGGAGCACAAAGAATAACATGGAGGGCATTGGGAGATGGAGAGGAGAAGGGATTTGGGGGAAATTGGAGGGGGAGACAAGCCATGAGAAACTGTGGACTCTGAGGAACTAACTGAGGGTTTTGGAGAAAAGGAGGGTGGGAAGTTGGGTGAGCCTGGTGGTGGGTATTGTGGAGGGCATGTATTGCTGGGAGCAGTGGGTGTGGCCCATAAACAATGAATTCTGGAACACTGAAAAGAAATTAAAAACATTTTAAAAAGAATTTCTGGGTTGGCAAGAATGCATAGCATTTCACATTTCTGCCATCCTCTTCCCCTTGTTTTATCTCTCTTTCATTGTGTACTAGTATGCTTTCCCCCTAAATTTGTTAATTTAATTCTTTTTATTTCTACCAGCTAGCTCCAAAGATTTTCTCTTCTGCTATATATAGAACACATAGGGTTCAACAGGTTGACCCTCTGAGCTTCCTCCCTCACATTACTCATATCGCAATGCTAACACTTCCTTTAACTTAGAATACTCTCTCTTCTTTTCTTTGTCACCATGCTCTTGGGTCTTTCACCTACTGTTGTGGCCACAACTGACCCTTAAATGTTGGCTTTCCCAGGTTTCTTCCTTATGTACTTTTCTGGTCTCACTCTGTATACCTTCTCCAGGCCATTTTACCTATACCATCATGATTTCAATATTAATTGCTACACTGGTCACTTCCCGACCCTTATATTTAGTCCAGTCCTTTTGCTGAGCTCTAGATCCATCTATCCATTGACCTCAGACATTATCCATAGGCATCTGATACCCACTAAGTCTAAAAAGGAGTCAGCATCTTTTCCACAAATGAGCACTTCTCCTCTATTTTTAATCTTGGTCAATGGCATCATCTTTCAGCCATTAGCCCAGCCTCCAAAACTGGACATAATCCTTAGCACCACTTATTAGGCTTACAGGCTAATTACTTCCTTTTTATCTCTAAATCTCATTTCCCTCATTTCCAAAACAGGAATAACAGTCAATTTTATAGACTTGGGGGGGGCATTATAAATATATTTGTAGCACTTTGCACAGTGATCTATGCCAAATGGTCTATTAATGTTATTTTAAAATTATATTTGATTCCTTTCTTTCAGACAACCCCTGTTCAGTTGATCACCAAATATTCCTGTACCCACCTCCTTATCTATCTGTTCTGTGTCATTTGCTCACTTCACTTCTTATATCTCCACTGCTAGGATTTTAGTTTAAGCCACTACTGTCCCTTAGGCTAATTATTTCAGCTGATTTCTTTGCCTCCCATCTTGCCAGCTGTTCATCCATTTTCCACCATCCACCAGAATAGTCTTCCTAAATCATACACCTGATTGTATAACGCTGCTGCCTAGAAACCTTTCAACTTTCCATTGTCCTAACAATGTCCAAATGTCGTTATAGGTCTCCATGATGGTCTGGCATCTGCCAATCTCTCCTGCCTTGTCACCCTATGCCCCATCATTTTGTACAACAGTGGTAGGCATATGCCAGTCTCTTTCTCTGAATGTGAACTTCACAAGTGCATTCCTTCTTGAAATCCCTTACTTTTTCTCTTTTCTTGGTTAACTCCTATTCGTCTTTCAGACCCTGGTTCCCAAGTCTGGGAACTTGTATCTCCTTAAGATACTTGTATCTCCTTAAGCACTTCTTCCGCATTCAGACCATCCTTACCACTTCACATTGTTGAAATGGCCCATTTACAATCTCCTAAGGTTACCAGATTTAACAGACAAAAATACAGAATACCTAAATTTGCATTTCAGATAAACAGTGAATAATTCTTTAGTGTAAGTATGTCCCATGCAAGCCTTTCTTCTTCTACTGGACAGCTCTCACTGGAGGGCAGGGACCATTATTGTTTCCCAACGCCTAAAGTTTTGCTTAACCCACTGCACACACTTTATTCATTGTTGACTAAATGAGTAAATGACTTAATGAAGTCTAAATATATATTCATTATTTGTATGTTCTGTGCTGACATGTTCCAGATCTTTTGTTTCAATGCTATGTTAATCATGAGACACGTTCTTCTAGTTGATTGTCTTTCAAGTACGCTGGAAAGCAAGCAGGGAGACTTAGAAATTGACCATCCTCTCCACAATTTGCCTTTACAGAAGTGATTTGAAATGCTCATGTGTGGAATCTTCACTGTGTCAGAATGAAGCTGAAATTTCAACCACAGTTTTCAGTAAAAAGAAGCAAAAACCTAACTTCCACAACTCAACTGCCTTTTCCTTTTTGATCATTTTGAAGGGCTTTTGTTCTCTCTAATACAAGTGTTTTCTGTTCATGCATAGCAAAGACATAATCTAATCTCCAAGGTTTATTTGCCAAAAGAATCACTAGATGTGAAAAGGAGCAAAGGTTTGAATTTTTATTAATTTGGAATGCAAGCTCACCTGAGAATTAATGTGCAGATCTCACAGGAACCTTTTCAAAATAAAAGTGTAACTAAGGGAAAGTTCATAGATATTTTCCAACCTGTGAGCTTACAGAGTTTAGTTAGCCAGATGAAGGGGTTTCATTGTGTAGACTATGAATGGAATAGAAACCAGTTTCAAGGTAAAGTCTTCATGCTCTGAATCACCGAATGCCTTCCTTCTAGAGAACAACAAAAGCCCTCATCTATTTTATAAAATTTGAGAAAATACCATGGTGTCTGAGATTGGTTCCGCTCTCTGCTGTGATTGGCCAGCTCTTTTTTCCTTTAATTGAGCTTGTTCAGTGGTCTAGTTTATCAAACAGAATGCTGGACTGCTTTCAAAGTATGGCCAAAACACCTTACTATATTTTCCAATATACTATTCTCAAGGAGAGTAGCCATAGGATCATGCTCTAGTTGTGTGAGATGAAACAAAACCTTCCACACTCATTAAACATATCTTTTACTGTTTTTGGTGAACAATAATATCAAAAGCTTTTAGTCATTTTGAGGCTGTGTGATTTATACAAGTCTGAGACCAAAAAAAAAAAAAAAATTCTACAAGAAAAGGGCATACACCAACTATGTTTCCTAGGGGATTAAATGCATTAAAATCAAGAGGCACTCTCATTGTAGAATTTAATTGAACTATTTTTCAGTGGCTGGTATTTAGTTTGCTTTATTTATATTTAATGTAGCCATAAGTAGGAAGACTGTGAATTGGGTCTCTGGGCTAATCATGCTGACGTGTTCAGGGATGAAACTCAGGAGCTTTGCATAGCAGAGTTCTGTGGTCAGGTCAGCGCTGGGTTATTGAGTTTCTATGGTTGAGGATGGGCTGTGTCAGTTTATGCTTTTCCAGATAAGGAAAAGAAAATTGTACCTGGAGGCAACAAGAAGAGTCAAGAGTAATTTGCAGTGAGTGAGCAAAATGAAATCCTGCAGAAGGTCAAGTTTGTTTGAGCCAGGAGGTGTCACTATTGTCAACACACATTACTGGAGATGGAGGAAAGCTAAGAAGCAGTGGCTGGCATCATTTGACAATAACAGGAAACAATTTTTTGGAATATCTCCCTTTTCCCTTTCTTTCTCCTTCCCTTCCTCTCCACTTCTTCCTTCCTTCCTTTGATGCCGCAGTTTAGGTCCTCCATGTTACTTGGAACGGATGTGCTAACATGCTTTTATTAACATCAGGAGGAAAAATTCAGCAGTGGGGGAAGAATGGAGAAGAATTCATGTAGTTCAGGGGTCACCGACTCAGATGTCGTGTAGGCTCCTTCCCCTCTTCACCGTGACGTAATGGCCTAAGCTTATGAAAATTTAATACCTTAAGGTTGTGAGAACTGACCCCATTGCATCTTTCTATTCCTGTACAACTTAATAACATTCCTCAAGATTATCCACAACAAGTAGTATGGACAGTCTTCTGAGTTCATGCCCTGTGCTGTTATTTAGGTTTTTTTTTTTAAACAGCATTGGAAACTTCTGAGTTTTTTTTTTAAATGTTTTCCCGGGCTGTGAAGTCAGAGAGTTGGGGTTGACTGTCTGCAATCTAGCTATGGCATCTTGTTGGGCAGGTTACTCACTCTGCCAAAATCTCAGTATCCTCCCATGGAAGATGAGAATGATAACAGTACCTACTGTCACAGGAATGCTGGGAGGATTAGGTGCAAGCAAATGAGATAGCATATGCAAATCACCAATGAGATAGCATATGCAAATCACCTACACCTGTGCCGGGGGAGGGCCCAGAGGCATTTGGAGTTACCAATTCATGTTGACATTTGGGCAGTAGGGAGGCTCAGAGAGGGCTTGAGACTCATCCTGTCCTTCAAGCTTTCCTAAGGTGTCTGTCACCAGTCCCCACGGGATCTGGAAAAGACTTCATGCTTTTATTTTCTTCAAAATCTCATATCTGGCCCTGTTCTCCATTTGAGTTGATATTTTATAAAATGTATTGATGATAATTCCTGAGACATTATTCCTTGTTGGAAGATGATGCCTTCAATTACTTTTTCTCTCTCCTCTCTGCAAGTCTAATTGCTTTCCTTCCTTTGAGCTTCAGATCAACTTCTAGCTTTCATGTATAGCCCTCCTCATTTTTCTTCGGCTGAATTTCTATAGCACTCAGAGTCCATATTTCCACAAACTAGATTACTATCATTACTGCTTTTCCTTTTTCTCTTGCAGTGTTAGCTGTGCAAACTCTATTCCTCAAATAGCTTTTCTGTTTCTTAGGGGTCAGAAGGACATTTATGTCTTCCTTTTATTCCCTGTAGCACCCAGCTCAGTTTGAAATGTACAAGTGGGATTGAATACTTTTTTTTTTTTTTTTTTGGTCACTGGTTGACTTTTTGAGAGTCCAGAATGTCAGGGAAACATGTTGCAACAAACACAAGCAAGCAATTTTGCAACTCAAGATGAAGGGATTTTGTGGGAATTTGGGATTGGAGGTGGAAAAAGAGGACTTTGAGAGAAGTCAGAGGGACCAGGTCTGGCAGTTTAAATCTGGGAGAAAAACAAGAGTTTGGCTAGAGCTGCCATTGCTGGATAAAGGCAGCCCTGTTTGAAAAAGACAGTAGGCTCTAAAGGACACAGTATTTGGGGCCATGGATTTGAGTCCTGACTCCATCACTACCTGTGTCCTCGAAAGCAACACATACCCTCTCTGGGCCCATGCTTCTTTGGTCATAAGATGAAAAGTTTGGATTAGCAACATCTAGTGTCCCAAGTAGTTCTAAAATTGTATGTTTCCATGATAGGAGAAAAAAGAAACAATTTTAGACTATGTAAGGTGTGCAAATTCCTGAGATGCCAGATGTTCCTTTATTCTCCTCCAAGTTGTAGAAGAAATAGTGTGGGATAGAGAGCTGACTCTGTTTTGTCACACTGCGTACCACTCATCCATTCAGTGAACATGGTAAAGCCCTACCATGTGGCAGGCACTGGGCTAGCACTGGTAATGAAAGGGTGAATGAAACTGACATGTCACTGCCTCCTGGGCTTTACAACCTAGTTGGGAAACAAGCCCAGAAATGCAAAGCTAGGAATGTGATGATGTCTAGGAAGGACATGAAGAATTGTTGGGTGAGAGGGATGCAACTTGGATGGCAGCCTGAGAAGGCTCTTGAGTGGAAATCATGTAGGTGAATGGCAGATAGAGGAAAAGAACGTGTGAGAGATCCCGTGGTGGAAGGGAGAATGGAAAGTTTGGAAAATAGAACAGTTGGAGACTGGAGAACTAAAGAGAATGATTTAGATAAGGAAGGAGGGATAGGGGTCAGCTTATGGGGGACTTGTCAAACATGGCAAGAACATCGTTCTTGATTTTCAGAATTAGAAGCCACAAGTGAGAGACTGGGGATAATCAGCATGGTGATAACTGGATTGGAAAGTGGCTGGAGCAGATGTGGGTCAGATGGGTTGGGAGAAATCCAGGTGAGCAATAGCTATAGCTTGGTCTCAGGGAGAGATGCTAGAGACAAACTGATACAGACTTCTCAGACCTCAGTTTCCTCATCTGCAAAGAGAAGAGCTAAATTCAACACTAGGATCCTTTTTGGCAATTTCTGTGGTTTGATGGGATGGAAATACTTTGGGGCAGGGTGTGCTGCTGTGTGACCATGTGACTGGTGTGTAGACATTTACTGTCACATGCTGCCTTTTAGGTGGGGACTTTTCCTGGATTTGGGGATTCTCATAGAACTCCTCAGATGAGACCTGCATTATAACAGAGCTTTAAAACTTATAGAACTTTTGATAAATGTATTTTGAAAATTTTACTGTGAATAAAATTACAACACAGGAGGCAGGATTGTTTAAATTTTCCTCTTACTTAAACCCCTCTCTATTTTGTTTTTAAATCCATATAGGACATACTAGACACAACAAAACAAATAGTTTTATCTACTAGTTTTAGTTCTGGCTCCACTGAAGAAATAATGAGAACACTTTGGAAACATTTTCCCTCAGGAAGCATAAATCCCATGAAAATCTCAAGAATTTTATACTCTGACTTTAGGCTTCTCAATATAATAAGAAGAGGGACAATCTGTTGTAATTTTTACAGTCTTTCCCTGATTATAAAAAATATATGCTACTTGGAGAAAATTTTGAAAAATATGAAAAACTGTAAGAAAGAAAATTAAGATTTCTCCTAATCCTACTACTTAGAGATATATACCTCTTCACATGTTCATTTATTTATGACTCCCTCTTTCCTAGCAATGTAAATATGTGAATGTATTTAGACATATAAACATAGGCACCCTTCTTTTCTTCCTGCAGGGCAGTGTAATGTTTAGGGGTAGGCCCTCTGCAGTTAGACTGCCTCGATGTAATTTACTAGTTCTTGGGTAAATTTAGTTATTTCTTTTTTCCCAAGCCTCAGTTTTCCCACCTGTAAAATGGACAAAATAATAACACAGCATCTAGGACACTGAAACAACTAAAAGAGATAAAGTATGTAAAGTCCTTCCTGTAGCTCCTGGCACCAGTGCTTTAATTTGCATTAATAAATATAGGTTATTTTCATTACACCATTTTCCCATACAGTTTCTGTCATCTTAGATTTTTTCTTTTTTTCTGTGTGACTTTCAGTCTCTCTTGTGATGTAGAAGTTTCATATTCTATTTTTACTTCTAGTGGCTATTTATGAGTTTTATTTTAAAACTTTGCTTAGTATATATTCCTCTAAATATTAAAGTCAAGAATGAAATGATATTTTTTTGACCTTCCCCCTTATGAAAGAAAGGACCACTGAATACTTGGAGTCCCCCCAGGACATCTGATTTTTTACATGGATGTGTTTCCTCACTTTTCATAGACTATTAACCCCATTGCAAGATAAGGACACTGAGGCTTAGGGAGGTTAAGTCATTTGCCCATGGTCACATAGTTTTAAGGTATGGAGCTAGGGGTCAAAGCCAGTTCTTTCTGACTCCAAACTTTTAATTCCTGGCTTAAATCTTCATTATCAAGTGTTCACTGAGTTTCTGTTTGAACACTACTGGGAACAAAAGATTCATCACTTTCTGAATCAACCTAATCCATCTTGAGCAGGTTATAAGTTTTCCTTATATCCAACTGGAATTTTGTCCTTCCAGCTGCCTCCCCTGATATCTACTCCCCATTTTCTAGAACACAACTATGTTCTGAATTGTCAACCAAACACTTCTTGATTCTTATGTGCTTGGATTCAAAGCAAATCCTGTGGGAGTTTAAGACATGATCTTTGCCCTTTGAGTAGACTTTTGGTGAAGTGAGACCAAAATATACGAAGTAATTACAGAACAAAGTGAAACCATAAAGAATTAGGGTAAAAATATGTTGAACAAATTATCAGTTTATGAAAGTTCAACAAAAGGAGAGGAAAGCATGGAGGTATAATTTCCATTGAAAGTTTATCTTTACTTCACCTCTTACTGCATCTGAAATTATATAATTATAATCAAGAATTGGGGATGCGAAGTGCATTATTAGAACTAAATGGTAATGCAATAGCAAAAGAAACTTCTGCAGGGGTCCTTGGATGTTTGATGTAAATGTAAAACAGATTCCACTAAAATAATAAATGTCAAATATAAAATCCATTGTTTCCAATTACTGCCACTTCACAGACTTTAACTACCTAATTTAGCCAAAGCATGAGGGTAAAATATTTTGCACTTGAAAATGTAAATTAAAACATTTTCCAATGCAGCAACAATGCTGTATTATTGAGCTTGGCAGACCCCTGCTCCATCTCCTATGGTCCATTACCCTGGCCCAGCGCCTTGGAGCTTATCTGGGCTGCAAGACATTCTTTGCTTCAGACTCTGCCTCTTGATAAGGGTTATCACTTTGCTAGATGTAGAGAGCTCCTATGTGCCAACTTAGGGCTTTCATCAGAAATTCATGGCAAAGGAAGGGACATGCTGATGGGGTTGTTCCAAAGACTCGTTCTTTTCTCTTTTTCTGAAAAAATTGGGATAGGTCATTTCCATTGAGCCTTTGTGAACTTCTTAGCAGTAAAGACACAATGCTTCTGCTTATTCAAGATCTCTCTTGTACCAGATTTTAGGTTCTTTATGTTTCTTAGTTCAGAGAACAGGCAGTTGACCCATTCTTTAGGGAGTTTATTTTATGGAAACTGGAGCAGGATCAGCTTGAAGACTGGTTATGCTCTGTGTATCCCTCTCATGGGCTAGGGGCATCTTTGTGATTCATCGATTCATGGCTTCTCCCTCCACAGGCCCTCAGTATCCACCAGCTTCCTATGTTTCCTCATAGTTACTGCTTTCTCGTAATTGCTTGCACCTGGCTTGGACTTGGCTTGGTCTTGGAGTCTACCTGATGATGCTAGCTATCACTTATGTTGTGCTAACTCGTGTTGGCCATTATTTCATATTCTTTCCACATTCATCTACTCTTTGAATCTTTACCCAAAGCCCACAGTGCAGGTTCTATTATCATCTTCATTTTACAGATGAAGACACTGAGATGCACAGAGATAAAGTACCTTGCCCAAGATCACACAGAAATGACAGAACTGGAACATGGATCCAGACTGACTTATCTCCACAGTCTTTATTCCCTACTGTGATATGCCTCCTAATGGCACTTTCAGTTTTAACTCCCATTTGGCATGGCTTCATTCTCCCAGTATTTCTAAATACACTATTCAGTCTGCTATAGACTGAATGTTCACATCCCCCCAAATTCATAGTCTGTTATCTTCACCCCCACCCCACCCACAGTGATGGTATTAGGAGGTGGGGCCTTTGGGAGGTGATTAGGCCATGAAGGTAGAGGCCTCATGATGGGATTAGCACTCTTACTAGACACCCCAAAGAAAGATTTTCCCTTCCACCATGTGAGGTTACAATGAAAAGATAATTGACAATGAGGACGTGGGCTCTCACCAGACATTGAACAGCACTACCATCTTGGAATTTCCAGTTTCTGGAACTGTGAGAAATAAATGTTTGTTTTTTAATAGCCACTCAGTCCATGATATTTTGTTATAGGGGCTTGAACAGACTAAGACAAATTCCCAATGGAAAGAAACAAATTGGTCCAAGTCTTCATGCTTGTGCCTGGTTGCATCATAATTTTCTGTCTCTGGTCCAAAGAACTATATATACATCTAAGTACAGGTAAGGGGATCAATCATATGGCTTGCAAGGTGGTCACATTGCGTCTCTTTGTCAAAGGGGTTCTAGAGAGTACATCATTGCCCAGATCAAGTGTGGAGAGGTAGATCCTGTTAACTGAACTTTTATACCCATTAATACTATTTTTGACATGTAGGATTAAAATATTTACATGTGTCCATAGGCTTGCTTCTTATCATCACTGAGTCTATTAGCTTGGATATCTCTCTGTCCAAACTTTGAAGTGTTCTTCCATATTATTGTTATCTGGTTGAGATGAAGGCATATTGCAGTATGCCAGAAAGCATGCTTCCTGCTGGTTTAATTTGCTCCCTGTGGAGCCCACTGCATTAGCACATCAAACACTACCTGCTCATAGGTGATGTACAGGGTACCAAACAGCAATAAGAGAGTGTCTCTGCCATAAGAAATATATAATCTTGAGGAGAAAAGTCTCATACACTGGCACACAGAACAAGACAAAGCCCTATTGGTGAAAGAAAAATTCTACCAATATTTATCAAGTACCATGTTGGGTGTTTCCACAAATGGCACTTCACTTGGCCTTCACAATCATTCCACGAGATAGGTGATTTATGCCCGTTTTTCAAATAAAGAAACCATGAGATGAAGATGTCAATCTCCCCAAGACACAGATGACTTGCAATAGGCACAGTCTTCAGTTGCGGGTTTACCTGACTTCTCACTGATGATGTCATGTCTGCCTCTTGAACACTCAAATGTTTTTGTTCCAAGTGGCCCACTCCAAACCGGCATGAGTCACATGAGTTTTCTATTTATGTAACTGCCTCTGAGAGCCTCCCAAAGATGGAACTGGTTGAGCTAAGTTTGTTTCTGAAGACAAAGAAAAGCAGAGATTTTGCTATGACAAAATTCTGAAAATCTTTTCCTTGGGTCTTACTCTGCTTCATGGACAAAAGCAGCAGGACTGGGTTGGAGTTCATTTCTCCCCCGTGGAGCCCAGGGGAGTGCTGAGGTGAGGTCTAGCAAGAAACAGAATCTTCAGGAGAATGAATCTTGAGCTGAACCCAGCTTGCTCTGCATCTCTTTAGCTTGGGTGCTAAACATGATTGTGGGTAAGTCTTAGGTTTGTGTGATCCCTTCTCTGGTATTTTGCATAGTTATTAAGAGTTTGGACTTTGGTGACAGACAGACCCAGGTGTGGTCTTGGCTCTGGCAAATTATTTGATATACAGAAACCTCATGTGCCTAACATGCCCTTGCTAGATGCTATCTATTAATCATTAACTTTCTCTCTTATCATTTAGGCTCTAGTCTCTAGGGGAAGCATTTTTAAAGTATTTTGTAATACTAGGCTTCTTTGGCTAATTTTTTATTTTTTTCTCTCTTTCCCTCTTTGAAAAATAAGATTTACTTCTCTTTGGAAATTTGGCTGAGGGCTCCTGGGTGGCTCACTTGGTTGAGCAATTGCCTTCTGCTCAGATCATGATCCCAGAGTCCCAAGATTGAGTCCCACAACGGACTCCGTGGTCAGTGGAGAGTCTGCTTCTGACCCTCTGCCCTCTCATGTTCTCTCTCACTCTCTCTCTCCCTCTCAAATAAATAAATGAAATCTTAAAAAAAAACTTGGCTGATATGATCTCCTGGTGGGAATGAAACTTGTCCTTACCCACCCAGGTGATAAAATGACACATGAAAACAATGATGTCAAGTATTGCCAGGGGATTAGCATTAGCTGATCATGTATGCCCCCTCATGCTCCAACACAGCTTAAAATGAGTAGGGAGTGGGCCTCTTGTTATCCTCCCAAGGAAACTCTGCTTATCCCATTCTGCTTCTAAGAAAAAAAAAATTCCCTCTCACCTTAATCTTGTGGTTTGGTTGGAGATGGACATATTCTTATGGATCCTATCAACTTGGCCTCCACTCTGATTTAGGATAGACATGTGATGTGTGCTAGGCCAACTGGAGCACTTTCCAGCTTTTAGAACTTGGAATGGGAGATAGTGAGATGTAATGCCTGATCATGTTGGTGGCCATGTTCCCTGTTTGTGGAAGAAGCCTGTCTGAGAGAATGAAATATTTGTGCAGAAAGAAGCAAAGGTGAGAGATAAAAGAAAAGAAAAAGAAATTGTTTTGGCGGGGCCCTGGTTCCTTGAAGACACATCCTCCCAGACCTTCCTGTGGGAACAGGTTAAAAGGTTACACTCTTGTTGAAGCTGAAATTGAAGTTCTGTCACTTGCAACGTATATTGTTATTCATTGATGGATAATAAATTATCACAAAAATTGGTGGCTTAAGACAACAATACACATTTATTATCTCATTACCCAGTTTCTGAGGGACAGGAATTTAGGAGCAGCTTTGCTGGTTAGTCTTGACTTGGGACTGATTTGTTCATTCAGATGGTTGGAACGACAGTCACCTGAAGGCTGACTGGAGCTGGAGGATCTGTTTCCACGTGGCTCAGTCACAAGGTGGTACACTGGAACTGGCCGTTGATGGCAGGTTTCACTTCCTCTTCATAAGGACCTCTCCTCAGGGCTGCTTGTGCCCTTGGACACAGCAGATGGCTTCTCCTAGAAAAAGTAATCCAGGAGGCCAAGGTAGGAGAGGCAAATGTCTTTTATGATTATGACCCAGCTTTGGAAGTCACTCACTGTCACTTCTGCAGTATTCTGTTATTTGTATAGGTCAGCCCTGATTCAGTATGGGAGGGGAATACCAGGACATGAATGACATGAATACCAAGAGGCGAAGACTACTGGAGCTATCTTGGCCGGCAAACGTTTATTCAACTGATTCATTGTGGTGGCAGATAACTCTACTTCAAAGTTAGATTTAATACCATATAGGTATTCTGATCATTATGATAACCAATATGTATTCTTAAGGTAATTACCATTATTTACCACCTATTATCTTTCTGGAGATTAAATTCACATAATATATTTCCTCTCTCTTTTCATGGCATATATAGTATATGAATGATTCATGGACAGAGGAGTTCCCTTTTTGTCTAAATAGAAGTTTCATTGATATAAATTCCTTGCTGGTTGTGTGTGGGCAAGGAGATATGAGATGATGACATGAACAAGTTGGGAATAAATTGCCAAGCTCCACGTTCTGCCATTTTCCCAGTTCATAGGTGGTACAGTTGGGATAAAAGGGATGGAATTAAAATATCTGTCTTCTATTTCTGAATTTGCCACATATTAACTGTGTGAACTTGGTCTCTTAACTTCAATGAGTCTCTTTTTCCATGTTTAAAAAAAGGATCAAATTTTTCTTTTTAATCTTATAGTGAAGTTTTGAGCACTCTGTGAGATAACACTTTATAAGAATGAGATACTCTTTGTTGGTTCAGAAAGGTACCCTGGTTTCAGCATGGGAATCAGAAACCACACTTGGGTTCCAGTTTAGCCACTTGTTGGCCACGTGCTTTTATGAGGAATTATTTATCCCCTCTGAGTTTCAATCCCCTCCTCTGTACTGCTGATTTAATGAGAATAATCCCCACTTCATGCAGATATGGAGTTCAGATGAAATGCTGTCTGCTGGTCAAAGTTTGGAATGTAACTATTGCTACGATTATGTCTCTGTTTTAGAAGGGTTAGAACCAAATTTACTGTATCTTTTATATCAAGGTCAACATGGCTGAGTAATTTATTTAATGAGTAAATATGCAGTGAAAGTATGAATATGGCCGGTGTGAGTTAAGCATTATGGATGCAACAACAAACAAGACAATGTTATGCCTGTCTTCTTAGAGCTCAGAGCTTGTGAGGGAATGACAAAAGACCAGAAGTTGCACAACACTGTGATAATAAATTGTATGGGTGGACATTTGGGTGCCATGAGAACATGTAGAAGTGGTGCTGAACACAGACCTATAGGATCTGTAAAGTAAGATCTGAAAGTTGAATTGGGATTAGTTAGGTGAGGAGAGTTGGGTGAGAGCAGCCCAGATGGAAGAAAGAACCTACCTAAAGAATTAGCTCTCTTAACCTGTAAGAGAGCACAGGTTAATCAGAAAATCATTCACTGTGGCTGGAGTCATTTGTGAGCTAGAGCTGAATAGATATTCAATCATAAAGAACTTTCTGGTAGGCATGCTAAGGCTTCACCCAGGATTTTTTCTTGAGGCAATGAGGATTCCCTGAAGGATATCAAAGCAAGATAGAGACCAATCAGATTTGCATTTTAGAAAGATCACCCACTCCATATTTCTCAAAGATGCCGCTGGTGGCATTTTAAGTGGAACAATTCTCTGTTGTGAAGATCATTCCAGCTGAGGTTGCAGATTACTGGCTCCCCAAAGATGCTCATATCCTGATTCTCAGAACCTGTGAACATGTTACATTACATGGTAAAAGGGGTTTTGTGGTTACGAACTTTCAAATAGGGAGGTGATCCTGGGTTACCTAGATTGGGTGGGCCCAATCTAATCCCATGAGCCAGTGAGAGTGGAAGAGGAAGAAGAATCAGGGAAAGATTTGGCAGAAGAAAGTATGTGACAGGAGACATAGGGCATGAGAAGGATTCAATCCACC
Source organism: Mustela putorius furo (assembly GCF_011764305.1). Taxonomy (NCBI): domain Eukaryota; kingdom Metazoa; phylum Chordata; class Mammalia; order Carnivora; family Mustelidae; genus Mustela; species Mustela putorius. The sequence goes on from NW_025421481.1 coordinate 7,607,406, forward strand.
ATTACTTTCTTTGAAGTTGAAGGGGTCATGAGCCAAGAAATGTGGGAGACCACTAGAAGCTGGAGTGATCTCTGTTGACAACCAGCAAGGAAACTGGAATTTCATTTCTACGGTCCCATGGAACTGAATTCTGCCAACAACCTTGTTAAGCTTGGAAGAGGAGCTTGTTTTCAGTGAGGAGTGCAGCTCTGCTAAAACCTCCATTTCAGCCCAGTTAGACCTCTGTCAGACTTATGGCCCACATAACTGTGAGATCATAAATGGCTATTGCTTTAAGCTGCGAAGTCTGTGGTTCTTCACTACCACTGTAATAGGAAATGAGAACACTAGGTATTGTGGTCTCTCTGGTTCCTACTCCTTTAATGTCATCATGCTCCCCCTCCCCCAGTTATGTGACAATCCCAATTGCTCTTGCACATTTCCAAATGCCCGTTGCTGCTGGGGGTGAGGGTAGGGGTGGGATGTTTCACCTTTGGTTGATAATCATTGCTGTAGAGAATCATGGATATGAAGAAGGCTGAGTGGAAGGCAGGGGAACCAGTTAGGAGGTTATTGTGAAATTTAAGCTGAGAAATGAAATGGCCTGAAGGAACATAGGGGGACCATTCATGGGAATAAGGAAGGGGATAACTTGGGGAGATAATTAGGAGGCAGAAGCAACAGGACTCGTCAGTGGTGGTTTGATTTGTATCGGGGATGAGCGCTCTCCTCTGTCCCCATCCTCCCTACCACCACCGCTCTGCTTCCACTCCCACCAGCACCACATGCATCTAAAAGCAAAGAGCATTTGTGCAGGAACCTGACTTCCCCTCCAGTGAGTGAGAGGACACACTCTAGGAGCCATCAGCAATTTGTACCAGGATCAGCCAAGGAAGGGAAATGACAGCGGAGCCATTGCAAATCCAAAAGGTCCCTTTATGGCCAGAGGCACCCAGTTGGTGAAACACAGTAATTGCTTGAACACTTTTCAGCTACTCCATGCTGCGATTGATGAGAGGAAATGAAGAGAGATTTTATACTTCCCAACAGAAACAAGTCAGACATTCCAAATAGCTGGAATGCAGTTGGAACCAGGGTGTTTGGCTAAGCTGACCAAATTCCCATGTGAGGTTTGAAAGGGTTTTACCCTGGAGATTTTTATTTATACCTTATCCATAAGTACCTGTGCTCCTTATTTACACCTATGTGCCCAACACACTGTACTAAATCCCCTCTGTGTGAAATACTTGGTGTGGTTTCTGCTTTCCTGCCTGGTGTCTGTGGCAGGGCATACCACACACACAAGCCTATTTCCAACAGTGACTTTGTTCTCACTTGAGATGTCACAGCCCACTGGCTCCCCAGCCCTACTCTGGTTTGTGCTGAGTTCCCTAGCCTAGTGAAGGGGAGGACGAACACGGCATAATTAACCCCCGATCTTGGGAAGATGAACACAACAGAGCATGTAACCGTTACCCAAAACAAATGCAAGTGTCAGGGGAACCTTTTAAAGTTTGTTCTCAGTGGGGAAATGAAAATTCCCCGTGCATTTGCATTTTTTTCCTACGCTCTTGAAAACAGCCATGGTGACATGAATGAAACATCAAGTCAAAAAATAATGATTCAACATAATTCATAGGTCACAGCAGAGAATCCGAGTTTTTTTGTGCTCTTTCATGCAAAGGGATTGATGAATCCTGCAGGTTTTCTTGCTATAGACACTTTAGGTAATGTGTTCAGCATGTAATATTAAGATTAATTGGCAATTATGCAACTCATACAGGAAAATTTTACCTTTCAAAGTCCAATGAAAGTTGACCGGACTCTCCCGTCCCCAGTGGAACTGAAGTGGGTCATGTCATGGAGTAAGTTGGCTCTATGTCTGATTAAGCAAAGGCTTTCCCACTTTCTGCCTCTTGACTGAAGTCTATTTACATGGAATCAATTCTGTTCTTAAAGACAAAGTTATTTCATATTCAAATCATAATAACCATGTCAAGTTTCAACCCTAAAGCAGGAAGACCCACGGGTGATGCTTCTGGTTGTTCTACACTTCCCTCTCTTCTGAGTCATTTTCAGTTCCAAGAGTTCCCCTTTGTTCTTTGCCCAGGCATGGAGAAAAAGCCAAGGACAGAAAGCAAGCCTCTCTGTCAAACATTTTTGGTGTCATTTTCCTAATGCTGATGACGTATCAGTATGTGTGATTTTAGAATTTAGCTGTTTATTTGATTTGGATAAGAAAATTGGTTTGGGAGCTAAAGGGATGTTTTATGTCAAGAAGCTCTAACTTTGGTTGGAAATTATCTTCTGAATATTTAGGAATGGTGACAGCCATCTCTCCATTCTTGAATATATTTCTGGCATTGTCAGGGCTTCTGTCCCAGGAAGGGAGGGAGAAGGCTCCTGTACAAGAAGAGATAGCTAAGAAAACTATAGTAGTGGGATTTTTTTTTCCCCCATAAAAGAAAATCCATAAGTGACAAAATATCTCACCAAGTCATTTTTCCTCCCCAGTGTCTTGCTTGTGTGTGTGCTTGGCACATGCACAAATTAAGTTTACAGATTCTGTAAAACAATTCATCCTGCTCTGAATCTAATGCCAGTAATTTTTCAGGGAAGTCAGCAAAATGTAGCCCAAGAAGGGAAACACTGCCATTATTTTATTTAAACTCTATTGTTTTTATTCGATCTACTACTGAACTGTGACTAAATCATTTACTCTTCATATTTAATTTTTAATTTTGTGGTATTCTCCCCTCACCCCAAATGAGGTCAAGTCCTAAATCCTTGTACCCTAACATCCCAGCTGTACAGCCATAGAAGAGTTTTGTTTCAGTAAAATGATTACTGGTGTCTATAATAGAATTGTAATAACTCAATACTGTTTTATAAATTTTTGATTCACTCTGCATTTTTTATTTGACAGCTTGCCAAGTTTCAGTTTTTATCTGATCATCTTTGCATCAATAATACATGAAGCTGAGATCTTCTGAAAAGAGGATACTACCCGCCCCCCACCCCCACTGCAGGCTTTGCTTTTGCCAGCAAAAACATTGATTTGGATTTAATAATCTGTAGTCCTTTTGGTTTGATCACACTTTGCAGGAAGCCCCAGAAAGAGCCAGGGCCACATATCCACCCACGTGGAATCAATTGCTTCTCCTTAATAAATGCAGTCATTGAACACCTGATCCATACTATTGCTTGTTATGTGTCATTGATTAGAGGTTTGACATAGTTGAGATTTGAGTGGCCCCAGGTTTCCCTATTCAGAAGCTCTCAACCAAAAAATGACAATCAGCAAAACCTATGCCATAAAAAAGATGATGTTTCCGACTGGAATTCCTTGTCACTGCCATCATCGTGCATTTTGTCACACTCTGCTCTTAAATGATTGCAGCGGTGCTGCTGATCTCAGGCTGCCCTCCCTCCAGCTGTTCAAGTTGAAGACCATGGTGTGAGTAACAGGTCTACCCATCACTGGCCTCCCAGTATTGTTACAAATAATCAGTATCAGGAACTGACTTGGACTGGGAAGTGTCCTCCAGCATCACAACTTCACCCATTGTCTTATTTTCCATCTTTAAGGAATGCAACCAAGGGCCTTTTAAAAATTCAGCATTCCCCTCTCAAATAAATGATGAAATGCTGGTAAGTCAGAGAATTGCTCACCCAATGGTTGTCAAACAATTAAATCAGGATCTCTGGGAGTGCAATGTGGACATTTGGTGTTTTTAGAAGCTCTTCAGGTCACTTTGATGTGTAACCAAGACAGAGGCTCAGTGTGCCCTCACCTGAAAGCTTGCCACTTGGTGTAGCTGGGTGTTGGCCTGATGGGCTTGTTAGAAACTCAGAAATCTACTGAATCAGCCAGATCCACTGAGACAGATCTAGTAAATCAGAATCTGCACATTAGCAAAATCTCTCGGGTAATTTGTAGGCACATTGAAGTTTGAAAGGAATTGACCTAAACCACTATTATGGTAAAAAACATCCCTAAATTAAGCAAGCCAATAACTAAACAGATTGGCCTCTTTCAGTGTTTGTGGAGGAAGTGGGGTGTAACCATGGGGTCTGTCGTCAGGTAGTTCTGGGTTTGAGCCCTGGTTATCCAAGTTATTAGCTGTGTGACCTAGGGTAAGTCTCTCTAAGCTTCAGTTTGCTGATCTGTCATGATACTCATAATAGTATCTACCTCTATAGGGTTATTGAGAATGAGTTGAAAGATTTCACATAAAGCGTTTAAGACAATGCCAGGTGTGTTGTAAGCAAGCAATATATTTTAGTGGTTAATACTAATATTAACAAAGTTATACTCTTCAGAGATTCTGCAATTGCTCAGGTGTTTAAATGGAGATAATATTTCTTTTTAATTTATCTCTTTACCCTTAAAGCCAAGTGGGGGCTCTTATGAAAGTCAGCCCTAATGTCTATCCTTCCATTTTCAGTTCAACACTTGATCCCATTCATCATTTATAGGAGTGACAACAGGAAGGTTAATGAATGCCTAGGAAAACAGTGCAGTGGTGAGCTCAACCAGAGTGCCTTTCCTAGCATCCGAGTCTGGGTGACTTCAGCTTCATTTTCTTTGGAAGCCACTGCTACTGTGTGTAAAAGGATTCACAAAGCAGGCTTCCATGTGGGGCTAACTCTGTTCACCTAAATTTGCCCTGATTTGGAAAGCGTTCTTGGCTTTTTCCCATCCAATCCAAACAGGGATGGGAGATTTTATTAAAATGACTTGGGCCCAGCCTGCTCTGTGCTCTGAACCATTGAAGAGAGCCAAAAATGTCCCCTGGTGTCCATAGAAACATTGTTCTTATTTTTCAAAATTAATCCAGCTGAATTTGCAAGGCTGCCTCACCTCCATCAGAGCTGCAGACGGCCAGGACAAAGAGCTGTTTTGATGTTCCCAGCTGGGAACCCTGCCCTCAGCAAATACAGTTGATATAAATAAATGGTCTCTTGCCTGCCTACATTCATGCCCATCTGTTTGGAGGGCGTGGTGCCCAATCAAAAGTTGCCTAGACACTCACCATGGGCACTGGTGCCAAGGAAGGACGATTTCATGGCAGACTGCCTGATGCTGTGAGTGCCATCTTTTTAGTAGTGGGTTCTCAGCCTGGACCAGAATGGGAGCACTGGCACTGCATGTTTCCTTACTGTTGATCACACCTGTTGACAAGGTGGTGCCAAACTAAAAAAAGACGGAGAGAAAGAAAACTGCTGTGTAGGAACATCTTTGGGCTCCCGGGGTCTGGCACACGCACTAAGACAGATTCTAATTAAGTAGAGAAAGTCTCTGCCTGTGGAAGTTCTGATGGGGCATACGATTGGCAAGTCAAACTTTACTTGGCTCTAACACAGGGGCAAAGGGTGAGCTGCTCCCAGGTGGCAACTCTGCCCCCATCTAATATAGGATATATAATAGAACACTAGTCTTTGAGGACATCGGCAGCCAAACAAACCAGGGGAATGAATCATACTCAGGCCCAGCCCACTATCCCCTCGCTCTGCTCCCAATTTTCACCCACCCACTGGCAATGATAGACCTGATGAGCAGAACTCACAGGCTGTAAAAACCTAGGAGCTGATTTTATTTTGCGTTGGCTGAGCTTGAGAGAGGAAATGAAGCCAGTCAGGAGAAAGCAGGATGTGGGGACATTTTTATGCTGATAAAGGTAAGTAAATTCCCTTTGAGTTTGTGAAGCACGATTGGAAATAAATGCACACAGAGTATTCAGGTCACCTGGGAATCACAGAGGGGAGAATCTTCACAGCAAAAGTTAGGAAGTTACTAATCCCAGCATACCCTGTGGACCTCTAAAGAGCTAAATACAGTGGTTCTCAGCCACAGAATACTGCGGAGAGGGGGAGTGAGCAAGCTTTATTGATGAGAAATTCAGGCATACTACCTCGTCCTGTGAAAGAAAAACAGGTCGAGAAACTGCTAGCTGAAAGAATCAAAGCAACATGCCTTATTTACACTTAAAAGGGCATTTGTTAGTCCAAGATTTGATTTTGATCCTAAATTTGCCTTATCTTATTTAACTGGGAAGTCTATTAGTTAGACTTGCAGCTTAATCTTGAGGTAGGCAGACAGTGGTCCTCTAAAACGTCCATGTGCTAATCCCCGGAACCTGGGAATGTTACCTGAGAGGACAAAAAGGACCTAGCCGCTGTGATTAAGTTAAGCCTCTTCAAATGTGGAAGATTATCCTGGATTATCTGAGTGGGTCTGATGTAATCACAAGCATCCTTATCAGAGCAGGAGTCGGTGTGATGAGGGCAGCAGAGATTGGGTGATGTGTTTTGAAGATGAAAGAAGGGGCCCAAAGCCAAGGAATACACACAGCCATCAGATGTTTAAAAAAAAAAAAAAAAAAAAAAACAGAGAAACCAGTTCTCTCCTCAGAACTTCCAGAAGGAATCAGCTCTATACACACCTTGATTTTAGTCCAGCAAGACTGATTTTGAAGTGCTTCCAATTCCTCCAGAATTGTAAGAGAATAAATGTGTTTTGTTTTAAACCACTGTTTGTGGCAACTTGTTACCACAGTATGAGAACACTAATGTAACCCCCAGGCCTAGTAGCAGACTCAAGGTGGCCCAGGACGGAGGGCCCCAGGCTTAGAGCAGTACAGCCAATCAGCTAGTCTGATAGAACCAATAAACTCATTAGTTATTTCTCTCTACAACTTACTTTTTTTTTCATCCTCTTGAAAACAAAGACCATCATCTAATCCAGTGTTTTGTTTTTCCTTATTGGCATTGCTCAAGCCTAAATTTGAAAGAAACAGTTCTGTATCAGGTCTTAAACTGACAACATTTGACCTATCAGGCAAGAATACCAACTAAAATTAACATAAGACAGGGAATGCCACCCTTAATTACAAGCGTTCAGATCCTAAAGGTTGGGATCACTTTTAGAACCTCAATTCAGATTTATGTTTGACCCATATCATGTCCCTACTATGTGCCAGGTACTTACATGTTGACATTTGGAATATCTCCCCAAGCAGCACAGTGGGTTAACTTTGCAGTTACTGGATATCCATGCAGTTTGAAATAGCCATTATTGTTAGAAGTTAATAGGTAACTTATTTTTCTCAGCAACTGACCTAACTCTGTAGGGCACCTGCTGTCACTGAATGTAAGCAGCAGGTGTCTGTCCATATACCTATCCATCATTCCATCTCAGTAGCTGGGTTGTTCATCATTTGCCTGCCTGCGGTGGCTGTGATATGGAGAAAGCAGATGCTGGGAAAAATTCAGACTTTATCTGTGGCTAAATTATGCTGCGGCCAAATTTAATATATTTTTGTAACTCACAGAGGACCTACTCTGCTTTTGTTTCTTCTGGGACACAGGTAACACACAGAGTACACAGTAAGTCTACATAATGAGAATAAGTAAACAACTTGAGCTCTTTCATGGACTAAGGCATGCACTCCAAACTAACAGGGATCCTGCAAAGAGAAGAAGTACTAATTTTACTGTTTTACTTCTCCTTCAAGGAAATTAAATACTTCTAAATTGTTTCTTCAGAAAAAATTTGAGAAATTGAGCATCTGCTAATTATTCTATTGTTGAATAAAATTAAGTGACAAATTTTCCAAGCTGATTGAGTTGTAACCATGTATCCTATCAATTGATCTATTTCAACATGCATTTCCAGTATTTGGCCTACTGGAAAAATTACCCCATTACTTCTTAATCTAATATTTGGAACTTTTTCTGCCAAGGTTTAACAATAAAAGTAAATAAAATTATTTTTCTTGGTGTATCATCTTTTTCTCAATGCTGTTTTCTATTTCTATTTAGCCTACAATCATAGTAAATGGAAATTCAATCTTCTGTTATGATGATAGTCTCAGATTTGGGGATGCCTATCAGAGTGGAAGGAAAGCATCTCTGTAGAATTCTATATGCCTGAGAAAAAAATAATCAAAAACTGTTTATTCACTTATCAACAAACGTTTATTGAGCATCTGGATACCTTGCTATCATTTCTTTATTTCTTTTTGTCTTTTTCCCCTATTCTCTTCCTTCCTAGTTGGCATCATATTTCTGAAACCGAAAAATCTAGAGATGAACAAAATGAAAACTCAATTCTTAAATAAAGACTTAGGGCTTAATAAATAGTAACAATGCAGGGGAACTGTTCTGTTATGGAAGGGTGCAAGATGTACAATGGGGAGTGTGAGGAGGGAAAGACCATCTGTGCATGGGAGCATCAGGGTAGGCTTCACAGAGGAAGTAACACCTAGAGGTTTGAGTAGGAATTCTCCAAGTGAACAGGATTGGGGGTGTATTAGTTTTCTATCTCTGTGTGACAAATTACCACTTTGTAGTGCCTTAAAACAAACAAACAAAAAAACCCCACATTTGTTATCTCGTGGTTGCTGTGGATCAGGAGTCAGGGCATGGGTTGGTTTGTTTCTCTGCTTGAGGTCACACAAAGCTATATTGAGATGTTGGGTGGGCTACATTCTCATCTAGAGGCTTGACTGGGGAATAATCTATTTTTAAGCTCATTCATGTTGTGGACAGCCTTCAGTTCCCCATGGTTGTCTGACTGAGGACCCTACAGTTTTGCTGGCTATTAGACAGAGGATATCCTTAGGTCCTAGAAGTCACCTGTAGTTTTTAAAGGCTGCCAGAATTTCCTAACTATGTGGCCTCCTCCTATATGACTTCCTACTTCAGTAAGCCAACAAAAACAGTCTCTAGTCTAGTCTGCTAAGAGAGTCTTATATGATGTAACAAAATCATGAAAGGACATCCCATCATCTTTGACATATTCTATAGGCTAGAAGTAAATCACAGGTCTCACCTGCATGCAAGGAAAGAGGATTATACAAAGACATGAAGAGAAGGAGGGACACATTGAGGGTCATCTTAGTGTATGTCCCCCACATGGGGTGGTTAGAGGAATGGGAGGAACAGATAGATAAGAGAGTGTGTAGGGAATGAACAGTGGTTTGGTATAGCTGTAATGGGATGGGGGACTCACAGTAAGACTCAAGGTAGATAAAAATCATTGCTGGGGCGTGGCGGGTAGAGACAGGTAGAGACAGGCTGGGTTATGGACATTGGGGAGGGTATGAGTTATGGTGAGTGCTGTGAAATGTGTAAGCCTGATGGTTCACAGACCTGTAGTCCTGGGGTAAATAATACATTATGTGTTAATAAAAAAATAAATAAAAACAAAGCCTTCAATAAGCATTTGGACATAACAGATGCTCAACTGTGAGTTCATTTGATACTAGTTTCTCTTATTAAGAGTCTTTTCTTCTCAGAAATTGTCTACATTTAGAAAGTTTATGTTATATGATATATCATTAATATACTATTGTATATTATATGAAATTTTATGTTATATTATTACAATTACTATACTATTACTAATATGTTATTTATATGTCAGTTCTGCTTAATACAATCTGATTAAACTAAATTTTGTAAAAAAAAATTCATTGCTCACATTCAGTTAGTGCTTACTCAATGCCAGGGGACTTTATATATGTTAAATCACTTAATCCTTACAAAAACCTCATGAGGTAGATGTTATCACCATTAAGGGATAAAGAAACTCAGCTCAGTAAAGTTAGGTAACCTGACTAAGATTATACAGCTTGCAAGTGGTGGAATTGGATTCTAACTGTTTGGCTCCTAAGTGTGTATCTTTCTTTTTTTAATTTATTTTTATTTATTTTCAGCTTAACAGTATTCATTATTTTTTCACCACACCCAGTGCTCCATGCAATCCATGCCCTCTATAATACCCACCACCTGGTACCCCAACCTCCCACCCTCCCACCACTTCAAACCCCTCAGATTGTTTTTCAGAGTCCATAGTCTCTCATGGTTCCCCTCCCCTTCCAATCTTCCCCAACTCCCTTCTCCTCTCTAACTCCCCATGTCCTCCATGCTATTTGTTATGCTCCACAAATAAGTGAAACCATATGATAATTGACTCTCTGCTTGACTTATTTCACTCAGCATAATCTCTTCCAGTCCCATCCACGTTGCTACAAAAGTTGGGTATTCATCCTTTCTAATGGAGGCATAATATTCCATAGTGTATATGGACCACATGTTCCTTATCCATTTGTTCGTTGAAGGGCATCTTGGTTCTTTCCAAGATAATTTCAATTCAGCCACTGGCGACGGTGGCCATTGCTGCTATAAACATGGGGGTACAGATGGCCCTTCTTTTCACTACATCTGTATCTTTGAAGTAAATACCCAGGAGTGCAATTGCAGGGTCATAGGGAAGTTCTGTTTTTAATTTCTTGAGGAATCTCCACACTGTTCTCCAAAGAGGCTGCACCAACTTGCATTCCCACCAACAGTGTAAGAGGGTTCCCCTTTCTCCACATCCCCTCCAACATATGTTGTTTCCTGTCTTGTTAATTTTGGCCATTCTAACTGGTGTAAGGTGATATCTCAATGTGGTTTTAATTTGAATCTCCCTGATGGCTAGTGATGATGAACATTTTTTCATGTGTCTGATAACCCAAATTTGTATGTCTTCATTGGAGAAGTGTCTGTTCATATCTTCTGCCCATTTTTTGATATGATTGTCTGTTTTGTGTGTGTTGAGTTTGAGGAGTTCTTTATAGATCCTGGATATCAACCTTTTGTCTGTACTGTCATTTGCAAATACCTTCTCCCATTCCATGGGTTGCCTCTTTGTTTTTTTGACTGTTTCCTTTGCTGTGCAGAAGCTTTTGATTTTGACTAAGTGTGTATCTTTAACCACTACACAACCTGGTCTCTGGGAAAGTACTGAGGGGTGAAAGGAGAAGACTACAAAGGATCTCGTTAAGGAAAGTGAATTTGTTCCAGGAAGCAGTGAGGAAACACTGTTGAGTTTTGAATCAAGGGGATGGATGTTCAGACTGACACACTGCCAATGGCTCAGAAGAAGCACCAGTGCAGGTGAGGGAAGGTGAGTTATTGGATGAGTCCTGGGATGAATGGAGTATAGGGTTGGGGAGGAGGGAATAAAGAAGAGATCTTTGGAAAATGTACATGCTCTGACTCGGCGACCAAATGTGAGGGCTGGGTGTGCAGTGGCTGAATTGAAGAAGAAGAGTGTGCCTCAGATAACTTCCAGGTTCCTGGCCTGAATGATTTGGCATGTGATGGAGCATGAGACTCATCTATCAAGCTCAAAGTTACTGGAAACAAGAACTATATTCTTCTTTTTTTTTTTTTAATTTTTTTAAAAATTTAATTTTATTTTTTTTCAGTGATCCAAAATTTATTCTTCTTGTTCAGTGTCACATCCGTTGGGCCCAGCATAGACCCTTGCCCATGATTATAACAGCAAACATTTGCATGGTGCTTACTATAATGTTCTGAGAACTTGCTTATATTAACTTGTTTAATCCTTACAACACTCTATGAGATACACTACTATTATCCACATTTTATAAAAGAGGAAATTGAGGTATACCATGGTTAAGCAACCTGACAAATTTTACACTGCTGGTAAGTATCATAGCCAAGACTCGAGCTCAGGTGGGCTCTGTTCAGAGTCCAGGCACTTAACTACGGCAGTATGTCGTATCCAAAACAGATGCTCAGTAGTATTTGTTAAATGTTGTTTTGTGACTTCATGAATGTAGAACAAATATTTAAAATACGATGTGATAAATTTGTCAGTAGCCTAAATGGCCTTTGTATAAGTCTCCATTACCACATTTAGGAAACTATTCTAAAGATATGTTGAAATATCTTTCTATCCTACTACTCTTGAGTTGCTCACACATAAGGGCTGGGTTCTATTCTAGACATTTTCACTGTGTCTTGTGCAATGCCCTCAATAACCATTTGTGGAGTGAATTGCTTTCTTGTATTATATATATATATATATATATATATATATATATAATTTATAATTTTTAAAATGTCTTTACGACATTAATTTATTGAAAACTGACATAAAGCAGAGCAGATAGCAGTGGGTCCTGTTATTCCTATTTTATAGCCATGGACACCAAGCCAGAAAAGAGTCACCAAATGAAACCTCAAAGTTCAAGTCTTCATCATAACTTAAATCTTCGTGGGAATAATGGGGACAGTAAGAATGTCAAATTCTCAGCCTAAATACTTAATATAATGGTAGTGATTCTTTGCAATTTTTCTTTTTACAAGTACATCAGGGACTCAATAAGGACATGAGTACATGGGGTATGCTAAAACTAAAAGAACACAAGAAAGTATCACAACTGACATTAAGTGATTCATTAACTAATTAAATGACCATCAGAGTGTAGTTTAAAGAAGAGGTCTATTTATTGAATAAATGGATTAAAAATAAAAAGCAAGGGGAACAGACTCTGACTGCCACCCTTGCTTTAGGCATATGCCCACTTCTGTCACTCTGACCTCTTATCCACTTACTAATTCAAAATAAATTTAAGAAAATAACCCTCATCAGCAGGCTTTCAAACTACTCCACAGGTAAGACTAACAGTCTCTGTTTTTCCTTTCAAAATTCACCCTTATTCTTCCCTTAATCTATATCAATTGTCTAATTTTCTTCCATTATTTGAAGAGCATCTTTTTTCCATGTTCTTTTACTCTAAGATAACATCCTGAGAAATAAAATGACTTATTTAACTTCCACCCCCTTTTTTCTTGTTTGCTTGCTCTGTCTCCTCTACAACCTTCTACTACCTTTCCACACAGGAAGATATCAACTTCATCTGCTTTAAGACTTGGTTCAGGAGTTCTTTCGGGTTAGACTGACTTCTAGAAGGTCCTCCCTGGCCCATGACTCCTAGTATTCATGCCCTTCCATAATCCCCTCCCCCTTGAGAATGAGCTGAACTTAGTGATTTGCCCAGCATTGGCAAAAGTACTGGGGCTATTAGTGTGGTAAAAATGATGGCATGTCACTTCCATGCTAATTGTGATGTCATCTTGTAAGTAGGCTCTCTCTTTTGTCTTCTTGGCTTGCATGTTTTGATGAAGCAAACTGCTATGCTGGAGAGATCTATATGGCGAGGAACCAAGGACAGCTTCCAGCCAATGGTAAAGCATTAATGCCTTTGGCCCATTAGTTGGTCCAATAGTGCCCACAGAAATGAATTCTGCCAACAACTGCAGAGATTGGAAGTGGATATTTCCCCCAGTAGAGCTTTCAGATGAGACTGCATACCTGGACCAACAGTGTGATTGCAGACTTGCGAGAAACCGTGAAACAGAGAACCCAGCTAAACTATGCCCAGATTTCTGACCCACTGAAGTGATGTGATTATATATGTGTGCTGTTTTAAACCCACTAAGTTTTGGAGTAATTTGTTGCATAGCAATAAATTAACATCTCCCTTCCAAGGAGCTTCCCTACACCCTAGGCACCTCTCCTTTCAACAGCCATCTGTATAGCTCTATTCTTGTACTTAGAACATGGTATTCTAATTATGTTTGTCTTTGTTTCCTGCTCTGCACCGAGCTCATTGAGGGCAGTGACCTGATTTATCTCCTAGCACAGCACCTGGTTCAACAATAATTGTGTGTTAAGTAATGAACATATATTCAATAGCCCTCTCTGCTCCCACTGTTCTCCCACCAATCACCTGCAATTGGTGCCATTAGGGCAAGAGAAGATGGTTCAGCAACAGTCATCTCAGGTAACTGCTATAATTCTTCCTGTGCCCCTGTTCTGTTTGTCCCTTTGAGCAACATATCAAGGCAAAAATGGGAAGAGTGGATTTGAGATACATTGTCTTTGATCTTTCAGTCAATCTTATGAGTGAGGTATCAGGAACCAATGTATAAGGAGGAAATTAATGTTCTGTATAGAGTTGTACAGCTGTTGAGTAGCAGAGTCAAAGTTACTATCAAACTGTCTGATTTTTAATTCAAAGCAAATCTCTATTCACAGTTATGCCATGCTACATGATCCTGGACAAAGTTTCCTAACCACGAGGGTAAACTGGCAAAATGAGAATAATAACAAAGATAAATGCTATTTAAAAACAGTTGTTGAGTTCTTGTTCTATAACAGGAATTATTCTAAGTCCTTTAAATGTGTTTACTTGTGAAATTCTTGCAAAACCTATGAGGTAGGTATTTTAAGATATGTGGCAATTATAACTGATGAAAAAATAAAATAAAGTTTATAAATTCTTCTCAACAAATGAACTGGAGGCTCCCATAATGCTCTGTGCTCCTGCTTAAGAAAATCTTCCAATTAAGCTTTCTTCTCTCAAAAATCAACCTATGTTTTGCATCTCTTTTCCATTTCAAGACAAGAAAACTGAGAGAAGAAAAGGTTAAGTAAGTTCCCAAGGTCATACGCTTCAGTGGCAGAGCAAGGATTCAACTCAGGTGGTCCAGGTCTGGTAATCAGCCTGGATTTAGGGGACATGATTCATCTCAGGTAATTTTGACTTGTTCCTGTAAGAGAGTAGAATGACAGAGCACTGTTCCCATGTATTGGAATCCTAGGTTCCCAAGACAAAATTAATTTGGAGATCCATTTCTCTTTTGTTAATGAGCATCAATTTTTCTCTGGAGAGAGGACCCCTCCTGTTATAGATCCCCACTGCAGTGTAGGAGCTCTAATTAAGTCTATGCAAAGTACATAAAAAAAGGAAATAATGAGAATCTGCAATTCAGAAAGACATGACTCTGGTAGCAACCTTGCACACAATTTGGCCAGATTTTGTCCCTTCTTTTTAGCTTCCTATGGCTGTGAGCGATGGGAGAGAGATGCAAAAATAGTTAATTTTTGAGAGAAGAAAGCTTAATTGGAAGATTTTTCTCAGGCAGGGGCATGGAGCATTATGTGAGAGCCTCCAGTTCATTTGTTGAGAAGAATTTATAAGTTTTTATCTTATTTTTTCATCAGTTGTAATTGCCACATAAAAAGTCAAATAGTTCTGCAAGACTTCTGAAAAAGATCCCCTCCTGCCCAGTTCCTACTCCTTCCTGCCCACCCCCCACCAGGCAAGCTCTTCAAAGCCTTTTCAGCAGTCTCTCTTGATATTTACCTACATACTTTCAAATAACTTGCTCATCCTGCTACCTCTTGATGATTTCAGTTTTAGACATCATTCTGGAGAAGGATTTGTCACTGGCATTTTATATGTCAAGTTAGCATTTCCTTTTCAGACATCTCCTCAAGAATAAAGAAAATATGGCAAAGGGGTAATAGTTCCTCCACATAGAAAGTACCTACAGATTTGTACAAAGCACCTTGAGATCGTGGGGTAGGTAGGGAAAGAGAATAATGACCCGAGACAACGAAGAGTGGTAAGCAAGCGTTTGGGGGAAATACGCATCACCATCTTGGAATTAAATATGAAAACTAAAGCAAGCTGGAGGTGCCATTTGAAATTTAATATATTAGCAAAGAGAAAGTTTAAGGAAACACACACAGTGCTGGTGGTTGTCGTAAGTTGAAACTCTCATGTTTTTGATGGAACATTTTTGAAAATCAATATGACAATATGTACCAAGTGCCAGGAAAGTGGTGATATTGTTTGACCCAATAATCCACTCCTGGAAACTTATCCTAAGGAAATAATATAACAGAAGCAAAAACCTGTGTGTACCAACATGTTCATTGTAGCATTACTTATAAGAGAGAAAGAGAACAAGACACACACACACGCGCGTGCGCGGCCAGTGTAAGTACAGAGCTTCATACATTAGCATGAATCACTGGATGGATTACTTTCTACCTATTAAAAGTGATAAACAAGAAGGTTTTATGAAAACATGAAATATATTTATGACATCCTGTTGACTGAACAAAGTTGAACATAAAATAGTATATATTCTCCAATTTTAATCACATATGAACAAGTATACATACAGGCGTGGCTACGGTACAAGGGACATGGGTGTTGGGAAAGGATGAACAGGTTTGAATTCTAGGTCTTTCATTTACAAGTGTTCCTTGGGCTTTAAAAAAATACTTTGCTGAGACTTGTTTGTTGCATCTATAAAACTGTGAAAAATATGAACTTTTTAGTGTTGGTATAAACATTAGAGAAACATATGATCGGCAGCTAAGATAGTACCCAGCATATTATTGTAAGGGCTCAATAGACGGTTGTAAGCATTGCTAACATGTGGACCATATTCAGGAGGGTGGGGGAGCTATGTTAGGGACCTGGAACCATGAGTGCTCCTGTGGCCCTTAGAAATTTTTACATATGCAGAGAATATAAACTGCAAATATTTACATATATAATACATGTCTATATATACATTTTATAAGTTATATATATGTGTACACACATATATACACAAATATATAATTGCTATAAGAACATTTTAAATTGATGGAATCACACAGAGCATCTTCATCAGTAACGAAGGCTGGTGTTTCTGAAGGTGTCATGATGAAATGACTCAGGAGCAGAGAGAAAGGAAGGCTGGGAGCCTCGGTCGGTCTGTTATACCTCTGTTCTCTTTTTATTGCCCTTGGCTCTCCCAGCTCTTTGTTCTCCTGTGGGCAATTGCTGCTGGAACTGGTGCATTCCTGCTAAATGGCATTTTAACCCTGGTATTCCCACCACTCTATGCTCTATGCTTAACTGACATTTGCATGGCAGATGGCGCAAATGGCCTAGCAAATATATACTGGGTCAGTGTTAAAAAACTGCCAGATTGATGGCTTTGTTGGCTTTGTGCCTCCAAGCAGAGACACGACTAGAAATTGCACAGAGACTCAATTTTCCAGACCAACTTGTGGGCTTTCTGCTCCTCTCTTGCTATGGGCAATCAGTAGAACAGGTGAAGATGGGGCTAGTCTGATTGGCTTCACTTTTAAATAGACACTGATGTGGGCAGATGGGTTGGCACACAGTGTGCTGAACTGGGAGCTAAATCTTTCTACTTCTAATCCTGCCTGCATCAGATTTGCTCAGGAATGGAAGCCAAATCTTAACCTGTTCACTTCCAGAGTGTTCCATCGGCTAATACTGAGCTGCTTTCAAGAAGTGTTGTAAAGGCTGATTTAGGAAAGTAGAACATTTTATCTAAGTGGTTAAAAAAGACGGGTTTACTTAATACATCTTTGTCCCTAACTACCTTTGGGGAAGAACAAACCATTGACTTGGCTTGGACCTTTTCTTTGGCTCTTAGGATTTTTGTCTCTGTAGCACAATTATTTCTATGTTTGAGATCTTCCCAACTAGACTATCAGTTCCTGGAGGACAGAGACCAAATCTCATATATGCTTGTCTTGCTTATGGCATGTAATAGGATCTCTTGTCAATGGTACTTCTCAGTGCCTAGTACCCCCTGCTATTGGGGTAAAGAGCCCAAAGTTTTATTGTTATCTCAATAGATGACTGTGAACATGATGTGATAGCTAGGAAAGATCCTACTTGGATGCCTCTCTTCTCAGTATCTGCTAGACCATATTCTTCATACATGTGACTCTCGAATTTCTTATGCCAATGGCTCTGAGCCCACTTCCAGAACCTGCATGGGCCTCTTCCAAGGGGACCTTCTTCCCTGTTCTCCGAAGAGAAGATGATCCTAGTGTTTGTATCCTTCGGCCTGAGGGGTAACCATAGGAACAGCTGTTTTGGGAGAGGAGGAAAAAGGTAGAGCTGAAGCCTGGAAACATACCTGAGGAGGTGATTGCAGGTGGGGTTGGGGCCTGGAAGTGAGGGTGGTGAATAGGAGGTAGGAGCTGATGTTCCCCAGGCTGCCATGTTTCTATACAGCTCATGGTGATCCAAGAGTTTAAATCTGAAGCTGGCCTTCAATTTTTCATACTGAGATAGAACTGTATGACAAGGTATATTTTTCCAAGCAGACAGATAGAATGTACTTTATTTCACACGTGTTAGCCTGATTTATAACTTTTAAATATATGGACGTAGAGTAGTAAGCTTCCATCTTCCACTCGTATTCTCACTCCTGAGCCCTGCAAATTTTGAGGGCAGGCTCATGTCAATGAATTCAACTTGCAGAACAGTATTGGGATGGAAAGGTGATGTCAGTCCCTACATTTTATCAACTTGTTTCACCTTCCTCTACATAGGTATCTTTGAATGTAGCAAATGACAGAGAAACAAAGGTAAAAGACCCCCACTTTATGCAGATTTTATCAAGGATACTTTCCTTATATGAACCTGAAACCACATTGAGTCAATCCCTCTTCTTTCAATATTGAGAAGTTAGGGAAGAACCTGAATGACAGAGTAGTTGGAAGAACAATACAACTTTGTTATATATAATCGCCTGAACGATGACCAACTAAATATTGCAAAGTTTAAGTCCTCTGGGTCTCCTTTAGTAAAAAGATGATGAGCTCATTAATGGCTCTGAATGAAATGATATAACTCATAAATCACTTGAAAACAATATTTTCTAAAAAAGACTAAATGTTTCATTTGTATTTTTGTACAGAGCTTATTTACTTAGGTCATTTCATCCCTGACCTTTTGTTTTCTAAGATAAGGTGAACTTGTGCCTCTTTCAAGTAAGAATAATGACCAAATTCCAAGATGAGCAGGGCCCAACTGGCAGAGTTTTATGATTAGTGTCTGAGCACATGACCCGGCAGGTAAGATTCCAGACCTAATGTCAAGCATCCAGTTTTTCCTCTGAGACACCTTTGGGAGAGCACAATCATCAAGGTAATGATTATTACAATTTATAGAAACATTTTATTGTTCCTTTTCAAATGATTTTTAAAAATCCCACTATAAGCAGGAAGAAATTAAATTCAGAGGGAAAACAAGAACTTTATAGGCCATCTGCTCAGACTTTCAAATTTAAATTTTATACATAAGAGCACATTAGCTGTGGGGAAAAAATGTGATCACATTTTGTAGCTGTCTGAGCAATGAAGAAATTTCCCTCGTTGGGCTTTCTGCATGGAAATAAAAGGAACCGTTTTGCTGGAGAAAATGAAATGGCTTCGGTATGGGGGAAATTTGCTATTCACCATTTTATATTTATGGAGTGCTGAACTTACACCGTCCTTTATAAAATATGAAGTAACGGTCCATGCCTCAGGGGTTCACAGGTGACGTTAGGCAAACAGTATTGGAGAGCACCTCACAAAGAGAAACTCGAGCCCCTGACAGCCTGTTAGTGGTGGTGAGTAACGGGATCGAGGGGGAAGGGTTCAGGGCGACAGTGCATCCATCTGTGCAAGCGGGGGCACAGACACAAGAGGGAGGGGAGGCCGCTCCTCTGCACCCCTTCTCCTGAGCCCAGGGCCTTCACCATACAGCCTGGTCCTACTGGCAGTCCTACTGACCTGTGCCTTTTAGGCATGTGCTTTCTCACATGGGAAGATGCAGTTTACAGCATGAAAGAGTCACTGAGTCGAGAGCGGGGGACAGCAGCGTTGCTCTCCCTGGCCGCTGACCCCTGAGAGCCGTAGCTTGTGGCTTTCCTAGGAATGGTCAGGACAGCATTTGATGAGGTCAGGTTGCTTCTGCTGCCTCAAACCCACCTGTCTGATGCTCTGTGACAGGGAGAAGAGAGGTCGTGGCGAACGCCAGGACAATTAGTGGGCCCTGTTGCTGTTTTCACTGCCTGTCTTCCTCTCTGGGCTGTGATCACCAGAGAAACTTCCATCCTCATTTGGTCAAACGAAGCCTGGCAAACAAACGAAGCCTCTATCCCCCCACTTTGTTTGCTGTGAAAAGATAAAGGAGGCACGGGGAACATCCAAACTGATGGAATGAAGGCTGACCCTGGTAGGCAACACAGTCTTTGCCAGCTGACCCTAGGAGCCGATAACTTAAAGCACCTAATTTAGAGAGGTATGTGAAATCGTTAAAAAAAAAAATACTAATTAAGGAAAACCAGCTACAGGGAAAACTGTGAACTGAGGGTCATGAAAAACAAATTAAATTCATCTGAGTCGGTGCTATTTTAGAGAAGCCTAGAAAGGCTTAAATTAATCTGATGATAAATGAGTGAAAGGAACACAGAACTCAAAAGGAATGATAAGCACTGAAAATCAAAATTTGTTCAATGATAAGATCTTAAAAGCAAAATAGCATAGCAGTGCAGAGTCTGGCATCAGTAGTCAGACCACCTGTGTTTGAATTTTAGGCCTCCTGTCTTCTAGCTGTGTGAGCTTGGGAAGTTAATTACCCTCTCTGTGCTTCCAGTCCCTCATTTATAAATGGGGCTAATCATAGTACTCAGTTCACATAATTTTCAAGAGGCTTAAATGAGATAACACATAAAAAGTCCTTAACAGCGTGCCAGAGAGATGGAAAATGTTCCCTAAATATTTAGCAATTTTAACCCAGTGATTTTTCAAACTATGTGTCAGAGTCCTAAGGTTCTGTAAGTCTCATTCTGGAACATCTGTAAGTTTAAGGGAAGGATAAGCAGAGAAAATTTGGTTCCCATCTGCAATCACCATAGTTTCTCAGCTTTTGTATATTTTGTTTTAATTTCTGTTAGCTGTTTTATTTGAGCAAAACCCTCTACGTTAAAACAAAACAAAACATGCATTAGAAGGCATCTGTGATCCGGTCTGTTTTCCCGGGTAATTCAGGAATCTTGTCCTTATCTGTCAGTCATCCTGTCTCTTCTTGAACTTCTGCAGATAATGGGCTTTTACCAACGCATAGACCTTTACAATTGAGGGTTGTTCCGATGATTAGAAACGTCTTTTCCATATTGCCTCACCTGATTTCACACTCAGGGTCTAGTTTTGCTCTCTAAATATGGCCAACTTCTTTCCTGAAAAGGTCCCTTTAGATATTGGAAAGTGAACAAACAATTATGTTCTTTGAGATCTTCAGTTGCTAGAGGCAGAAACTGACGCTGGCAAGCCTAAAAAGAAGACAAATTTCTTGATGAGCCATTAGGCTGCTCACAGAATTGAAGAGAAGTTGGAGAACCAGGCAGAGAAGAAAAGGCAAGAGTCTTGGTCCCTCTGGAGTTTTTGGTGACATGACCCACTTTGGTCTTCCTCTCCTACATTCTTTCAGTTATTCCACCGAACACGTGGTTCCCATTCTCCCTGCCCATCAGTTCACCAGCCTCTCTCCAACAGCAGGGCCTGGAGAAGCCCAGAGCACTCAGTGTGTGCTCCCCTGAGCTCAGTGAATCTTGGGATCCTTTTTTATTTTTTTTACATGATATTTATTTATTTGAGAGAAAGAAAGAGAGAGAGAGAGCACAAAAAGGGGAAGAAGCAGAGGGAGAGGGAGAAGCAGACTCCCTGCTGAGTAGGGAGCCCAGATGGGGGCTTTGATCCCAGGACCCTGAGATCATGACCTGAGCCCAAGGCAGACACCCAACTGACTGAGACACCCAAGCGCCCAAATCCTGGAATCCTTTCATGTAGTTATCATCCTTCCAGTCATACTACAATATTGATTTATTTGCCAAGGGACCCATGTCTGTTTAGTTGATTAAAACCTCAAGAGTAAGGCTTCCAGATTTACCCATAAAATACACAACACTCAGTTCCATTTAAATTTCAGACAAACAATGAGTAATTATTTAGTATAAGTATGCCCCACATATTTTATCTGGCAATCCCACTTACTGGTTTTTTATTTTTTTAATAGAATTGGCTGTGGAACCAATGCTTGTTCATCTTCTGTACCTTATTTTAGAAGCTAAGCTCAGGAATTTGCATTTATCTCAATTAAATTTCATTGCATTAATTTCAGTTTCTCTTTCCAACTTGTCAGAAGTTTAAAATCTTGATGTTACGAAGTCAGTACTCACTCTACTTCTCAACCTTGAATCCCTAGTTTGATATGGTGACCAGATAGGGCAGGAGAGTGGAGGTCCGTGGAGGGAAAGGTAAAGAGAATAATGGAGTGTAGAAAGGATGCTGGGAGTAGGGAGATAGGCACTCAGAAAGAAGGACTCAGCATACAAAAAGTTTTAGGGAAATTGGAGAAAGAGAAAGAAAGAAACATAAATAGAAAGGAGGTATCAGTTGGAGTTTTTAATTTCAGCTAACCGCTCCATTTAAGCAAAAACAAAAACAGAACAATATGTGAAGATATGAGAGGCTTGCAGATCCAATGGGACATTTGGATACAAGGCAAGAATCCAGGTCTGGGCACCAGGAACTGGCCTCACTGGGCAAGTTCCTCACAAGGAATGATTCCTTACAAGAGCAAAGGCTCTGAGGTAGAAACAAACTGGGCTCAAAGCCATTTGGGTTCTTGTCAGCCTGGTGAGTGACCTCCACCTGGCCCCACAGCCTTGGGTCATAGGTGGGCTCTGGCAAAGAGTAACCCTCTGGCTGAGACTAAGTCACAGCCCATCCCACCTCACGGCAGTGTTGAATGGAGGGGAACTTTGGTCAAACCCTTTGATCTCTATGGTGGAACCCTCCACACAGTCTCACAAAGGGATCAGGGTACAATTAGGAGGGGGCTTTTATTCCAGACAGCCAAAAAATCAATCAAAATCAATCAGTCAGTCAACCCATTATTTGCCAAGTAAGCAAGGAAACAAACATAATATTCCCCCATGCAAAGATTAGAATAGAGTCCTATGCAGAGACTCACTCTATGCTGTCTTCAGCCCAGGCCTCTCATCGTTGCTGCTAGCCAGTCAGTGTGTCTACTCAGTACTCTGATAGTATGTCTGAGCTGAAGCAATGCCAACAAACTCTATCCAGAATCAAACTCAGGCTCTGCCCCAGCCCTACCTCCAGGCGGTGTCTTCTCTGTGAACACTGCATATTCCAAATCTGGTGTCATCTTTATCCTTACCACTCTTTCATTCTTCATATGAAATAGACCTGCAGGTCCCGTTGAGTTTACTCTTTAACATCTCTTGAATCTGTTCCTTCCATCTCCTCACCTCCACTAGCCTAACCCATTCTAATCCTACCCCTCATGTTTACTACCATAAAAACCACATCACTGAGCTCTCTGAATCTACTCTGTGCCCCCACTACCCAGACTGTTCCCCACTACCCAGACTGCTCTCCACCCTGCATCCAGAGGAATCTTCCTGAAATGAAAATTTGAACATGACACTACCCCCACCCCCAGCATGTCTCAGCCTGGAATATTTCAGTGGCTTTCCATTGCACCTAGAAAAAGATGGAGATCTTAAATTTAGCCTACATGGTTTTAAATGGTCTGATGCCTAAATAGTCCTCTCCAAACTCCATATCTGGGGTAGGGGGTGAGGATGTGTGGTAGTGTGTGTGTGGTTGAGTGGTTTCCAGTGGCAGCATCCACAGCAAGAGTGTCTGTTGGATAAGAATCAACCGCTAGTCTTAGAGTTAATTATAGCCTTCATAGAACCCCTATGACATGTATAGTCCTGATCCTTTACGCATGTTTACTTAACTAGAGGCAAGGTCTCGACCAGATGATGGCCCATATTCCTTTTCTTTCTTTCTTTTTTTTTTGATTAGGAAATTTTTGGAGGGGTGGATTTTTTTTTATTATGTTATATTAGTCACAGTACATCATTAGTTTTTTTGATGTAGTGGTCCATGATTCATTGTTTGTGTATAACACCCAGTGCTCCATGCAACCCATGCCCTTCTTAATACCCATTACTGACCTAACCCATCCTCTCAGCCCCTCCCTTCTAAAACCCTCGGTTTGTTTCTTGGAGTCCATAGTCTCTTATGGTTTGTCTCCCTCTCCGATTCACCCCCCTTCATTCTTCCCTTCATTCTCCTAAATCTTCCATACTATTCGTTATGTTCCACAAAGAAGTGAAACCTGTGATAATTGTGTTTCTCTGTTTGACTTCTTTCACTTAGCATAATCTCTTCCAGTCCCAACCACATTGATGGAAAAGGTGGGTATTCATCCTTCCTGATGGCTGAGTAATATTCCATTGTATATATGGACCACATCTTCTTTATCCATTCATCTGTAGAAGGACATCTTGGCTCCTTCCGCACTTTGGCTATTTTGGGTATTGCTGCTATAAACATTGGGATGCATATGGCCATTCTTTTTACTACATTTGTATCTACACCCAGTAGTGTAATTGCAGGGTCATAGGGTACCTCAATTTTTAATTTTTTGAGGAATCTCCACACTGTTTTCCGAAGTGGCTGTACCAACTTGCATTCCCACTGCAGTGTAAGAGGATTCCCCTTTCTCCACATCCTCTCCAACACTTGTTATTTCTTGCCTTGTCAATTTTTGCCATTCTAACAGTGTAAGGTGGTATCTCAGTGTGGTTTTGATTTGAATTTCCCTGATGGCTAATGGGGTTGAACATTTTTTCATGTGTCTGTTAGCCATTTGTGTGTCTTCTACGGAGAAACATCTGTTCATGTCTTCTGCCCATTTTTGACCTGATTATTTGTTTTTTGGTTGTTGAGTTTGAGAAATTCTTTATAGATCTTGGATATCAGCCCTTTGTCTGTAGTATCATTTGCAAATATCTTCTCCCATTTCTTGGGTTGCTTCTTTGTTTTGTTGACTGTTTCCTTTGCTGTGCGGAAGCTTTTGATCTTGATGAAGTCCGAGAAGTTCATTTTTGCTTTTGTTTCCCTTGCCTTTGGAGACATGTCTTGAAAGAAGTTGCTGTGGTCAATGTTGAAGAGGTTTTTGCTTATGCTCTCCTCTATGATTTTGATGAATTCCTGCCACACATTGAGGTCTTTCATCCATTTTGAGTTTATCTTTGTGTATGGTGTAAAGGAATGGTGAAGTTTCATTCTTCTGTACATAGCTGTATTTCTTTCCATCTCATTTTGTGATGTTATAACTGACTACCTGGAAATATTCTGGCCACTAGAGGGCCTCATTGTTTTTTTTGCCCTTGAAAGGCGCTCAAATAGGAGATAAGAACTACAAATATTCAGTGGGCTCCTGCTGCTTCTGGGTGTGTGACCCATGCAAACATTTTGACTATTTTGCTGAAAATGTTTTGAAAATATGTTTATTATCATTGAGTAGTTTTATGCTGAAAACAGTTAACAACAACAAAAAAAGTCTCTTCTGTTGGCATTTCTTAATCTGTAGGTGAAACTGGCCACTTGGAGCTCAGGGGACCTCAACAATACTGAATCCTCTTCTAGCCTCCTTCTGGACTTGAAGAAATACATTTAGGGTTGCAGAAAGCTTCGTGTTTCTGGAACACCCATTTTCAATTGCCAACACTTACATTCTTACCATCACAATCTGCCAAAGAGATTGTCATAATCAATCCTATCATGACCTTTAAGCAAGAAGGAATATATCCTGGTTTGCCTAGTATGACCACCCTCCCCCACTCCTCAAAATGTCCCAGTTTGGGTGATAATGTGGATGACCATCTCATCTATCCATCTTTATATATCAAGCATTATAGAAACTGAAGACTCCCGGGTTACTGCCTTTCCTATGGATTCTTTTCCTCACATACTCTATATTTGATGCCATTTTCCATCCTTCCGCAACATTCAACATCTGTCCTTTGTGCTATCTGAAGCTCATGATCTCCCTGTGTCCCATTTTTTCCCCCTGTATGTTCTTTTCAACCTCCTGTTCTAACTGAAATCTGACTCTTTTCTGAGGATTCTGTTTCTCATTTGAGCCTGGAGGTGGGGGGGTGTGGTGGGGTGATGGTGTTCTCCTTGCTCCACATTGCAGCCCTCAGACCACTATCCTTTCTTCTTCCTAGGAACACCCACTTTTGACCCAACTCATGTCATCCCACTATATCACTTTCTCCTCCTCCTCATTGTTATGATGGAAGGGACCCCTCACCCCAGAACACTCTCACTTTGTTCCTTGAAGGTTTTGACTTATCACTCCTTTTCCTTAATGACCCTCCTGACAAAATTCTTGGAAACTTCAAAATTCACATAGACGAGAGTTCCTAAATTCTGGCCTCTTTGCTCTTTGACCTCTTCTCTGGTGGTTATAGCTTTGAACATATCTCAGTCACCAGTACCATGCCCAGATGTTTCATTACCAATAATTGCATGTACTCCATAATCTTCATTTCTATCTTTCATCTTTGCTGTCCACCATCTCTCTAGCTCTCTCCTTTTAGTGTCTGAACTCCAATACTACTTTAATACCCCTAAGATCTATATTGGGTTAACCTCATCATATTCTCAGTATCCCTCACCCTCTCATGTTCTAACAGTCCTCTTTACCACAGTTCATCGCTATACTCCTCCCTGAAATCTTTCCTAGGTAGACAGACATCATTTCATGGGGCTCTTAGATGGTGGAAGCATTTTTTAGATACCTTTGAATGCTTCAGTGTTCTCAGTAGCAAAGAAGGCTCTGAATTTTAGTTCCATATAGTTAACATACAGCATTATATTGGTTTCAGGTACAAAATGTAGTCATTCAACAATTTTATATAATATCCAGTGCTCTTCAAGATAAATGTACTCCTAATCCCCTTCCCCTATTTCACCTATTCCCCCACACACCACCCCTCTGGTAACCATTAATTTGTTCTCTATAGTTAGGAGTTTATTTTTTGGTTTGTCTCCTTTTCTCTTTTTTGTTTTGCTGGTTAAATTCCACAGATACTCGAGTGAAATCATATGATATTTGTCTTTCTCTGATCAACTCCAACCACGTTGTTGCAAATGGTAAGATTTCATTCTTTTTTATGGCTGAATAGTAATATTGTATATGTAGACCACAACTTCTTTATCTATTCACCTATTGGTGGACACTTGGGCTGCTTCTTAGCTATTGTAAATAATGTTGCAATCAACATACAGGTGCATGTATTTTTTTGAATCGGTGTTTTTGTATTCTTTGGGTAAATACCCAGTAGTGTGATTACTGCATCATAGGGTAGCTCTATTTTTAACTTTTTGAGGGAACTCCATATTGTTTTCCACAGTGGTTGCCTCAGTTTGCATTCCTACCAACAGCACAAAAGGATTCCTCTTTCTCCACGTCCTTGCCAACATTTGTTGTTGTTGTTATTTTTTATTTTAACCATTCTGACAGGTGTGAGGTGATATCTCATTGTAGTTTTGAGTTGCATTTCTTGATGATGAGTGATGCTGAGCACCTTTCCATGAATCTGTTGGCTATCTATATGTCTTCTTTGAGAAATATCTGTTCATGCCTTCTGCTGTCTGGAGACATTTTGGATCATCAGAACTGGAGAAGGGTATGCTGTTGGTACATCACAGGTAGGGGTCAGGAATACTGCTAAGCGACTAGTGACCATATTGGGTCACCATAATGATTCCATAAAATAATTGGCAGATAAGGTTATTAAAAATGCTGGGAACATTGTCAGGGGATGCTTGTTTCTTTGTATTGACAATTATATATGCTATTTAATTTAATTTGTACCATAGCACTATGAAGTCACATCCTCAATTTATCAGGAACGGAAGCTCAGGAATATTGAGGACCTTTTTTTTAAAGCTAGTGAATGCAGAATTAGAATGCAAACCCATTTCTGGCTGGCTATCTCCAAAACTCTGTATTTCCACAAGAAACATTACTTATTCCTGATTAACACAGAGCTAGGCCTACACATGCGGAATCATTAAAAATCAACACTTACGTCTCCAGCCCGGCACACTCAGAAGAGACAGTGACTCATAATGGAGGAAAAATGTCAAACTGATGACAAGATAGAAATAACAACACTCTAGCTTAGTTTGAACCATGAGCTGTCTTGATTAACGATTCAACTGCATGGATACTTCATTAATTTGCTCCAGCCTTTTCCTAACTCAGTGGGAGATAGCTGCCTTTTAGATTTTCTGCTCCTGTTTTATTTAATCCAACCCAAGTTTGTTGATACCTTAAGTGAATTATTAGTTCATTGGCACCTTGCTGGTACTACAGTTCATTTGTCCCTAGCCAGTTCTAAAGTCTGGGGAGAAATGAGTGAACTCTTTTGGAAGTGTCCTCTGTGGCTGGGTGGGAACGCTCCTGGTGACCACCTCAGCAACAGACAAAGGCTTCCACCATCTTGCCAGCTATAGGCCAGCGATCTAGAGCTCCTTGAAAGATTTTGTCTTTTAACACTGGACTCAGTTCTTGCTGTGTGGCTGGCCATATCTCCCTCTTACCAGCCAGCATTTCATTTCTGATCTATGGTCGTAGTTAGTACTTAGTTGATGAGTAACGTTCTCTGAGTCAGTGAAACCAGTGCAATGGGTTATACCAGCCATGCCCTGATATAATCCTAGTTCCAGGATTTACCCCCTGAATGACCTAGGGCAATTCTCCGCAAACTGGGGATAGGAACACCTGTGCTATAGTATTTCTTTTAAGAGCTCACTGAACTCCAGCCCAGTGCTTAACACACACTCCTCACTGAGTGCTTGATGCTGTGCTAACCCCTTCCTAAGGGTCACTTCAGTTAACGCTCACAATGGCCCTGAGAGGTAAAATAACATTAAAGTCTTCATTTTATAGATAGGAAAAGTGGGTCAGAGAGAGACAAAGAAAGAGTGAGTGAGTGCTTACATAACAGGCTTGCTGTCACGTAGCCAGGAGATAGTAGCAACAGGTTTCAAACCCAAGCAGATGAACTGCAGAGCTTGTGTTCTTTTTTTTTTCCTCTGTTGATAAATATTTATTTATTTATTTTTCCATTTTTTAAATATTTATTTTCAGCGTAACAGTATTCATTGTTTTTGCACCACATCCAGTGTTCCATGCAATCCGTGCCCTCTCTAATACCCACCACCTGGTTCCCCAACCTCCCACCCCCCCCACCGTTCAAACTCCTCAGATTGTTTTTCAGAGTCCATAGTCTCTCATGGTTCACCTCCCTTTCCAATTTCCCTCAACTTCCTTCTCCTCTCTAACTCCCCTTGTCCTCCATGCTATTTGTTATAGAGCTTGTGTTCTTAATCATTAGCCAATAATGCTCAGAGTGAGTAGTTAATAGGAGGTGACTGTGTTGTCATCTTTGATGATGATTTTACTGTTTTTACCCTTCTTATGTGGCTCCCTTCTCAACTTTCCAACTTCCTTGGGGTCTATGTCTATATAAGAGAATGCTCCTTTGTTTTTTTTTTTTTTCATTTAACAGATATTCCTAAAAACACAGATTATGTGCCGTATAGAGTCTCACCTAAGACAAGTAAACCAGACAGACATGATTCCTGAATTCCTGGAATAGTCCAGTGGGGAAGATACATTGTACAAAATGTGCCAAATAATGAATTAATAAAGAAGAATTCAAGAGAGTTAGTAAAGCTGAAAACAGGGGAGCTCTAACCCTGGCAGCTACAGGGTGCCTGGAAGGCCTCTTGGGTTAGAAGAATTCTCTTCCTCTTTCCTGGAAGCCTCTAGGGAGGGATGTTAGGGCTTTTGTTTTTGTTTTCAGGGTTTTTGTTTGTTTGTTTTTTGAGGAGATCCAGAACAGACTGTCAGAATAATTTTTATGCTAACTTTCTTATTAAAAAAAATCAAAATAATTCATGGGTTTAAAAATCATAAACAGACCATTAGGAAAAACAGAGTTATTGAAGTAGGTTAAATATATATATAATATGTTCATATATATATATTTTCATATATATTTTTTCATATATGTGTGTGTGTATATGTGTGTGTGTGTGTATATTTTATTTTTTTTTTTTAAATTAGAGAGAGAGAGGGAGAGGGAGAAAAGAGACTCTTAAGCAGGCTCCACATCCAGTGCAAAGCCTGATGCAGGGCCCAGTCTCATGACCCTGAGATCATGACCTGAGCTGAAACCAAGAGTCAGATGCTCAACCAACTGAGCCACCCAGGGGCCCCATATGATGAAGTTTTCTTCACAGGAGTTTCCTTCTGCTTTGGAAATACCAACACTCCACCCCCTTCATGTGAAATTTCATCCAGTCTACTCTAGCTGCCTTATCCTCATAAATTTGGGGATTGAAGAGATACTTTGTGTATATTCATTAGAGGCCTTTTGCCCCCGCAGCTGTTCCCAAATCCTAGATTGTTCCTTCAAAACTCAGGCTTTATGCCCTTGAGGGCTTTCTTCCAACATACAACTATGCCAGTTTATTGTCCTAGATCCGTTTTAAAAATTTACATTTACTTAAGATGTTAAAATACTTAACCCCGGGGGATCAGTTGTTTCCCCATAAAATGTTGTAGCTCTGCATATTAAATTTCCACCTAAAAATATACTGAAGGATTTGTAAAATATTTAGGCTAAGAGATATAGCACAAACCTAATTTATCACATGCTGTAAGTAATAATGAAACAGTTTTCTAATTAGATGTTGTTTTCCCAAATAAAGACATGCCACAGTAGGTTATTTCTATAGTCCTTTAAAAAAAATCAACTCATCAGGCATCTGAAATCCATATACCAAACTGGCAGAAAATCAAGATATTAATTTATATGGAAGAAAAAAACCCCTAGAGATTTCCATTTAAATATGTACATCCTGGATCCATTTCAGGTTCTGATTTAAAGTCAGGAGTTCGATATGTTCTGGCAGATTATAGGCAGAATCCAGAGAATTAGATGAGACATTTTCTGACTTGTATTATCTCCTTGATGAACCAAAGCATTGCTTTCAGATTCATTTTCAGAATGATTTCCCTGTTGGATACGTCCTGGATGCCATGGTGAGAAGCTGGCAGGAAAACTCCAGGGAAGAGGTCAGAAACGATGCTATCAGAGAGAGAAATGTCATGGGACAAGGACTAAAACTTGGAAACAATGAGAGAGGGAGGGAGGAAGAAAGAGAGAGAGAGAGAGGACTGTATCTATATCTGTATCATCTATATATCTATATGGAGAGAGAATTTGCAAGCAGGAAGAACAATATAAGAAGTATTCATGGAATACTGCCACTAACATGATCATTTTGGTTCCTCTTATTTAAACCCTATTTAAGCCTTCACTTGTAATTAATAAGAACTGCTATTAAAAAATTTCAGAAGGGCTTCTGTTTAGTGTTGAAACATAAAAGAAAAATATTGGCCTTTCATCATCTCCAAGAGAAAAAAAAAAATAACCCACACGATTTATGTATATACTTTGGAATCAAAGCCCCTTTTAAGTCTCTTGGAGCTGATCATAAATAGAAGCCAAGTCTGATCTCCTCAAATAATAAAATAGTGGAAAAAAAGATAATGCACCCTATCATTTTAAGCATTTGGACCACATCATTAAGTGTGGTTCAAGTAAGTGCTATTAAATTAGTCCTAAGAATGCAGTGCATTGGCATTTGTGTAGTAGGAGCTGTTTTTCTGTATAGAACCATCTGCTGATTAGGGAGTAGTAAGAGGGGAACTCTTTATGGTTGCTTTCCTGAGAATGGTCCTGGCATCCACTGAGCAGACCACTAACCCTCCCTAACCCAGTTTCCCTTGGGACTGATGCTATAGGCTATGGTTTTTCCTCTAAAGGGAAACTGACAACCTTACTTTTCAAGTGGAAGAAACGTGAATTATATATGTTAGTGCTAGTACTCAGTTAAGCAGGTAACTTACTAGACAACAGAGTTTTGATGAAGGCCAAAACTTATCCTAGGAAGAAAAAATTAGCTATATATTTGGTGATGAAGTTGGCTGAATTTTTCCCCAGAAAGGCCAATTTAGATGCATAACCTGAAGTATGTAGCCAACATGTGGTGGAGAGCCTGCTGAAACTTAATACGTTTTTGCACTGAAGTACATTGGGGACGTGGGGGGAAGTTCAAATAGAGATAAACAGCAATCTAAGACTGGGGAAGCATCCTTGGAGACAATAATTTTTTAGACAGAAAACAGAAAGTCTTATGTATACAGCTGGTATTTACATGAATTCCTCCCACTGATGCCTGGGACTTTGGAAGACAGACCAGGAGATGGGAGGGAAGCAGCTGTCTGTGCAGATGTTGTCAACAAATAGGATTTGGAATTCTGATCTATTATGCAAAAGCCCATAACCAGCAACTTTTACCTGAGGATCTTGGGAAGACGGGCATCTAACTGACCTCTAAATGCTGGTGATTCAGGGCTTATTCCTGAGCCTCCTTCTTCATCTGTCTTTTTTCTCCCTCGACAAACTCACCCAGTCCTTGCTATGTAAATGCAATTTATGCTGATTTAATGTTTGTGAAGTGATGAGAGCCATGCCTAGTTCATAGTAAACACAGTAGAAGGGTCAGCTATCTTTATTTATTATAGCTAATTGCCTACTAACTATTTCCATTTGGATGTTTGATAGGTATTTCCGAATTAAGTCCAAAATGGAATTGCAGGTTTTAACTGTTCCCCCAAACCAATCTCCCCTGGGTTGTTTTCCCATCTCTGTAATAACAGCTTGACCCAGTGACTCAGGCCAAATGCTTAGGAACCTTTGTGGATTCCTCTTATTCTCTTACTCCTCACATCCAATTCCTCAGCAAGTCATTCCGGTTAAACCCCTGAAATAGAAAACGAGTCCGTCCACCCCTCTCCATCTTTACGGTCACTCTTCTTGAACAAGCCTCCCCTGTCTCTTGCCTAGAGGACTACAGAAACCTTTTACGTATTCTTTTTGCTTCCAGTCTTCTATTACGGTCATTTCCTACACAGTATCCAGAAGGATCTCTTTAAAACATGTATGTGGTCAGGCTTATGATTCACCAATGACTTAGCATACAATTCAGTCTCCCTCTGTTCTAGTCCATTGGAGCTGCTGTAACAAAACTACTGTAGATGGGGTGGCTTGAATAACAAACAGTTCTGGGGCTGGAAGTCCAAGATCAAGATACTGGCAGATTTGGTGTCTGGTGAGAGCCCACTTCCTGGTTCATTTGCAATTGTCTTCTTAATGAGTCTTCATACCGCGGAAGGGGCAAGGAAGATATCTAAGGTCTCTTTGTTAGGGCACTAATCCCATTCATGAAGACTCGTGATCTAATTAATCACCCCTCAAAGCTCCACTTCCTAATACAATCCCACTGGGAATTAAAATTTCAACATATATATTTTGTAGGGGGACACAAACATTCAGGCTAAGTCAACTTCCCATGAAGAACAAAGCCCAAACCTTTCCCTACCGCACCTCCTCCACACATCCTATCTCTTGTTCACTATACTCCAATTACATCAGCCTTCTTTTGTTTTTCCCATTTGTTCCCCTTGCATTGTTGCTCTCCCCATCTTCCACCCCATCTATTGTTCTCCACCAATAATAGATTTTTTTTTTTCCTCAAAATTCAAGTTGCAGCTCATGTGTTGTGTTGCAGGATTTCCATTCTCAGCTCATTCTAAATAAGCTCTCACTCCTTTTACTCCAGGATGGTTCTGTCTCTGCACTCACCACTATCTGGACTCAACTTCTTCATGCGCGGATGCTATGGCATCTCTACCTACTGTTAGTGCAAGGTTCTGGAGGATAGGAGCCTTTTTTGTCCTGTTTGCTTCATCTCAGATGCTTAGGGTTACCCTGAAACAATGAAGAGGATCAAAGAGTATGAATAAATGCACAATCATCCAGGAGTCTGATCAGTGGGAGGGGTGAAAACCTTGAAGCTTGTTTAGGGAGAGCAGCAGCATGTCTGAAATGTGAGAATAAGAAAACTACAAGAGGAGGGACCCTGTGATATACTTGGAATGGGAGCTGGAAGCTCCATCTAAAGTAATCTTTCCTTATGCCCATTTGATCCCTTTCCTTACCTATGCAAGGACAATATTTCAGAAATTTCTCTTTTTCTATATAAAAATTATACTTTTTTGGGGGGAGGTTCTATAAGTTCATTTCCAGCATCATGCAAAGATGTGATTTTTTTCTTTCTTAAAAACAATAAACAACAAAGAAACAAACCCAAAACCCACCTTGATGCCTTATCTTCCTCATGCTATTTCTCTGCTCCCTGTTAGCACAGTTTACAGAAAGGGATGCCTATTCCTCCTGCTCCAGTCCTTCTCTTCTGATTCTTTTTGGAACTGCCTCCAATCAGATTTGCACAGCCAGCCCACTACCAAGGTGTGTGTGACCACAGGTGACCTCCATGTTAGCAGGCTTTAGTCCATGCCTGAATTTTCCTATCAGTTACTCTCACTCACTCTGTCCTTGATTTTTCACTTGACTTCATACACATCATTCTCTTGACTACTTTTTTCCCCTCCCTGATGGCTTCCTCTCAGTCTTCTTTGCTGGTTTCTCCTCATCTCCCACAGCTGTTAGTATTCAAGTGCCCCAAGACTCAGAGCTCAGGCAGCTTCTTTTTCTCTTCACTCACTTCCTTGGTGACTTTATAGAGCTTCACACTTTCAACTTTCATCTATATGCTTATGAATCCCAGATTTCTATCTCTAACATGGACATTTCCCAAGTCTTGTCTATTCATCATCTCCACTCACATATATAATAAACCCACAACATTAAAATGTCTGGAAAAAAACAACAACAAACAAACAAAAACCCCTGATCCTTTTCTCACTCAAATCTCCTCTTCCTCTGTTGTTTCCTGCTCAGTAAATGGTGACTCTTTATGATCCCCCAGAGCAGGACACAAAATTTGGAAACTTGGATCCATGCTGGAAACTCCTTCCTCCATCCTGAAAATGCTACTTTTAAAATGAACCCAGAATCTGGCAGTGTCTCTCCATTACTATCCTGGTTGAAGCATCGTGTTTTGCCTGAATTATTTCAACATCCTTCTAATTGTTTTCCCTGTTTCCTCTCTGTCCTATTAGAATCTATTTTTAGCATGGCAGTCTGAAAAATCCTTTTAAAACCCAAGTCATCCAAAGTCAGTACTCTGCTCAAAGCACTCTTTGCCTTCTTGGTCAGAGTAAAAGATAACTTCCCAGTACACTGCAAGGTTCCTGGGAGCTTCATACACTGTTTACAATGGCATCTGGCACATTGTGGGTACTTAATAAAATTTAATAATTCAATAAATTAAAAATAGGCTCATCAGAAAGGGAGGCAGAGTAATACGATATGGCAATAATAGCTTAAATTTGCTCAGAAACTCCCCACAGGGTAAATTACATGTAAAGTTTCTTGCAACTGATTCTCCCCTTTGTGGTCTTTTGCCCACCACCTTCCTGTCCTGTTTCCTACTTCTCTCCCACTGATTCATTCCTCTCCAGCAACACCGTCTCAAATGTGCTGGGCATGTCTTGAAGATTTAGTGTTTGTTGCTTCCGTTACTTGGAACTTTCCACCCCAAAGATCTGCATGATTTACTCCTTCATTTTCTCCAATGCTTTGCTCAAATGAATATATTTTGACAACTTTTTTTTTTTTAATCATCCTTTTAAAATTTTTAATTTCACACTTAGGACAGCCTCTTTTTCCCTAAAATATTTATTTCCATAAAACTCATTCTTATCTGACACTCTATAATTTTATACTTTTATTTGATTAAATGTAAACTCCTTGAGGGATTTTGGTCTGTTTGGTTCTCTGCTGAATCTTCAGCACTTCCATTAATGCCAGTCACAGAGGAGGCTCTCAGTAGATATGTGTTGAATGGATGAATGAGATATGAATAAATGAACTCTAATATGAAGGAACTGAAACCTCAGTTGGACAAAGAGTTTGAAAGACAGATAACTCAGGTACTTCAAATAACATTTTTTTTTTCCACATGAACTCAGATTAATTATTTCTCACAGCTGTGGAGAACTTGCAAGTCAGGTCACTGAACTGCTCCTGATTATTGTTGAGGAATAAAGAGGAAAAGGGATGTGCCAGAGAACTATGGACAATAAGAAAAAAGTATTCTTATTTTCAAAACAGGGTAAAGCATAGACTTAACAGACCTCAACTAGTACATTTGCTCCTGAACAAGATTTTGGAAATGATCATTATATTGTGTGCCTAGCCACTAGAGGAAGTTTGTCCCAAGACCAAATAAGAGTATATGAAAAATAAATCATGTTGGCTAAATTCATTTCTTATTCACCTTGTTGAAAATTAGAATGCCAGAGAAGCACGAGAGATAGAGTACATTTTCATTTTAGCAAGTCGCTAACAAAAAATCTCCCATTTTCTTTGTAAATGAAATGGGGAGGG
Organism: Mustela putorius furo; assembly: GCF_011764305.1. Classification (NCBI taxonomy): domain Eukaryota; kingdom Metazoa; phylum Chordata; class Mammalia; order Carnivora; family Mustelidae; genus Mustela; species Mustela putorius. Next base: position 7,643,238 of record NW_025421481.1, read on the forward strand.
GGGAAATGGGGGGGGAAATAAGCTAGACCTGACATAAATAGGTAGATTGATAATTTGGTTGACAACTAAGGTGATTTCTATCAGCATGGACAGAAATTCCACCCCCAATTTTTAATTAGTTCTCCATACTTTGGTAAGCATGCTCCAGCCTCTCCTTTTCTCATTGAAGTAGAGATCAACGGTGTCCTGTGGCTCTCTCCTAGTCCTAATCAACATATTTATTGGTGCCTTTATCAATATTAAATTTTCTGATTTAACTCACTTGGAGGGAATGCCAAATAAATTGGAGAGCAGACTCTGGATCCAATCTAGTCTAGACTGACTTGGAGGACAAGTTGCCCCTAACAGGACTGAGTATGTAGGGTCCTGCCAAGCCTAAACAAGTTGCCTGCACCTGTGATGTATGGAGCAGACATAGCTTAGTAGGAGCCCATGTGAAAAGCAATAGAGGTTCGATGAGGTAGGGTGGAAGTGAAGTTGCTACAAAAAGTAGGTTCTACAGAGGGTAGTCCAGACTGCTGGGGCAGCTTGCTGTGCATGCCATGGCTCTGCCATCCTTGGAGAATGTTGTCCTTTCCTGGGTGAGCAAAATGGATCCATTTTAGGTCAATGTCCTAAACTGTGAGAAGAAGGATATCATGGGAAAGTGATTTCCTTTTTTAAAGTTATTTTTAGTTTACATGTGGTAAAATTCTTTTTTTTTTGTGGTATATAGTCCTATGCATTTTAAGATGATGATAGATTGATAGATAGAGGATAGATAGATAGATTTTTGTAACCACGCCTCTTGGTTCTCTGAGCAGAGATCATGGGCTTCTCTTGGTGTTTCCTCTTTGCAGTTCCATTTTTGGACTGCCCAGAGGCCAAGCCATCCTATACAAACAAACAAAACAAAAACAACAACAACACTGCTGGGTTGCTTTGGAGCACAACTTCCTGTTCAGCCCTATTTCTACTCCCTCTTTTTCTTTTTTTTTAAATGTCCAATTAGGACATCATTACCAGTTGTTTTTTAACATCTTAATTTAATTATATTTTGTTCAGTGTTTATGCACCACACCCCATGCTCCATGCAATAAATGCCCTCCTTAATAACCACCACCAGGCTCCCCACTCCCCTCCCTTCCAAAACCTTCAGTTTGCTTCTGGGTCCACAGTCTCTCAGGCTTTGTCTCCCCCTCCAATGTGTCCCAATTCAATTTTCCTTTCCTTCTCCTAATGTCCTCCATGTTATTCCTTATGTTCCATAAGTAAGTGAAACCATATGATAATTGACTTTCTCTGCTTGACTTATTTTACTCAGCATAATCTCCTCCAGTCTAGTCCATGTTGATACAAAAGTTAGGTACTTCTCCTTTCTGATGGCTGTGTAATATTCCATTCTATATATGTAACACATCTTCTTTATCCATCTGTCTGTTGAAGGGCATCTTGGCTCTTTCCACAGTTTAGTGATTGTGGACATTGCTGCTATGAACAGTGGGGTACAGATGGCCCTTCTTTTCACTACATCTATGTCTTTGGGGCAAATACCCAATAGTGCAATTGCAGGGTCACAGAGTAGCTGTATTTTTAATTTTTTGAGGAATCTCCACACTGTTTTCCAAAGTGGCTGCACCAACTTGCATTCCCACCAACAGTGTAAGAGTGTTCCTCTTTCTCCACAACTTCTCCAACACTGGTTATTTCTTGTCCTGTTGACTTTGGCCATTCTGACTGGTATAAAGTGGTATCTCAATGTGGTCTTGATTTGCATTTCCCTGATAGCTAGTGATGATGAACATTTTTTTCATGCGTCTATTAACGATTTGTATGCCAGATAAGGACCCTCAGTTCTATGATCAAATAATCTTCAACAAAGCAAGAAAAAATATCCAGTGGGAGAAAAACAGTCTCTTCAATAAATGGTGCTGGGAAAATTGGGCAGTTATGTACAGAAGAATGAAACTTGACCTTTTCTCACACCATACACAAAGATAAACTCAAAATGAATGAAAGACCTTAATGTGAGGCAGGAATCAAGATAAAAAGCTTCTGTATAGCAAAGGAAACAGTCAGCAAAACAAAGAGGCAACCCATGGAATGGGAGAAGATATTCGCAAATGACACTACAGACAAAGGGCTGATATCAAAGATCTATAAAGAACTCAAACTTAACACTCAAAAAACAGATAGTCACATCAAAAAATGGGCAGAATACATGAGTGGACCCTTCTTTACTTATTTTTTTAGAGTTTTCTAACAGTTTCCATGAAGCCCTTTGGAGACCTTCAGTGCACACTCATTGCAACTGTTAGTCAAGGGGCATGGGGGAGATTGGTGCTGACTCATACCTAAGGCTAGAGGTGGCTGCCTAGAACTTGCTGATGCACCTAAAGTTTCTTGAGATGAGGAGTAGACCATAGGTGGTCCACACAGAAAAGAGAACTGATGTGAGGTTCTCGAATCCTGTTTAATCTGTCTACCTGCAAGAGAGGAAGGACCTCACTAGCAAGAACATGGAGGAGAATGCTGAGTTCTAGGAAGTGGCTCAAAAAATGATCATTGAGACAATAAGGTGAAGTAGAAATATTTGCGAGAAGGTTCAGAGATTTTCAGGAAAATTATCTCCAGGGATGAATTCTCACCCAAAGTACACAAAAACACCCACAGAAGAAAAGAGAAAGCTTTCAACATCTGCCAAACTCAGAGACAGCAAAGCCAGGTTTCTGATTCCAGATCTTTTCTTTTATCTTATTCACTTGAACTCTGGAAGGGACAGAGATTAGCTAGCAGGTGTAGAAACATATAAGCCATCCACCACCCACCAGAAGTATATGAAGTCCCCTCCCTTTTCCTACGCATACAAGCTTCCAGCATGAAGGTGACCCAAGCTAAAGAAGTAGAAAAGATATATAATGGTTAGGTAAAATTGATGATTTTGATAAAGTGGAAATTTTAATTACTAAATGGAGTCTATGTGTTTTACTTAAACTGGTCTTAGGAATGTCTGTTACTAAAGAGTAAGAAAAATATCATGCTTTTCTTTACCATATATGATCACATTTTAAAGAAAAGGTAGGAGAAAAAAATGATGTTGCATTTTGATAATGCTACAAATTGTATCCTGTCAGTTTACTAACTAGAAGCATGAAGTATCAGATGCAAGAGAATAAAATCTGATCTTAGTTTCTCACAAAAGAATTTTGAGCCTTTGTAGGCACTGTACATTAAGAGGAAACAGAAAGGAACCCTTTACATCAAATGACCATGGCACTGTACATTAAGAGGAACACAGAAAGGAACCCTTTACATCAAATGACCATGACAGTAGAAAAATTCAGAAGGTTCACATTCCTATTTTCCCATACTGAAAGACTATCATGAGGAAGAAAGGTTAAACTTGTTCAGGAATTTACCAAATCAACTGGGTGGCAGCTTCATAGAGTTATATATTTAATATGAGGAAGACTTCTTTAGTGTTATGGGGCCTCACGGATAGATGGGTTGCCTTGAGGCATAGGAGATTTGCGTCACAGGAGATGCATAAGTTTTATTAGATGATGGTGTAGAAAGGTTGCTCAAAGGAAGGGTGGCGAGAGTCAATGACTTTTTAAAAATTTAATTATTTTTATTAACATATAATGTATTATTTGCCCCAGGGGTACAGGTCTGTGAATCATCAGGCTTACACATTTCACAGCACTTACCATAGCATGTACCCTCCCCAATGTCCATAACCCAACCACCCTCTCCTACCCCCCCATCCCCCAGCAACCCCCAGTTTGTTTTGTGAGATTAAGAGTCTCTTATGGTTTGTCTCCCTTCTGATCCCATCTTGTTTCATTTTTTTCCTCCCTAAACCCTGTGACCCCCTGCCCTGCCTCTCAAATTCCTCATATCAGAGAGAACATATGATAATCGTCTTTCTCTGATTGGAGAGTCAATGATTTTGAAGGCTCGTTCTGTCTGTGAGACTATAGCATTCTCTAATCTCTCTGTCCAGTGATGCTCATACTATGTAGAAACTGTAATATTAAGTCTCAAACACTCTGAGTCAAATTTAAAAGTACATGTATTCTCTCCTGTAACAAGCGTCTACTCTATCTGATCACTTCTGACTATTTGAATCTCAGAGGAACCCAGCCAAGTGGAAAAAAAACTCCAACAATTTTTTAAAGTCATGAATCCATAACTGAAAAATCTCTTGAATAATGACAGTTTAGCTAAGTCCAAATGATAATTAAATTTATGATTTGTTTTATACCTCAAAAGAAAAAAAAAGGCATCCCAGCTGCTCCTGTCTCCCACCCTCCTCCATTGTTGCTCTCTGTCAATCACTTTCTCCCAGTTTTCCACTAACTCTTTACAGCTCAATCCACAGAGAGAACAATCTCTGTTCCAATGTGTCCAGGCCATTGTCTGGATATATCTCTCTCTGGAATACAGTGAAGGAAGCACAGCTGCTCCTGTTTAAAGATGCAACATGGAGTTCCATGTGCTTGCCTGTTCTCCTTAAGAGTTATTTATGCCAACGGCTCTTACATTTTTCTCAGATTCCACAATAGCAGAAAGCACATGGTGGGTGCTCAATAAATAGGGAAACAATGATTGCCTTTTCTTTTCATCTCTCATTTTGGGGCACTACTGAGAGAAACCAGATTGTTTTCACAAAGAAAGCCACTTAGCTTTGAGGAGTGCTGGGCATTGCTTGCATTCTCAAATATTTAATGACCATGTGGAACATAAAGACAAAGCAAACAAGATCCCTGCTATCAATGTGCTAGTAATTTAATTGGGAGGATAAAATATGAGAAAGTAGCCATAATGAGAGAAAAGGTATGAGTATGATAAATGCTATGAATAGAATATTAGTCTCACAGCTTTGGGAAGGGCCTTGGAAATTAGTGAATTCATACTCTTCTTTTTACAGTTGGGTTAACTGAAGTCTTCCCAAGTCTCCTGTTGTCTTGACACTCCTACATCCACATTATTTGAAGCTCTATCCCTTAACATGATGATTTTATAGCTTGCCTTCCCAGCAGCCATTTTCTTCTCCTTGCAGACCTAATTTTGTTGTTTGGGTAGTAGTGTGCCCACTCTAAGAGATGAATCATGATTAGTTTTAGCCATTACTGTCCTTCCTCTATGCCAATGATTGATACAAAGATGAAAGCGCAACAATGGAAATCAGCTGAAGGTTTCTGAAAAACCTTCTCTTTTTCATTAAAAAAAAAAAAGGCAGGTGAGGAGAAGGTTCTTCTTGCTTCTTTCTACTTTGCTTCAAGTGTAGGTGCTAATGTCTTAAGGAAGTGACACTTGGAGTTGGGACAGACATATTTGCACCATGAGGGAGACATTGCTACACATGGTAGATGGCAGATTGGTAGAATCAAAGGAAGTCAGGACCAACCTCCATCTAAACTTCTTGTTAGATAGCAATAAGTGTTCCTTTGGTTTGATTCTATGTGTATTTTGCTTTTATTCACAACCATAAACATTGTGAATTTTATTTTCAGTCACTCTTCTATTGCTATCTTTCTTCCTTACTCATAATATTAGAACCTCTGGAACCTGGATTCCATTGTCTCTTTGCCTAATTGGAACCCTAGTCACTGAAGAGGGCACTGAATCTGTAGCAGCTCTGTGAGAGGACTGTCATTCTCCATTCTCCAAATATCACAGGGATCAGTGATATGGATGCTATTACCTTAGATGCCCATTACCTTGGTAGACCATTAATTCTCTGCAATTATGAGAAAAATCCTCCTTTTTTGAGGAGGCAAGAGGAAACAGATTGTGATTATACCTGATTATGCCTGATAATAACTACCAGCTGGCTAGGACATCCTCTACCCCTGCATGTCCTTGCCATGTACACTCCCCCTACACCACCCCCAAATCAGGAACTCTTTCATGTTCCTTTTCTGAAGCCTCTGACAATTGGTTCACAGGCTTCCTTTCTCTCCAACTACTATCATCATCATGGTGACTTCAACATTTATATAGATGTCCATTCCAATACTGGAGTTCTAGGAATAAGTGTTCGGTTCTCACTGAAATAGACCTTTCATTATGCATAACACCAATGCAGGGATTTCAAAACATGCCAGAAAATTCTGTGACACCCCTTCAATCAAGAGGGGGTGTTTATGTTCTCTCTCTTTGAGTTGAGGTGGCCTGGCTGACTACTTATTAACCAATAGACTGCAGTGGGAGGCGACACTCTGTGACATCAGAAGCTAGGTTAGAGAAGACCATGCAGCTTCTGCCTGATTACCTTGAGATGTTTATTCTAGGGGAGGCCAGCCTTCATGTAAGAAGTTCCACTACTCAGAGGCAGAGAAGCTGAAGAGCCCATGAGTAGGGGCTCCAGCCAATAGTCCCAGCTAAATCCCCAGCTGACAGAGCATCACTGGGCAGCCTTGTTAGTAAGTCATTCTGGAAATCTACTTGCACTTTCAGATGATTCTATCCCCCAGCCATAGAGTCATTCCCACAGCTTCTGAGTCTTTCCAGTTAAGGCCTAAATATCTTGGAGCAGAGACAAGCCATGGAACAGAGATAAGCCATGCCTTCTGCATCCTGTCTGTATTTCTGACACAATTCCTGAGCATATTAATACTGTGGTTTCAAGCTGGTAGATTTGGAGTACAAGTTTTCCCTGCTACCTCAAGGTAGAGCATTCTCTGAAAACTTCAGTAAGCCAAAATGGAACAAAGTCAAGTTTGCATTATGCCATTTCACTTTTATGAAAGACCTACATTAGTACCTGCTTTTTGCTAACTGAAAGAAATCTTAAGAGGCTTTTCACTCTTACAAAAAACAAAACAAAACAAACTGTACCATACTAATATGGGTCTTTTGTAAAAGCAAAGTGGTATAACGCAAAGTTTGGGGAAGGGAGAGATACCTGTAATTTGATTTGGAGTAACAGAAAATGGAACCCTGGCCATTATTTTGGCTTTTAAGGAGTATAGTTTATTCAATGTTCATAAAATTCTTAAGAAAGGACCTTCCAAAGCAAGGAGGCAGGATAAGACAGTGATTATACCTGGTTCCACCTAAGAATGTCTGCTGGATTTTGAACATTATAATTGTGCTACACACTGTGCTTTGGTTAAGAATGTGGATTTTGAGGTAAAAAAAAGATATGGATTCCCAATCCTGCCTTACCACCTGGAAATTGTATGATTTGGAGGAAAAAGCCTCTCTACATTACTGAGCCTCAGTTTTCTTATCTGTAAAATGGGAAAAATAACACTCACCTCATAGAATGGTTTTGAAGAGTAAATAATATATATAAAGCTACTGAGAGTAAATAAATGATTGCTGTTTTTTTTGTTTGTTTTAAGAATTTATTTATTTATTTGACAGAGAGAGAGAGAGATCACAGGCAGAGAGGGTGAAGCAGGTTCCCCACTGAGCAGAGAGCCCAATGCGGGGCTCGATCCCAGGACTCTGGGATCATGACCCAAGCCGATCATGACCTGAGCCGAAGGCAGAGACTTAACCCACTGAGCCACCCAAGTGCTCCTGCTGGTTTTGATAATAACACAGAGCAATATGATTTGATTAGGGCAGAACTGAGAGATGAAGTCATAATGGAAGTAGAAAACGAAGATTCCAGGATCTTTTTTTTTTTTTAACTACAACATAGTTTATTTTTTCTTTTTAACAGGTGACCCCTTTTGGTTGGTATGTTTATAATTTCTTTCTTAGCTCTTCTTTCCTAGTTATTAAATTATATTTACATGTTTAAAGTATTAAGAAAAAAATCCACAATCCAATATTTCACAGACTAGGAAAACGATGTGGGGCAAAAACACTAGGAATTTAGGGGGACTATTTTTTAAAATTATTTTCAATAAATAGGTATTAAAAATCAATTTGATCTTTTAATCATGTGAGCGAGTGGCTTTAGTTTCTAAAAATAATATTTAAGACTCATCATAATATTGATCAATTTAATTTAAAAATACTTAAGTATTTCAGGTATAAAGTGAAGTGCAGAAAAAATAACATTTTTCACAGAGGACCTTCCTCTCACCCAGAGGCTAATATTTAAATGCCTTTGTGTTTGAGAAGATGAAGTTGGTAAGGTGGTACAGAATGAATGAAAAGTTGGAGGCTCTGGGCCAGAAGCTACTCAGGGGATCTCAATTCCAGTATTACTGATAGGTAATGTGGTTGTGATTCAAACATGGGTAGGAGGCTGGGGGGAAGGTATGGGCAAGAGAAGCCCTAGGGAAAAGGACTTGACAGGCTTTGGTTTTCCAGGAGTCCTGTGGTCAGATTTCCCTCCCCCACCACCAATACCATATCATAAATCAGTTTTTCCTTTTCCCTGGGGAAGAAAAAATAAAATTAACAACATGCAACTACTAAACAGGTTACACTCAGATATGTGAGCAATTTTGTCAGAAATATCAATTCTACATATTGCAGCAAAGGAAACATGGAATGTTTGCCAAGTTCTTGTGAGAAATCTCTGTCTAAAAATTGTGCCAGCTTGCTAAATATAGAGTTGTTACGAAGAACAGAGCCAATTGGCCTGTTAAACCCACCTCAGATGAGAGGATGGGGTTATGCTGGCTCTTCCCCCTCCAATCACTTCTGGCCCAATGGATGTGGCAATGAGGTCAAGGTACAGCCTTCCCTGGAACCAGATAGTTTCCCAGTTTCTGTAGCTGTTCTTCTCCTCAAAAAGTGGCAGGAAGTATCCATATGTCCTCATACACCTGAGAAAAGGAGAACTCTCATCTGCAGATGGCTGAAACAAAGCTGTGCATTAATTTTTTTTTTACGTAAAAATTCCAAAAAGGGCAGTACAGAAATCTTTTTAAGCCTCTCCTTACGTCCTGAGACTTCTGTTCTGTTGCTTTTTAAAGGACAAAGGTTGGTCTGGATCCGAATGCTAATACTGGAAAGCACCTGCAGATGTTAACAACTGACTGAATGTAAAGGACTCAAATGGCTCAGGGTACAAGAGCTGTGATAGGAAGAGGGGTTGGGTTGGGAGAGAGAGACATGTAGGTAGCTTTGGGTGTCATGAAAGTAAGGGTGCAAATTGCTGTTGGGAAGGTAATTTGTGTCCCTGTGAAAGCACACTGCGGGAAGGCCTGCCTGCAGAAGAAGGTGCTGGAATGCTGCTGTTGTAGGTTGGATTGTGACCCCCCCCACCCCCCAAAGCCATGTCTAAGTTCTAACCCCTAGTTTCTCTGCATGTGACCTTATTTGGAAATAGAGTCTTTGCACACAAAATTAAAGATCTTGAGCTGAAATCGTTGTGGTTTAGCATGGACCCTAAATCCAACCCCAGCTCTTGAAAGAGAAAGGAGAGGGGGATTGGGAACACAGACAAGGCAGTGATGTGAAGCAGAAACAGAGATTGGGTGGATGCAGCTACAAGCCAAGGAACAGTAAGGACTCCTGCCAGCCACCAGAAACAAGGAACAGGCTTGGAACAGATTTTCTCTCCGAGTTTCCAGAAGGAACCAATCCTGACAACTTGATTTTGGACTTCTGGCCTCTATAATAGTAGGAGAATAAATTTTTGTTGTTTTATGCTGCCCAGTTTGTGGTAATTTGTGAGAGCAGTCTCAGGAAACAAATACAACCACCCACCCAAGCACCCACGCGAAGAGGAGACCCAGGATTAGAAAAGGGGACATTGGTAGGTCCGGAAGTGGGCTATTCAAATTTAACTTTGTTAAAATTCAATGAAATAAACAAGTCAGTTCCTCAGTTGTGTTAGTCACAATTCAAGAGTTCAGCTGCTGCACGTGGCTCAGGGTTATCCAAGGGGACAGCGCAGATACAGCACATTTCCGTCGTGGCAGAACGTTCTACTGGACAGTGTTGCTGAAAGAGCCCCAGCTCACAGCTTCATTTTTATGGACAAGTGACATGCATGGGGGACAGTTGGCTTCCAATCTGTCTCTCCACTCACACCTGCACCAGAAGGTAGCAGTTATCACTGGAAGTGTCATTTCTGATTATGAAGGAACAATAGCAGATAGGTGTAAATATAGTACAACCACCTGTTTCAGGCAGCCTCCCACATACCATCTTCCTAAACAACAAACATATTAAATGATAGTATTGATAGACAATTCTCTCCCAAGACGACATCCCAACTCACTAGGAAAGAAACTGTCAAACATGTTCTTGTCTATGAGCGCCGTGTGAGTCATACCCAGGTGAACATATTTACTCCATTCCCTTTGTTGTATATTTCTATTATCTCTTAAAAGTTTTAGAGGGATTTCCCCCCTTATAGCAATTTATCCACTGGTGGGCTCTGTAGTTATTGAGAACAGCAGGAGCTCCTTGATGGGCTTAGAAAACCAGGAAAAGATTTGTTAACAGGGGAACAATGTGATATACACTTGATTTTCCCCAGAAGATGAGTCTGGCAATGATGTTAGGATGATTTGAAGGGGTAAAGAATGTTGGCTGTGTGGTTTTGATGAAAATGGAAAGAAATTATGGTCTGAATTACAAAAGCTGCTGTCACTGAGACCCACCTGTTCAGAACTATGTTTAGCTGCATTCAGGAAGAATTTACCCATATAACCTTTCTTTCCCTTACTTTTCTTGTCTCCAGGTACAGGTACGGAGGTATTTGTGATGTTAAAAAGGAAAACAGCATTATAGGACTGTGTGTGTGTGTGTGTGTGTGTGTGTGAGAGAGAGAGAGAGAGAGAGAGAGACAGGGAAACAGAACAGAAAGAGAGAGAATGATAGGATATAGGTGTGTGCTATGTATGTGCCCTGGTCCACTGTGTTGGTTACACAAGATGAATAGTATGGCACTCAATAGTTTCTTACAACCTCACCTAAAAACAATAAATTTTCACCCCAAATCCCACCCTCCCATGGCTCTTAGAACCACATGTGCTGTTCCCTAAATGTGCTAGGCAGTACTGTGTCTCCATCATTTGTCCTTACCTTCCCTTTGCCTGGGATGCTGATCCATGTCCTCTCCCTGTGGTAAATTCTGACTCATTTCCAAGACCAGTACATAGGCCATTGCCTGTAGAAAGCTTTCTTTCATTATTCTTGTCTCCCTTTGGAAGGTACTCCTGCTTCTTCTGGTTTTCTCTCTTGGCTGTCAAAATGTTCATCTACCACACAGGATTTGAATTCATTGCAATGTTATTGTTTGCTTTGCTTTTTATCTGCAGAATTGATTCCAGTGTCGTCCTCAGTGGACACTCAAGGAGAGCATGCCAAATGGACACCTGAGCTTGGTGAGGTTGACTTGGAAGTAGAATGGGAAGCTGTTGCAAGATATGAATCTCTCAGCTATTTTTCTCATTTGATAAATACTGTTATGAACTATTTTCCTTTACTAAAACTCATTGGCTTATAGCTTAGGGGTAACATGTCATTTTACAATCAGATAAATGGTTCATTAGGAGTAAGAGATCTTTTCATTCTCCTCACCCCTCAGCATGCATTTGCCACAAACATCTATCCGCCCCATCCCCATGGCAGTCTTCATCTTAGTAAATAGCAGCTCCCCCTCCAACATACACCCACAGCTCTCTGACTTTAAAACCCAGAAAGCTGGAATCATTCTTGGTTGCATTCCCTTCTTTTGTTCTCCTCCTGCCTTATCCAATCTTTGAGCACAAACTCTCGACCCTATCTTCATGTTATCTCTCTCCCTTCCTTGTCATTTCCACAGCCACCCCCGTGACCACCCACCAGTAACTCTGGCTTGGGTTATGGCTGTAGCTCCTTAATTGGTCTTCCCATATCTGTTCTCCACAGAGTGGTCAGATAGACATAACAACATAAATTGGAGAATTTCTCTCCTCTGGTGAAACATTTTAATGGCTTCCCACTGTCCTTTGAATGAAATTGAAATTTCCTGAGCATGGCCTAAGAGGCCCTATGAGGTCAAATTCCGACTGTCTCCCAGCTCCTGTCAGGTTTCTTTCTCCATCACATGCCAGGCTCCTTCACACTGAGTTGCTTTCTTCATCTAAGAGCTCTGCAGACTCCTCTGACTGGAAACATCTTTCTAATGTTCTGGAGGATTGATTCCTCCCCAAATGTAGGAGTCAGTTTTTATGTCATTTCCCCAGAGAAGCCTTCCTCGACCCTCATTAAGTGAGATCCCCTCTTGGTCTCTTTCCACAGTAGATTTTGTGTTCTACCTAGTACTCCCAGAATTTGCCATGAGTTCAGTTAGTGGTGTGTTTGTTCCTATTGTCTACTCTCCCAGTGGGCTTTAACTAGCACAAAGGTGGATAGCATGACTATCATATTCATTCAGTCACCATCATGGTGCTTGATACAGACCATATGGTCCATAAAACACATATTGAATGAATGGATAAGTGAGTAAGTATTCAGACTCATCTTGCCATTCAGTGGCTGGCATAAACCCTCTCATGCTTTAAGACTTACCTCTAATGCCAGCTCTGCATAAAGTCTTCTCCAATCCCCCTACTCAAACCCTAACTTAGAGTTTCCATATTATTTGTTTGAAGCTTTGATGTTGAGAAGCAATATATGAAGTAGTTGAGAGAGCAGGTTTTAAAGTAAGAGTTGAGTTGAATTCTTTTTTTTTTTTTTTAAGATTTTTAACAACATGTTTCACAGAGATCAATAGAAAGAGAGAGAGACTACATGCATAAGCGGGGGGGGGGGAGGGCAGCAGAGGGAGAGAGAGAAGCAGGCTCTCCACTGATTTCAGGATCCTGAGATTATGACCTGAGCTGAAGGCAGATGCTTAACCAACTGAGCCACAAGGTGCCCCAAGAGTTGAGTTGAATTATTACTAGTATTTTTCACTTTTGTGATCTACTTGGGTGAGTAATTTAAGCTCCCTGACTTTAAAAAAAAATTAGTTTAATTTCAATTTAGTTAACACATACTGTATTATTAGTTTCAGAGGTAGAATTTAGTGATTCATCAGTTGCATACAACACCCCAATGCTCATTACTTTAAGTGTCCTCCTTAATGTCTAACACCCAGTTATCCCATCACCCCCACCAGATGAGGCAGATAAAACACAAAGCTTTCTTTTTTTATGTAATTTTTAAAAATTTTTTTTTTCAGTGTTCCAAGATTCATTGTTTATGTACCATACTCAGTGCTTTATGCAATACACACCCTCCTTAATACCAATCATCAGGCTCACCCATCCCCCCACCCCTCTCCCCTCCAAAACCCTCAGTTTGTTTCTCAGTGTTCATAGTCTCTCATGGTTTGTCTCCCTCTCTGATTCCCCCCCAACTCACTTCTCCTCTCCTTCTCCCAATGCCTTCTGTGTTATACCTTACACTCCACAATTAAGTGAAACCATGTGGTAATTGACTCTCTCTGCTTGACTTATTTCACTCAGCAGAATCTCCTCCAGTCCCATCCATGTTGATAGAAAAGTTGGGTATTCATTCTTTCTGGTGGAGGCATAATACTCCATTGTATATATGGGCCACATCTTCTTTATCCATTCGTCTATTGAAGGGCAACCTGGTTCTTTCCACAGTTTGGCGATCATGGACATTGCTGCTATGAACATTGGGGTACAGATGGTCCTTCTTTTCACTACATCTGTATCTTTGAGGTAAATACCCAGTAGTGCAATTGCAGGGCCATAGGGTAGCTCTGTTTTTAATTTCTTAAGGAATCTTCACATTGTTTTCCAAAGTGGCTGCACCAACTTGCATTCCCACCAACAGTGTAAGAGGGTTTCCCTTTCTCCACATCCTCTCCAACACTTACTGTTTACTGTCTTGTTGATTTTGGCTGAAGCTTTCTTTAAAAGAGAACAATAAACACCTGACTCTTCTAGGAAATGGGTATTCAGACATTGCCAATATTCAGTTATTGAAAACATATTTTAAAAATATGTAAGAAAAATTCAAAAGAATATTTTCAAAGGAGAGGAGCTTGGTTTGTGTACTGGATTGAATAGTGTCCCCCTAAAATTATATGTCTACCTAGAATATATAAATAGGTCTTTGGAAATTGTTCCAAATAATTTAATCAATCATCAATTTAATGTCCAAGCAGGTATCATCAACTTAAGGTGAAGTCATACTGGATCAGGGTAGTTTCTATGTCTAATGAGGCTGGTGGTTTTTTGTTTTTTGTTTTTTTAATAGGAAGACTGGAATTTGGACACAGGCACACAGACGTAAGGGGAAGATGATCATGTAAAGATGGAGGCAGAAATTGGAATGAAGTTTCCCCAAACCATGGGATGCTAAGAAGTACAACAGTTACTACAAACTACAAGAGAATTCTTCCCTAGAGTCTTCAGAGGAAGTATGTCCATGCTGGAACCTTGATTTCAGACTTCAATCCTTCAGAGCTGTGAGATAATAAATTTCTGTTGTTTAAGCCATTTGGTTTGTGATTATTTGTTACAGCAGCCCTAGGAAACAAATACAGTCTGAAGACTTAAGTACCAGACTGTGAGCTCTGCCAGATACTAGCTCCATCTACATCCTTGAGCAACCTCTCCAAGGCCTCAGTTTTCTTATTTGAAAAAGAGTATGACACCAAAGTCAGGTAAAAAACAGTACAGGAAAAAAATTACAGACCAATTTCCCTGATGAACATAGATATAAAACTCCTCAACAAAATACATGCAAATTGAATTCAACAGCATATTAAAAGGATCATACACCATAATCAAGTGGGATTTATCCCTAGGATGAAAGAATTGTTCATTTGCAACAATATGAGCGGATATTGAAGATGTGCTAAGTGAAAGAAGTCAGCTACAGAAGGACAAATACTGCATGATTCTAGTTATGTGAGGTATCTATAGGTCAAATGGTAGAAGCAGGAAATAGAGTGGTGGTTTCCAGAGGACAGAGGTAGGGTAAAATGGGGAGTTGTTCAATGCGTATTAAGTTACAGTTATACAAAATGAGTAAGTTCAAGGATCTGCTGTGCAGCATGGTGCCTGTAGTTAATGATATGATGTGCACTCAAAAATTTGTTCAGAGGGTAGATCTTAAGTGTTCTTATACAAAAACAAACCAACAAAAAAGCAAGGGACTCAAGGGAAACTTTGGAGATGATGGATATGTTTATTATATTGATTGTAGCTATGATATTATGGAAGCAGTCATGCATCCAAAGTTCTCAAAGTGTATACATTAACTATGAATGGTTTCCTTTTGTGAATTAGTTATTCCTCAATAAAGTTGTAAGAAAGAAAGAAAGAGAGAGAGAGAAAAAGAGGGGCACCTGGGTGGTTCAGTCAGTTAGGCCTCCAACTCTTTTATTTAATTATTTTTATTAGCATATAATGTATTATTTGCCCCAGGGGTACAGGCCTGTGAATCATCAGGCTTACACACTTCACAGCACTCACCATAGCACATACCCTCCCCAATGGCCATAACCCAACCATCCTCTCCTTACTCCCCTCCCCCAGCAACCCTCAGTTTGTTTCATGAGATTAAGAGTCTTTTATGGTCTGTTTCCCTCCCAGTTCCATCCTGTTTCATTTTTTTCCTTCCCTACCCCCCCAAAACCCCACCCTGTCTCTCAAAGTCCTCGTATCAGTGAGATCATATGATAATTATCTTTCTCTGATTGACTTATTTCACTCAGTGTAATACCCTCAAGTTCCATCCACAATTTCATTTCTTTTGATGGCTGCGTAGTATTCCATTGTATATATCTCTATATATACATACCACATCTTTATCCATTCATCTGTTGATGGACATCTAGGTTCTTTCCAAAGTTTGGCTATTGTGGACATTGCTGCTATAAACATTTGGATGCACGTGCCCCTTCAGATCACTACATTTGTATCTTTAGGGTAAATACCCAGTAGTGTGATTGCTGGGTCATAGGGTAACTCTATTTTCAACTTTTTGAGGAACCTTCATGCTGTTTTCCAGAGTGGCTGCACCAGCTTGCATTCCCACCAATAGTGTAGGAGGGCTCCCTCCTTTCTGCATCCTTGCCAACATCTGTCATTTCCTGACTTGTTAATTTTAGCCCTTCTGACTGGTGTGAGGTGGTATCTTATTGTGGTTTTGATTTGTATTTCCCTGATTAGGCCTCTAACTCTTGATTTCAGTCCAGGTCATGATCTCAGGGTCATGGGATCAAGCCCTGTGTTAGGCTCCACACTCAGTGGGGAGTCTGCTTGGGATTCTTTCTTTCCCTCTGCCCATCCCCTCCACTTATGCTCGCTCTCTCTCTTTAAAAATAGATCTTTAAAAAAATTTAAAAAGGATGAAAGAAAAAGTATGTATAGAAAACCTCTGTGCCCTGATTCATATTGCTTACCATCTTACTCTAGATGAAAATGCGTGGGCTGCCCCAGGCAGAATTTACATTTTGCCCCAGAGTGTCTGTGCTGCAGCTACATGGGGTTCCTGCAGGACTCACTATTCTCAGGCATTGCAGCCCTGGAGATGTTAGGATGCCAATACCCTATAGGACAACTCTTGACCCAGAGGGACAGATTCCAGGAAGAAAATATTTCCCTCCACAGAGTCTCAGGCATATAGTTCTAGGACGTTTTCTGCACAGTTCCTCCCAGCCTCCCCCACCTATTAGAACCTCTGTATCTTGCTGAGTAAATCATCCAGATAATACAATACTGGGTTGGCTTCCCATACTCCCCTGTTTCACTCTCCATTTCCTTATTCACTTCCCAAATCAAACTGCCTGCACACCAGCCCTCAGCATTGGTTCTGCTTATTGGAGAACCTAGGCTAAGACACAGTGAAAATCATGGCATTGACCTCACAGATTTGTTCCAAAGATGAACATTTAAACACATGTAAAGTGTTTAGTCTAGTGCTTGGCGCCTTGAAAGCTCTCAATAAATGTTAGCCATTTTCCCCATATGAGATGGAATGTTCTGGAAGATGAATTTGAAATGTGCTATCATCAATCTCTCTTTCTAAGTGTTGAGTGGATGCATAACAGTAAAAGTCGTTTGTGGTTTTCAGCTTCAGCTTCCATCTTCATTAACACAAGTGGGGCTGTAATGGTAGAAAACAAGATATCAAATTTCACTCCCCCTTATGACACCCACTTGAAGCCCTGAACCCAAGAACTAAAAGCAAAATAAAACTATTTACCAGCCACAGAGAAAGGAGAATAACAGCATGTGGCTTATAAACTTAACAAATGTAATCACAGTAATTGAGCAGCCCAGGAAATAATTTGGCCAGCATAATTATATTACAAATTACATATTGCACAATTAAACAATTGCATTTTGGCCACAAATGGAACTCCAAATATACAATTTATGGTGAAGTGGAGAGGTAATTTAAAATGAGAAAAGAAAAGCAAGGGCCCAGAAATGTATTTACATTTATATCCATAGTGGAAGGAATATACAAGCAAAGTAATAAAGAAAAAGGCCAGTGTTTTTAACAGAAAACAAAACAAAACAAAACAAAAGAAACAAAACAAAACACAACCAAAACTGAGTTGAGCGAAGGTTTACCAAGTACTATGTAGATGCCTTACCACTATTTGACTTTCTAATGTATATAAAACCTAAAGGCCCAGTTCTTTCTTACTATGGGTAAGAAAGTTTCTATATTACTGTTTCTTGATTTAGGCTATTAAAATGGATTAATAAAGTCATTAATTTAGTGGGAAATTCTAATACCCAATCATCAAAAACATGTCGGAAAAGTTACATCTTATTTTTCCTTCTCAAATATATTCCTGAAGTATGCTGATTAGAATAGGCACACAAACAAAAAATAGTCTTTCTCACTCTGCTGTTCACACTTCTTGGGAATTTGGTTATTTGGTCTGACTCTCATCAAATATTGACTATGGGCTTTCTACCTGCTAGGTTCTCTTCTAGGTAGTATGATGGGGAACTTAGTAGACACAATTCTCTCTCGAAAAATGTGTTAGATGGGAACAAACCAACTTTAAGCAAATTATTACAAATAATGCATGACATGATAACAAATGTGTAAAATATCAAGAGATAAGGGTGCAAGGCTCCACGTAGGCACACAGCAGGGAGTTCTAACAAAGTCTGGTGAGGGAATGGAGTAGACCAGGGAGAAGGAAACTGATGATCTATATTTACACCGAGACCTGAAGACACACAAGAAATATAGGATTCATAACTTGTCTTATGATTAGTAAAGGGCTTATAAGGGAAACCTTCCAGAATTTTTTGACTAGAAGCTCAAAATTCCAACTCCCATTTTTGGTGAAAACCATCTAAAGGCAAAACCAGTTAGAGAAAATTTTCCTCTGTCCAGAAAGAATCTTCAAACAACAATAACACCCACCACCACAGTAATTTGGGGATGATTTCTATAATAATTCTTGGTTTGCATCCTGCAGGACTGGTGACTTCATATGTCCATTGGATTTTTGATTAATGTTTAAACACCCAAATTCTCTTTCCTTAGTACTTGGAGTTTAGGGGCTGGATATCACCAGCATTTTTTGAAAATTGACAAAACACTACTCGTACAATCACCATTTATTCAGTGTTTTACTGTGAGCCACACCTCTGTTGAGAGTTTTGTCCTCCTCAGTCTTCCCAACAGTTTATGTGGTGAGGGCTACTCTTACCTTACTGAGCACCTGGGACAACTGGGGTACCTAAGATAAATAAAATGGTTTCAGGACCCCAGAGAGTGAGTGGCTCATCTGGGAATGAAGCAGGCATCTCTCTGACCCAAACATCCATTCTTTAACATTTGCTATCAAGCCTTTCACCTGTTTAAAAAAAGGGAGGGGGGGGGAAGAGTAGAAGCACAAGTGCTTTGTCAGGAGGGGATTTGCTCCCACTCTCTAGGACTGGTTTCTAACACGTGGTCCTCATTTTCAATATCACCTAGAAACCTGATAGAAATGCTTGAACTACTAAATCTGAAACTCTTAGGTAGGAACAATTTGGGTCATATGGGGATTGTGATGCCAGTTCAAATCTGAGAATTGCTGGTCGAGGCAACAGTGGAAGGTCCTGCAACATCCTATGTTTGTTTAGGGTCTGCCCATCTCAGGCAACAAGGTGAATCTGATTCCTTTCCTTATGTCGGAACAGCCAGAACCAGGAAGCAAATTTTTCATTCAAGATGCAGGTTTGAAGCATATTCAGGGTCTGAGATTTCTCTCTTTACTGCCTATCTCACATTGTTTTATAATTGATCTTTGGTCCTTAAGCTTTATTTTTAATTCATAGTGTCTGCCTTTTAAAACAAATGACCTCATTAAGAAACTTTCCCTGCCCCCTCAAGGTCCTAGCTTTGTTTAAATCTGAGTGTATGTATCTTAATTGGAAAATGTGGGAGACCCAAGTTAGAATGTGAAAAATCTGATTGGATCCTGGGAAGTGTAGATTTTCTAGGTGAACTTAATGAAGGAACTCTTCCCCAAGACAGAAGAAGAGCAACACCACAGGGAAGAAGTAACTAATAAAAACAAAGGAAATAAAAAGCCCCAGGGAAAAGGAAAATATTAGGTAGGTGGAATTGGGTCTTTCTCATAAAAAGGAAAACAACGTTGGAGTGAAATGGGAAGGTACTGGTTTAAGTGACATGACCTGAGTTATGCTTTTTGGTTAGTTTTTTTCTCTGCAAGTAAAAACTGCTCTGAGACTCAGCATTAAATGACTTACAAGTCATATTAAAGAGAAAGAATAACATAAGGATGGGTTCTGTGGGTCACCTATCCTGACCCAGGCAAAGTAGTAATCAAGTGAATTTGGAACATGCTACATAGCCTTTCTCTGTCATGGGGGTTTGGTGTATATTAAACATACTCTCTGCACATAAACTGCTTCAGTAAGTGTTTTCCAATGTTATTTGATCTTAGAATCATTTTATGAGAATATCTGTTAATATCGTGAGAACACAATGATCTAAAGTCTTCAAGTACCATTGAGGTTCTTTGGGATGGCTTTGTGATAGTCTTTAGTATTCAACTCATAAATTCATCCTTGTGATTGGTACTGTTCTGGTTCACCATGTTTAGAATAGACAGTGGGTCTTCAGGTGTGGTAAACGAAATACGAACTGGGTTCCCCAGTCAAAAACACTGAGACAAATATTGAGGAAATGCTATGACCAAAAATTTTTCTTAACACTTTCATGCTGGGTTCAAAGTCCAAGGTGCTGGACACCTCTGCTGGATGAAATTCTCATAGGTGGTTTGCTGCTCTATTTTGGAAAATATTTCATGATAGATACCTTGCTCTGAATTTTCTCTTTTTTGCAATTTCTACTTTGGAGAGAAGAAGGTGATAAGACTTAGCCTTGGCTAAGGAGCTTTGGGGAGAACATCATTCCTGGAGGCAGCAAACAGGACTAGGAGGATGGTGAAGCTGGTCCCTACCTCTTGGTGCTTGTCAATGAGGTCTTCAGCCATAACCTCAATGCAGCTCATTTGTTGAGTTAGTTTTGCTAAAAGGTTTCTTCACTTGGTTCGTGAGATCCTTCATGGCTAGGCCCCTGCTGACCTGTTCAGTCTTATTTCTCGCAACTTACCATCTTCCATAACATTGAACTTCTTCAGTCCCTTAAGTATCCCATGTTCTCTTTCTCTCTTCCCTGGGCCTTATTTCTTCAGCGGCAAACACCTTCCTTCCTCACCCCCCTTGTTTCCCCAGTTTTATTGGGACATAATTGATAGATAGCACTGAATGCCTTTCAGGTGTCCAGCACAACAGTCTGACTTATCTGTATTCTGAAATGATTACCACAATAAGGTTAGTTAACCTCTACCATCATCTTGTAAGATACAATCTTTTTAAAATTTGTTATTTTTATTAACACACAATGTATTATTTGCCCCAGGGGTACAGGTCTATGAATCATCAGGCTTACACACTTCACAGCCCTCACCATAGCACATACCCTCCGAAATGTTCATAACCCAACCACCCTCTCCCTGCCCCCCTTCCTCTGGCAACCCTCAGTTTGTTTTGTGAGATTAAGATACAATCTTAAAAAAGGAAAAAAAAAAAACCCTTTCTTGTTATAAATGAGAACTCTTAGGATTTACTATTTTAACAACTTTCATGTAGATCGTGCAGAAGCCTCATTTTCCTTCACCTCTCAGTTTGGATGTCACTTTCTCTGGGAAGACTTGTATATTTTTTAGAGTTGATTTTTTGTTGTGGTTTCATTTTGTTTTTAGTTGCAAGTGGTAGAAAACAAATCTGTTTTTAAATGGGAAAGGTTATTATGTGGCTCATAAAGTTTTGGAGCATTGGCTTGACTTTGGAACCTGACTTGATTAGAGCTGCAGCTGCTGCCAGCAATGATACTAAACCTGATTCAGGAACCTGACTTTCCAACCAGTGTACCTGCTACGGCTTGGGAGCCTTAAAGGCCAAATGGTTCCATGGAGGAAAGAATTAGTATTCATCTTTCTCAAATCTAAATAAAAACCTCTCAAAAATGAGTCTAATCACTGTAGCCTAGGGAACACACCTGTGCCTCAGTTACAAAAGAGGCTGGGGTGGCAAGTTTTCTGGGTCCTATCTCAGGGAATAGGGATACAAAAGGCTGAAAGTTTCCTGAGGATTCCAAAACATTCAAAGATGCTAGCAGCTAACCTAACACATGCTCCCCACTTATTTTCTGATTTTGTAACTCTGGGTTAGGTGCTCTTCAATACACTTCCCTTCTTGGCATCTTACCCCCAACTCCATATAGGAATCAGTTCTTTATTATTTTATAACTTTTTCCAAGCTGCCTCTGAGAGAAAGGACTGTGCGTCATCCATTTCTTTTTATTCACAATTACATTCCCAGTCCCTGGCTTATATTGCTTTGCACACAGTAAGTGCTTAATAAAGATCTGTTGAGAGAATACATTTAGCTCACCTAGTCTGGACTTCATAAGGCTGGCATCGAAGGAACATTCATCTACAGCTTCTGTATTTTTTCCCTTTATGATTCAAGCCCAATCTTCCTCCCCCACCCCAGCTTTATTGAGGTATAATCAATGGATAACATTGTGTAAGGTTAAAGTGTATGGTATGATGATTTGATACTGTGAAATGATAACCACAGTGAGGTTGGTTAACACATTCATCACTTCATATAGTTACCTTTTGTTTTTTAGTTGTGAGAACACTTAAGATATACTCTTTCGGCCAATTTCAAATATACAACACGATATTGTTAACTATAGTCACCATGCTGTACATTAGAACCCAAGAACTTATTTATCCTATAACTAGAAGTTCATATTCTTTGATAAAGCTCTCCACATTTTCCCTGATCCCCAGCCCCTGGTAACCACCAATTCACTCTCTGTTTCTATTAGATTTTTTAAATTCCACATATTAGTAAGACCATGCAATATTTTTCTTTATGTCTGTCTGATTTATTTCACTTACCATAATACCCTCAAGAGTCACCCATGTTGTTGCAAATGTTAGTATTTCCTTCTTTTAGTGGCTGGATATAATTCCATTGTATATTGATTTAGACCACATATCCATTCATTTATCATCAGACACTAAGGTCATTTCTGTGTCTTGGCTATTATGAATAATGCTGCAATGGAGATGCTGCTATTTCTTTGAGAGAGTGTTTTTATTTCCTTCAGATATACACCCAGAAGTGGGATTGCTGGACCAGCCAAACTTTTTATCTTGCACCCAATTCTATCATTGGACTAAGAAAAATATCATGAGCTCCAACCTTTTTGTTGAACTGGGCATTGGAAATCTATAAGCTTTTGCCAGCTTTTTATTACTTCAAGCTCTTCTCTTGTACCCTCAACCATTGACTGGAACTGCATTCCCTACCAGAAGGATGACTCAGGAGCAACACATTCCCACCTGCCTAACTCCTACATTGTTCTAGCCTGCTGACTCCTATTCCCACTATATTCGTTTTTCTTGTATGTGCCATTCCAGTGCAGTTTTGCCTTTCACATTTGGGTAGGCCTGATAGTTGAGTTCTCTCCAATAGTTCTAGGACTCCCAGTTCTAATTCCTCCCTTTTCCACTAGCCCAGCACAAAGAGCCTAGTGTTCCTTAGACTCAAGCCCAAATGAGGTTGGATGGATGGAAGAATATAAATGAAATTCCATCGTGGTCTATTTGAATTTGAAGTAGGGTAGAATAGTTGAGTAAAAATGCCAAATGAGCAGTGGTAGGAAATACTGATTTTGAGCTTACAAATGGAGTCATAGCCAGAGCTGAGAATTTGAGTTACCAGAAAAAGAGAGTGGCTAGAGTATGAAAGTATCCCAAAGGACTAATGTAGAATGGGAAATGAGGCAAAGATCAAACTCATGGTCTGTTGGCAAGACGGGGGAAGAGCCTGTTCAGACGAAGAAATCAGAAGTGTGAAATATGGGAGAAATAAATGATTGGGTAAGTTTGTGGGGAGATAAAGAGTATGAGGTAAAGGATACAGTTGAAGGGATTTTCTTAGGAAGAAGTGCAAAATATCCTTGCAATGAGAAAGAAAATAAGCCAGAAGAAGTAAAGAGACAGACATAAAAATGGGGAGGGAGAGGTTCTAAGGGAGTTTCATGGCTGATAGGTTTTATTTTTTCAGATCTGCTGAGATTTATGTGACTGTGATGTTCTTAGGGTTTTGAGAAGAATGGAGACAGCCTAAAAGAGCTGCTATAAGGAATAGGAAGGAGCTATTTAGGGATTCAGTAAAGTATCAGGATCTAACAGAAGTGGAATGATGTGAGTTTATAGCAGCTGCTATCACCACTTTTCTTTGAGGTGATAGCAAATTACTCAGATTTTAAATTTTCTTGAAATTAATAACATTTTGAGGTGTGGTTACAGTTTAAAAATAGCAAAACATGAAATAAACTTAATAAGATCTCAAATTAATTTCCAGTGACTCACATTTCAAGTTTTCTTGGGAAAGGTTACATGTGACATATCTCAAAACAATAGGGCTGACAACAGAATTAGTACTTATTGAATGTCCCTGGCATACAAGACTCTGGGCTAGGGGCTTTATAAGTGTTGTCTTATTGAACTTTCACAGCACCCTGAGAGGAGGCAACTAATATCTCCCTTATGAGGTCCAAAAAATGAGATTTCCAAAGGCATTCTACTCCAGGTCACTGGAAGAGAGAGGATTTGAACCTAAGGCTTAGCATGCCAAAACTTGGACTCTTTTCACTTCTTTGTGTTATTCTTCAGTGAGACATGAAAAACATCTTATAACTCTTATCTTTCATTATATTCACATTGCCATCTAGGTAATTCCTGATTTTATGAAAGAAAGAAAAATTTGATAGAAGATATGCTTTAATCTGCTAGCCCTCAGAATACAAGCATAATAGACAGTAGAGGGAAAAGATAGATGAAGGAGATTTTTAGAACAATTTCCAGAGATGTTATTGGGAATTTCTACTTTTTTAAAAAAAAAAAAATATGCCAGAAGATTTCAAACCTTGAAGTGGATTCTAAATGAGAAGTGAAAAAGGTAAGAGTAGAAAAAGAGAACTCATCTAGAATACCTTTTGTCTACTGTGTTGCTCTTCTTCTAGATTGTTTTCTCACATTACTCTAATTTCTCCCCAGCAAAACAAAAGTAAAAACTGGAGTAGAAATGAACTCTTCATAGGACTAATGTCAAATTAGTAGGACTAATAAAGTTAAAAACACATGTGATCAGAAAATCCAAAGGAATGTTCAAACAAATTCCAAAAACTGGTGAATTTAGCAAGATTACTGGATAAAAGGTTAATATACAAAAATCAATTACATTTTTATATTAGAGGAATAAAAACATTAAAATAATCTAAAAATTATCATTTACATTAGACTTTAAAAGTATCAAATACTTAAGAATACATTTACTGAGGGGCACCTGGGTGGTTCAGTGGGATAAAGCCTCTGCCTTTGGCTCAGGTCATGATCCAGGGTCCTGGGATCGAGTCCCGCATCGGGCTTTCTGCTGAGCTGGGAACCTGCTTCCTCCTCTCTCTCTGCCTGCTTCTCTGCCTGCTTGTGATCTCTGGCTGTCAAGTAAATAAATAAAATCTTTAAAAGAAATCCATTTGCCGAAAGAGATTTATAACTTCTATACTGAAAACTGGAAAATTAAGCACATAGCTGAGAAATATTAAAGATGTCTTAAATAAATAGAGAATTATACCATGTTTATGCATAACAGTATTTCTAAGATGTGGCTGTCCTCAAGTTGATCTATAGATTTAACAGAATTCCAATTAAAATCCAGCAGGTTAGCTGTTTTGGGGGGTAGAAACTTTCAAGTGGATCCTAAACTTTATATGCAAAGAGCTTAGGACAGCCAAGAACAGGGGTGTGTGTGTGTGTATGTGTGTGTGTATTCCATATATTAATATATATGGTGATATATCACCCATAAACTAATGATGTGGCCTTTTGGGGTTTCAGTTTTATGGAGAAAAGATTGCCTATTAGAGTTTTCATCTCAGGCAGGCTTAAGATTTTGTTTTTGTTTTTTAACTTTTCCATGCACCATGTCAACTATGAATATTGTACTTTATAGTTATGCTTCTGGGCAGAGTACCCGAACATTAAAGTTTCAGTGCTCTGTTAATTTTTCAGAATTCCTGCTTTCTCTGTCTTCAAACTTAGTTTATTATCAGTTTATTGATACTTAAAAAAACCTATTTATTTATTTATTTTAGAGAGAGAGTGTGAGAGAACATGGTGGCGGGGGGAGGCAAATGAAGAGGGAGAGTCCTAAGCAGACTCTGCTGAGTTCAGAGCCTGAGGCAGGCATGACCTCAGCCAAAATTAAGAGTGGGATGCGTAACTGACTGTGCCACCCAGATGCCCCTTGATATTGTTTTTAAGAAAAAAATGGACTTTTAGTTATTTTTCAGCAATAAAATTTATCAAGATGCCCAGGTAACTATTGTTAGAAATGAAAGTCCCCTGCACATGTTAAGTTTGAGGCACATTTTAGAAATCCAAGAAGTAACAATGAATAGAAAATTGGTTTTATGCATCTAAAGTCAAGGAAGAGGTCTATGCTAGAGATATAACTTCAGATGTTGTTGGTGTAAAGATAGTATTTAAAGTCATAAGTCTGATTAGATCCCCATAAAAGTGACATTAGTTGGAGAAATGGTCTAAGGACTCCTGGACACTTCTTATTTTAGGTAGATGAGGAACCAATAAAGACTAAGAAGGACACATTAGTGAGGTGGGTGGAAGCTGAGAAAGTGTGGTCTCCTGGAACATAAGTGAGGGAAGAGTTTCAAGGAGGACAGCATGATTAGTTGTACCAAATATTGCTGAAAGGTCAATTAAGATGAGGAACTAAGGTGAGTAATAGTCACTGGGCTCTTTGGCTTTAGCAATTCAGAAGCCAATGACCTTGACTAGTGGAGTGCAAGAGGTGAAGCCCGATTTGAATGGGTTGAAGGCAGAATAAAAAAGAGAGGAAATTGGAGGCAGAATCTACCAAAAAGCATCAATACAAATTACTGTAGACAGAGAAATGGGGAAGTAGCTTTAGGACTTACAGAGTTAAGAGGTCTTTTTGAAGCCAATAAAAATGACAACATTCTTGTACATTTGCAAGAATGACCCAGTAAAGAGAAAAAGTTGATGATACAGCAGAGGCAGAAACTAATTTCTGGATGTGATGTTTTTGAGCAGGCAAAGTAGAAGGGATTTCATGCACAAGTGGATAGTCTGGCCTTAGGGAGAAACATAGGCAGAGCATACTTAGGAGACAAAAGAAACTTTCTGAGCACATATGTGAGTGGGTGGATAGTTGTAGTGGTGTGAGCTTGTGGGAATCATATCTTCTGATTTTTTTCAGTAAAGTAGGAAGCATGTTTATCAACTGAGAATGAGCAGATATTAGAACTTGGAGGAAAGGGGAGGAGGCATGTAATACTAACCTAGGAGGATGAAAGAATGTGGGGCTGCCAGGCAGCCCACAGGCCACTGGTGGGGAGAGGTTATGAATTTAAAGTGAAATCAGCCAGCATGATTGTGTTTTTCTTTAGCTCTGTTCAGCTGTGTGTGTGTGTGTGTGTGTGTGTGTGTGTACAGTTTAGAGTAGACAGAAAATGGTACTTGGGCAGAGCTGGGGTTGTGCCCACTGTGATGATGAAGTCAGAACACGGCAAGAGAGTTAGAGATGTGTGGAAGGAAGTAATGGCTCTGGATCCTTGAGATTTCAAGCCAGATTAGAAAAACCTGAAGACACTAAAATACAATGAAAAGAAGGTAGGGACATTTGGATTGTCCAAATTGATGGGTTGAAGGATTGTTGCAGTTGAAGGACTAGAGGGAATGTGCTAGAAAGATAGGAGGTGGTATAACAGAGGGGGAACTTAAAATTGAATTTCTGGGGAGTGGTTACAACTTTTGGTCATGAGAAGACATTTCCATGGGAATGAATGTCAAAGGTGGGGTGAGGACAAGATCATCAGAAGAAAAGAGGTTCAGAGATTGAGAGACCAATGTATTGGATTGATAATCTACATCAGGGTCAGAAAAGCATAGCCCAATCTGGCACATTCTAGCCCACCAAATGGTTTCATATGGCCCTGGCTCAGATAGACCTGGCTAGCATTATAAGCCACAGAGATGAACTGGTGCATCCCCATATTGTGCTTACCTCTACTTCCAGTGCCAACCCATCCAGCTTGATGGCCATACTTCATTGCTGCTCAAGACTCATGCTTGGCAAATGCAGGGTACCAAGTGGTGGAATCACCTTTGGCCAACTGCCCAAACAGAAATGGCTAGGCTTTCCAGAAGGAAAGAGTGTTCTGAGATCTGGATCACAGAGATGAGCCAGATGAGAGGGTGAAACCGACTATGATGAAAGACTTAGGCAAATGGGGTGAGTGGAATGGGGCAGGAGTTTTCTGCTTTGTTATAGAAGTACCTACATAATATTCTTGTTGCTGTCTCTTGGCTCCAAAAGCCTAAAATATTTACTACCTGGCAAGGCTCTGATCTACAGAACTCAGCAAGAATTTTGATAAATTAGTACTGAAGAGGGTGACAGTGAAACAGGGGTGAAAATCCTCAAAAATTAGGGAAAATGGACAAGGGTTATTGTCTGCACCAAGGAGGGTAGTGGATGGAACAGTCTGATGACATGAGAGTAAAGCCTCATTCCTTGCTCCCCCTACTTTTTTAATATATGTAGAAGGCCTGCAATGAGAATGGCCAAGGAATAACAAAGGTTATTACTAGGAATAAAAATACAGTTTCAAATGAGCTTTAAAAAGTCATTGTCTTACCATTATCATTATGGAACTATAAATGGTTATTGTGTTGAAGTAGGATTTAATAGACACTTGAAAACTTATAAAAAGGTTAAGTACATAATCAATAGTGAGCCATCAATGTAGAATTTTTAGCAAGTTTTAATGCAGTTCTTAAACCCAGCTTTCCTATGAAACTATTCTAAGTGTCCTTGGTTTCAACTCTAATGTCTTTCTCAGAAGTAAACTTGCCATGCAAATTATTCATTGCCTGAAAAAACAGGGTCCACAGGAAGCTAAAATTAGAACTACCATCCAAGGAACTGTTATTGAATATTTCAAACAACTGATGCTCTCCTCCATCACAGTCATGGCAAGGTACATAGAGGGACAGTGGAATCATTTTTAATGGATGGATGATTTTCTAGGCTTCTTTTGTCTTTTTGAAAATTATGTCCAAGGGCTGAATCACACCAGTGATAGGCAGCACGAAATGATGAAGAGCACCGAATTTAAGTCTGAATTCCCAATCCACCATTTCCCAGTGGTATGATATTGTGCAAATAGCTAACCCTCTTTGGACCAAAGTTTCCAAGACTGTAAAATGGGAATGGTGTTCTTAAAGAACATTGGATTATTGTGAAGAATAAATGAAATGTATGTGAAAGTTCTTAGCACTGTCTGGCAGATGCTGGGTAAACATATGAAGAAAGCCTAAATCTGAACTAACAAGATGTTTCATTGATTCTCAGACAACATTCTTTCAGGGTCATGGCTGTTTAAAATGAGTTTATAGATTTGTGGAAAAGAGGCATTTTGTTGGAATATTTCAAATAGCTATTACGAGCTGTTTAAGCCATAGGGTAGCAAAATTCATAAGCATCTGTAAGAAGGAACACAAAATGTTATGTATAAGAGCTTAAGTCTTCATACTCATTTATTCTATATAATAGACCAGAGAGCTCCAACTCTAGAAAAGAGTGCTGATAGTTCAGGCCCACTGGAGAATCCATCTTGTACTGGATCCAAATGCTTTCAACACTATGTTCCCTCCTTCCTCAACTCAACAGATTTAGCTAGTGGGCCATCATTTTGTGACTGTGCATAGACCCTCAGTGCTGTTGAATGAAATCTCCAGCTCTTTATGAGTATCCTCTTAATTTTGTTGAGATGCACCAACTTCTATTGCTGATAGCTAACTATCACTAAAATGTTTAACTTTTTTTTTAACTTTCACTAAAATTAGATCTTTCAGTGTATGGCCATTTGTCATAAAGAGACAAAGACTCCATGGGAATTTTGCATATCTCAATAATGAGCTGAGAACAGCAAAGGCCTATTGAGATAATCCTGGGATTGGACTGACCTCCTAGCTAAGGGGTTTGTTCTCATAAGCTAACTTCAAAATCAGCTGAGACTCAATTTTCTGCTGCAGCAAAAGAAAGACTGAGTGTAGTATGGCTGAAATTTGGGGATCCTTGGCTATAGTCCTAGGACCTGATTCAGATCCTGGTTGGGTTGAATTGCCCAACTTCTCCAAACTTTGTTTCTCTTGGAGTTAGCCTGGCCAGGCCAGTGAAGGGTAGTAGCAGACAAGAGTGAGAAGTCATGGTGAGTAATAAGCTTTATCTAGGGGAAATAAAGTGCCAGGAAAAATCACATTGTCAAGGCAAAAAGCAAGAATGGAGTTGAAAATTGGAGATATAACCACAGAGGTCAAGAGCCAGGTAAAAGCAGAATTGGAGTAGGAAGAAAAAAGTAAAGATGAGGCAAGGCAAAGCAAAAGGGGCCAGGCATTTTCTAGGAAGCATTGGCTATCTGTAATGCTTGTTTTTAATCACAGGCTAAGTGCTTTCTGATTTGAATCTCAGTTGCCGTGGTTTAAAGCAGAAATTGCAAACGGGGGGTCCACAGATCAAGTTCAGCCCACATACCAGAGGTAATAATGGTAAGAAAAGTAATGACTAGCACTTACTGAACACTTACTATACATGAGATGTGTTCTAAGTATATGTTCTTACATTTATTAGCTAAATAAGCCTTGAGGTGGATACCAATAGTATCCTCAGTTTACAAATGGAGGAACTGGGTTAACAGCCTTTTAAGTTGTAGCGTTGGGCTTTAAACATAGGCACACTGGTTCCAGAGTCCATACAATTACCTGCCATCCTATCAATGGGGCCATATCCTAATATTAGGGAGAACACACTCAAGGCTTGCACAGTGAGGCCCATACCCTGGGCTGGTGAGATGGTAGTCACTTAAAACTAACTTCCAGGCAAAAACAAAAACAAAAACAGCTTCTAGCCTTTGACTACTTTCTTTATACATCTCTTGGTCTTGTTCTCACACTACTTTCCTGAGCATCTCTTCATTTGCCTTAACTGTCATCAACATACCATCTTAACAGATTGTTTTAAAATAATATGTTTAACCTATTACCTTCACATTTCTTAGAAAGGGACTGTCCTTTTGTTGGCAAACTATTAAGCCTCTTCCTTCAGCTCAAGTCATGATCTCAGGGTCCTGGAATCGAGCTCTGGATTGGACTCTCTGCTCAGCAGCGCGCCTGCTTTCTCCTCTCTCTCTGCATGCTTCTGTGTCTACTTGTGATCTTTGTCTGTCAAATAAATAAATAAAATCTTTTAAAAGTTAAAAAAAAATAAAATCCTGATTTCTGACTTTCTTGAGACATTGGAGGATGGGGAAGTTCAGGATGGTGTTCTTGCTAACTACTGCCAGGGTGTCTGACAGAGCACTTGATGGTCCCTAGAACTCTGCAGTCCTCACCCACCTCTGTTGTGCTGTTTATTTATGTCACTTGTCTTCCCTCAGTAGGACTTTGTGACCCCTGGTTTAAAGGTCTCAGATGAGCTGAGTATAGCATCAAGTACAGCAGACTGGTATACTTGATAATAGCTGAGTATAGCATCAAGTATAGCAGACTGGTGTCAGGATCCTACAAAGAGATATGCAGAAAACAATTGAATTTAAAATTACGACCATGGCACTTAACCAATTGAAACTTAACTCTCCAGCTATATACATCTATTTGTATGATTTTAGAGCTTTGAAATATTTTTAAAAAGATTTTATTTATTTATTTGTTTGTTTGTTTATTTATTTCTCAGAGAGAGAGAGCTCACAAGCGGGGGAGCAGCAGGCAAAGGGAGAAGCAGACTCCCCACTGAGCAGAGAGCTGGACATGGGACTCTATCTCAGGGCCCTGGGATCATGACCTGAGCCAAAGGCAGATGCCCAACGGGCTGAGTTACCCAGGCATTCCAAGCTTTGAAGTTTTTAAATAATGGCTGGCATCTATTGAACCCTTTTCAATGGCAGAGAGAATGCTGTGCCTTCACTAAACTGGTTCACTCTGTGACAGTGCACATAATGAAGGCTATGTTGACCAGACTATTGGCATCTAGGTAGGACCTTAAGACTGGGTTTTGGTGTGAGTGATGCATGTCATTATGAGGTCTAGTCCTCCAGAAACCATTCCAGATGTAATTATCCTCTTTTTTCCCCTTCCATGGGATCTTGGACACCATGAGTTAAAGATGATGGTATTACATGAAAGAGGGATTTAGAACACAGAATTGTTACTTGGAGAACAGCCAGCTGGCATGGACCAGCTACACTGGAGAAACTATGTTCTGTTTTATTGGGCCACGGAGATTGAAGTTTGCTTGTTATGGCAGCTACTGGTAATTACCATGACTAATAGCCTTAATATTCCTCTGTTTAAAGCACTTTACCTGTGGAAACTCATTTAGTTCTCATGACTACCTTGTAAGTTCTCTGCTATCCCATTTTGAAGATAAAGTAAGTGAGGCATGGAAAAATTAGTAACTTGCTTAAGGTTATAGGACGAGTCAATAGCAGAGCCAGGATTTGAACAGAAGTTGATTAGCTTCAAAGTCTTACCATTGCTTATACTGTCTCTCAGCAAATTTCTTCTGAGCACATGGGAAGGTCCATGCAAAAGCAAGTCTCTGGGAATGCAAAGTCCATAAACACACAGTCTTCCTCACTTAAGGAGCCCGGGGTATAACAGGGGAAGTAGTTTCATGCACGAATTAGGTAATCTGACGTACTAATTGAGTGACTGACTATGCATTGGATGTTGTGGTAGAGGAAGAAGTTCATCCATTGTGAGAGGTGGTACAGGCTAAATCAGGATGGAGACATAGAAAAGGGGGAAATCATTTCACACAGGAAAGGCAGGGACATCGCATGGGACAGAGCAGTCAGCTTGGCTCCTGACGGCTGCCTCGGCTTTTGCCAGGGTTTGAATAATTCCAGGAGCTTGCTAAGCATGTCCTATTTCTCCTCGAGTACACACAACCCGAAGCTCTTTCCTCTCTGACTTATGAGCCTTTTCTTTATCCAGTGAAGTGATCATTACTGCTTAGTTATTTTAGGAACAGGAACAGAGAACAATTAAAAAATCATCAATTACTGTAAATAAACTTGACAGTCAATATCCCTCATGATACCATAAACCCATGCAACTATTGACTCACTAACAGGTGAATAATTCTCTAGGATCAATGATGACAATAATACTTTGCTAAATTTAGAACCATCAAAATAAACATACAAGTACAGAGGGTCAAAACAATTCCTCATATTCACAAGGGAAATTTTCATCAAGTTAATGTGCCATGATAAAGCAAAAACAAGTGGAAAAAAATCCACTTCTCCTTGAATGTACTTTTTTTTTCCTGTAGAGGATTCTAGAATTATTTTCTTTATTCATAAACTTTATGACATTCCACGCAGCAATGATATTAGCTTAGAAAAATGATGACTAGTCAGCATCCACATGGAGGCACTTCTTTTAAGATATCTGTGAGAGAGTCCAATAACCTTAAGCAGCCCATGACTTCAGCTTGGTATTTCAGACATTATTTGTATTCCTTAGTTTTTGCTGTTTTCCTCATGTTATATAGGTCATTATGGTGTTTTGCATATTCTCTGCTTGCAATGTATAGTGTTTGGAAATCTTTTTTTAACAGTGGGTTTACAGGAAGCTGAAATTTTGTATGACCTTATGTATTCAAATACTTATTACCATACATATTTATGCATGTGGATACATGAAGCTAAGTACTGCAATTAAGAGTGAGCCCAGAAGGGGCGCCTGGATGCCTCAGTCGCTTAAGCGTCTGCCTTTGGTTCAGGTCATGATCCAGTGTCCTGAGATTGAGCCCTGCCCCAGACTCCCTGCTCAGCAGGTGAGTCTGTTGCTCCCTCTGCTCACTTGTGCTCCCTCTGCTTCCTTGTACCCATTGTCACTATCTCTGTCTCTCTCTCTCTCTCTCAAATAAATAAATAAAACCTTTTAAAAAAGTGAGTCCAGAGAGACCTGAGTTCTAATCCCATCTCTGCCTTGGCTCTGGCCCTCGGCATTCTCCCTATCTCTCTGATTCCTCATGTTCTCATCTATTAAATGGAGTGAATCTGAGAATCTTCCTCACCTGATGGAAGAGTACAAATGAATGGAAGGAATGTAGATAGGGATGAGCAGAGTAACAAAAAAGGAAAGGCACCCAAAGCTGGGTTAGACAACAACAAAGACTCATGACATTCCATTGCGTGTGGCCCTGAATAATTTTCTTTCACCTATAAAATAAATACTGAGGCCTAAATTTCTTGCCTGGACTTCAATATCTTGTATATTTGTTACTCTTTCTAACTTTACCTTCCTGCAGCAATTTCTGTTTAGATTACAAAAACCTAGGTTCCAGCCCAGAATTTACCATTTATCAGCTATGCGGTTTGAACAGGTTGCTGAACCTCTCTGAACTTTAGTTTTCTCAATTTAAAAATGTGGATGCAAGTATCTTCTAGGCAATGCTGAGGGCTGGATGAAATGCACAGCATAAAACCCCACATAACTTATGCGCCCAGGAAAACAGTCTTCCCTTCTTTGCTTGTATGAAAAGTCCTCTAGAAACTGTAAGTCATTTGGAAGAGTTATGTATCATCATCATTCTGACAGAGCTGCTGGCCTGAGCAACACTGTATTTATGTGGCTTCAGAGACACTGTATAAATACATAAATACCTAGGTAGGATGCAGATAGATTTCCCTTCCTAGTGTCACCAAGTTTCTTAAAGTCTGCAACTGTCAGTAAAAGACTATTCTAGTGGGATGCACATGAGAACGATGTGATTACAAAACTTATTTAGGACAAAAGTTACGGAATGGAGAAGGTTAAAAGCCCCATCCAGTGGCACATTGCAAGTGGGCCACAAAATATAGTGGGGGGGGAAAAAAAACAAAAAAGAAAATTCTTCCCATGACAGGTTTTCTGTGGACTTTTCCATTAGAGTAAGACCAGTGACTCCTCCTTGGAGGACCCTCCCTACAGATAGCATATTAGTCTTGGTCTGCACACTCTTCAGCTCTGCTGAGATTTCCTTCTCATGAAATCCTTGGGTTAAATCAACTGTCACTTCTTCCCAGACCCACTAAACACAGTTCTCCATGATATTGTAGAAAAGCAACGTTGTCCACCATTCAAGCAACTACTGCCTAATCCCATTACGTTTATGGGTGTTGGTTAGATTTTGTTTATAGCTAGCATTTCTCGTCCTGTTAATATCTCTTTGGTTCAGTTAAATGACCTAGGAAAAGTACTGGCTGATTCTTAACGGGACAGTCAATTCACCTTTTCATTCCAACACCAAAAAAGTTTTCCATTTTGATATGTATAAAAATTACAGTGATAAATCACATTGGATCCCAGTTCTGTTTCATTTGTTATTAGACCCTGTGCCAAATCTTGTCGGACCTGCATTCAATTTGCTTTCACATAATAGAAACCTTGTGCATCTGAGGAAGGAAAGTACCTTTATTTTTCTGGTGGTGAAAAGAATTGTTCCTCCTTGCCCATACATCAAAGGAAGCAGCTCCTCTTACAAATCCTGCAAATCCTCTGTAAGAATGTGGTTTATGTCCCTGGCGATAAGGAACAAAACAAAAGAAATATAGCAATGGAAGCATTAGCGAGTCTTAAAACAACTGCTTTTGAATATTTATATTTTCAGGCAGTTTAAAATGGATGCTGTTGTTAAAAATAGACTGAAGAGACATACCATTTATTAAGCCCATACCACATGCAGAGAATGTGTTCAGTATTTAGGAGATTGACTTTACTTAATCTTCCCAACTTTATGAGGTGATGTTATAGATATTAAGTAACTTCTCCAAAGCCGGGTACCTGCCAAGTGGTGGAGCTAGGTTTGTACTCAAGTCTACTAGATTTCAGAGCCCAAACTACTTCTGTCTACTCCTGTAAGTATAGAAACTTATAAGTAGAGTTGATTAAAAATCAGAAACCCCCAAATCAGTCATATTGGCCTGCAGAGATCGCTATTCAATAAGAGGAATTGGTAACTTATGGCGAATCACAGAGAATTCTTTAATTTAGGCTCTGTAACTTGCTGGCTGTGTGATCCCAAACAAGCATCTTCATTTTCTTATCTGTAAAGTGGGAATTATAATAATATCTACATTACAAAGTTGTGATTTTTACAAACAATACATAGGACTCTTTCCAGTGGAGTAACTGGTGAGTCGTTCAATAGAAGACAGCCATTCTTCTTCTTATGCTAAGTAGAACTTTACTTGGTGATACTGAAAACAGTTGCTCCAGTTGATGCTAATATTTTGAGCCAGAAAATTGGAATGTCTCCTTCATAAGGAATCAGGGAAAACAACTGGTTGAGAAATGGTTTCTTCATATAAATAACTACTAGCACTTTTAGTAGATGTTAAGGAATTACTAATGCAACCTACAAGGCAAATAGGTGGGTAAAAGGTCAAAATAACAAATACATTCCTTTTCTTTCTCAACTTTAAAATGCTTAGGGTAAAAATAAATGTGTAGCTTTCCAGTGAGACTTTTTATTCATTCCTTTTTTTAAAAAAAGTAGTCATGCCATAAATTTAACTGGTCATGAGCTAGAAGCTAGAGTAATTTTTAAAGTGGTGGCCAAATTATACGCATGCCACCAAGTAACATTTTTCTGAAAACACTAATATTGCTCTAAATAGTGTCAGAACAGGCAATTTCTGAAAAAGCCAAAAAGAAATGTTGCAAGCATTTTCTTATTACATTTGATAGTCTTCTGGCTGAACAATTCCAAACTGAGATTACTCTAGATAGTAAGAATAAGTGAAAACACACAAACATCATTCTGTAGATGAGTTCTCTTTCTCCCCTCTTATTCCTTGATAGCAGAAAATATACAGAACACACTGAAAAATCCTCTTGCTGGCTTTTACTGAGGTGAAAAATCATTGGGGACTCTGCCTAATGCAAATCATTGCAT
This sequence comes from Mustela putorius furo, assembly GCF_011764305.1. Lineage (NCBI taxonomy): Eukaryota > Metazoa > Chordata > Mammalia > Carnivora > Mustelidae > Mustela > Mustela putorius. The sequence continues at coordinate 7,679,717 of NW_025421481.1, forward strand.
CCAACTACAGGAAATCAAAAGAATCAAAAACTCTACCCTTGAATTTTAGAACTTTTTTTGGACCCTCAGAAGGGCATTTCCCTACATTGGTCTGTCAGAGGACCATGGAGCAGGCTGGGAGATGGAGAGGTGGCAAGTTCTGAGTGATCTCAACTCTTTGGTGTCCAGCTTGATGGTCTGGAGGGAATGATGGAATTTTAACCCCCCACCTCCTTTAACTTTTCCCAGACAGTGTGCATTCAATGTCTTAATGGGTCTGTCACTCTCACTTTGACAAAAATTCTCAGAAACTCTGAGTGGATTGAGATATAAATGTAAGGTTGAAGTGAGAATCAAGTAATATATGCAAAGTTTCGTGGAATTTAAGACAGAGCCAAGACTCCAATGGAGTCTTTGGACCACCAGCCCATCCCTTTGCCCTCCATGAGAACCTACAAGGAGAGTTAGATTAAGAAGAGGACACGCAAGAGGAGCACATGCGTGGGTGCCAGAAAGAGAAAAAGGTGAGAAGGGGCGATTACTCCAGTTTTGTCCCTGATCATCCAGAGCAGCCTTAGCCCTTGGGCAAAGGAGATTCATGGTGTGCTATCTGCTGAGGCCAAAAAACTAGGGAGGTCCTTAAGGATGGGCAAGTGTACACCCTGTACCTTGGTGAGATTGGGGAGACTAGGACAGTTCTCTTCTAGAGCTTATCCCCTCTGATGATAGTAGTACCCACCTCACAGAGTTATTGTGACAGTCAGTCAGTTTAAAGCACTTTGTAAAAATGTACTAAATTACTAAATTAGGGGTACTATCATAGCTTTATAAAAGAAAGTTCATCCAACTGTAGGACTGCATATGTCCATTATTACAGATTTGTAATATTTTTAAATAATATTTGTAATATTTTGTAATAATATTTGTAATATTTTAAAAATTTGTAATATTTTTGTAATATTTTGTAATATTTTTATTAAAAATGGTGCTTAATATGTGCTTCACGATTAAAAACTCATTTCTCAGTAAGGAGGTGTTTTGACACTTCTGTTTACAGAGAGGTTATAAAACTGGTCTAAAGTCACACAGTTGGTGTCAGAACTAGGATTCAATGTCAAGAAAAGCCAGGTTATCTCTCAAGTAAAAAGATGAACCAAAAATATTCATAAGCCCAAATACCCAGAGATTTTAATTTTGCATCTACATTTGTTTACTTTTTTCCCTCACTCTACGGTAGTTTATTTTAACAATAGATCATTTTGGAGGGCTGGGTAGCTCAGTTAAGAGCCGCACTCTTGACTTCCGCTCAGGTCATGATCTCAGGGTCCCCTGGGATTGAGCCAGTATAGGGCTCTGTGTTCTGCAAAGAGTCTCCTTCTCCCTCTCCCTCACCCTCTGCTCCTCTCCCCTCTTCCCCCACCACCCTCTCCCTGCACACATGCACTCTCTCTCTCAAATAAATAAATAAAATATTTTAAAAATATAGATCATTTTAATTTTTTTATTTGATTATTATACATTGTCAGGATCACACTCTGATTTTAAGATTTCAAGGTATAAGGACAGTGTATATTGGTAATAAAAGAACATCCTAGCCATTATGCTAAATACTCTACATATATTTTCCGACTTGACCTTCATAGCAATCCTGTCATGTGGTTCTTACTTGTTTTCCATCTTATTGATGAATACTATTGATGAAAGGAAATTGTGTTTTAAAAGTTCTATTCTTATAGGCTTCTCATTCAAAAATAAATATGCAGCAGAAATCAACACAGCAATTTAGAAGGCGTCAGGTCCCTTAGATAGGCCTAGCCTGTTATTCTTACAAATAAGAAAACAAGCTCAGAGAGAATGGGGCTTTTTCAGTGTTATGCATTAGGTTAGGGATACAGGGAAGATTCGAACCTCAGGTTTCTTAATTTCAGGTGAACACTCACCACTCATCTCCCTCACTTCTCCCCACCCCACACAATGTTTTAAATAAGCACCTTTTATCAGTCCTTTTTTTTTTTTTTCCATTAATTTCCTCCAAGTAGTAGAAGTGACAGAGAGTCAATGTTTCTGAGCTGATTTGTCCCTTAGCATCCTGCCTTGTGATGCATACGACTGTCTATTTGTCTGCAAGAGCATCTACAACTCTTTTGTTTCTCATGACTGCTTCCATCTGCATGAATCACCCAAGATATAACATCCTTCTCTTGTGGGACCTGCATTATATGCAGAGGGAGGTTAACTTTGGGCTGAACAAATTGGGTTTGGGAGGACATCTGTGATCCATTTTAACTTAATAAGGATTTAAACAAAATAAGGAAAATACAGTGTGGTTGAACAGAGATAATGTGAGGGGGAATATGGTTGGAATTTTGTCAGATATAATACAGAAAATCAGACTGAGGCTATCTGACTGGTTAGGTTAAGAGTATTAAAATGCAATTTTAAAATAATGTGTATAAAGTCACTGAAAATAGGGGCAAATAGAAATGTAATAATGATAATAATAATCTCCCCACTTATATAAAGGGCTTATTATATGCTAGGTCCTATGCTAAAACACTTTATATTATCACTTTACTTACAAAACTACCCTAACTATAATCATTCCCCTACTGAGGAAGATGAGCGTTGATGTAACTTCGAGCTTAAGAAATTTACAAACACTACAGCTTGTAGGTGACAGAGCTGGGAGCCATATTTTTTTTAAATGGACACATTTATTTCCCTCTAGAATATAAGCTCCATGAGAGTTGGGATCTTTTTTTTTTTTTTCCCCCTGTTTTGATCACTGCTGTGTCCTAGAGCCCAGAATAGTGCCTGGCATGGATTTACAATTAAGCACTTAGAGTCTGGTTTCTGTCACTCAACAGATCTTAATAGGGCCAAGCCATGTTATTTTGTTTGCTCTGTAGAGCCAAGAATAACGGAGTTGCCAGTTTTGTTTTTGTTTTTGTTTTTCAGTTGAAACCATTAAATACTCTTATTGGTAGCAATAACATGAAGGGAGAGATAAAACTCTTCACTAGGATGAATTATCTGGACAGATCCAAACAACCAGAGAGGCTGTTAGTATATCTTCCTAAGTCCATGTTAATGAAGGGACAGAATGTGGTAGAAGGCTGTCAGTATGAGAGGAGGTCAGCAGCCATCATATAATGGAGGAGTGATAGCAGTAGCTTAGATGCATTTGCAATGCATTGTGTTAGGAAATGACAAAGCAGCACAAATTGCTTGTATGAAAATAAAAGGATAATGGGAAAGCATCTCTTTCACTCCCTCAGTTTCCAGATTTTAAGATAATAATGATTGCATGCAAAACATTTTGAAGGGCTACTTATTGCCATTCTGCCAAATGGGATTCCTCAACTCTCTGACTTCTATGGCTCATCTAAATGGGCACAGATCATGGCCTGTGGTGGAAACTGTGATTGAATGTTTCATGAATCAGCCCAAGCTCTTGGACCTTGACCTTGTATAGATAACTCTGCAATTTTTCCACTGAAGCTGTAGTTAGTATGAGAGGAAAAATGTTGGCAGAGTATCTGGTAAGATTGAGTCTACGGAAAAAGAAAGTATACGCTATGGATGGGACAGAGTAGATGTCATCTCTGACCAATGATGGGGGGATAGAATTTGGCTCTGAATGTCTGAGACTTGATGACCTTATTTCTTGATGATAGAATTCCATGACTTCTTTAGTGAAATAACTTCAAAATTATATATAAATGACTCATTATTTTCCATGAACATATAATTCAGTAGCAACAAAAAAGAACATTGGCACTTGAACTTTCTTTTTTATTCAAGAGAAGGCTGGCTGTATGTTGTAGTGATAAGGACATGGGTTTTGGAGATAGACAGACCTGGGTTCAAACCCAGCTCTCCAAGTCACTTCCTGTATAGACTTTAGCAAGTAACTACAATTAGTTCAGTTTCCCCAAAACACAATTTGAAAGCTGAAATACTAGTACCAGGCACATACTAATGGTATATAAGTAAATGTATTTGTTCTTTGATGGTTGTTTTAAGGATTAAAGAAAAAAATATGTGAAGTACCTGATCCATTATGGACATTCCATAAATAGTATATTACACACACACACACAATATAAAAGAAACATTAAGGATAAAACTGTATCATTTCCATAAATAATATTTCCAAATTCAAAAGAGTCAAGAAAAACCTTGAAAAATCACTTACTTATGGAGCATAAGGAATAACATGGGAGATGTTGGGAGATGAAGAGAAGTGAGTTGGGGGAAATCAGAAGGGGAAACAAACCATGAAAGACTGTGGACTCTAAAACAAACTAAGGGTTTTGGAGGGGAGGAGGGTGAAGGGTTGGGTGAGCCTGGTGCTGGGTATTATGGAAGCACTTATTGCATGGAGCACTGAGTGTGGTATATAAACAATGAATTTTGGAACACTGAAAAAAAAATAAAATTCAATTAAAAAAAGAAAAATTACATATATAGAATTAAACATTGGACAAAGAATTTTAACAAGCAAGTCATATTTTAAAAATGGGCAACATACTTATGAGATATCCCTTAATCTCACATGCTGCCTGGGAGATACAAAACAAATATTTGGGAAAAAATAGAGTAACTTGGTAAGATCTTATAATAAAGACAATATGGGAAAATGACAGTATAAATTATTATGTTTTTACAGAAAGTAGCCAATATCTGTTACAGATAAAAACAAGCATAATCTTTAACATAGCAATTGCATGTTAAGATCAATTCTATTAAATAAAAAAAAAAAGCAAAATCCAATTCTGGACCATAAATCAACAACTCTTTAATAAATTTAAAAGGATTGAAATAAAAGAATATGGCCTTTGACAAAAATTAATTAAATTAGAAATCAACAATAGAAAAACAGCATGAGTATCACTAAATGTTTGGAAATTAAGTGGTACACTTTTAAAAAATTTTTTATTTTATTTTTTCAGTGTTCCAAGATTCATTATTTATGTACACCCAGTGCTCCATGCAATATGTGCCCTCCTTAATACCCAGCACCAGGGTCACCCATCCCCCCCACTCCCCTCCATTCCAAAAGCCTCAGTTTGTTTCTGAGAGTCCACAGTCTCTCATAGTTGGTCTCTCCCTCCAATTTACCCCAAATTCACTATTCCTTTCCTTCTCCTAATGTCCTCTATGTTATTCCTTATACTCCACAAGTAAGTGAGACCATATGATAATTGACTCTCTCTGCTTGACTTGTTTCACTCAGCATAATCTCCTCCAGTCCCATCCATGTTGATACAAAATTTGGGTATTCATCCTTTTGATGGCTGCATAATATTCCATTGTATATATGGACCATAATATTGCTCCCCTCTCCATTTTCCTTATACTTTCTAGTATTTGAATTACCCAGGTTAGTTTTCTATTTATTTATTGAGAGAGAATATGCACAAGCAGAACAGAAGGGCAAAGTGTAGGAGGGAAGAAAGAATCCCAAGCAGGCTTCATGCCCAGTCAGCACAGAGCTTGACATGGGTCTCAGTTTCATGACTCTGAGTTTCAAGACTCTGAGATTGACCTGAGCTGAAACCAAGAATCAGAAGCTCAACTGACTGAGCCATCCAGGTGCCTCTTTTTAAATATTTTTTAAACCTCTCAGTTATTTTGTTTTCTTGAGGGAGATCTTTGAGATCTTCCCAATTGTATTTTTCAATGTGTGTTTTCTGAAGTGGCTATGCCAGCTTGAATTCCCACCAACAGTGTAAGAGGTTTCCTCTTTCTCCATATCCTCACCAAAATTTGTTGTTTCCTGCCTTCTTAATTTTTTTGCCATTTTATTTGGTGTAACGTGGTATCTCAGTGTAGTTTTGATTTTTATTTCACTGATGGATAATGATGATGAACATTTTTAAATTTCTGTTAGCCATTTGTATGTCTTCTTTGGAGAAGCAACTGTTCATGTCTTCTGCCCATTTTTTGATATGATATCCTGTTTTTTGGTTGTTGAGTTTGAGGAATTCTTTATACATCTTGGATATCAGCCCTTTGTAGTATCATTTGCTCATATCTTCTCCCATTCTGTGGGTTGCCTCTTTGTTTTGTTGACTGTTTCCTTTGCTGTGCGAAGCTTTTGATCTTGATGAAGTCCCAAAAATTTCATTTTTGCTTTCATTTCTTTCACCTTTGTGGACATGTCTTGAAAGAAGTTGTGGCAGCTGATGTCGAAGAGGTTACTGCCTATGTTCTCTTTTAGGATTTTGATAGAGTCCTACCTCATGTTGAGGTCTTTTACCCATTTTAAGTTTATCTTTGTGTATGGTGCAAGAGAATGGTTGACTTTCATTCTTCCATACATAACTGTCCAATTTTACCACCACCATTTATTGAAGATACTGTCTTTTTCCACTGGATATTTTTTCCTGCTTTGTCAAAGATTATTTGACCATAGAGTTGTGGGTCCATATCTGCACTCTCTACTCTGTTCCACTGGTCTATGTCTGGTTTTGTGCCAGTACCATGCTGTCTTAGTGATCACAGCTTTGTAGTAAAGCTTGAAATCAGGCAATGTGACTGTCTCCAGTTTTGTCTTTCTTTTTCAACATTTCCTTGGCAATTCAAGGTCTTTTCTGGTTCCATACAAATTTTAGTATTGTTTGTTCCAGTACTTTGAAAAATACTGGTGGAATTTTGATTGGGATGGCATTGAAAATGTAGATTGCTCTGGGAAGTATTGACATTTTAACAATGTTTATTCTTCTGATCCATGAACACGGAATGGCTTTCCGTCTTTCTGTGTCTTCTTCAATCTCTTTCATGAGTGTTCTGTAGTTCCTCGAGTACAGATCCTTTCCCTCTTTGGTTAGGTTTGTTCCAAGGTATCTTACGGTTCTTGGTGCTAGAGTAAATGGAATTGATTCTCTCATTTCCCTTTCTATATTTTCATTGTCAGTGTGTAAGAAAGCAACCAATTTCTGTACATTGACTTTGTATCCTGCCACATTACTTAATTGCTGTATAAGTTCTAGTAGTTTGGGGATGGATTCTTTGGGGTTTTCCATATAAAGTATCATCTGATCTGTGAAGAGAGAGAGTTTGACTTCTTCTTTATAAATGGCACACTTCTAAATAACTGGTAAAAAATAAAATCACAAAAGAAGGCAGAACATATTTTGAATAAAATGGAAATGAAAACACAAAATATCAAAATTCAGAAGACATAGTTATCAATATCTGTGTGAAATTTATGAAATGGAACATTTATATTAGAAAAGATTGTTAAAAGTCTCAGAAAGTGATCTCAGGTTTTAACATAAGAAACTGGAAAACACATACACATACACAAAGTAACCCAAGATAAGCAAAAGAAAGAAAATAATAAAGATAAGTACATAAATAATGAAGTGGAAATGAGATAAATAATAGAGAAAATAAGTAAAACCAATAGCTCGTTCTCAGAAAAAAATCAATATAATTGATAAAACTTAAGCTAGACTAATCCAGAGAAACACAGAGAAGACACAAATTAACTCAAGAATAAAAGTGTGGAGCGCCTGGGAGGCTCAGTGGGTTAAGCCGCTGCCTTCGGCTCAGGTCATGATCTCGGGGTCCTAGGATCAAGTCCCGCTTTGGGCTCTCTGCTCAGCAGGGAGCCTGCTTCCCTCTCTCTCTCTCTTCCTGCCTCTCTGTCTACTTATGATCTCTGTCTGTCAAATAAACAAAATATTAAAAAAAAAAAAAGAATAAAAGTGTGACTATTACTACAGATTGTATAAATATTAAAGAATAACAAACAAAACATTATGAAGAACTTATGAGTAACTTTGATAACTCACATAAAATTGACAAATTCCTTGAGAAAGACAACCAACTAAGCTGTCCTAAGGAGAAAAAGAGATAATGAGAATAACCCAATATCTATTAAAGAAAGGATATTTTATTTGAAGTGTTACCACAAAGTAAACTTTAGGCCTAGAAAGCTTCATTGGTGAATTCTGTTAAGCATTTAGGGAAAAAAATAATACCAATTTTGCATACTCTTGCAGAAAGTAGGAGAGATGGAAACAGTTCTTAATTCACTTGATGAGGTCCATATAATTCTGCTATCAAAACTAGACAAAGACATTATTAGAGAAGAAAACTACCAATATAATCAAGTCCAGCACTATATAAAATATATAAAATCATGTATCATGATTAATCAAGATTTACTCCAACAATTTTTAAGGTAAGTTTAACTTTTGGAAACTAATCAATATGATGGTTCACTATATTAACAGTTTTAAGAAGAAAAATTTAAAAAGCTTTAATCTCAATACAGCAGGAAAAACGTTTGACAAAATTCAACATCCATTCATGCTATGAGTGGTGACGAATTGTAGTAATTAACTATGAAGCACCTGAAACAATTCCTTGGCCCACAAGAAGTACTTGATAAATAAACAAAAATCCTCTACCTAGTAGACCAGTGGTGCTCAATTTACATCTCCGTGAACATCTCCAAAAGCAAGAGAAAAGTGGAAGGGGCTTGGGGAGATCATCTCAGACCCAGCTGAACCTCTGACCCACTTGGCCTTGATATTTGATATTTTTACCTCTCCATTTGTAATCAGGGGTGCTTAAACCAGAAACACCAACTTCTAAATGAAACTTCTACATGAAAATATTCGGAAGAGGAAAATGTAAACAAGTCTACCCCATGCCAAATTTCTTCATTCTAGGATTCTGGGGCTGGAACTTTGTCACAAATTTGAGCAATGGTGTTATAAAACAGACTGACAAGGCTGTGAATTGCAACACTCCATCAAGCTGGAGTTCTCAACTGTTATACTTTTTTTTTTTTTGCTTTGAGTTTTTACTCCATATGCTTACCATTTCTGCAGACATACTTTCATGCATTGGAATTTTTATTTCTTAAGGAAAAAAAAATACTGGGGATTAAATCAGTCAGGATTTTGCTAAGTCTTAGGGCGAGAGACTTATGACATTTGGGAATTAGTAAGAAGAGAGTTGGGGGAGAAAAATCTATGTGTCTCTGAGCTCTGTCGCTTTCCTGGAATCTGCTTATACTGGCATTATTTAAGCCTGCTCCATTTCCCTATTACATCGTGAGTCTTCTGAAGTGAGAGCTACGTCTTGTTTATCTTTGAACAATAAATAGCCATCACAATAATGACAACAGGCAATGTTTATGAGTGCTAAATAATGACAATAGGCAATGTTTATGAGTGCTGTACATGAGTTAGTTTATTTAATGTCCACGACCATCCTGGCTACTGCTTTCATTCCAGTTTAACAGAAGGGGAAGCTGAGCCTCAGAAAAGAAAATTAATAACCTCAAGGTTATATGGCTAAATGGCACAATCAGGTTCGGGATCAAAGTTTGTTCCATTTCAAAGTGAATTCCTTGAACAATAGCCTGTGATTCTCATGTGGGGTAGAGGTTGGTGCTGGGTACCTATGAGGAGCTCAAAAAATAAATGTTCCCTCCTCAGGGGGCAGTTGGAGAGAAAGAGCAAGGTTGAAAGAAGCATGCGGTGGGAGGTCAACTGAATACTTTGTGTTTTCCATCTTTAAAAAAAAATATATGTATAGGTATGTATGCATTCCTTTATATAATTTCAGTTATTAAAATGTACTAGTTTTTATGTTTAAAAAAGCATCTCAGAATAAATGGACAAGTTTCTTGTACCATAATGACAGAGACAGTGACAGTTCTGTAATGGATAACGGGCGTCATGGGAGAGCTTGGACCTGTGGCGCAGAAGACTGGGGTTGGGTCCTGAATCTACCGCTTAAACTCCAGTGTCAGGGAAGGGTCAATTCGTGTAATGTGAGTCTTTTCAGCTTATAAAAGTGCAGCTAAAGCGAACTGGTGTCTACGAAAGCATGGCAAGTCACAAGGCACTTTATCTATGTAAACTATAATAAAGTTCTCAAGCTGCTAAGGCAGAAAACAGTGTGGAATCTTGTTCTTGATCAATCAGAGAGAGTAGATCAGAGATATATAAGACAGACAGTAGAAATGTACAAGAATAAGAAGGAAGCATATTTCCCCAGAATGAAGTAAAATGTGGTAAATCACTCCCTTGATTATGCACATGGTCCCTTTTCTGAACCTCTAGGGTGAAAACTGGCAGTTCCATGGGGAAGACAGGAAGGAAAAAAGCTGGAGCCTTCCCCACAGAGGCAGATGTGGCTGAGAGGGGCCAGTGGAGATGCAGCTTTGGGGATGGAGGATGTGGTTTTCTGGAGGATTCCTGAGTCTGGGAGTCCAAAAGGAACATGGGCCTAGGCACAGCTTTTACTGAGCTAAACTCTAGTTTGATTGTATGTTATGGACTGAATATTTGTGTTTCCTTTCCCACCCAATTCATATGTTGGTAGTCCTAACCCCCAGTGTAATGGGATTTTGAGATGGGGGCTTTGGGGATACTTAGGGATGGATGAGGTCACAAGGGTGGGATCCTTATGATAGGATTAGTGCCCTTGTAAGAAAAAACACCAGAGTTTGCTCTCTTTCTCATGCACTGCCAGAGAAAAAGCCAGTGGGTGTATCACCACAAGGGAGCTGTCTACAAGCCAGGAAGAGGGTTTTCACCGGAAGCCAACCACACCAACAACCTAATCTGGGCCTTCCAACCTCCAAAATGCTAAGATAACTTCTCTTACTTCAACCACCCAGTTTATAGTATTTTGTTAATGGCAGTCTAAGTAGATTAAGATATTGTCAGAAAAATAAGGTAAATTCTGGAGAATAAAATCAACCAGACCATTGGTTTTATTCTTAAATATGGGAGACATTTAGTGGAAGACAACCACTTGTATGAAAAAGATGAAAAGGAATTTACTTCTTTTGTACTTAAGATTATTTTCAAATGGACTCTCTCTCATTGTTCAGACCCTTTCTTGTACTCTCCCCCAGGCAAATGTAATGCACTCAACAAGGATCAGATTTGTTGATTTGGGATTTTTAGTAAGAAAGAATATTGTTGAAGACAAGACCTATTACTTCTAAATGCTTCCACCCCCTCACCCCTACACATATGCAAGAAGCTTTGCTGAAGAAGATAGCTTACTTTGCCACCCACCTGAAACTCACCTATAAGGGGTCAGGTGTTGAGAAGAGGACTTTCACTTTAAGATCAAAATGATGATAAAAATAACACTAAGTAAAGGACATTTCACTTTTGGAATTAATAATGAAAGAACCTTCTTCTACCTTGGAAATAGAGTTCATCTCTCAACTTGAAAAATATAGAAAACGGTGATTTAAATGTGTTCCAACAACCCTCACTATTTGCTTTGGAACAATTATGAGTTCTCAAAAGGACATGAGAAAATGCTGGGAGAGCTGCTGTACAAGAAATCAACAATGACGGTATCAAGACGGCATCTTATTGTCGGGAGATCATAAATTCTCCTCCACTGCATCTTTCTTCAAATGAATTAAGAAAAAAAAGTGACTGAATGTCAAGATTCTCAGGAATGAGAAAAAAAGAAGGCTTCAAACTAAAATGTCCAATCCCCGTGCCGTGATAAGTTACTTCTGGCAGGTTGACATCACTGACGGATCATGGCTCCAGAACCACCTCCTTTCTTGCCTGGAAACTTAACCTTCAGATTTTGGTAGCAATGAAGATTGACTTTGTGCGTCTCAAAGTACAGGCAGAGTAATTCAAAAAGGAGAATTGCAGATCTTATCCCATTATGCTAGTAAAGAAACTGATTTAGAAACCTGTTTGCAGAGAGCAGTTTTAACCATCTTATGGTCCAAAATTGAAAGCTCTTTTTGAGACAGGATGAAATTTGATCCCTTTGTCAATGACAATAGAGGTTTCATTGCCCACATGATAGAAGCTTGCCTGTGGTAAGTGATTCCTCAAAATTTCTCAGTAGTTATAAAGCAAACAAATCATGTCTAGGCAATCTGATTTTGAGGAAACTTAAGATTTTGTATATGCCCCTGCCTTCAGCCAAGAGCCTGGCTTGACCATTGTAGGAATATACTGCTCTTCAATGCCTTTTAAAGATGGCTTCCTATAGAGTGCAGGTCAAGCTTCTCCCTTGTGGTAAGGCTACAGAAAGTCTCTAAAGCCCCCTTAATTGACCACATTGACACACAATGGGGCCACTTATTTATCTTGCTGTACCTCAAGCCCAATTTTTGCATGTTCTAACCACGGAAAACAACTCACTTTTTTTTTCTGTATAATAAATCCCCTTGAACAGAAGGAAATTCTGAAATTAGCTTTCTTTATTGTTTTTTCCTTCTTTTTTCAGGCAGACTAATCCCAAGTTCTTATACTTTTTTCACTGGCCCTGCTTTCTATCTCTGAATTCATCCTATGATTAGCTATGGCTTTTCAAGAACTTTCTAAACTTTTGGTTGAGCCAGTCAAAGAAAAGTGTGATGAATATATATAAAAAAATGAATATAAGTTTGTTTGCCAGAAGGCTCTTTATTTAACTAAAAGCCTACGATGGGAGCTCCTTTAATTATTAAAGTTATTCATTACTCTTGTTTCTAAAACCACCCCCTACTGAAATGTATAAGGTAGTTGGAAAGAAGGAGAGTGCTTCTTACAGGCATCTATGTGACAAATTAATGGGGGGGGGTGGTTATCTGACTAATTGCAGGATGTAGGAGGTGGTGACATGGTGTAGGGCAAAGAACATGGGACTGAGAGTTACAGACTGGGTAACATTTTCCCCACTCTTGCTGCTCACCAGCTGGGCACCCTGGGGCCTGTGTCCAAACTTTGGATATTTTATCTGCAACGAGACGATATTGGAGAAATATATGATTCTACTCATGTCTGAAAGTAGGAATTCAGTCAATATTAAGCAGGACTCTATGAGGATACAATACAAATGATATCTCCAAGGTGACAAATTTGTTAAAGACCACAGTTGAGGGTGCCCTGTGTTCACAGGGGCTGCAATAGAGCAGCACTGTGAATACCTGGGTATAGAGTATGGGCTTTGGATGCCTGGAAACTAGGAGGGCAGTGTGAGGGGGGTTCCCATTTTGTTCAGAGCCTCAGTGCTTATAGAAGATAATGTCTGAACTCTTCAGTGCTTCCTTACATAAGCCCAGCTGTGCTGAAATAGATCTCAATGATATGGGGACATTCAGTGTTTACCTCATATATACCTGTGAGGAAAATCTTATTTGGGGAAGACAAAATCATCTCCTCCTCTAGAGTTGCCAAGATGATAAATATCCTGGCAGAAAGGTTGATGACTATCAAGTTCTATAGTAAGCCCAAGAGACAAGTAGGATTTATCTTTCCTTTAATTTCAAAACACACAATTCCAAAGAGTTCAGCAACCATAGAGGTTTTGACTTTATTCGGTGCTTTTGTCAGTGGTACCAAGAAGGGAGAAGGGAGAGTCTCAAATGAAACAAATGCAAAAGTGCCCTCGAACATTAGATCCAATGAGTTTGTATTCCTTTAATAGTTAAAATCAGTACAACATGCTGGTTAGGAGTGCACATTCTGGACTTGGCCAAATCTGGGTTGCAGTTCTGACTCTCATTTAATAGGGGTAGAATCTCAGTGAAGTCTGAAGCTTTTAGCTTCTGTTTCTCCTCATCTGCCAAATAGAGATAATAAGAATAATATCTATCCCATAGGACTGTCATATGGATTAAATAATAGAAAGTTCTCAGTCCAATGCTTGGCATATGGTGAGTCTCAATAAATGGGCATCATCATCATCATCATCATCATCATCATCAATTTTATCTTCCAAGAGGCAAAAATGATAACATTGTGGTTCTAAATGTACAAAAATCACATTCAGAGAAAAGAAGTCCAGTCTTACAATATGCTTCCCATTTCTGGCAGCTGGGCATGGGTCTGGAAAATGAGCTGGAATATGTCAAATATGAATCTCACAGAAATAAATAGACGACTGCTCCAAGCTAGTCTCCTAGGCCAGGCCAGTGTCTGATATTAAGGCTTCCCTGCAGTCATATTGAAACATTATTGCTATATACTGTTTTGGAAACAAAAGGTGAGACCTGTGTCCTCAAAGTATCTTTTAGGCTATGCTGATTAGTCCCACCCAGCTTCTCAGTTTCTGGTGGAATCATTTTAATCATTGTGAGACAGAAGACTGAGAATATACAGATGACCAACTGGTCTGTGTACCAATGGCCAAGTTGTTTCAAGTTTAATAAACACCAGGGGGGGAGGGGAACAAATTTCATTGTGATTATGAATCTGGTCCTCTATGGATGAAGTCATTGTTATAAGGACTGATAGAAAATGTAAACAATATTACATTTGATACCATCACACTAAAAACAAATTTTAAGTGCTATATAGTGAGGATTAAGGATAAAGGGAAATATTGTATCATTGAGTAGGAAACAAATGTATAAAAGCTGAACCTGGGCTTTTCGTTCTTACTACAGTTTTCTTGTCAGCTCACATTCATGTTTTTATTTTTTATTATTTTATTTTGTGGACTTAAACAAGTTCAAGCTGCAAAAATGACATCTGTGTTTGTACAAGACAACAGACATCATTTGAATTTATTAATATGAAGCATTTTACACCTAGAAAAGACTCAAATAACCAATGTAGTAAGCAGATGGGAAAATATAATAAATAATCTGTGTTTCAATGACATTTATATCCTTTCCTCATTCAGCAATGGCAGACAAAATAGGCAAATGGACTTTTTTATAGTCATAGTCTAGGAAAGCTTCTTTAAAACTGCCTTTGTCAGAAGCTCATTTTTATTATATTGGATTGAGTAATCAAGTGATCTGCATTTTATAATGCAAAAGTTCCAAGCTATTTTAGGGAAAAAATACCTAATTTACAAGGGTGTTCAAATGTAAATAAAAGCCAAAAGTGTTTTTTGAAATGGAGAACATTTTAGTGAAAGCACTTCAACCCAAGGCATTTAAATCTAAATTTTGCTTTCAGATGTAGTTGTTCTAATACACAAAGCAAGACATCCAAAAGCAAAAAACTAAATGGATTAGGAGTTTTCAGCTTGAAGGAGAGAAAAATTAAGGACAATTAAATTTAAAATCTTCTATTTTATAAAGAATTTTGACTAAAAGAATGGAGGTGTATTGTCCTCTTTATTTACTTAAAAAAATTTTTTTAATATGGTGTCTATGAAAATTACTATATGGAGGTCTGCAGTTGGATAGAAGTCACCATTTATTGTTGGCAAGAGTTTTTAAACATGGATGAAAGAGTGCTTTTTTTGAGATCTTTTGAAATATGACAGAATGTTTTTTCCCGTTTGGCTGGAGTTGCTCAGGTGTGATTGCCTGCAAATCCATTCCCACCCTATTCAGGTTCTTCTAGCTCTATTTGCTGGGTGGGCAAGTTGTGATTTGTATTTCTCCAAAAATGTGATTTCTGTTATGTGCTATTCAATTAATTAAAGAAGGGGGCCATTGCACTGAGGGGTTCCAGTGCTGAGATGGATAATGTAAGCAACCCAAAACCTGAGCCTGTAAATGCCTCATTATAAAATCAAAACCTAAGAACAAATAATCACAAATAGCCAACTAGGCTTTAAGCTGTAGGGGATTAAATAATTTCCTTGCTTTCCTCTGCACCTTTTCTGTTTAAGTCTTTCCCTCTACCTCCTGTCTATGGAGTGCCTCTAACCACTTCCAGTTGGGTGTTGCCAGATTCCAATAGGTTTTTACTCAAATAAACTCTTAAATTTTTAAAATATGCTTCAGTTTACCTATTAACACTATTTAGGGAAGGATTAGTTAGAGGTTATTTCCTCCTAATTCTTATGTCCACCATAGTCAAAGAGCAAAAGTTGTCTGTCCTGCTTTTACCTTTCAAATCTAGTTGAAATCTATCACATTCGAACAAAGCTTGGGAAATAGTTGCATTTCTGGGTGCTTCTCATTGTACTGATTGATTTATTTATAATCTTTTTTGATACATCTCATAAGAAGGGTTCTCTCATTGCTTATGACTGTATTTACTTATTTTTTCCCAGTCCACAGAATTCCAAAGTTGCTTAATTCAAAATAGCAACTAGCCTAAGTTCATCTATAGGCTTCCTTTTTTATAAAGGCCACATACAGTCACTCAGTGTGCAACTCAGATCCCCAAATTTTATCTTCTCTGATCCCAGCTGCTCTGAGTGAGTCAGTATACTGACTGACTAAATGAGTCAGTATACTTTTGGACAGTTGAGAGAAATCTTTCTTCTTGTTTTGTGTACAGATGTTATGACTCTTTCCTTTGGGGATATTTTTTCTAGTAGAGATGGGAAAAGGAAGCAAAATAGATGATGGAGAAGGAACTGAGCTTTTTTTTTTTTTTTTCACCAGAAAGTCATGAGTAGATAAAATTGACCTTTAGAACAGTTCTCCAGGGCAAAGATAACAGATAGGGGAAAGTGACAAAGGTGGGATTCAGGGTCTAGCCAGAATGACACTTAAAGGTACAAAATCACAAATTGAGTGGTCACTGAAAAGAGACAAAAGGTCCTTATTATGCATATTACCTGTAACCAGGCCATACAAGTTGACAAGCATACTTAAAACTAAAGGAGTTGATGAGGGCCTTGGAATTTGAGATAAGAGTTTGCCACTTGGTAAGTCATTTAATCTTTCTATGCTGAATTTCTGAACAGGTAAAATAAAGATCATAATAGATGCTATCCTTAGGGTTGTTGGGACAATTAAATGCCACAATGTATATAAACACTTAATATGGTGCCCAAAGCATAGTAATAGCTTAATAGATATTAGCCATTATTACATTGAGAAGTATTTAGTAAAGGAGAAATTGTTAATATAAACTAAAAGCAGAGTGACTGTAATTATATATCTAATATGTCTAAAATCTCAGAATAGTCTCTTTATAACGTTATCCTTTAGTTTCATTTCAGTGATGGTAAAAATAGTTATAGGGTTACATAAAGATCTTTCTGATGGCTTTACCCTCTCAGCATGATATTTATAGAAATATACATCTTCATAATGTATATATGTATAGAAATATAAATGTTACTTTGTTCAACTTTTGTGTCACTTATCACTTAGAATTTCAGGATTCTAACACTGACAATTGAGGTGAACCCACATATTTAAAGGTTTAACAGCTTTTCTATCTCAGTACTACCTTCTAAAAAGACCTCTAATGTTCTACAAGAAGTAAGACAAGAAATTATGGATCACTAAGTTCCACTCCTGAAACTAATAATAAATTTTATGCTAACTAACTTGAATTTAAATTTAAAAAAAGAAATTATGGCTCTCCCTTCTACTCATAAATGTTGTTTGTTAGTTTGTTTATTTTTTGTGTCTTTGATTAGTGGGGGTTAGAAATCTGGAGTAGGATGTGGGTATGGGGAGAAATTTGGAGGAAATGTGTTAAATAGAATACCATTATTTCATTACAGCAATTCTTTTGATGAAATCTAATTGGAAATTCTTCTACACACTTAATTAACTGATAGAAGATTTCATTTCGAGTTTGGTTTCAACATCAACTAAAAATACATTGAATTGTAAGTCACTTCCAAATTCCAATCAAGCTTCTTTAAGAATCTGAATCATTTCCTAATTTCTATGACAACCAACTTATGCTTCTTGCTGTCTCATCTGAAGCTCAGAATGACAGTGACCCAAATCAATGCCATCGTTAATGACTGTAATATAAGATGTTTAGATGCCTTATGTTGTTTGAGTCCTAAAGAAATATATCTATGCCTTGAAAATGAAAAAAAAAATAGTTAATAAACTTGTCATGAAGACCAAAATTTCATGGACAGATATTCAAATTTCATTTTTGTAATTTAATGATTTTCCTTTACATACATTTGTTTTTTTCTTAACCCTCTCCATGCTCCCACTTATGCTTTACCTGAGTTTTTGCATCTGAGAGACCACCACGGAGCCAACACTGATTCAGTCACATGAGGGTTTATTTAACAAGCTTAAGCTTGGGCCCAAGTATACCTGACACATTGGAGTAGGGACTTGGACCCAAGCTTGAGCTTGTTAAATAAACCTTTATGTGATTGCATCAGTGTTGGCTCCTTGGTGGTCTCTCAGACGTGAAAACTCAGGTATAACACTAACTTCAGCTCATACCTTCCCTTTAAGCTGTGAAAGCTGAACTGATTAATTTCAATAATATTTACTGAGTATCAATTTTGCATCAGGAATATAGAAGTTTTAGAGATGTCTAAGTAAAAAGACAGTATCAGTTGCTACGCTCACAGACGACAAGATAGGCAGGTGAAAACTAATAAAGGAGGAGCTACAGTGTTGTGGAATAGGGGTCTGGTATGGAAAAAATCAAGTCCCGCTTCCTCGATGAGGTGGGATCACATGCCTGTGTTGGAAAGACGTTTCCCCTCACTTCCTATTTACAACCACAGCATGAAGACACAAGCCGTTCCAGGACTCACTTTTTTATTAGTTGGCTTCCAGACCTTGGGCAAGGTGATGGTCTTCTGTGAGTATGCGGTGGTAGGGTGGATAGACAGAACTGTCTATCACAAGAAGTCATCTTGTTTTCTAAAATAATAATGGTCCCACATGTCAAATGGCTTGCCAAAAATGTGCCAGCTTTTTTTTTTCCCCCCAACTCCTTCTTGTCAGCACTTCCTTAGACTCAACATCTGAAGAGGAGAAAACTGAGTCTGGCTCAGCCTTACACATCACCAGCAAAATTGTCAACATGCTACAACACTTAGATCTTACAAGGGGAGCTGGAAAAAAGAAAAAGATGGCTTTTTAAAAAAAATTTTAATTCACTTTTGTCAATGTATAGGGCATTCTACTAACACAAGGGAACCTATAAATTTACCTCAGAATCCAGCTGAAAAGTTACATTTGAGTGCACATATGCGATATTCAGTAAGTAAATAATACAGCAAATAAGTTACTGAATTAACAGAAAGACATCTAGAATTTGTTAGACTCCAACAATCATGATAGAGTATGTTAAAAATCTTTTTGCCAAAAACACATCAGTTCACAAATTCAAAATTCCTCCGATTCTCATTTCTCCTGAGCTGTCTTCATCTCTTACTCTTTAGCTCTCTCTGAACGATATGGATTTTCTGACCACATATATATTCATCTCTCCCTCCCTGCCTGTCTCTGTCTGTGGAAAATCAACAACAACCTAACAGTATGACAAAAAAATTCATGGCATTGACATTCCTGGGAGAGCACAAAACCAAAAGTTTGGCCCCTCATTTTGACACTTAATGGATTTTGTGTCCCAGAATAAGTTACTTCATTTCCTTGAGCATCAGTTTGCTCTTGTGCACAGTAAAGTCTCATGATGTATGTATATACTTATTTTTCTTTCTCCAGACAGGGCTTTCTGTCACCAAAACTCTGAAGTCACATATCCTCAATTCTGTCTTTCAGGCAGATTTTTGCATAACCATCATTAGTTTTATTTTAATGAAGGCAAATATATAAGGTTTACATGAGGTCATTTGGTAGGTGCCCTCCTTGTTAGGGGTTGTTGATTATCCCCCTGAGATCTGTACTTCCTCTTCCCAGTTTCTGGTGAGACATGTGATCACTTGCATGAAGACATTTCCCAACTTTCCTTTCTGCTTTTGTCACATGTATAGGCTTTGACCAATGAGATTCATTTACTGTGTTACTGTGGTCTGGGCTGTAGGGATAAAACAGTGAATAAAATAAAAGTTTCAATAATCCATGCCCCATACCTCCAGATTGAGTTTATAATCAACCAGAAGGAAATAGACAAGTTAGAAATATATTATGTCAGGTGATAACAAATGCTATGTAGAACTTACTGACCAACAGCTCCAGCTTCACGGCATGGATTATGAGTTCTCCCTGGATTAGCCTCAGTTCCCAGCCTCAGTCCCCAGCCTTGTCTCTACAGATCTTCACTCACATTACCCTCCAGACACAATGATATGCCTGCTATTGTTTTATACTCACCCGTTATGTCTTTACACTTTAGCTCCTGCTAACCCCCTGCCTAGCTTGGCAGCCTACTGTCCCAACTGAGCCTATAGAGCTCTGTTATTTTCTATGTAAGAGTTCACATACAACTGGAATGTGACCTCCCCCAGATATAGGTTTTCTGGATAATATCATTATTCATGTATACTACCTGTAATGTGCTGAATGGTGGAAACTGGAAACTCTCCATATCCTGGAATTTGTGAATGTGAGACCTTATTTGGAAAAAAGAGTCTTTGCAGATGTAATTTAGTTAAGAATCTTGAGATGAGACCCTCTTGGTGTATCTCGGTAGGCATTAATCCAATAACAAGTGTCTCTACATAAGACACACAGAAGAGAGACAGATAGAAAAGAGAAAAGGCCATTTGAAGAGGGAGGCAGAGACTGGTGTTACATAGCCTCCAGTGAAGGAACACCTGGAGTCCCCAGACCCTCAGAGAGGCAAGCAAGCATTCTCCTTCAGAGCCTTTGAGAAAACCAGCTCCCTGCTGACACCTTGATTTCAGTCTTCTAACCTCCAGAATTGTGAGAAAATGAGTTTCTGTTGTCTTAAGACAGCAAGTTTGTGATAATTTGTTACAGCAGCCCTAGGAAACTTGCTTTTAGAACTGCATATAAAAAATTGCCTTCCAAACCTATTATTTGTTTGTGGCTGTCTCCCCCATGTAATAGAGTGAAGCTGCTGGCGAGGAAGAAACATCTTGTAGGAACCCATCACCCTGTACCCAGCTCAACGCATGAAGGATGCATGGTTTGTATTTGTGAAGTAAGTGGAAGAATGGGTAAATAAATAAGAACTAAACATTTCAACGTCTTGACGGCATAGCCCCAAGAAACAAAACTTGTTTTGGTTTCTGAAAGATGTATGTATATAAATGCAGGTTTCCCCCAGCCTCTGCCCACCCCCGCTGTCAGTGTGGTCCTGAGCACTCTGGTTCCTGCTGGGTTTTCTTTAGCATCATAGCAAATTGAAGGAAATTAGATGTTCATGCTTTTCCTTGCTTCCTGGGGTTTAACCTTCCTTTCATGAAGTCTTTCCTGGCTCTCACAGCAAGGCAGGGCCTGTGGACTCCCTAAAAGTGTTGCATTCAACACCGTGTGGGACCACAATCTCGACAGCTCTTCTGTACCTCTTTTCTTTCCTTTTTTTTTTCTTTTTTTCTTTTTTCTTTTGTTTTTTAAAGCTGAATGCAAATGTTCAGTTTTGGCATAAATTCAGTGTGAAGATGCATGTATACTTGTTTTAAGGTGTTTTTCCAATTGTGGGACATTTTCGCTGCACAACACAAGGGACTTTGAATCACACCTCGAGTACCCAGCCATGGGGTTTCACAATTAAGTTCTTCACCTATCAACTCTAATTGGCTCAGACTGACACACTCATTGTGGTATTCCTTTGGTTGGATGTTCTCTGAAACCTCATTTCCTTCCATTTGAAACACCACACTCAAAGATTAGGGGACAACTGAACACGTAAAAGAAACCTGTCCATCATTTTTCAGCTTCTGGCAAGGGGGTAGTGAACAGAGTCCAGAGTTCTCGTTCAACTTGTCCTGTGGTTTGCCATCTCACCGTGGGCTTATACCACCTCTTGGTCTTTCTAGGTCATCCACACAATTCATTCAGTTAGCACTACATTGTGACCTTTCTGCACATCCAGGCGCTGTCCCATCCAGGTGCTGGGGACACAGCCATGAACGAAACAGAAATGATCCCAGCTGTCATGGGGTTTAAATTCTCATAGGAAGCCGTAGTAAAACAATGAATTGAACATCACAGTAGATATGAGGTTTTACACATATTCTCCCCATGAGAGGAGGGGCTCAGAGAAGATACAATGTGTGTGAATCCACTTTGTAAATTGCAAAAATATAAAACCAACTAGAATAAGTGATTTTTTTTTTTTCCATCCTCTTGTCGGGTCTGGGTTCCCCACCAAGGCTTCCTTATTGATATTACTGAGATTGGTTCACCAGTGTTTTATAAAGAACGGAAAGAGAGAAGCCCAAATCCAATGTTTTTCTCCTTAGCAATTTCAGCAAGGGCTTTCCAGACATGCTGCATCTAATAGCAGGGTGTGCCTGGCATCTGTAGTTTCCATGGTTGAGTCGGTGGAATAAGAACTACTATCGTTGGCTCCTGTTTTGTATCTATTTATTTCAGTTGGAGCATAACACTATTTGAAAGACAGGATTGGAAGTCACTGGGAGGCTTCTGTTTTTTGTTTTTTTGTGGGGATTTTTGCACTGCCTATCTGTACTAAACTTAACTAAAAACTAGTAAGCATTAATTTCTGGGCTATTGCTTTTTGTAGATGATACAAAAATGGGGTAAAAAGGCATAGGTTAAATTCTCCCTACATTACATTAAAGGGAGATGATTTTTGACTGAAGATTAATTTGGGGATTAACATATGAGGGGGGACTGGCCACACCTACGAATGACCAGAAAGGCGAAGGAGAAACAGCATAGTCGATATAATTCATAAGTCAAAAAAACAGAACAAACAATCTGAACACTTGAAAGGCTGCATGCAAATTTATGGTAATTTGTGTCATCAATATCCTGAAATGGGAGACAGCATGATAAAGTGGAAATAGTTTACTTGTGGAATCAGACAAAGGTAACATTGTAATTTTCCCATCTGAAAAATAATAGTAGTTCACATGTACTAGACACCACTTTTAGCATTTCACACTCATTGTCTTGATTTAGGCTCACCTCCTCTCTGTGAGGTAGATACGATGCATAGGATTACATTTATGATTAATGGAAAAGATACGAAAAGCTTCTATGAAAGCACAACACAAATTGTGTTAAAACATCATTATTAAGGTTTTCAAGACAGAACTCTGCTTAAATCTAAGCCTGCCGCTTCTTGCATATGTGATTTTTAGGGGACTACATGTTTAATCTTTGAAAGCCTCCATTACCTCTCCATGATAGGGTTGTCACGGTTATTAAACAGTATAACACAGAATAATTCCTGGAACATGGAAAGTGATTAATAGAAGTGACTTCCCCCAACAGCAATCCGAACGTGGTGGACTGGACAGCATTTATTCTCCCATACTCCCAAGGCTGATCTAGAGCAGTGATGACTGACAGAGATAGAATGTGAGACACAAATATAATTTAAAATTTTGACTGATCACATTGAAAAAGCCAAAAGAAACAGGTCTAATTAATATAAATAAGATATTTGATTCAACCCAATGGATCCAAAATATGATTGCAATCTGAAACCAATATAAAATTATTAATGAGCTGTTTTATATTTTTTGTGACTAGGTGTTTGAAGTATGGGGTATATTCTATACTTGCTGCACATCTAAATTTGGACACTAAATTTTCATTGAAAATACTTGATCTGTATTTAGAGTTCATAAAATTTACTGTTGCCAATATAGAGTCACAAAACCAAATTTTTTCTTGTAAGTTTTCCAGTAACTGAATTGAGTTGCAGTTTTAAAATTTAACTTATTTAATTTTTTAAATAAAAGTTAAAATTTCAGTTCCCTGGGGACACTAACCATATCTCATGTGCTGGATAACCATGTATGACCAGTGGCAACACCATCAGATAGAATGGTTCTTCATCCCTCTTTGTAATTAGCCAGGAGTGGGAGTATAATGGGAACTTTCTGTTCCCTCAGCCCCAAGGAACCTCTGGATTAGTCCTCTTAGTTTGAGTCTAGAGTTGTGAGTGTCACTGGAACTCCAACATAGAACATGAAAATAATGCCCATTTTGTGTGAGGTTCTTGAGTTTAGGGCTGACATTGAAAATAATTCTGGATCTTGCTAGGTCAATACTGATAAGAAAGCTCCAGGCTGAAGGAAGCCTGACCAAAATTCAAGAGACTCTGTTGGAAACAGATAGACTCAGTTATTCTGCCAATTATACTTCTGCGTTGATGCCTGATGTCCATTTGCTGGGCTGATTCCCAAAAATTTGGTTGGTAAGAAATAAGGGAATGGCCAGAGTCCTGAAACAGAGAATACAAGATGGGTGGAAATTGAGGGGTTTTTTTGTTTGTTTGTTTGTTTTGCTTTTTATTTAATTTTTTTTAAGATTTTATTTATTTATTTGATAGACAGAGATCACAAGTAGTCAGAGAGGGAGAAGAGGAAGCAGGCTCCCTGCTGAGAAGAGAGCCTGATGTGAGGCTCAATCCCAGGACCCTGAGATTATGACCTGAGCCGAAGGCAGAGCCTTTAACCCACTGAGCCACCCAGGTGCCCCTTGTTTTTTTTTAACTCTAATTTTTAAGAGTTTAAGAGAAGA
The DNA here is from genome assembly GCF_011764305.1 of Mustela putorius furo. Lineage (NCBI taxonomy): Eukaryota > Metazoa > Chordata > Mammalia > Carnivora > Mustelidae > Mustela > Mustela putorius. The sequence continues at coordinate 7,703,928 of NW_025421481.1, forward strand.
GGGAATCAACGAATTCTGGGAGGGTAACAGGATTTCTTCTCTAGGACAGTGGCAAGATTTTATTTGAAATACTCCACTGGCTTTGGCCCTTCTTACACTAACTAGTGGGTGGAAGTGTAAAAGAAAGCTAGTTCAGAGAAAGAGTTTCCAGCTGGGATAAATGAAAAGATCTGCGACTTGGAATAAAGGAGCCTACGGAGGTCACAGTCATCCTGAGCAAACATGTCACAGGTGTAATCATAGAGCATTGATGTTAAGTATTCAACATCAGACAGGCACTGTGATTAGAGTAATAATATTCAGTGCTTCTGTTTGACCCCCCAAAAAAGGCATAATATTAATAAATCTCTACAGTAAATAATGAGACCTAATAACAAAAAGAAGTAAGACAGCCACTCTGATACAGTATCAGAGTATGGAATACAGCCCACTGTATACAGGCACCACCAGGGGGGTCAAATTAAAATTCTCCCCTTAGACATTTTCATGACAACTTTAGAAAATATGTGGTTGGCGTATGTGTGATGTATTCCTAAATTGAATCTTCAAGTTATTCAAATTCATATGAGCTTTTGTAGATTGTTGCCACTTGGTGGATCTTTTATTAAGTGCTGAGGTCTCTTTTCTCTCAATGCTTGTCTGTGGTGCAAAGGCTCAGTGGTTTGCCCAAGACCAAACATGGAGTTCATGGAGGATCTGAGTCAGGTCTTCTAAATGTCTCCTTTATCCCGTGCTTTCCCATTAAAGAAAACTTGTGCTTTCTACAATGAAATGTGTATACATTCAAAAATAGGGGAAAATCCAAAATTTCTACCAGAACAGATTTGAAATGTGCCTGGTGTTCACAGAAAATTTCCTGTGAATGTATACTCCCAAGTTATTCTAGATATGTATTCTAGAAACATGATTATAATTTAAAAGTCCTCATATATTACCATTAATACATAATAACTTCATAATCTGTCTTAATTAGGGCAGCATGGGTGCTGAAATTAGGGTGTAATGAAAAGAGATTAAACTCTACCACTTAGTAACTGGGCAATCTCTCTGAAACTCACACTTCAAGGTGAGTAATCTTGTTTTTCCAAAACGTTCCTTTAAATTTTTTTTCTATAGTAGTTATCAATATCTAGTGTACTATAGAATTTATTTTTTGTTTACTGTTCTTATTCATAAGAATAAGAACCAATAAAATGGTTTTATTCCAGTATAATTAACAAGCAGTGTTATATTAGTTTCAGGTGTACAATATAAAGATTCAAAACCCTATCCATTGCTCAGTGCTCATCAAGAATAGTGTACTCTTAACCTCCTCCACCTGTTTCACCCATCCTCCACCCACCTTCCCCCTTGTAACCATCTGTTTATTCTTTGTATTTAAGTCTTTGTTTTTTCCTCTTTTTTCCTTTGTTGATTTGTTTTGTTTCTTAAATTCCACATATGAGCAAAGTCCTATGTGTTTGTCTTTCTCTGACTGACTTATTTCACTTAGTATAATACCTTCTAGATCCATTCATGTTATCACAAATGGCGAGATTTATTTTTTTTAATGGCTGAATAATGTTCCACTGTATTTGTGTATATATATCATACATCATCTTTATCCATTCATTGATGGACACTTAGGCTTCTTCCATATCTTGGCTATTGTAAATAAGGCTGCGGTAAGCATAGGGGTGCATATGTCCTTTCATATTAGTGTTTGCATTTTCTTTGGGTAAATACCCAATAGTAGAAATATTGGATCATAGGATAATTGTATTTTTAGGTTTTTGTGGAACCCTCACACTGTTTTCTAGGGTGGCTGCGTCAGTTTGCATTCCCACCAACAGTGCATGAAGGCTCCTTTTTCTCCACATCCTCCCCAATACTTATTTCTGCCTCAAAAAAAAATTTAAACTCAGCAAGAACATTTATTTTCTGAGTGCTTGTGCTAAGCACTGTTTATGTGAAATATATGATCTGTATTCAGACTTCTAAAACATAACAGTTGAAAAAGTAGATTCACACACACAAGTTGTTCCAAATATGTTGAAAACATGTTGAATTTAATGAAAGAGTTGGGTTTCTTCTTAGCAAAGTTTCAGAGTTGGAGAGCAAGTTGACCCTCTGGGAGTTCCCTGATGCTGTGTGGAGAATGTGGTGGGGGTGAAGACAACTTTGGTGATGTAGAAAACCTCCTTTTCTATCTTTCCTTGGGCATCTCTGATGTCACAGCAGGACAGCTGTGTCCTCATTGGCCTGAGAGATGATGGGGCTTGAGGAAGAAGTGGGGAGGACATAATCACAAAAGATTAGGAACCATGAGACAGGACACTGGCATAGAAGAGGAGCTGGGAGTCGGTGTCTAGAGGGGAGAAGCTCCAAGCTGCATAACATATGAGAGATTTGAGAGACAAAAGAAAATAAAAAAGGAGAGACTTTAAATTCTTGGGCTTTAGGTTACAAATTGAGTCTTTTCGTCTTTGAGGGAAGAAAGATTGGAATTCCCATTCAGCTAGTTGGGTGGGTCTTTTTTCCATCTTTGGAGATAATACCTGCAATAAGATGGTATGAGGAGTAAGTTACTTTTCTCTACCTTTTTCTACCAGTCTCCTTCATGAAGGCCCTGCCCCATAACTGTGGACTCAAAAGTATCTTCTACTGGCTGTTGTCCACCTATTTATAACACTCAAAAACTGATTTCTTTGCAATTGTGATTGTGAGCTTCTTGTGGCCAGTGCTGTGTCTTTTTTGTCTTTATGCCTTCAGTACGGGGCATACGGTCTGTTACATCCTGTGTGGACGTGTTTCGTAAGTATAGTAATGAATACATGAATGAATGTGAATGAGAAGCACTAATGTAATAAATGAGCATTCCCATTCCTGGTCTATCTTCCAATTAAAGCCTAAATGCTGAAGCTTTTCCAATAATTTCTTAAAACTCTAGTTTACTTAATTAAATTGATGAATTATAATCAATTCATGCACATCATCAGCAGATATTTACTAAACCCCTACTCTACTCTGTCTCTGTGGGGATGACAGCCATTGAAGTAGGACGAATAATTCCCCCCACCCCCACCCCATGATGCTCGCATTCTGATCCCCAGAGCCTGTGAATATGTTACTTTACAGGGTAAAAGAGACTTTGAAAATGTGATTACATTAAGGATTTTGTGGAGGGGAGATTATCCTGTATTATCTAGGTGAGCCTGGTGTAATCACAAGGATGCACATGAGGAAGAAGCTGGAGGTCAGAGAAGACAGAAGATGCTACATGCTGCCTTTGAAGATGAAGAAAAGGGACTGTGAGTCAGAGAAAGCAGACAACCTCCAGAAACTAGAAAAAAGCAGGAAAGTTATTCTCCCTAAGAGCCTCTGGAAGGAATGTAGGCCTGTGAACCTATTTTTAGACTTCTGACCTTCAGAACTGTACGTTAATACATTTGTATTGTTTGAAGCTGCTAAATTTATGATGACTTGTTATAGCAGCTCTAAGAAACTCATACAGCCATAGAAGGAAATTTCTGAAATTTACAAATTTAATTTTGTCATGCACATTTTAAATATGATGGCCTCCTTTCTTGCTGAAAAATAAGGCAAGTTTAGACATGTTTTTAGGGATAATATAGGGCAAATAGACATACTGAGTGGTCAAATATAAATATGCTATATAATATAACACACCTCTCAAACACAGAGCAGGTCTTGTGAGTCAATAAGAGATCTGCAAGTTCTGCTCTTTCTAAAACTGTAAATTTAAATGAAATTCCAGTACTCTGCTAGAACATGATAGAACCTAGCAGATTTTTATATTTTTATACATGGACCTTCTAAGAACAGTTAGATATTTTTGAAGTTAAAAGTAAAATCAGCCTGATGAGGTCAGTAGGGCTGCCATGTTTAAAATTATGTATAAGACCCCCAAAGTTCAGAGGAAGCTGACTGATTTGATCTGTTCTTATTACTGGTAACCATAGAAGTATTTCTACTGTGAGAACATCCTTTTATGAAGCAGAAACAAGATTGTCTTATTACCTCTTTTAATCGCAGAGCTTAGATTTGTCCCATACCATTTTCTTGACTTGAGGGTCACTTTTCAACACAGGAGCACAGCTGTATGAGAAGACTCTTTGTTTGGAAATACAAAAATGGCTTAGCTTCCTATTATATCTCAGTTTCATTATGGGACAATTTTAGACTGACCCAGGCTGTATGACTCACTAATGTCCAATCATCATGTGCAGTGGAGGTAGCAGTACTAAGAACCAGCCTTTCCTTCAACTGGAAAATTTGCAGACAAATGTTTATTTTATGAGGATGCTTCCTCTTCCCCATTGATCTTATGGCATATAACTAATGCTGGTGGAATTGCAGCCCTAAAGGCAATATCCAGAAACCACTTACATTTCCTGTTTCATTATTTACTGTGGGTACATGCATAGCATTATTTACTTGCACGCACATTTCATAGATAATTGCCCCATTGTAAATTCCTAAGTCACGAAATGGCCATATATTTAAATTGTATGTTCCTCTCATCCACAAAAGAATTATGTGTAAGTGTTCACCTTTAGAGCCAGTAGATGCAAACACAGCCTGGAAAAACTCTTTGATAAGTGTCTCTGATCCAAATGAGGAACCGATACACCATCATTGTTGCTCTCAAAACACACGTGATGTGTCCTGCTGCAGAGACTCTACAAGGTAATGCCTGGCTTTGCAGTTTTTCTTTAGAACTCATTTTCCTTCTAAACTCATAATCTTACAGTTTATGGATATGTCTGAAGATTTTCCTTCACCTCTCAGTAATAATGGCTGGCATTATCACAGATGCATAGTCATTATGGTTTCCATTTTTTGAATGCTTACTATGTATCAAGATCTATACACCTTTTTTCTTTGTCAAACTCTGCAAAATACTGTGAGGTGGATACTATCAAACTCATTTTACAGATCATGAAATGATAGCTTATAGAAATGCAGCATCTTGGGGTGCCTGGGTGGCTCTGATGTTTAAGTGTCTGCTTTCAACTCAGTTCAAGATCCCAGGGTCTCAGGATTGAAGCCCACATAGGGCTCCTTGCTCAGTGGGGAGTCTCCTTCTCCCTCTGCCCCTCCCCCCACTTGTGCTCCCTCTCTTTCTCTCCCTCTCAAATAAATAAATAAAATTTAAAAAAAAAAAAAAAAAAAGAAGTGCAGCATCTTGCTTAAGGCCATAAGGTTAAATCATAGTTTAGGGTCACCTTGACTGCACATTGCCTTTCACCAAATTCATAACACAAAATAAATAATGAATGGATGGCTAACTTGAACACTATCTATACAGGGGCACCTGGGTAACTCAGTTGGTTAAGTGTCCGACTCTTGATTTCAGCTTGGGTCTGGATCTCAGGGTTGTGATATCAAGCTGGGCATAAGCCTGCTTAAGATTTTCTCTCTCCCTCTCCTTTTGCCCCTCCCCACCACTCATGTTCTCTCTCTCCTATTCTCAAAAAAAAGGGGGGGGGGAATCTACCTATCATCTACTTATACAACTTTTAAAATAGGAATAAATATTTATATGAAAAACAATAGAATAATTCAATGCATGCTCTCTCTTTCTCTAAAAAAAAAAAAAAAAAGAAGAAAAAATTCTACCTATACAACCTTTAGAATAGGAATACATATTTCATATGAAATAGAATACTATTTATTTCTATTTCATATGAAATATGTATTCCTATTAGAATATAGAATAGAAATAGAATATAGAATATAGAAATAGAATATACAATAGAATAATTCCATGTTGGAACACTGAGTCCACTAGCATGTCCTTAATATGCAATAATTTAGACAACCCAGAGCTAAGAGTTATCTGTTGAAGACCAATACAATCTTTGTCAAATATCTGCTGCAGTCTAGTGCAATGTCTTTTCTGGATAGGAAGGTTGGAAAAAGCTGGGCAGGAACAAGCAGAAGGGTTTGACATTCAGGGTGTGATTCCTTACTAAACTTCTTAAAGTGAACACTTATAGATCTTTCGCTCTGTGGGCAAGTGATCAAGCTGGCAGGGTAGAATGGCTAGCCTCATGAGGATATGACCAGCACAGTTATACAGAACCCTATACTCAGATGGGGGCCCCACGTTGGTGTTTAATGCTTTTTGTTTACCATTTTGAAATTCTTAATAATTTTATCTTTGCATTTGTGTTTTGTAACTGAGGTCTGATGACAATGGAGCAAAAGCTGGGGCTTGGAGTCTTAGCTCACAAACAGGCTCATCTACCCCAGACTGGATTTTGACTGTTGACCCCTCTACCTTGGGGGTGGGGTTAGGGGGCTTTGGTGTAGATACAAGCAGAGTCAGGGTCCAGAGAATGCCCCATGTGCTGAATTACGGATTAAGGTGTGCCCTTAACTTTTGAGTATCCTCATGAGAATGAGAATGAGAGTTTAAATAACAAATTAAGAACATACTATGATAGTTCAAGACAGACTACAAAAGGAAGGCACTATCTTTTTACTTGAATTTTTTAAAAAAAGATTTTGTTTATTTGACAGAGAGAGTGAGACCATGAGCAAGGAGAGAGGGACAAGCAGACTCCCAGTTGAACAGGGACCCTGACTTGGGCTCCATCCCAGGACCCTGAGATCATGACCTGAGCTGAAGGCAGATGCTTAACTGACTGAGCCACCCAGACACCCCTCTTCACCTGGTTTTTATTCAGAGGCATCACATTTTCATTTTTTATCATGTCCAACAAATTATGTAGCTATTTCTGAAGGATAATTTGGATCTTTTGGAGGGAAAATAAGGCTGCCAAAGCTTACTGAATGGCTTGTTTTTATAACCTTGTGAGTCCTTTTCCCTTTGTTTGTTTTTAGAGATTGTCTAGGTATGCATCACTCCTCATTTCTTTCCTGGACAATTTGATAGGAACTTATTATATTTCCAACCTCTTTTGTAGTGATTTCTGGCCAATGAAATGTGGCTCAAGTGTGACCTGGCCATGAGAAGTCTGACATGATCCTTCTCATCCTTTCTTTTCACTCCAGGTCTGGCTGGGCACAAAGGTTCCAGAGAACCCTGGAGATGGGATTACCACTAGACGGAATGAGCTAGGACTTCCTAAATCACTCCCTGGAAATTTGCCTACCAACTGTGATGAAATACACATTTATTGTATTAAGCCATTAAGAACTTGGTGTTAATTAACCCAATTAATAATATTTTTCAGTGAAAGACATTTGTCTTATACAGGGTCTGCAAGCTACAGCCCCTCAAGCCAAATTGGCCCACCACCTGTTTTTGTAAGTAAAGATTTATTATTAGGAATATAACCATGTCCATTTGTTTATGAATAGTCCATGTCTGCTTTTATGCTACAATAGTAGAGTTGAATAGTGTGACAGAAACAATATGCTCCACAAACCCTAAGGTATTTACTATCTGGCCCATTATTTAAAATATCTACAAACTGTTGGTCTGATGAGTAACTGAAGGGATGGTTGTACTGACTTTCATCAATGCCTCTATGCTGACTTATATAAAGCTATTTAACATAAATAATGATTTATTCTGGTTAATATGATTTTAATTCTTGCCCTCCTGGTTCTACCACTGAGGTAAAGTTGTTATGAGATTAAAACCAAGTAGATTTTGCTATTGTGCTGTAGATCATGATAATGATAATAATTAACACTACTAATAATTAAAATGATAACTGCTGAACATTCATTGAGCTATATATAGCCAGTGTGTTATACATTATATGTGCATTATCTGATTTAATTCTCACAACACCTTATATGATAGAAATTATCATGCTATTCTACTGATAAAGAAACTGAAGCACAGAAAAGTTAATGACTTGCCTAATATCACTTGGGCAATTGGAAAGCCTGGATTGGTACAATTACTGTGAGTCCTGGAGGTCCAGGGGCAGGAGAGGACAGAATTCTCACATAATTACCACATAATTCCTAACATAATTCCTACACAATTACCAAAAGCATCTCTTCTTGGGCCACTGAGAACTTATTTTTCAGATCTGTAAATGAATAAAAAGAATTTTAAACTCCCAAAGATGCAGAGGACATACAACGCCATCTGAGAATGTCAGCAATTCTGCAAGACAAAACGTCAGTGGCAGGTAGGGACAAATTTATTTGCACAGAGAAAACAGAAACCTTCCTACTCTCAAGGGAGAATGTCAAAGAAGAAACCTCTGTCACCAAATTCCCAGAAAGGCTCAGGAATTAGAGATACTAGGTACCTCTAAAAGTAGGGGTTAAAAATGAGACTGAAAAATTTGAAGAGTGCTTATAAGAGAGTTACTTAGACCCACCCCCCCAGATTTACTTTCTCACTCCAACAACCAGGTGACTACCATCTCCTACCCAGTCAGGAAACTTTTAACCATAGAAGTTCAGTTCTCAGTGATGTAGACATAGTGGAGTTGGTGAAGGAAGGAGTTGGAACAGAGATCCAGTGAATATATATTCAATGGTGAGAACAGCAACACCTTCCAAAGATCTGCTTACAGAATCCTGGTTATAAGGATTATACCTCCCGGGAAAAAGGACTCCTCTTTGTAGAAACAGGAGTCCTCTTTGTAGAAACAGACTGGCCCCTAAATAAAAACTAATAGAAATTGACATTACAGGCTCACCCAACACCACTCCTAGTAACCTTACAGTGAAATCCACTAACCCCCAAACTGGCTTATGAATGTATACATTTTAGTGCTTCACTTTTAAATATGAACAAGTAGTTAATAATTAGCAGATTTTGAGGAAATTATCTATAGAAAGATATCAAAACAGAGAAGCAGACTAAAAGGTGATTTAAAGGAAATAAGAAAATGTAGAGCGTATAACAAAAACTGTAAATGATTTGCTTAAATAAATGAAAGAACATGATGCTCTTAAAAAATACAAAAATGAGAAAGCGCTACTGGACATTTAAAATAAATTAGCATAGCACTTAAAAAAATCAATAGAGAGGTTGAAGACAAAGTTAAGAAAATCTCCTAAGAAGAGCAAACACAAATGAAAATTGTAGATAAAATGCAGCAGAGGGGCACCTGGGTGGCTCAGTGGGTTAAGCCTCTGCCTCCTGCTCAGGTCATGATCTCAGGGTCCTGGGATCAAGTCCTGCATCGGGCTCTCTGCTCAACAGGGAGCCTGCTTCCTCCTCTCTCTCTGCCTGCCTTTCTGCCTACTTCTGATCTCTCTCTGCCAAATAAATAAATAAATAAATAATTTTTAAAAAAATGTAGCAGAATTCCTAAGAATTAAAACAAAATACAAATTAATAGGCTCAACTTTTTGTCAATAGGAGTTTTAAAATGAGAAAACAGAAATGAACAGAAAAAAATGATGCACATTTCCAGGAATTGAAGGACATGTGTACACTTACTGAAAGAGCCACCTGAATGTCCATCACAGAGAATGGGATATAGTATACATGAAGGCATGTTATCATAGTTCCACAACCCGGGAGACTAAAACGATCAGGAATGAGAATAGACTTGGACTTCACACTAGCAACATAATAGGCTAGAAAAAGTGAGGAACACTTTCAAAGAGGAACACTTTCTTTTCAAAGAGAAAATGATTTCCAACCTGTACTCCAAAGAAGTACTTCATATGTATCTTTTTTTTTTTTCCCAGAAAGCTACTGGAGATATGTCCATAAAAATAAGGGATTAAATCAAGAATGAGTCAGCTATGGAATTCAGGCAAGTAGGGATCCAACCCAAGAGACAGGGACAAGAGGAATTCTCAGGATAGTACTAGGGTAGTAGGCTTAGAAATAAATTGGTTCAAAAAAGGAACACCATAGTAGCATTATTCATAATAACCCAAATTGGACACAACCCACATGTCACCACCAGTAGAAAGAACAAATAAATAGTGGCATAATATGCAATAATATAGCAATGTGACAGTGAAACATGACCATGAAAATGAAGAGACTACAGATACAAGCCACAACCTGGATGAGTCTGTTGGGTGAAAAATATAGATACAAAAGAATACAATGTATGGTTTCACATACATAAACTGGAAACTGGGCCAAATTAACCATGATAGTAGATGTCAGAGTAGGGGACACTTTTTTGGTTGGTATGAGGGTGTGACTAATACAAAGATCAAGGGAGACTTTTGATGAGGTGGGGTGGGAGGAGCTGGTAATGTTCTTTTTTTGAGCTGGATGGTGGCTGCATGGTTTTGTTTGCTTTGTAAAAATTTACTGATTACAATTTGTATACTTTTCTTTGTGTATGTAATCTTTACAACGAAATGTCTACTTTAAAAAATAACACAGAGGCATGTTTACAGTAAGATTCCAGATTTACTGAAAAAATGTAGACATTTCAAAATTTTTAAATAATGTAAGGATAATATAGCAAAATGTTGATAATATTTACCTCTTGGACGTAGGATTATTGAATGCATTTTATTCTTTGTGAATTTATATACTTTTCTCTGTTCTCTATGACACATAAGTATTAATTGGTTATTCAGAAAATGCTGAAACAAAAATAACAACTTTGAGATACTATCTTTCCCTTATTCTATTGTAGAAGATTAAAAAAATGCAAGAGCATAAGGAATGGTCATCCTCCTACCCTGTAGGTAAAAGTAATAAACTGAGGCATGTATGATTAATAAAATATGTCCACATTACACCAAATTAATTCCACCCCTAAGAATTTGTTCCAAGACAACAAATGGACACATATGTTAAGATTTTAATATGAGGATGTTAATTTTAACTGTTTCTATGGGTTAAAATGGAAACAATTGAAATGTCTATTAATAGGACATTGATTCAATGAATTATGATATATACTCAAATGAAATGCTATATAATCACTGAAAATGAAGACCTGGATCTATATATATTATGCTTTTGGGTTATAGAACAATATGTATGGTTTGATCACATTTTAATGATTATAATAAATATACGTACATACACTTGAGATAGAGCAATAGTGGCTATATCTGGATCATGACATTGTATGATTTTTACTTTCTCTGGTTGACTTCTCTTTTACAACTGTACTAGCCTCCCTGGCTGCTAAAACAAAACACTATAAACTAGATGACTTCAACAGCAGGCATTTATTTCTCAACAGTTCTGGCAGTTCTGGAAGCTGAGAAGTCTAAGATCAGAGTGATATGTTAAAAAAAAAAAAAAAAAAAGATTGGTTCATGGTGATCTGGCTTGTAGACAGCCACTGTGTCCTCACATGGAGAAGGAGAGAGAGAGAGAGCACAAGGGCTAGAAAGCAAGTTCTGGTCTCTCTTCCTCTTATGAAGACACTAATCCTGTCACTGAGGCTTCATCTACATGACCTCATCTACATGACCTACCTGCCAAAGGCCCTATCACCAAACACCATCACATTGCAGGTTAGAGTTTTAACATATGATATCTGCAGGACACAAGCATTCAGTCCATAACAAACAGCATGCAAACTTTTATAATGAAAATGAGTGACAAAGCTGTTTTTATTTTGGGGGGGGTGGAGCACAACTAGCAAAGAAAAAGTGAAACATGCATTGTGCCAGAGAATGACCATATTTTGTTCTAGTTTTCCTTTACCCTTGAATTCCTATCAGTATTTGTTGTGATTTTTAAGGTAGATTTGTCCTTCGCTAGTTATGCAGGCAAAAAGAACTGTCTTGAAGAAAGGTTTGTATTCCTTACCTACTTTTACTGGTGTCTAATCCATTGGCCTTGGAGTGGGAAACACCATAGGTGTTTGGTATCACAGCTTGGTATCTCATCAGCTGTGTCACAGTCTTTGAGCCTGATTCCTTCTGGACAAAATTTGGATGAGAGTACCTTTTCTACTTCTAGTCCTAAGTAGTTGAGAAAATGTAAGTTGTGTGCAATGAGGGCTTGCCCATATTATTATACCACCTTGAATCCACCTCCCACTCTCCCAATCTAGAATAGTCTTTTGGCTCAATGTCTTTTTGTTGAATGGATGAATGGCTGACCAAATGCAATCGTTCTGTAAACTCTAAAGTGCAAAAAACTTAGGTGTCGATTATGCAGTCATTAAAAATGATAACTCAGATCTGTCTTTATTAACATGAAACCAGTTTGGGTTATGGAACAGTTTGGGTATAGTATGATTATTAACATGTCCATTTTAGTTTGTAGAGATTATTACAGTATTCAAAATTATACTGGGAATGCTGGTGGGGGGGAAGTCCAGGGGTTTATGGGATGTTAGTTAGTAAAGCTATGATCTTATAAAGTTTTGTACATATTTAAAATTGAGTTTTCTGCTGGATTTTGTTATTATATAAATGGAAGAACAATATTTTTTTTCCAAACATGACTCATCCACAGAAATAGGGGTGTGATGGGGTATGAAATAACTTTATGGATAACAGTAAGTCTTTGTGGAATAAGATCCCAATCTTTTTATGAAAACATGGGGCATGCTTCTAGATGCTGATTAGCTCTATGCAGAAACTACAGAGAATGGTAAGTATTCTAGTCATCTATTCTAATTAAAATTTAAATTGAAATCTGGGTTCTAATGAAGAGAAGCTTAGTGCTGGTCCTGTGGGAACTCTTCAGAGGGTAAGAGAGAAAATGCACAAAGGCAAAAAGAGATTTCACACAGACATTTTCTTCCCATGTGTTTCATTTGAACATAAAATTTATATTTTATATAAGAACATGTCTTGCCTTGATGGAAGCCAGGCACTGTCCTTTTGACATGGACATTCTTAAAATTGTGTCACATCCCAATAGTGCAGACCCAACTATGTCATTGTGGACACATTGGCATTATCCGTCTGACACTATGTCTCAGGGAAATTAGGTGACAGCTCGGCTCTACCTGAGAACTGGATTCATTATTACCGATTTTGGGCATGTGATCTGGCTCAGACAGTGCTCAATGTCAAAGGTTGTTCTGTGTTGGAAAAAAAAAAAAAAGCTGTATTGCTGAAGGGATAATAAAAGAAGGATATAGCTTAAAATTCTATACAAATCTTTTTGGTTAACTTTAAAAAAGAACTTTGGATGTCAAATTATTTTATTTTTATTTATTTTATTTTAATGTCCCTTTGAGAGATATTTGTTAAAGACACACACACCCAGAAAATGTATTCAAAAAGATGACTTTTTCAAAACATTGACAAGAAACACAATGTATGGAATGAAAATGTTTCAAATGAGAAGTGTCAAAACGCTGATTTCTTATAGAGCAAGTTATTATCATCAACATACCACAAATACAAGAAATGGGAAAATGGAAAATCCCTCATAATTTTTGAAAAGATTTATATTCACACCACTTGGAAAAGACGTGATTTTAACAAGACCTTTGACCCAAATTCAACTGTGTTTTAAAACCTTGAATTGGGAGGCACCTGGGTGGCTCAGTGGGTTAAAGCCTCTGCCTTCAGCTCAGGTCATGATCCCAGGGTCCTGGGCTCTCTGCTCAGCAGGGAGCCTGCTTCCCTTCATCTCTCTCTGCCTGCCTCTCTGCCTACTTATGATCTCTGTCTGCCAAATAAATAAATAAAATCTTTAAAAAATAAATAAATAAAACCTTGAACTTCATTTGTTGCTAACACATGACACAAAGTGTGCCATCCCTGTCTTATTGTCTTATAGTATATTTCCCTGCATTTATTCTCTAAGGTTAATTGGGGAAGTGAAACTAATTCTCTATTCAGAATTCGTTCTTAGTCAAGAACAAAGGTATTTCACCTACTGGAAAATATGTGAAAGCAACAGTGGTTCTAGAAAGGTAATAAACACTGTATTGGGGCATCTTTCTCTGGCTGTAAGCGTGCTGCAGATGAATGTTAGCAGCTGTCTGTCGGACACCATGAGAGGAATGTTGCATGCCAGAGACGGAGCTTTAAGCTAATCTATCATCAACAATATGCACATCTCGTCCTGAACCTTTCTTGGTTACTATGCAGAGAAGGGGCTGGGAGAGGAATATCTCCCCAGCTACACTTAACGGAGGAGCATACTGGGAAAAAAAAATAGCACACAAAATAACAAGAGTAGATCTGACATAGACTGCCAGTGGAGTTTGATTAAAACGTACCAAAATTGTAATTTTTCCTTCCCTATTTAACTGTAAGACACAGTCAGTGTTGCTTAATGTCAATGCTGTTAATGAAGTTGTCAGACTTGTCACTTTCATTGAATACCAACCTCACTAAGAAACCGGTACTACAATTACCTCCAGCTCCATACGATTAAATTCATCAAAGAATGCCCAAGCTTTAGACTATACAGATTTTTTAAAGAATTTCTCTATGGCTTCAGAGTCTGAAACAACCCAACATGCCCCCTAAAAGACAGACACTTAAAATAATCATCAGCAAAGAGATTTATGTAGGACTTCTCCACCAAAGCGGGTCAACTGGGAAATGAATTTCATTCTCCATGAAAAAAAACCAGCCTCATTCACAGGTTTTGTGACACTTTTTGAGACCCTTGAGGATTCTAATATCTGTCTTCCCCATCCCTGCCATAGATGAAATAAAATCCCACCATTTTCCTTTGTTCATTCATTCTTTCACTCAAGAAATATTATTTCTGTAATATAAATAAATAAATTAATAAAAGAAAAATAAGGAGAATTTTATTTTATCCTACTGTATATTATATTTTATATTAAATTTATTAATATTTTAAATAAAAATCGTATTTCTGTATTATTATTGGACTAAGCATTGTAGGTGATAAAAAGAAAAGCAGATCTTTGAGAATTGGAAATTTTAGTAGGGTAGGAAGACACGTGCATAAGTAGCCAATATCCACGGTATGAAGTGGTGAGCCTTGCAAGGAAGATAAAGTATTATGGGCTGGAATTCAGGTGAGAAGATAAGATGAGGTTTGAGGCTGAGGTTGCATCTGAACTAGGCTTTCAAAAGCAGATAATATTTGAATATCAGTGCTACTTGCTGAGCTCTCTCCCTCAAAATCTCTGGCTCCTTCTTGATACTCAGTTTGAGATCAAATGTCATCCACTCAGAAATAGCTTTCCTTGAACACCCAGCGAAATGACACCCCTGCACACACACTCACTTTCTGCCACATCGCTCTGTTTTATGATCCTCAGAGCATTTACCACTCTCTGAAATTCTTGTGTTGATTTGTTCTGTTTTCATTTATTAGGAGAAAAGCTCCGTGAGAGTAGAGACCTCATCCCACTTGATGAATGTCATGTTCCCAGAGCCTAGAATAGGACTGGCCTCCAGGAAATGCTCAAATAATGTAAATGAATGAACTGAAGGAAAGAGAGCAGGCAAAGGAGCTGTCATGTATAGAGAAGAATGGAGGAAATAGTGCAGAAGCAACAGCACAGGGATGTGCACAGGGAACAGGAAAACAGGTGTAAGGTCATGGCAGAGGATGCATTCCAACAGGTGGATTGAGCAGAAGTTCAGAGTGCCAAATGCTGCTTTAAGAAACTTGGACTTTCTTCTGTTGTTAGCAGGCAGCCATAGCTTTTGGAAAGGGAAAGTCACTCAAAGGAAACATTGGTAAAGCTTACCCTTCCAGCTGTATCCAAAGTAAAGGGGCAGAGACTGAAGTCTGAAAGGATAGGGTACGATTTAATAGTTTCAGTGGGAAGAAATTAGATCTATTCCATTAGGCAAAGACCACGGAATGATAATTAATCTTCAGCTCCTGTGTGACTTACTGTCTCCAATCCTTCTCTCAGGAATTAAGTAAACATTATTCAGGTATTCATCATGAAAAGCTATGTTGGGGGCGCCTGGGTGGCTCAGTGGGTTAAGCCGCTGCCTTCGGCTCAGGTCATGATCTCAGGGTCCTGGGATCGAGTCCCGCATCGGGGTCTCTGCTCAGCGGGGAGCCTGCTTCCTCCTCTCTCTCTCTGCCTCTCTGCCTACTTGTGATCTCTCTCTGTCAAATGAATAAAATAAAATCTTTAAAAAAAAAAAAAAAGAAAAGCTATGTGATGGGGATGAGGAGAAAGAGAGAAAGGAAGGATGGTTTGAAGACATTTGTGTCCAAGGAGAACAGAGCTGGTTGGAGAGGCCTAGCTTGCATTGAGAAACATCCAAGCCCTGGGGCCTGCCAAGAGGGTAGAGTCTTGAAAACACCTCACATTGTTTCTACTTCTGGCGCTGTCTTCAAGCTGAGAAAACCCAACTTGGATTCTGGTACATTTTTCCATGTTTTATTCAGTCTTTAGGACAAATAAAATCACCTCCATACCGTATTAGCCACTGTCTGTGTACCATTACACCACATACTCTAAAATCTGCTTCTCACATTCTGGGGCCTCTTTATGAAGATCTGAATATGTAATGGACTGTGGGATCTGGAGCCAGACAACAGAGTTCAAATTTTGGCTCCAATGGAGTTGTCTGTCCTTGGACAACATATCTAAATGCCCCAAGCCTCAGTTTCCTCACTTGTAAAATTGTGAGGATAATAGTAGTGCCAAGGACACAGAACTTTCATGGAAATGACTACACTAAAACAGGTCAAGTACTCAGAGGAGTACCAGACACAAAAAAGCACTTATCAGGAAAACTTATCTGTTATTATTGACATTATTCTTGTGATTGTTGCTTCTTGTGGCATTTATAGCATTGAATGCTGTACTCAGTGCATGCTTACCATTGTTCATTAATATTAATGGAAAAAGTATGGCTTTTGTTTATGTTCTCAGGTTATAACGATACATCCTACTGAGCCAAGCATTTGTCAATCTCCATAATGTCAGGGGGTCATTTTAGATAAGGAATATCTTCAAAATTTTTTACTGCAAAATTACCAGGTCACTTTATTTTCCTGGAGAGACATGGTTCACTAGCTCAAGGGCATATCATCATTATTTCCATCTTCCTGCTAGTTGTTGTGCATTGAATACTCTTTGGGTACCAGACCATTGCTGTTTGACCCAAATAATTAATAAGCACATAATGTGCACTAAACACTATTCTAGGGCCTGGGAATATAACAGGGAACAAACCTGATACCTTACCCTCAAGGAGTTATTACTCTATAAATGTGGCTTCATTTAATCTTCCCCAAAGTGAGAATGCATTACCTCTTCCCTTTTAGTGATGTGAAGTTTGAGGCTCAGCATAGTTATTATTCTGTGAAAAATCATACAACTATTAGGTGGCTGACATAGGACTCAATTCAAAGTGTGTGTTCCTTCTAATATGCTACATCATTTCCTCAACATCTTGAATCTACAAAGTAACAAATATTCTTTTGTAAATGTCCATAGCTTAGATGAAGTGGAAGCACCTTTATTTGAAGTTTTGTCAAATTAACATTTGTGAGAGAGAGATAGAATATAAAACTAGGCTAAAGGCTTGATCTAGATAGAATTCCAATAAAACATTTCTAGGTATTTCTTAGCAAATATTTTTATCAATATACAAGCAATTTAGGTATTATTGAATATGAAAGTAGGCTGGCATTTCTTATTGTGATGGGAAGCCACAACCAAGAAGCTGAAACAAAGTGCAAGAGACCATATTGGTTCTCATAACTCAACCAGAGCAGGAGATGGTGGATTCGGGTGTGCCTGGATGCAGGTGCTCAAGGAATATCATCAGGGCTTGTCTTCATTACTTCTCTCTTTACTTTCTTTTCTCTTGGTCTCGTTTTCAGGCTGGAAGTTCTTCTTGTGGTTGGCTTGTTCTATCAGCTTGTAATATTACAGAAATGAGAGTCTCTTTTTAAAAAATATTTTATTTATTCATTTGACCGAGATCACAAGTAAGCAGAGAGGCAGGCAGAGAGGGGGGTGGGGGGGAAGTAGGCTCCCCGCTGAGCAGAGAGCCAGATGTGGGGCTCCATCCCAGGACCCTGAGATCATGACCTTAGCTGAAGGCAGAGGTTTAACCGAGTCACCCAGGCACCCCAAGAGTCTCTTTTCTTATAAGGAAGTCCTTAGAAAGACTCTGAACCAATGTGGGTCATGTGTCCACCAGATCTAAAGGGGATAGGGCACTCTGATTGTAGATCAGATATATCCGAACTTCATGGGCTCAGCTAGGTGTTTAAAGAATGCTAGGGATCTGAACATCCTCCAAAGAAAAGGACGCTGGAATAGCATTCATGCAGTATGGTTAGGAGAGTTCAAAGCTATGCAAGACGAAGGGCAAGCAAAGTGACAAGCAGTCCAGTGAAGCTCACCAAAAGAAAGCCACAGTTAATCATTGGAATAAAAGATGAATGTGGTCACTCTGGTACTTTCACTCTTTTGTCACAAGGTTTAAATTACTCATCTGAAACTTAAAACTGGAAAATTTATGTGGGATTAACATTTCACTGGAGTGATAAATAAATACTGGAAATAACCCTTCAAATATAAACATATGCTTCATCTGGGTTAGGCCATAAAACAGTTAGCTGTACTAAGAATATTTTTCTTTGCAAGTTGCTGGAAACTGAAACTTGCACCCTTGCAAATTTTCAATCTTCCCCAAAGCAAATCCTTTTCATGTATAAATTTATGATAGAACTGAAGAAAGTATCTAGGTGATAAATTTTATCCAACCTCCAGACTCAAGGCTTTTTCTTTCTCTTTTCCTATTTTTCCATCTCCCCCTGTCTGTGCTTTTCCTCCTCTCTGCCATTCTTTTCTCCCGCCTTATGCCAACACATTTGTCAATAGCCCTTGAACTGCTTAATTATGCCCAAGCCCTCACCATCATGCAGGTAGATTGTACAAAGAGAGCTAAACAGTTGCCACAGAATGATTTTCAATAAAAGGCCATATTGAGGTATGATTTTGCTAGAGAACTGATACTTGTGCTGATGGCAGTTTGCTCACATGTGCAGGAGAGAAGAATGAGAAACGACTAACCATTTCTGAGTACTTCCTACACACTGAACACCGTGTCAAGTAGATTTCAAGATGTCAAGTAAGCCTATATTACTTTCCTGGAGTCACGTTTTTCCCAGCTTCCATGAGCCAGCTATAATCGCCATTGCGTCAGCAAGCAAACTGGTCTAGAAAGGGCTAAGTAATTTGGCCCAAGTCCCGCAGACAGGAAAAGCCAAAACTTGACCCATGCCTGTTCGATTCTGGAAAGGTTCTTTGTATTTTCCAAGTCCAGTAACTGACTGTGATTTTTGTTCTGGTACCATGTTCTCTTCATTCTTTCTCTTACATAGTTCTTCAATCTCCATTTAAATTCTATCCACAGTTACTTCAGGCTACCATCAGCCTCCCCATGGACTATAGCAACTAATCTCTTAACTAACCTCTCTTACTCTCCTCCATTACATGCTCCACTTTGCCTCTTAAACATTCTAAATATAGACTTGTTCACGCCATCCACTTTCTTTAAAGTCTGTAAAAATCTGGTAGCATACTTAAGGGCAAGTGCAAAGTCTTTTGACATGATCAGACCCTCACACACTTCCTTAGCTCCAGCTTTCATTCCCTTCATTTTATTACTCTAGCCATATTGAATTTTTTCTAGATCCCCAATAATAACATGCTCATTCTACCTACAAGTCTTTGTGCTTGCTGTTTACTCTGGCATCTGCCATTTTCTCATTACTTTGCTGACTCCTATGATCCCTAGGGAAATAATTTAAATGTCACTGTCTCTGAGAAGCTTTTCCTGACCTCCTAGATTATGTTAGATTCTGCTTAGTGCCATGCATTTCCTTAGCATCACTCACCTCTCTGAATGGGGCATTATCACAACACAGGGTGCCCAGGGTGCGCAGGTATCATGTCAGGCTTGCTCACCAGTGAGTCCCTAATATTTAGTGCAGTGTTTGACACTGCAGTGGGCACTTACTTTTTATATTTGTCAAATGGTCAATGAATTCAAGTTATGCTCCTTGTGTGTGTGTGTGTGTGTGTACAATTATGCAAACAATTATACAGAAGCTACACTATGAAATGATATACAGTGTGATACAGTCTTAAAATAATAAATGAATAATGAAGAGCTATCTACCATAGTTAAATACTTTATGAAATTACTAATTTCCTCTTCTGGTAAAATGTATTTATTTAGATTATATGACACATATAATGCTAAGGATATGAAGAAATAATTTTTCCAAGATCCAACAGTCTACTTAGGGATGCAGGACACACACAAAAGAGTTAAGCAAAATGGGAACTATTATAATAATTGCCTTAGAAGGCCAGAGAAGAGGAGAATCAATGTTGGCTGGCATGTCAGGGAGTCTGGGTGAAAGAGATGGGCCCAGATGTCTAGTTAGGATTGGAGAATTGAAAGGGAGTGGGGCAAGTATTCTGGGTAAGGAAAGAGCATGCTCAACAACAGAAAGGTGAGAGAGGAATTAACTGGAGTGAAGGGTTTGTGTGGAAAAGTTAGAAAATGGTTTAGACGGATTGAAGAGGGGGTGATTTTATAGAGTCATAAAACCTGCTATAAAAGGCAGTTAGGGATTTTCTTGATATGGATGCGACATTAAAACATTGTTTTTTAAGAAAGATGGAATCTTTCCTGAGTCTTTCAGAAAGGATTAGGTGTTTCTTGTTCTATATTCCTACTGATCCCTATGTTCATTTTATAATTGTTGGGTTAATATTGTTACTTCCATAAGACTATAACTTCTTTGAGTAAGGAAGGATATAATTTTGTTTCACATGGCCTGGCACATAGCGTAAAATAGATACTTGCTGAGTGACTTATGAAATTAATTAAGTCAATCATTTCAGCACCCAAAGGTAATATGACTTGTAATTAGGAGAGAAGAGATACAGGAGAGATCAGTTGGTTAATGACAAATGAGGCATTACAGGTGTATACTCAGAGTCACTGTAGGCATCAGTGTTGGAGATGTTCAGAAGAACTAAGTTCTCAACACTTAGATTGAGAGATTGAAAGGAAGGAAAAATGATGAGATTTCTTTGAGGTATGTCAACTTTATGGTGACCCGAAGTGGAGATCCACCAAAGCAGCTAGAGAAAAAGGACGAGATCTTGGCCGAGAAGTCAAGGTTAGAGTTAATCATTCAAATAAGAGCTTTTGCATGGAATGAGAGATCATGTTTTTTAATGATTCTTGTTTGGGTCCTTATCAAAATTTTATAGTAGAATAATTAAAGCAATGTTATGTAATCATTATGTTATAGAAAGGGATATATAAAAACATCCTCATAATACAATGTTAAAATGAATCTACTGAAAAATTGTATCCCCAGTACTGGATTTTTTGGCCTATGGCCATTGGGATTTGGGCTTTGTTTTGCTCATCCAAATTTTAAAAGTTCTCTAAAAAGTTATGAACACCCCATAAGTAGTTATAATGACTCCTGATACTATTGCAAAATTGTCAAAGGGATAATTCAGTGCATGTTTTCTGTTTTTTGAAATTGTCATATCTAATAGGACAAGATCCCAATTTGGAGGGAGATTATAGATATGTATCTATATATCTATATTTGTGAAATGTGAAGATGATGAATATGCCAAACTATCTATCCTTTATGACCATCAAGCTTCTCTACTTTACAGTATTATTTTCAATTACATCCTCAAGTGGCACTTTTATTTCATAATTTAGAATAGCACACCAGATGATATATATACCTGAGAGTAGCTTTACTACATCATAGTCAATGGAAATAAATTCTGCCCCTTTTCACTCTAGTGTACTTATCTTGCAAATCTCCATTAACTACATGGAGACATTATGCATATGAGAAGTGGCATTTGTTTTTTTATTACCACTTGGTTGGAACTCACTCAGCCTTTCCCTGCACACTGGTTTCGCCATACAATATGTAAAATGGAATCTTTCCAAATCACATCCTCTCTCTGCTTAAGTGTGGGTTCGCCTGTTGCTCACCCTGCAATTTCTCCTTGGTTTCCAAATACTCTCCCACTGGCTCCTGGTAGAGCAGCTCCAGAGAACAGTATTCTCCCATCAGTTTAGTGAACAGCTGATTTCCCAGGCAGACCTTTTGCTAGTGAGCAACTGTGTGAACTCCGGTGACTCACACACTCATAATTATGGGCACACAGGAGCTCTCCATCCCGAGTTTGTTTTTTTACCTCCTGTAGTGTTTAAGTCATAAAGAGAGGACTTTCCCCCATTTTCTAAACCCAAAACAACCTGCTTGGGGCAGGCTTCATGAATCCTTTTGCAGGGTTCTGTTTCCCCTGTCCCGGCTGATTCCTCTGGCTTTCAACCAAGGTTTAACCATAAGACTCCCATCAGAGTCCTTAAAGAAGAAAGGTTTCCAGCATGAGTACACTATATTAATAAATGAAACTCAACCTTTTAAAAATTACACTGTCAGAAAAACCCATTAGGCTGTAAAAGAGTTGAAGTAAACATTAGATTTTAATATCTACTGCTGCTTAGATATTTCTGAACTGAAAAATCCCCGGTGAGCACTTAAAACTTCATTACTCCACTGAAAGGTTGTGAAAGGCTATTTAAAGGTTTTCAATTTTGTTGAAGTCTAGAGGTTATTACAGCTGGAAAGAATACAAACCCTAATATTACAAGGAATGAAAGGAATGAAATTTATGTTCTCATCTTCCCTGCAGTTTAATCCAGGTCTATTAGATTCATTGGTAAAAATTAGGGCAGGTTGAAAACTTTTCTACAGGTTTGATGAAAAATAATATTTGGCAACTATAACAAGTATTGCTGTCTGCATCACACTAAAGAAAATGCTTTATTTCCCAGTGCTCTGGTCAGAGTTATTTCAAGATCAGTCTCTGCTTAAAGCCCCTGAAACAGTTTCAAAACTCAAAAACTTAGAGCAAAGTTGTGAAACCTACCCAAAAAGCCAACGACTGAAATTAGACCTTCAATTCAAACTCACAAATACAAAAATTCAGTGCTTAAGTTCTTTTCCCATGAATTTTTTTTTAAGTATCTTTTTTTTTGGGGGGGGGATGGGTACTGGAAGGAAGGTGTGTCTTAATTTCCTTTTATTTTGCCAAACGTGGTATTTCTATTAATTGACCAAGTAATATTCGATGTTTTGTACATTCCTCATTCTTATTTGAAAGGCCCTCTTGGTTCTCCCCAGTCAGTCTTGAACTGTGGAATGACTTTAAGCTTAATAGAAAGTTATTATCCATGTCCTTCCATGCATTCATCTACCTGCCCATCTCTCTATCCAACCAACATGGCTGACACCATGAAAGTGAGAAGAGTCATGAAAAATTGCCAACTCTTGTAAGGTGGACAAGATAAAGATTGTAGCATAGAATAGCATAACGAGTGCTGAACTGGAAGTGTTCAAGGACCAGTGAGCTCTCAGAGGAAGAACCTTATCTTATCGCCTAATAGGAAGACTTATTTGAGGAGGACATATTGGAGGGTGGCTTTAAAGGATGAGTCATGGAGGCAATAGGACAAAGGGAACATGATAAAGGAAATGTTATACTTAGAAAGGCATAGTGGCATGTAAGAACACAGCACCTAATTCAGGTTCAGAATGGGTTGGAACGGAAGCTTGGTGAAGCTTAGTCTACAGAAGTGGTCTGGGGTGAATAGTGAAAGACTATTGTTGAGAGGTATATTTGATTAGAGAATTTTGTAGTTTTTTCTTAATTGAAAAAGTAACGAAACACATTTATTATTTAAAAATGGAAAGTTTTAAAAAGTATAAAGGCAAATTTTTTAAAGTTATCCATAATCCCACCTTGCAGTGGAAATCATTGCTAATATTTTGGTGTATTTCTTTCCAGTCTTTCTTCTGTGCTTTAAAAAACAAACAAACAAACAAACAAACAAAACAAACCTATTTTGGTATAGTTGAAATCAAATAAAATACAAAATTCTATGTATTAT
This sequence comes from Mustela putorius furo, assembly GCF_011764305.1. Classification (NCBI taxonomy): domain Eukaryota; kingdom Metazoa; phylum Chordata; class Mammalia; order Carnivora; family Mustelidae; genus Mustela; species Mustela putorius. The sequence continues at coordinate 7,727,706 of NW_025421481.1, forward strand.
TTTTTTGCAAATAAAATTATAACTAATAAATAATTCTGTTATCCCTTCTTCATAATCATAATTTCAGTGATTGCATAATATACCACAATGAATAAAAAGATCCCTTAGTTGAGTTTTTAAAAATTTCAACCTTATAAGCAATGCTCTGTTGACCATTTTCTTTATAAATTTTTTGGCTAATTTTTGGATAATTTTCTTCAGTTTTATTTATCAGATAGTGTATATGAGGTGTTTAGCACAGTTGGTTCAAATATTAGCAATTTTATTGTTAGAAATGGAACTATTGGATAGAAAAATAAGAATACTATCAAGGTTCCTGATATGTTATTTATTTCTTTCAAAATTATTTTAGTGATTTTTTTTTTCTCTAAGAGATAATGTGAAAATCCCTCTTTCATTTTACCTCCCCCCCAGTAAATATTATCACAAAAACAGTTTTGCTAATTGCTAGTGAAGCATAGCATGCTGTTTTTTTTTAAATACCTACCTTTCTTTCTTTCTCTCATTAAATCAGATTAATTAACATATAATATATTATTGGTTTCAGAGGGAGAGGTCAGTGATTCATCAGTGTTACATAATACCCAGTACTCATTACATCAGGTGCCTTCCTTAATATCCATCATCCAGGTACCCCATCCCTCTATCTTCCCCTATGACCCTCTGTTTTGTTTCTTAAATTCCACATATGTGTGAGATCATATGCTAATTGTCTTTCTCTGATTGCCCTATGTCACTTAGCATAATACCTTCTAGTCCCATTCACCTTGTTGTAAATGGCAAGATTTCATTTTTTTAAATGTCTGGGTAATATTATATGTAATGTGTATATATATATGTACTAAATATATATAATATTATATAATATAATAAATATAATATATCATCACACAGTTCTTTATCCATTTATCTCTTGATGAACATCTGGGCTTTTCCCATAGTTTGGCTATTGTAGACATTGCTACTCTAAACATAGGGGTGCAGTTTCCCCTTTGGATCACTACATTTTTTATGTATTTGGGGCAAATACCTAGGAGTGGAATTGCTGTGTCATAGGGTTGCTCTATTTTCAACTTTTTGAGGAATCTCCATTCTATTTTTCAGAGTGGCTGCACCAACTCACATTCCCACCAACAGTGTAAGAGGGTTCCCCTTTCTCCACATTCTCAACAACATCTGTCTTTTCCTGGAAACATGTCATGCTCTTGTTTCAATTTATATTTCTTTGAGTATCAGTGATGCCAAATATTAATTTAATATTCATTGACCTTTCTCATTTCCTCTTCTGTTTTCATGTTCCTTGGCCATTGTTTTGTAAAGGATTTGGAAAGCCCTGCTAGACAACTGGGACTTTATCCAATTGGCAATGGGGAGTCACTGAAGCTTTTAAAGTTTTTGCAGTTGCACAAAAATGACCATTTCAGCAATATCATTCATTGCTTTTTTTATTATTAGTTCCAGAATAACACTATTCACATACAGTTTTAAGAGGCATGATGATAATAATATTAACATGATAAATAATAATAGTATCTTCTATTTATTACATGCTTACTAAGGACCAGCATTTTGGGGGCATTCCTAATATTATTTTAATTAGTCATCACAACACAATAAGGTAGGTATTATAATATCTTCACCATAGCTTGAAGTTTGGGGGAGCCAGATTTCATCTTTCTTCCCTCCTGATTTTATCCATTCAAGAGATAATGCAAGGAACACCATTATCCTTTAATAAAATTTCCAGACGACTCTAAGGTCATATCTGGGATTTGCCATATCACATATTTAAATGCTTAATCCTAACATATCTAAAACATAAGCAATTTTCATTCTGTTTATACAGAACTGTCCAAACTGATTTCAAAAGCACTATTATTATTGAACCTGTTTCATAAGGAAAGATGATTTATAGGTGACCTTTCTGGGAAATCTTAATAAAATCAATTAAACTGTTTAGATTTGAGGATCCTCTATAATTTCCTCAAGAAACTTCTCCCCAGTTTCCAAAAAGATTTTGTGGTATACATACAATTTTAAGAAAAAGAAGACTTTACCTAAATGAAGAAATGCCAAAAAAAAAAAAAAAAAAAAAGGCAGGAAGAAGGTGGATTCACAAAACTGGCTTTGAATTATGGCTTATTCTTTAGCATCTGATCTTTTTTTTTCATTCAAAAATATATACTAGTTCTTATTGGCGTACAAATTAGGAATATTCTTAAAACTTGTCCTCATAAAGGGAGAGATAAACACAAATAATCTAACAGTTTCCTTTTGTATTTTAAGTTGTAATGAGTGCTTTCAAGGAAAACTATAGAAGTGGTAGAGAAGACAGCACTGAGGAAATGGCACTGGCCAAAACTCAGGACCAGGTGCTCTAGGGAGAGCTCCTGAGGCAGAAAAGAATGGGGCAGTTTGGATGAAACAAAAAGGTCAGTGTTGTTGGAACCCAGGTTATGTGGGAGAATGAAAAGCAGAGGTGGAAAGGAGATAGATCAAGCAAGACCCTGTGGGAATGTAACATTTCTGAATTTTATCCTAAGTACAATGAGATAGTCTTGATCTTCCTTTTTTTTTTTTTTTTTTTTTTTTTTTTTTAGTAGAGGATAGAAGAATGACTTCACCACTAGGTACATGTGTAGATGAAAGAAGTGATATCTGGCAGGACATGAGACAGGAATCAATTATAAAAAAAATTTTAGGGGTCCCTGTGTATCTCAGTCAGTTGGGGATCTGCCTTTGGCTCAGGTCATAATCCCAGGGTCCTGGGATCAAGCCTTGCATTGGGAGTAGGGAGCCTGCTTCTCCCTCTCCCATTCCCCCTGCTTATATTCCCTCTCTCACGGTCTCTTTCTCTCTGTCAAATAAATAGATAAAATCTTTTTTAAAAAGTAAATAAAGTTTTATTAAAACTGTGATAAACTTTCCAAAAATAACAGAGACCCATGGCTTAAGAAAGGACCGTGTGTGCAAGTGCATGAGTGTGTGTGTGTGTGTGTGTGTGTGTCTGCTGCTGCTGCAGGAATGAAAGTCCACCTGGCAGATGTTGACATTTCGGAGCAATAAAAGTTACAGAATAAATAATAGGCAGGGGTTTTTAAATTGGGACTGTCAGGAGAAGAGGCTTTCTATGGTAGTTTTCTGTGTAGCAAGCGGAAGGGTCAGGACTTAGTTCTGCTGACCATGTGGAGACACTGGAACACTGTGAGCAGCAAAGTGACATGATCTGATGTGATCTCACAAGGTGACTGGAGGCACTAAGGGAATTTGGTTGCAGAGGACCATGACTACAGTTAGGAGGTTACTTTAGGTGTCCAGGCAAGACATGATGAGATCATGGGGCGATTATTTTGGTGTTTCTAAGAGAATGTGTATTCTTCTCACATGTGGTCATGAATGGGAAATGTTCAGGACACATGATATACAAAGTACTCTTTTTCCAAGAAGCTGGATGGTGTATGGATTACTTTTATCAGTCCATTTCTATACTCTTTTTTAGTCGTGTCAGAAAATATAAATCACACACAAATTACCCAGAGCAGTGGATGCAGTAGTCATGGCTGTTTTCTGGAATAAGGAGCAGGAGAGATAATGATGCTATTATTTCATCTGTTTAACCAAACTCAAAGTTCTTATTAGCAACAGCATCTAGATGACTGCTGAGTATTCCTCAGGTTTTGACAGGATAGACTTCAAGTGGGAGTGGTCAACTTCAAGCCTTGAAGTGTGGAAAGGAGGTATCTTTTGCAAGCGAGAAACATGTCTGCAAGCCTGATGTCTAGAACACCATGCTCAGTGATTTCTCTCATTTTTTGCCCCAAGCATTGCATTTCCTCTTGGTCTTTTTGGAACGGGAATATATCTGGTGGGGAAATCACTAGTTGAATCTCTAGTACCTAACACAAGTGTGTTAATAAGATTCATTTTCTTTCTTGCTATGAAGACAGTGATTATTGTGACCATGTTGGTATGCGTTAAGGGAAAGGGAAAGGGAAAATTGATACAGAGAAGAAAGGGGACTTTGAAAAAATATTGATATAGAGAGAGATAGAAGTAGGAGTTTTGGAAAAAAAAAAAAGAAAAGAAAAGAAGAAGAAAAGCTGTCAGTTCATTCTTAATTATGACTATGTCTAGTCCTGATACCTAAACAAACTGGTGTTGTATACATATTAGAATGCATATCCTCTCAGATTTAGAAAGGACATTAAATACCACCATGTCATCAATGACATGAACATTCCCTATGACAGTCTTAACAAGTTACCATGTATCTTTTCCTTGAATATTTTAAGTGATACGCACCCCTTGACTTTAGTGGGCAACCCAAAGTTCCCCTTGATTGAAATTTCTTTAAGTTGTTCCTCTGTGGAGCCCAAATCTGTGTTCTTGAAACTTTGTTTTGATTTCCAGACCCACACTTTCTATGTTTATTCATATTTATATTTCCTTCTTTTCTTTCTCCCTTCATCTTTCCTTTTTTCCATCCTTCCTTCAAAAACGTGCCAAGTGTTGGCCACTTAATGAGTCTAATTTTCTTTTATATGAAGCTCAAGTATTGAAGACCTATCTTCACAACCCCCCCTGCAAGCCCTCTCAAGAGTAAACTCCTTGATTTGTTCTGTGTTTCTAATCACAAATTACTTTTAATTTTATCTTCTAAAAGCAAACTACCTGTTGTGCCCACACTTCACACTTGTCATTCGTTGGGGAAATATTCCTTTCAATCCGAACAGCATATAATGTAAGTTCTTGCAAGTTTCCTTTCCTCCAAGTATTTGATTTTGCTCCACAGGTGATGGAAACTCCTTGTTTTGACAGCTTCTAACAGAAAATAACCACACCTCAGGTACCTGTTATTGGAATCTCAATTATAAATTGTTCTTTTTAGAAACACTATGTTTTTGCCTTATTTAGATTATCTGGTTCTCAGGTTTGTTACTGTAATAAAATAAGTAATCGTGCTGTGATTGTATGGATTTTCTATCATAAGAATGATAATTTTAAAGGCACGAATCAAATTAATGATCTATGAGTAGGATATTCCCTGCTGTGTTGCTTGTCAGATAAAATGCCTTTCTCCCAAACTTTCTGGCCCTAAAAATATATGCACACTCAAACTTTCTCCCTGTGTCTATACAAATCAAATAAATACTTGGGGTGTCTTCTACAGTGTCAAGTGCTTGATTCTGAAGCCTGGGTCAACTCGATCTAGCATGTGTAGAGATCTTACAACAAATGTGTTCTTACTTTGAAATGAAATGCCAATCATATGCCAAACCAGTCATATGCCAATGCCAAACATAAAATTAAGCTCCAATTTTCTCAATTTTCTGAGCTTGAATCTTCTCTTTTCACTTGACTTTCATTGTATATAAACTATTCTTAACTTTTATGATGAATTTGCTTAGGTTGCACACATTCACACAGCTCATTTTTCTCTCTTTAACATCGGAAGGTCGTCCTCACACTGATTGCTAATTTACTAAATAACATCCCTTTCCTAAATAACATCCTTTTCCTCTTTCAAAACTCACTTCATCTTCTTTTTTTTTTTTTAATAAATATGTAATGACTTTATATATACTATCTCATTTTCCTTTGCCAGGGATGATCTAGGGAGGCTATGTGATTCAGTCATGGCTAGTCAGCTAGGGACTTTCTGAGAGCTCTTGAACTCTTTGTAAAAAGTTTGGAGCTGTAGGAGAGTGCCCATTTCTCCCCTTCTTTTCCTTCTTTCGTATCTGCGGTGCTTCAGTATAAGGATGTGGAGACTAGAGCTGCAGTGGCCATCCCTTAACCAAAATGGAAGCTATTGTTAACAACAGTATTGACAGCAAAAGAGAAAGGATCCTACTTCCTGATGACGTCACAAAGATGCTATATCTGCTAGCTCTTGCAGAGCAGCAAAACACCCCAAAACTTAGTTGCTTAAAGCAATAATCATTTGCTTAGCTCAGGATTCTATAGGTGGCATTTTGGGCTGGGCTCAACTGTATGAGTCCTCTGGACTCAACAGGTCTGACTCACATATCCAGGGTCAGCAGCCCGATCAGTTGAGAGTTTACTGGTATGAAGCGGGGGGGGGGTGGGGGTGCCCATTTTTATTCCACCTGGTCTTTCATCCTCCAGGAAGTTAGCCTAGCTTATTCATGTGGTGGTTATTTAGAATTCAAGAGTAAGGGGCGCCTGAGTGGCTCAGTGGGTTAAAGCCTCTGCCTTTGGCTCAGGTCATGATCTCAGGGCCTCTCTGCTCAGGCTTCCCCCGCTGTTTCTGCCTGCCTCTCTGCTTACTTGTGATCTGTGTGTGTGTGTGTGTGTCTCAAATAAATAAATAAAATCTTAAAAAAAAAAAAAAAGAATTCAAGAGTAAAAGAGAAAGTATGTAAAGTCTCCTGAAGCCTAGTCTCAAAACTTGTCCAACACTGGTTCTGCAGCATTCTATTAGCTCAAGAAAAAGGCAACACACTCCAGACTCAGGAGGTGGAAATAGGCTCACCTTCTTGATGCAATTTGCTGCAAAGAATTGTAACTATTTTTTTCTACCCACCACAAAGGCAAAATAGACTTAAGACCACCTACCTTTGGACTTCTTAGTGTGTAACCAAGGGATATCTTTATGGTTTAAACTGTTATGAGGCAGGTTTTCTGTTACACTTGCCAACACATTCTATTTGATACAACCAGTCCTCTAGGATTTCAGCAGCTGACTTGGAAGCTGAGGAAGTAGCCTTCATTCTAGACAAAATTACAAATTAAATTCTTTAATTTCGGAACAAAAACACCCTCTGTGCTGCCTGGAGTGTGGATATCCTGAGGAAATGATCCTCCTTTCGGTCATCACCACAGAAAATCTGCATTTCTGGGGCTTTGGGGTGATTTTTACTTTTAATTGTCCTCTGCTGTAGCCTCTGTCAAAGAGGAGCTGAGACAATCACCACTCTTCCTGGATTACCTGTTAAATTTTCTACCTCTAGATTCTCTAAGCCTCAATTTCCTCTGCCTTGCTTCCCAGATTGTTGTTGGCATATCAGTCTCTCCCATCAGACAGTAGGGCACAGAGTGCCCAAAGCTGTTTCGTATCCATTCCTCCTCTATCACTCCCTCTTCCTGGCATACTGTCCCCACCTCCAACACTTACTAGCCTTCCTGGCATGTAGCAGGAACTCAGAGTTTTGCTCAACTGAATAATAAGGTAAATGCTGATAACGACATACTAAAGACTTTGCCAACCAGAGGCACTGGTCTAACAAGTATCTACTCTTAAAACGCAAGTATTCTAAGGAAAGGTAAGGGGGCTGTGAGTCATTTTTAGCTCATTATGAGTTTGTTATTATCCACGTTTCTAGATTCTGCAAACGTGATACTTTAGTATCTGTCCTACAGGCCTGTGCTGGACATGCCTTATTCTAAACAACCTGATCATATGTCTGAGTCCATCTTGCTTTGACCTCCTGCTTCCCTGCAACCCTCCACCTCCTCTTCCAGGGAAGTCTTCTTCAAGGGGGCATGCATTTTAAATACAAACCAAACAATTCAGAGTCAACACCCACAACCACCTTTCTTATTGGGTTCCCAGACTCTGAGCTATTATCCACTGGTGCTAATCACCCAGGGGTAGGCACCAGATAACCAGTAATGACCCCATGCTCCGGAGCCCACTGAAATTATTTTAACTAACCAATCATAAAACTACTCAGCCTGCCTTGTCTTTTCATCCCAGGTAAATTTTCTTGCCCACAATTCCCACCTCTCTGTCTCGTGCCCTACTCCCCTAGTTTCTCGTGTGGTCTCCAGTGGTTTGATGTGTACTCTCTCTTGGGATCTATGAGTATAATAAAATATCATATCAATGACATACATGTCCCAATGGACATGTAATTATAATTTGTAATTGTAATTTGTAATTGGGCTTTTGTAAGGCCAATTTATAATTGGCCTTACAAAACCTACATAATAACAGCTATTAAAACGCACTGATTATTACATATCTGATCAATGTCTAGGCAGAGTCTAAAGTGAAGAAATAAAGATTTTTCTTTATCTGTAAGAGGACTAAGAACAGAGAAAGGCTTAAGGAAAATAAAATTTATAGGCTTTTAGAAGAAGAAGGAAAACCAGTATCTGTTTGCAAAATGAGGGGTTGGATAAGAGCTCTGGACAATTGGAGTGAGAGAGTAGAAACACGAGAAGGAACCACCAGGAAGAAGGGAAAATATAAAGCAATTCTGACCATCTTGTCATTGTGTCTTCAAAGACTTGCTGAATGTGTGCACTGGGGTATGGAGGAGCTTGTTTCTTCAATTCTCCTTCTTGACTTTCAAAATCTCCTGCAGGTAATTCTCATGTGCAGCCAAGGTTGAGAACCACTGTACTAGAGACTTTTTGTTCACAGTGGTGTCCTTGGACCAGAAACACTGGGCACCACCTAGGAGATATGGTGTCCCACAGCCAGCATGCACAGGCTTGAAAGTGCCAATTGTACATGTCTCTTTCCAACTCCACATTCACTGACATCATGTTGATAGGTTGAAATAAGCCCCAGTGGGAGTATTTACACCACAGGAATTGGCAAATGCCCTTCTGACCTCTGGTTCCAGAGCCAGTTGTTAAATATTTAAATTTTTAAATGTTAAATATTTACTAGCATGCCATATCTCAAGGGCTGCTTAGAAATGCAGCATCTCTAGCTCCACCCCAAATCTGCTGAATCAAAATGAACAGTTTAGAGACGACTGGGTGGCTCACTTGGTTAAACAGTTGCCTTCGGCTCAGGTCGTGGTCCCAGGGCTAGAATGGAGCTCCATCTGCATTGGGCTCCTTGCTTGGCAGGGAGCCTGCTTGGCCTTCTGCTTACCACTCCCCCTACTTGTGCACTTTCTCTTCACCCACCCTCTGACAAGTAAATAAATAAAAATCTTAAAAAAAAATTAGCAGTTTAAGAAGATCCCCAGGTAATCCATATGCATATTAATGTTAGAGAAGCATTGATAAAGTCCAGACTCTTAACGCAGCATAAGGCCTTTCAAAATGTAGTTTTAAATCCTCCCATTATCCCATTCCAGTCACACTGAGTCCCCTCACTAAAAGCCCTCAGAGACTCCTTATCCTTGAATCCTTTAAAATCTTTTAAAACTTCCCATGTTTTTTCCTTAGCTGGAAAACCCACTTCTTTCTTGGTTTGCTTTTATGGCTAAAATTGAATACCATCTCATCCAATTGTTCAGGAAAAAAAAAAAATATATATATATATATATATATATATGCCCCCTAACTGTCACGTAGCGCTCTCTTAGAGTAGTGCTTTTATTTCATGGCCATATTCCATTCAAGCTCCTTGACTCGCAAGATCCCCTAAAGTCAATCTCATGAAGTCATCTCTAAATCCCTACAAACCAGCACATGGTAGGTGCTCAGCAAATACTTATTAAATATAGAAATTGCTTCATCTTGGAGATTTAATTCAGAAGTTCTGAATTGTAGTCAGTGCTAATAACGTATGCATCTAGGACAAATGTGAAAACCTGGGAACAGGCATAAATGACAAAAGGGGGGAGGGCTTATCTGCTACGATCTCTGCCTAAGCACTTTAGAATAACTGAAAATTAAAGGCTATTGCCGCTTGTTTTGTTGAATAATACATCTGCAAACTGGAAAACTGCATGTCTATTTTATTTACCAGCACAAATGCCCATTTGCTCACACACATAGCTGTTTGCAAGCAAATTTTGTTCCCATGCAAAACAAATGTAAATTTGGCATTAAACAAGTGCCAATTATTTCCTGAATGTGGAAGGGAAAGGAAGGGTGATTTAACAGATAGAAGCTCTGGCCTAGGAAGCAGGGAAGGCAGCCTAGCTCAGCTGCACGGGACTTTTTCATCACAAGGAGTGAATGTTTAATCTGCTTAATTGGGTGGGTATTCACTGCCGATGAGCAGGGACCCAGTGTTCCATGTCATTTTCTTTCTCTATGAGATGGCTGCTATGACCTTCAGCAGAATCCTTTGCTTGCTGCTGGAAAATAGGAAGCTAATTTGGGTTTGTTCTCATGTTTCTTTCATAGGGTGGAGAGAATTCGTTTGATAAGCCCTATGTCGGTTTTTATTGTGAGGCCTGATTACTGTGATTAATTTTAATCCTACCAGTTACCATTTATTAAGGCAAAGCTTCAGTCTCCCTGTCTCAGTGGAAGTTTTAACCCATGCCACTACTCCGTAAGTGAGGCCGTTTTGGTCCTATTTTGTGAATTGGGAAACTGAGGCTCACCTTTAAGTCGTGTCTCGGTGAGTAGCTGAAGCAGAACTGGACAGCAGGTCTGTTTGCTCTAACACCCTTTCTCCCCGCATTCTTTCTACTGGGCCACAGGGCCTCCCTCATTTTATTTTTTTTACTTTTTATTATTTTTAAAGATTTTATTTATTTATTTATTTGACAGGGAGGGAGACCATGAGAGAGAGAGGACAAGCAGGCGATGTAGAAAAGGGAGAAGCTGGCCTCTGCTGAGCAGGGAGCCTGATGCAGGGCGTGATCCCAGAATCCTGGGATCAAGACCTGAGCCCAAGGCAGTCACTTAACAACTGAGCCACACAGGCACCCCTCCCTCATTTTAATAAAAACTACCTAATTAATCATTTTCACAGCTGAACCATGTCAACAACTGCTGTTCTGGCAAAGAACTTGATTCCTTTCTACGGCTGTCTTAGAGGGTAGAAACAAAGTCTACTTCCCTGGTACCTCTACCTGCCTTTATCCTGACCTCTCTTCTTTCCACCCACCCCTGTCCCTAGAAAATTAGGGTCCCCTGGGCTTCCTTTCCGCTTCCCAAAGCAAGCTGGTAGCCCTATGTGGTCTGAGCACCTTCAGTCTCCTCCTGGACACTCCAGCTTACTCCCCATGATTATACAAAGCCCCCTCCCTATCTCCCTGTCCCTGCCACACACTTACACTTGATCCCTACCTGTCCCCAGTCTTATACTCACAGCACTCCAGGCAACACTAGCAAATGTGATAGACTATTTCCTGCTCAGGTTTTAATGAGTTTCAACTAACTGACTTCTAGTTCTATAAATAGTTACACACTCAGCAATGTAAGGGGTGTTCACTGGGTGTCAGACACTGTTATGGGCTCTGAATGTGCAGCCATCAACAATATAGTCAGTCCCCACCCTTATGGAACTTACCAGAGCACCTACAATGTAGTTGGCCCCATAATGGGATCGGAGGTACACTTATAAACAAGGGCTAGCATTTACACTTGGGAATTCACAGACAACTAGAAGCTCACAGTTTAGCCTCTACAAGTAGGAAATTACAATAGTGTTTCTTGAGCACCTGCTATGTATAAGACATAGAGAGAAGTAAAGTGACTTGCCTATGTCACATAGCTCATGAATGGTAAAGATAAGTTCAAAAACAGGAAATCTGAATTGTGTTAATGTTCCTCATTCCACCAAGAATCTCTTTCAAAAAATTATCTTAATGAAGAAAACATTTATAATTTGTTTTATTTTTAAACATTTTATTTATTTATTTGAGAGAAAGAGATAGTGAGAGAGAGCATGAGTTGGGGGAGGGGCAGAGGGAGAGGGAGGTACAGACTCCCCACTGATCAGGGAACCCCCATGAGGGTCTTGGTGAGGGCTTGGTGTGGAGCTTGGTCCCAAGACCCTGGGAAAATGACCTGAGTGGAAGGCAGTCATTTAACTAACTGAGCTATCCAGGCACCGCTGAAGAAAACCTTTTATGAGTAAAGATGTCCACTGTAGATGTATTTGTTGTGAGAGCAAGAAGTTGGAGATTACCAACATGTATAATCATAGGAGAATGTTGAGTGTTGCACACTTCTCAATTATCATCTCAATGATACTTTGGAAACTCAATACCCACTACCTCATTCTCTCCAGAGCCTACAGGTACCTGGTAATATCTCCTCAAGGCAGGGTAGTGCTGGCTTTTGGTAGTCCCAACTACCAAACAGGGTTGACTGTTCTTTTGGTAGTCCCAACTATTTCTCTGCTCTTTTTTTTTTTTCCATAGGTAAACAGTCCTATGGTCACATAAACTATACCTGATTTTAGATGTTCAACCCATTAAGCCAAACATAATTGGTGGCATTATAGATCTTGGAATCATAAAGAACCAGGTAAGGTACTAGAACAAGATGGTTTCCAAGTTCTCTCTTCCATTTAATTGCATGAGTTTCCATGGTAACAGAAAGGCAAAGAGCAGGAAAGAGACTATATAAGAAGACCAGAATTGGGGCTTACACAAGTTTTGGTGAAAGTTTCTTTGAGGCAGGCTTGAACTGGATATTGTCTTAATAATCAATGGCCTAAGATTATTCCAGTCAGTGTCTTTAATATTATCCTACAGGTAACATAGAAAAAGGCGGGGTGGGGGGGGGGAGAAAAATGAGATTTGTGTCAATAATACCAAAAAATGGAATATGATGATCTCTTAACAATTGTATTATGGTGGAAATATCACGAAAGAGTGAATTCCATGGTGTAAATTAGAGTGAGAAAAGTAGAATAAAAACTGTACAGGATAAGCTGAAGGTCATATTTATGCTTAACCTCTGGCTAGTTGCCAGATTTTGGGATACAAATTTTGTACATCATCATTCCAATTGATAACTTGATCCAAGTGTGCTCACCTGTCTTTTCTTGGCCTGTTTTCCCAACCTTGTTATGTATGTGAAAAGTCCTCTACATCTATCTTAAAGAAAAGTGTAAATAAATTAATTAAAATAATAGTTTAATATCTTTCATTTCCTGTCTTATAATCTTTGACCTCTTCTGAGCTCTAGTCATTTCTTTCTTCTCAGTACAATTCTGCTTTCCAAGGTCTGAAGTTTTTTTTTTATTTTGTTTTTTTGTTTTTTGTTGTTGTTGTTGTTGTTGTTGTTGTTGTTTTTACATAATGTCTACAGGAGTCAAAGGGAAGAAAATGCTTAAATAACTTGCCTTTAGGGTCAAGCTCCAGAGTAATGACTAGTTAGCCAGAAGCTGACTAGTAGCTAGCTAACATCAGAGGTCAAGGTGGGAATTGCAAATGTGAGTCAGGTAGCCAAATTTAGCAAATAGTTAAAAATAAGGTGAATTCAAAGTTAAGACCCTACATGTCAGAGATGAGGGACTAGTAAGGCAAAGACAAGATTTTCTGGGGTTTGTTATGGCTGCAACTGTATTTGGCTTATAATTTCCCTTCCCCATTGAGGTCCTTCTCCTACTTCTTGAGGTCTCATGTGCGGTTGCTAACCTCATGCAGCTATATTCCATCATGACTGGGACTGCTCTTTTTTGTCTTCCTGTGGCTTCCATAGATTATTCATTGAGAAGCATTTTAACTTTTGGACAGTTGTAGATTATACATTATGGAAGGATGCTGTTTGTGTAGTCAGTCCTATGCCTCAAGGGTTTCAGGGAAAGAGGCTAGAGTGTCTATTAATGGACTGATTCTTCCAAACAGGATCCAAGTTAGTTCTTTGTCTCTCCCTTACCCCTGTGGATGGCACATAAAAGAACACATTGAAAAGGAGTACTTTTCATCCCAAACAAGCCCCAAGCAATTTCTGTGAAATGGTTGTCATTTTACAACAAATGGGCCCAGCATCACTCATAATATTAATAAAATCATTATGCAAAGTAGTTGCTTTTCAAGTTGAATGATAATTTTCTCTTTTCTCTTAGACATCAAAAAGTATCAGATTCTACTACTGATTTTAAAACATACCACCCACCCAGGTCTTCCTTGGAAATTCTAGCAGCTTATATATTTTTGTTCCTGATGGAAACATCTAGCAGCTACATTTTACTTGTTCATCTGTTTGTTCATTCCTTTATTTGTACACCCAAGAGACACCATTTAGTGAGAATTATGATGCGATGGGCACTATATAGCTTCCTTTAAAATTTATTGAATGCTTAGATACTGTGTGTCTGTCATCAACCTGGTTTCCATGGATCAAAAGACTGTCGTGCATATGCTCATAGGGCAAGAATAAATAAGTAGAATAAAAGTTAAGAAGTTATATTGGGGGCTTAAGAGGAGAATGGACAGTAATTCCTGGGGTAAAAAAGAAATCAGGCTTTATAAAGAAATTATGAAAAGGTTAGGTGTTGATTTAACTTCTAACAGAAAAAGAAAAAAACAAAACAAAATCTCTCAACACTAAAGCTTTCAGACTTCAGCAGGGGAACCCCAAGAGATTGAAGAGAACTTATCCTTGAGCAAAATATTACAATCCTAACAGAAAACTGAAGTCATTTGTTGAAGTGAAAGTGTAGTCAGATTAAAGGTACATGACGTGGTACATTTTCCTGAGTACAGGAATGGAGAGATAGAAGCTATTCCTGGGTGCTCAAGGAAGCAGATTTCCTGAGAAGGGACTCTGGTTCCTAGGAAGGGAGTCGCTACCTCTCAATGTCCCTACAAGGCAAGAACTGTTGATAATGCATACTTTTGTCTGAAATAAGTAGTGGGGTAAAAAAAATTATAATGGACTAAAGCATTTGAGGACCATTCTCATGCCAGGTCATCTTAAAACAGCTTCTTTTTTTATTAATTATTTTTATTAACATATAATGTATTAATTGCCCCAGGGGTACAGGTCTGTGAATCATCAGGCTTATACATTTCACAGCACTCACCATATCACATACCCTCCCCAGTGTCTCAAAACAGCTTCTTAGGAGGACTCTATCACTTAAAGTGTTTTTCAATAGGTGAAAAAAAAAAATGAGGATTCCTTTCTTAGGTAAAAAAGTTGAACATCCTTATTTATGGTAGTGTGTTCTTAACATGCTGCCCATACCCAATGACACTGAAAGTGTAACAGTGGTTGAGAGCCCTTTAGTCCAAAAGCATTTTCAAAGTTTTGATATCTTTGAGATTTTTATTCTCTGATGCATCCCTAAGATATTTGAACAGTCTCAGACACTTTGAGTGGCCAGATAGTCACTCAGAAAGTTTTTGTTGAATTGAATTGAATTGAGGGGTATAACATAAAAGCAGATATACCATGTCTGGAGCCAGACTAATGGGGTTTGAATCCTAGCTCTCCTGCTAACTTGCCTCAGTTTCCTCCTCTTTAAAATGGGACATTAAGTTTGTGGTGAAGATGAGATTATTAGAATATATTGAAAGTACTTAAGCCAAGGGCTGGCACATAGTAATGCTATACCCGGTGAGTATTGGCTATGATTAATATTGCTCCTGTCTCTTAGGCTAATGGCCAGTCCTAAGGCTATAATTCTTGGATTCAACTTTCATATACATCTGTAGGTCTTAGGGCAACTTTGTTTCAGAGAAACTTTTCTTAAATGCACTGCTTGCTACACTTTCATTTTTCCAAGCTGCTGTGATTTCTTTTCATGTTCAACGCTTTTCCAGCACTGCTCTTGTTGAGGTCATTATAATTCCCTATTTGCCAAATCTAAGGCTTTTTTTTTCAAATGTCATCAACTTGACTCTCCTGGAGCATTTACAACTTTTTTTTTTTTTTTAATGTTATGGTAGTCATACAACTTTCAAATATATTTGTCTTTGAATTATTTTTCTTTGTCATGTAGAAGAATATTCCTTCCTGGCCCCGCTCCTCACTTTTATATATCTCCTTCTTGATCACCTCTGCCAACTCCTCTTTTTGCATTATATTTATCAAAATGACTTATTGAGGTAGTACTATTAACTAACTCTTATTTTACATATGAGCAAATTGAGACTCAAAGGGACATTTTGCCTAAAGTCACACAGTTAGTGTCTTGGTTTGAATCCAGATCAACCTCATGTTTGGTTCTGCCCTGATATATTAATCAGCTCTTTCTGTAATGAGACTGAATTAGATCATAAGGAATTTGGGGGACAATTCCAGTAAAAATGATTATATTAATAATAACTAACATTTATATAGTCCTTACACTGTGCCAGACACAATGCTAAAGCTTCACGTGTACTGGACCCTTTAATCTTCTGCGTGCTATGAGCTAAGTATTATTATCCAATTTTACAAATGAGAAAATCAGCGTACAATTTCTTAAATTCTAAGCAGTTGGCTTTTATTCTGTCAGCAGTTAGATGCGCAAAAATATCCTTATGAAGGAAGGTGACATGGCCTTTTTAAATTTCTACAGAAATATAAATTCCAGGAGTATGAAGGTTAGAAGGAAGGGGTTATTTTGGGACACAGAAATCTGTTTATAGGCTGTTAAGGATAGCCAAGATTAAAATGATGAAGGCTTGAGTAACGGTTGTGGCAGAGAATGGTGGAGGAAAGGGATGTCTGAAGACATTCATCAGATATTTTCTTGAGGGTTTGGTGAGTGACTGGATGTAGAGGGCGGGGGGAATGAGCATAGGAAGGCTGTGGATCTTTGCATGGGAGGCTTTATAAACAGTGTGTTGGTTTAGCTAATTTTAAAATTTGGGGTATTTGGACATTCAGATTGGCCTTGTGCCCTATTAGTCTTAATTAACTTGTTTCGTCTGGAGAAACAGTTCCCCTGCCAGTATGCCATAGTGGGCTCTGCTGCTTTCTCCCGCTGACGCTTGCTGAGCAGCCATTTTCTCCCTGCAGCCCCGTTCTGGCCCAGGGAAGAATGTTTAGGCTTTTGGCTCTGTGGCCATTTCACTACTGCTGTTCAGTGACATGGCAACACTCTTCCCTTATGCCAGGCACCAGCTGCTGCCTTGCTGGGAAAATAAGAACTTAAACCATTCTTGGCTGTGTCTTCAGCTCCTTCATGCCATTGAGCTCATACCCAAGACTCAAGACCAGAACTCAAAACCAGACTTTTATACTTAACACTGCCCCCCCTCCTCCCCCCCCCCACTTTTTTGATGGATACTACAAGATTGCAGTAATTTGCCTCTGGCTGACATGACTTTTCTAGTGAATTTCTTCTTGCTTTTTGAGATGCGTATCCTATCTTAGAAGTTAATGAGCATGTGTTGGGTGTCCATTAGAGCCATGACAGACTTATGGGAGAAGTTGTGGATACAAAGATGAGTAGGGCCTCTCCTGATCTTAAGAATCTCTCAGATTATTGGAGGAATCAAAGAAGGCGGCAATAATTAAGATAGGGTATATAAGCACAACAGAAGAAGGCATAGAGTATGATGGGAGCACAGGGAGGCACTGTGAATCACTGACATTGGTTGAAGAGTTCCAAGAAAAGCTTCCCAGAGCACCTGGGTAGCCAAAGTAAGCCCTCGGTGACACAGAGAAAGTTGTTTGGCTAAGAGCATGAGTGAAATGGTGAATAGGGTCAACAGGGTAAAGGGATTTAGCTTCAGAATCAAGAAATAGGGCTGCTAGTTTAGGGACCAACAAGCAGTTCCGTTATATGTTTATAATGAAGACTACAGGTGGCTGAGAATGGGGAATGGTGAGAGACAAGGCTTTGGTATAACAAGTGAT
Source organism: Mustela putorius furo (assembly GCF_011764305.1). Taxonomy (NCBI): domain Eukaryota; kingdom Metazoa; phylum Chordata; class Mammalia; order Carnivora; family Mustelidae; genus Mustela; species Mustela putorius. Next base: position 7,745,124 of record NW_025421481.1, read on the forward strand.
AAATAACATGAATAGACTCAAATATTATGATTTGGAGTCTGGAATTTATCCACAGGATAATAGGAAGACTTTAACAGGTTTAAGCAGGGGCGCGATGTGGTCAGCTTTGCTTTTTAGAAGTTATTCTGCTGCAGTGTGGAGGCTAGATTAGAAGAGTTAAAGTGAGGCTACGGCAGCGGCCAAGTGGGAGTTACAGAGAATCAGACAAAGGAAGTAGCATTGGGAAGAGTATGAAGTGAGCAGATTCAAAGGATTTATAAGAAGGTGGATTTGATGAGATTTAATGATTGACTGGATTGGAGGGGGAAAAAGAGAACAGTGTCTCTAGGTTATTTTGTGGGCAACAGAGCTTGACCATCTCTTTGAAAATAAGTTCCATGAAATAAACTCAATTGCATTGCCACATTATCTCCTGAGACATGAAATTTAATTTCCTTCAAACTCCTTGTTTTGGAGTCTTGAAGTTTCTTCTTGGGCTACTGTCCTCTAATAATATTAAGTATACTTTTGAACCCTGAAGGAGTTTGTGTCATTGGCAAAAATCAAGCATCCTGATGAGCTTTTATGGATTATCAGTGGCCACAGGAGCCCTTCTTCTTTACAATTCAGGAAACTCTTCAATGTACAGTGCTTTGAAAAGCACAGCTGTCCCCCCTGGGAGTGGATTATGTCGGTTTTGACACATCTCTATGGCAAAATGAAATAATTCTAAAAGCCTACTAAATCTTTTCTCCAGCAAGACACCTACCAGCTAACTGGATAATCAGTCAGTATCTTTTTTTTCGCCTCAATTGAAATGTCATCTATTCTTCAGATACTACCTATCATCCTACTACATCCATAAAGCCATACCAGCAACACCAAAGACTTTGGTTTCTTCTCCTTTTTCCTAGTGTCAGTCCCATCCATTTTGTCCATTGTTTCATTTACTTAAAGATTTATTGAGCCCTACCACGTGTTGGGCACTGGTATTTTGCCCTTGGACACAAAATGCTTATAATGGGGCTGATATTTGGTGGGAGAAGGAAGACAATGGGCAAGTAAACAAATCAATGAAACTGATAATTTCAGAGACTGAAATGGTATGCAGAAAATAAACAAAAAGAGAGAAGAAATGTTATTAGGGCTAGAGAGGTCTGGGTAATATACATTGGTCAATACAGAAGGCCTTATTGAGTCTTGAGTGATCAAAAATAGAAGTCAGCCATGCCATGGCTTAGAGATAGCACTTTCTGGACAGAAGTCCAGAAGGGACAAGTTTGACTTGTCCAGTATAGATAAATGCTTTCATGTATCTGCAGCATAATTTTTATCCAGTTGACTTATTCTCTACTTTTCCATATTTGCACTCTGTGGGTTTCTAGGCTAATTGGATTATTTGCATATTTGTTGTTTCTTGCTAAAATCCTACAATTCTTGAGGGCAAAGTTATATGATATATTTCATCCATTTTCCCCACAACCTCTAGCACAGTGTGGGGAACACTACTAGATGCTCAATAAATTCTTACTAAATTCAATTAAATTTACAGTAATTGAGCTCTTTTTCATAATATAAAGAGTAAACAAAAGAAATATCTACTAAACAACACAATGACATAAGAAAAGTTCAAAAACAGATTATAAGTTGTTCCACAAAGATTTGAGGGATACATTTTCGTTTTAGTGTTTGTTGTCCTCCAATTAGTTAAAGAGTCATCTGAATTTAGGAAAGTGTTTTCCATGACAGCTGTCCACATTTTTGAGAGAGAGAAATTTGCCAGGACATGGCTTTAGAAATTATAAATTATTTCATTTGCTGCTGAAAGACAACTGCAGGGAAGAAAAGAGAATTTATTTTCTATATCCAACATGTAAGTCTTTGGGGCCAATGTCAGGGTAAGAGGCAGGTCCTAAAATTCTTAGTGCCAGAGGAAGTTGATGAGAGAGAGTGAATCTGAACAACAATAAGAAGAAGGAGAGGAGACATTGGTCCTTGGATCTACTCATTATACCTCCACTCATCATTATTGGAGCTAATAAACTAATGTAGCTGAATCAGACACAAAATGGGGAGTGTATTTAGATCCAAAGCAGGCAGGTCTGGGTGCCCAGAGGATCATCTTGGAAGTAGACTATTAGATGGCCAATTAGAGTCACAGCATCATTTTTATCACCATCTTTTGGCAGACCCAAGGATGCATATTCTGCCCAGAACAGATCACAGTGTGATGCTTTATTTCATATCTTCATCTATGTTGATGAGGTGTCACATTTCTCTGTTTCAAGGATTTATGGTTATGACACTGCTGCCATGGTGTCACCCAGGAGCACAGCATCGTTTCAAACTGCTCCATCTCTACAATTATGACCCTGATGTTTCCTTCTTATTCTTTCACTTCTTCTTTCCTTTACTTCTTTAGACCAACATTTGGTCCTTTTTGTCTCCATTCATTCATTAATTCAACAGATACTTAAAGAGCTTATGATAGGTCAGATACTGTAATCAACACTGATGATAATAGTGATGAAACATACAAAGTCTTATCCATAAAATACAAGAACAGACTGATCATAGAAAAAATGCATTTAAATATATATAAAAAACATAAGAGAGGTGGTTCTGTTTCACTCATAATCAGAGAGATACAAACAAAACACTACACGAAGATAGCATTTTTCACCTTTCAGAGTAGCAAAAAATTCACTGTTGGAAAGACTGTAGGGAAACAGCATTTTTATACATGGCTGGTGGGATTGTAAACTGGTACAATCCCTATAGGGGACAATTTGGCATTATCTATCAAAATTATTAATGTATGTAGCTATTGAATCACTTCAGGGAATTTAGACTATAGTTATATTTGAACACAGATAAAATAATATATGTACAAAGTTAGTTATTTATTTAATAGGAAAAATGGAAAACACCCAAATGTCCAATAAACTATGGTATAGTTATATAACAGAACACTTTGTGGCTGTAAATCAAACAATCCCAAAAGTCCAAATCTCAAAAACAAAAGTAAAATGAGGACTTTTTCTAAGCACTGCTGGGGAAAGTCTGCAATGGAAGAGCAATGAGCCCAATGGTGTGTTTAATATGTGTCCTTTTCTGCATAAAAGAAGAAGAAAGGAAGCATATATATTCTTATTTGAATATATTTACATGAGGAAACTGGAAAGATACATAAGAATTCCCTAAATGTGGCTTTCTTAAGAGAGTGGTAACTGAATGGTGTGCGACTGCAAGACTTTTCAATGTCCATTAAAATCATTTGATTTTTGAAACATATAAAGAATTATTTAATTAAAGATGTCAAGTCTTTGTCCTCTTGGCTCTTATAGTCTAGGGGTAGAGACAGAAAATAAAGGGACAAAAAGTATAGAACATTGTGTCTAATGATGATAATTATTGAAGATGAAAAGGAATGTTCAGTAAGGGAATGGAAAGTGAAAGATGTGCTATTTTAGGTAAGAGGTCAAGGATGGCCACTGTAAGTAAGCAGCAGTAAAAGACAAAACTGAATGAAGTAGGAGGGGCCATGCAGATATCTTGGGAAAGAGTGATCTGGAGAGAGGGAACAGCAGGTGCCAGGACCACGTGGCAGGAACATACTTAATACTAGTCGAGATATAGCTTGAGACTTTCAGAGATGTAGCCAGGGCAAGATTGTGTAGGACCTTATGGGTCTTTATGAAGGCTTTGGATTTTGTTCCCTCTGTGATTAGAAGACAATGGGCTTCCCTTTGTCTTCTGATGCTCTCCCGTCTCTGTTCTGGCTTTATTTGCTACCCACCCAACAAGATGCCATGATCAACAGTAAAAATGCTCTTTTCCTCCCACTGCTGCCTTTTGCCAATCTTCATTCTCGAACAAATTCTCCATCCATATTGCAATGATGGAGAGTGCTACATGGCAAGGAATTGAGGAACATCCTCTACTTGCCACCTGGCAAAAGATTGGGGCCACCATTATAGTAGCCTACAAAGAATTGAGTGTTCTCAACAATCATGTGAAATTGGAAGAGTTTCTTCCACAGTTAAGCCTCAGGTAAAACCATAGCTCCAACTGACCTCTTGACTGCAGCCATTTAAGACTCTAGAGAGAACCCAGATAAGATGGGCTCCAAAACTTAACCCACAGGAACTAGGCAAAAATAAATATGTGCTGTTTTTAAGCTGTTAAATTTGTAGTGACATTATGTAGTAATAGATATTCAGTACATTATCAATCTATTTCTCAGAACACTACAACAGGCCTTTATTATGACTCTTATCCCTTGTTATTGGAGGTCTCTGCTTGCTGTCTTTCTCCCCTCTGACATTGGAGATGTGTGGGGGAGATGATTACATCTTTCTCCACATCCTGAGATCCCGATACCATGTAGAGCCTAGCTGGCACTTAATAAATGTTCATTGAATAAATTTCCTCCTCTAATACTTTTTAAATACTCAAGGAAAAACAATTGGGTTCTTAATTGGGTACAAAAGGATAACACTTGTTTTGCAAGTGAATGAAACTGAAATAGATCTCAGAGGAGTAAAAATGACAACTGCATGGTGACATGTGTCTAATGCCAACTTCTCAATGGGATCATCTTGATTAATGAGGTCCTTCTTTTGTGCAGTCACTAGAAAAATGAAAAAAGAAGGTCTATTTTCTCTTATAGTCTACTTTCAAAGGCTTGGCCTTCTCATTATGAATAATCAAATACTATTCTGAAGGAAGGGCAAACTTGAAATGACTAACTTTCAGCTTTTAAGACATACTATTCAAGTAAAGAGTAAAGCATTTTTTTATAAAACCAATGTTATGATTTCACTTGGATAATTTAGTACTTTGAAAAATAACAGTGTTCCTATTCCATCTTCTGGTTAACAAATCTGTTTGAGGAGTCAACTCACTGAGAACATCCCAAGGGTTTTTAAATTTTTTTTTTGAGGGAGTTGATGAGATCAAGTGGCATATTATATATATTTTTTTAATAAATGGTTTCCTATGAAATTATAACACACATTTCAGACAGAAACCACTGTGACTTAGTATAACATTTATTTTGTACCAATACATATTTATTAATGTGAATTAAATTCTAATGTTCATTGTAAATACAGCACAGGGATCAAAGTCTTTGGAGTTAAATGATGCAGGTTTGTGCCACAGATCCAACCACTATAAGCTATAAAACCTTGAAGAAACCTCCTGATGTTCTGTGGGTATCACTACTCTTATTCCTGTACCTGAAGCCTAGAGAAAAGGGTTTATGAGGACTATGAGTGCTTGGTGTGAGACAAACATCACTACTGATTTAACACAGCACTGAGTTTCCTGGCCAATGTTGTGAGGAAAGAAAAAGAAATAAAAGAAATTAAGATGTGAGGAAAGATTTTAAAAATAATAATTGAAACTGACAGATTTTTGGGACTAAGAAGAGAGTCTAGCAAAGTGGCTAAAGACAAGACCAAAGTACAAAACATCACAGCAGTTTCTACAAAAGCACTAAGCAACCAGGAAATTTAATTAAAATTAAAGCCACCCACTGAAGCAACAAGCATAAACAATTCTAAACAGGAATACTTAAGACTTACATGGAGACAACCTTAGAGCTTGAATAGAGAGAAAATGCTCTCAACAAGTGGAGAGACATTTTATGCTCTTGGGTAGTTCCACCCCTTATGAAGGTGTAAATTCTCCCCCAAATTAACCCACACTAATGCAATACCTGTAAGATCTCCGTTGAGCATTTTAAGGAACTCCGTAAACTTAGTCTAAGGTTTTTATGGAAAATTAAATATCTCCAAACAATCAAGACAACATGAAAAATCACAGTTAAGAAGGAACGACTTGTCTTACTGATGTTGAGACTTAACACCAAGTCAAGGCAGAGATGTGGGTGCCATCTGATTCCATCTATGGAGGGAAGATAATTGCGTTCACAACCCGACAGGGCTTTTGTTTGTTTTACTTTATGGTGTGTGTGAACTGTGACATGCTGGTTGTACAATCCATATGGAACAGGAACAAGCCAAGAAGAGCCACAATATTCCTATTGGAGAACTATGTGGGAATATGGCAAACAAAATATCAGAGCTTATTATGAAGATTTAGTAATTAAAATAGGGCATCATCATTGGAAGGAAAGACAAATTGATCAGTAGAGTAGAATATAGAACTCCTCGAGCAGACTCATAATCTACTGATAGATATGAAACTACAGAACAGTGAGGAAGGGATGGATCTTGCAGTAAACGGTGCTTGGAGAGTTTTTATACTATATCACATGCAAAAATCAAATCCAGGTAGATTATAGACAACTATGAAAGACAAAGCTATAAAACTTTTAGATGACAATATAAGGAAATCCATCTGCAATCTTGGGATGAAGAAGGATTCTTAAATAAAACTTTAAGGACATAAAGCATAAAGGAAATTATTGATATATTTGATTGCACTGAGTTTAAGAACTTTTTTTCATCATAAATGGCCATAAAGAAAATGAAAAGATAAGCTATGCACTGGCCGAAAACACTAGCTGCTGTGACAGTCAAGACTAGGGACGAGAATATAGATATAGATATCTATACCTGTATCTATCTATATCTATCTATCTACCTACCTACCTACCTATCATCTCTCTATATAAATATATATATCTGTATTCTGCTCACTATATCTATAGATACATAGATACATAGATATCTATATTGATAGATAGAGATAATAGAGAGAGAAGGAGAGATACAACTTCTAAAAATCAGTAAGAGAAGGAAAAACATTAGAAAAATATGTAAAAACCAGAAGAGGTGATAAAAGGAATGAACAATAAATATATGAAAAGATATTCAACCTCATCAATAGTCATAGAAATGCAATTTAAAAACACAATGTCCATCTATAGTAAAATGTAAGTTACAGTAAGTTCATACAATGAAATATTAAGAAATGAATGCAAAGATACATTGGCATAATGGAATTAGGAAGACACACAGAATGTTCTATTTCTTGAACTGGATATTGTGCATATATGGGATCATTATGCTGTTATTCTATCTTATACAGACCTTGTAACTATCCTTTTGTATCGAATAAATATTGGATCTAAGCTATTTTTTTAAAGGAAGACATGAGTGTTTGCAGGTATGCAGATCTTAGTAGAATCTGTCCTATAGGCCAGTGGAAATGGGCAGGTAGGCCTGAAAGGAATGCAAAATATGAATTGGGGTCTGGAAACTCAGGAAGAAGTAGCTTTTATTTTAAATATCCCTCATAAATTGGATACTAAAACTGAGATTGTATTTTTTTGGCTTAAGTAACAGCAGGAGTTTTTTCTTTCTTAGGAGAAGCCAAGGAAATTATGGGGCTGGCCATGTTTCCAGGTGGGGTGAAAGGAACTTTTTATCTGTACAAATTAAAAAAAAAAAAAATTAGGTTGGAGACAAACAAAAATGCTTATGATTATACCCGGTAGACCCTGCTCATTCAAACCACTTCACAGGGCAGTTAAGGAAATCAAATGAGATTATGACTATAAAATTTGTCCTGCCGTTTGGGTAAGTGCAACAAATATTAGCTTACATATAGTTATCATTACCTTATCGTAGGTGAGAATTACAAAACGATTTTTACATTTTCTTTGCAATATCATTATGGGACTTTTCACATATATAGATCTACTAAAGTGCAACCATTGAATTTAGGAGAGTTAACTAGGTTACTAGACTTGCAGTCCATGAGAATTGCTGATACCGGAAGTTTTAAATATTTGGAGTGTTCAGACAATTGGCTTAGTTCAAAACTGCCATCGAAGGCATACACCTCCCCAGCAAGGGGCTTGCAGGAACAATAGTCACCATGTGCAAATCGATGCTATAAACCAATAGTGGAGCATAACAACTAGCATGGAGGACATGGGGAGATAGAGAGGAGAAGGGAGTTGGGGGAAATTGGAAGGGGAGGTGAACCATGAGAGACTATGGACTCTGAAAAACAATCTGAGGGTTTTGAAGGGGCAGGGGGTGGGAGGTCGGGGTACTAGGTGGTGGGTATTATGGAGGGCACGGATTGCATGGAGCACTGGGTGTGGTGCAAAAATAATGAATACTGCTATGCTGAAAATAAAAAATAAATTAAATATATATATATATATATATATATATATATAAAACAATAGCTGACCTTTATTTTCAAATGCAGCCATCATTTGCTTTAAATCTTTCCTTTCTAATTTATGTCTTCATTTACTTTTTGTTAAGTTAACTTATTTGTTAAGTATTCTTTAGGAGGAGAGACTAAGAGCTACTTGTCAAATTAAGAGTTTGCAACTTTGGTCCTAGGTTTCATTTCTTGTTTTGCTTAAAAGTTAACACAAACAAGAAAACAAAAAAATAAAACGGAAATTTGGGGCAAAGGCTGAGTCCCTAGTGTGAGCCTGATAAAGAATCACTGAGTAGAGTCAGGGACCTAATAAGAAATGTCAAATATTAGTGATTTTTTTTAAAGATTTTGTTTATTTATTTGATAGAGAGAGATCACAAGTAGGCAGAGAGGCAGGCAGAAAGAGAGAGAAGAGAAAGCAGGCTCCCTGCCGAGCAGAGAACCCCATGCGGGCCTTGATCCCAGGACCCTGAGATCATGACCTGAGCCGAATGCAGAGGCTTAACCCACTGAGCCACCTGGGCGCCCTATTAGTGATTTTTTAAAAAATAAATAGAAATATAAATTTAGAGTACCAGTTGTATCTGGTATTGTACGTAGGGAATGACATTGGGATCATTTGAGGAAAAGGGGACAAGAAAATATTCAGAATGGTTTATGTAATAAGTAATTTTAAAACAAAAATAGATAGCCATTTGTAATATAATAGAAGAGAAGATATGCTTCATGTAGTTTTCTGCCAAATGAGACTTTGGCAACTTAATACCTCTACAGGGAAATCAATGCTTAATATCCACATATTGGGAACTAAAAATAACCAAAACATGCATTTATATGCAGTACTGTCATACCTTTTACTTTATAACCTTACTTTTATGCCTAATGTGCCTTGGGTATGTTCATTTTCAATCTTTATAGCATTGTGCAGAAGATGGAAAAAAAGACAAAACCATATGTTTGTTGATGTCTTGGGTCCAAGATGGGAAAGAGAAACGATATTTCTATGTTTTATGTATTTCCTATGACCAAAAATGTGATTTTCCAGCTGTTATTGTCTTGTAGAAGTACATATGCCCTACAGAGCAAATACTTCCATTCTGTTTTCATTGAGATGACCAGCTGATTCTGATCGATCCCAGGTCCCGAGTCTGACAGAAAATTATTCAGACCATTGCTTGATTTCAGACTGTGCCTAATCTAGAAAATTCAACACTAAACGATCTCCCTGTAAATATCATTCTTGTCTCCAACATATTCGCCAGCTCACTGGTCCCTAATCCACCATTTTTTGTCAACTCTTAATTGAAGCATATTCTTCTCTATTACTGTCATAGAATGCCAATGTTGTAATCTGTAATTAGAAACACTCCAAAAATACATCTTTTATTTATCCCTTTTCCCCATGAACTTATAGAAAAATAAATGTGCCAGGACTATTCTCACCCATAAACAGGAATCAATCTATACCAAAGTCTCTGGTGTAATATGTATTAGCTTGTCATCAAGGACAAAATTTATATTTAGTTAAAAATGTGTCAATCCACACATAGCTTCTCAGAACTGCAGTAAATAAAAATGCATGCCCGTTTAACCATTAAAAAAATAAAATTATTTTGAGAAATGTAATCCACTTACACAATGAAAAGTCATGGAATGAATGTACCATATGCCAATAGTCGTGTGCTTCAAAGAATAATGAGTTCTATTTTGGTGATCTTGCTTTAAAGTTCATTGACATTATAGCCAATATATTTACTGCTAGCCTAGTGCAGAAAGCCCAAGTCCCAGGCTTCTGAATAATGGTGTAAATAAAAGATGTGGCAGAAAGATGCCGTGTGCAATCTAGTGTTTTGCATTTTTTTAATAAGGTAAACTGCCTTGCTAATTTCATTTCTTCTTTCTATTTGCTTTGGAGTAATTTAACTTACAAAATTTCATAAATAAAAGGTTATTTTAATAACTGATCCTGACATATCAACTTCAAGGCAAGTCAGTCCTCTTATAAGAAATTCCTTTATGTTTTAAATTCAGATTAGATAAGCTCTTCTTAGGGGGTTATCTCTTTGAAGATGCTTATTAAAAAATGGCAGGGTGGGGCACCTGGGTGGCTCAGTGGGCTAAGCCTCTGCCTTCAGCTCAGGTCATGATCTCCGGTCCTGGGATCTAGCCCTGCATTGGGCTCTCTGCTCAGCGGGGAGACTGCTTCCCCCTCTCTCCCTGTCTGCCTCTCTGCCTACTTGTGATCTTTCTCTCTCTCTGTTAAATAAATAAATAAAATCTTTTTTTTTTTTTTTAATGGCAGGGTATAAAGACACCATTTTCTTCTAGCCATTTGTATTATCTTTATTCTTTGCTAGAAGCATGTATACAGCAGGAACAGAATAAAGGCCTGCTTCTAAGAATAAAGTATTAAACTTCTGGCAGGTTATATTTTTCTATTAGAGTTTACATAGTTTAATAATTGGATTTTTACTTTTAAATCACAATTTGAGATGACCCAAAACAGGAACAGTCAGCATAGGATAACAGTAATGAAAGTGAAAAGTTAAGTCTAGAGTTGAATATGAGAGATTATGTATTGTCTACCCTAAGTACTGTGAAATGTAATTAACTTTCCAGAACAACAACAACAACAACAAAAAGACAAACCAATAGCAGACAAAAAAACATAACTAATTAGAAAACTGAAAGATTTCCTAACCACAAGCTTCAAAAAACTAATTATCAAAAGAAATCATTATATTAATGCTAACAACATCCATTTAACCAAGGTATCTTTTTAAAGTGACATTCACTACAATTACAGCAATTAAACTAATGCCAGATTTCCTTCTGAATTAGATTAACTAAAATTTTGCTTTTCTTTGAATATTTCATAAGCCAATTTTCTTAAGTCTGGTCTTAAAGAAGAGTGGAATACTGTCCTATCTTCTGGCTTATAATTTGCTTTCTATGCTACTGAAACTCACATGAGAAAGTTAGAAACAGTGGGTGTCTAAAGTTTTCTATACAGCTTTCATGCATTTATCATACAAGTAAGTAAGTATTCATTCCTTCAGTTTTTAGTGAGATACCACTGCGCTCTAGGAATTGTCAAGAAAAGTGCTTATTGTGATGAAGGAATCTTCGAGGCCCCTGCTCACACTGGGCTTAAGTTCTACTGGTAAGGAAGAGAGAGCAAATGAGTAAACAAATATGTGAAAGTATAGATGATTGTGTTATGTCGGAGAAGGAAATACATAGGATACTTTGGTTGAGAATAAAAAATAAAAAATCTAAAAAAATTTAAAAAAAAAAGGATGGGGCCCTCCTAAGATTTAATGCTTAACGAAGGCCTCTCTAAGTTAGTGGCATTTGAGATGAGACTTGAAGGATAAGATGCTGGTCATTTGGAGAATGATCCAGGTGGAGGAAGCAGTAAGTAAATTGTTCCTGAAGCAGCTAAGAGCTTGTGGTGTTCTGGGCATTAGCAGAAGACCACGTGGCAGGGAGTGGAGAGCCACACGTGAGCAGCACAAGTGGAGGCTGAAGGGCTAGCTCAGGGCCTGGTCATTCAGAACCTTGCAAGCAGGGTGAAGAGTTTGGATGTGATTATTTTATTCTAAGAGCACTGCGGTGCTACAGAGGCCTTCTTGTGAGAGTGTGGAGTGAGATCTGTGAATTTAAGCATGACACAATTACTCTGTCTACTTTGCAGAGGACGTCCTGAGTATCAGAAGTAGAAAGGAGGGATCAGTTAGCAGATGCTATAGTGGTCGTGGTCCAGGTGTGTGTGTGTGGGGGGGGGTTCGGGTTTGACTTGGAGTGGGGACAATGGAGATGGAGAAAAATAATGGATGTGCCATAACTTCAAGGCAGAATTGACAGGATTTAGACCAAAGGCATGAATGCGAACAGCAAGGGAAGGGGCCAAAGGTGATCCCACGTAATCCCAGGTAATCCCTGCCTTCGGGGTGGTTATCTTCCTTACTTGCAGAGTAGAAAGGCAAACTTTTCCCTTCCCAAAGGTATAAATTATATGACATTTGAATTTGGTAAATGTAAATGCCTGAAAAAGTAAGATAGCTAACATTGATCAACTCAGAAGAAATATTACAGACACATGTACTATGGAGAACAAAAGCACTGTGCTGTATAATTAGCAGGGCACTGGTCCTCAATTCCACTATTTTCATTGTTATTTGGCAAATTACTTACTATCTTTACATTAAAGTTTTTTTTTCCCTGTAACACTACAGTAATATCAAATGCAACAAACTACTGTGAAATGATTACAGTAGAATATGTGAAAGGGTAATATGGAGTACTAGGAGAGAAATAACCTTTATTAAAAGATTTCCATATGGTTTATCTGACTTCTAAATTTGAGCACTTTATTATGTCAACATATAAAGGAAGAAGATTCAGTGACCAACAAGTTTTTATATCCACTTTTTCCCAACAGAAGACAGTCTTTTTATGCCTTGTACTGTGAAAGAATGCATTCATTGTAACCAGAATGATAGTAATTAGCTGCATTTTTTCTTGGTATGGTGAAAATATTTTGATGAATCCTCTATAAGAATGTTACAACATAAACAAAAAACAATATCTATATGAATAAAAGGTTTTATGTTAGGATGTATAAAACTGTATTTTTAAAAATTTAGTATATTATAATTTTTCTAGAAGAGAACTTCTTTTACATCATTCTAAACACATAATATTTAATGAGCAGCCTTACTATATTTTTAAGCCTTTCCAGATTTTCAATCTCTTGATACTTTTCTATTACAAGATAAAATATAAGTTAAAATAAAAAGTATTCTCTGAAAGCCACAAATTATGGTTATCTGAATGAGAGAGAGAAAAAAAGAGAGTGTGGGTGTAATCCAAACATAACAGGGTGCATAATTTTAAAAGAAAGAGGTCTTCAAGGGAACATAATTCTATGTTGGACCTAGTCTTTATGAATACAACCCCATTAACTAATTATACTGTGTGCTGAAATAGATTACTGAAATCTATTATGTGAAATAAAACTTAGTATTGAAGCATAATTTTCACATACTGCAGAGAGTTAATTATTAAATATATTATCCATCGCACAAAAACCACAGTGTGGATAATGATGTTTTTGCAGGGCCCAAGTGTGAATGACAGAAAACAAATGTTTCCATTAGCCTATTTCACACTGATAAATCATTTTATTAGATTTTACTTCTGTGGTATAACTTTTTTAAAAAAGTAATACATTCCAATCATGTAAAATTGAAAAAATAGTGGAAAATATTATCAGAAATCCCTGTCTTCACCAGACCATCCCAGTGTTAAAATATTATGGTATTTTTTCCTAGATACCTTATATGTATTGTTCCTATTTTTTTGATTTACAAAATATGGGAGGAATGTATACAGCACATGTAATTTTCTATCCTACTTTCCTCACTTCATAGTGTATTAAAAAATTTGGTCCATGTTATATAATATTCTTTTAATTATGGTTTTATTCGATACATAATATCCTCAGAAGTTCTGTCGGAATTTCATTAAATTTATTGATTTATTTTATTTTCTTTTTTTTAAAGATTTTATTTATTTTGACAGAGAGAGAGAGAAATCACAAGTAGGCAAAGAGGCAGGCAGAGAGAGAGAGAGAGGAGGAAGCAGGCTCCCCTCGGAGCAGAGAGCCTGACGTGGGGCTCGATTCCAGGATCCTGGGATCATGACCTGAGCCGAAGGCAGAGGCTTTAACCCACTGAACCACCCAGGCGCCCCAATTTATTGATTTATGTATATAAACTTAATATCTTCACAAGGAACTTTATTTCCATCCAGGCAGATCATGTTTTCATCTTCACTTATTTCTTCTCCTTCTCCTTCTCCTTTTTCTTCTTTAACTTCAGCAGCATCCAAGTCTTTTTTCCACATAAGCCAGGCAGAGTGCTTGGGTTCAGTTCACTGTTAGGGTTTTTCTTTCCTCTTTAGATAAGGAGTCTTATTTGACTCTAATTTCTAACTGCTTATTGCTGGTAAAAAGGAAAGGTTATTCATTTGTCTACTTACTTTGTCAGCAGTCACCTTATTAAACTTACTTATGGTTGATTCTTTAAGGTTTTATTGGTAAAAACATATATCATAAGCAAATAAGGAATTATTTCACTTTTTTTCAGATTTTTTTTCATACTTTTCTTGACATATTGTGTTAGCAACAATTCCTAGAATATTGTTAAATTATATATGTGACAGCAAATATTCTTGGTATTAGGATTAATTATATTCCTAATATTTCATTGTATAATCCTAATATTTCATTAATTATAATCCTAATATTTCATATAGATCATTCATATGATATTGCCTGCCATCTTTATACAGCTATTTTTTTTTATTTTTTAAAAGATTTTATTTATTTATTTGACAGAGAGAGATCACAAGTAGGCAGAGGCAGGCAGAGAGAGAGAGGAGGAACCAGGCTCCCTGCTAAACAGAAAGCCCTATGCGGGGCTCGATTCCAGGACCCTGGGATCATGACCGGAGCCGAAGGCAGAGGCTTTAACCCACTGAACCACCCAGGTGCCCCTATACAGCTATCTTTATCTTTTTATCTTATTAAAGAAATTTCTTTTCTACCTTACTTATAAAAATGCATATATTTAAATCAAGAAGGGTTATTAGACTTTTATCAAAAGACCAGTATTTCTAGATGTTGACTTGCTATCTTACCTATAATCTATAATAATAATAGTAACAGTAAAATAGCCAAATTTTCAGCCAATACTGAAGTTTAATACTTGCTAGGTACTAAGCTAAACATTACACAAAATATCTTATTTAAACCTAATATTTATATAATATAAATATTATATTATATACTTATATATAATATAAATAATATATATTATTAATAATTGTATTAATTATTATATAAACACAATTATTATATAATTGTATAAATAATTATATAAACACTATTATTATCTCAATATTATCACAATTATATAAACACTATTATTATCTCCTACTAATAGTAATTGTATTCACATTATAGACCAAAGTTTCTAATAATGAGATATATCTGCATTTGGGGAATAAACCCTTTTGTTTATAATGAATTATTTATTATGTTGCTTGACTCTATTTACTAGTCTAATATCTAAGATTTTTCCATTTATAGCAATACAGACATGTCCTAATAGCATTACATTTAATTCTAATCACAACCCTATGAGAGAAATATAATGATTTCTAGTTTCTAGGTGAAGGGACAAGAGCAAAATAAGGGCATAAGTAAAGAATTCTTCTAAGCTTGCATAGCTAGTAAATGATGAAGCCGAAATTTGAATGCATAATAGAAAAAAACAAAGACTTAAACCCTATGAAAATCTCGGTGCTATGGATTGAATGTTTGTGTGCCCCCAAAATTCATGTGTTGAAACCTTAATCCCTTATGTGAAGGTATTTGAGATGGGGACTTTGGGAGGTCATTAGGTCATGAGGATAAGACCTTCCTGACAGGATTAGTGCCCTTGTTGGAAGAGATGTGACCTGAGGGAGCTCGCTTCCCCTCACCCTTCACTGTGTGAGGAATACAGTGAGAAGGTTATGAGCCAGAGGGGCTCTCACCAGACACTGGATCTGCTGGAACCTTTATTTTGGACTTCGCAGCTTCCAAAACCATGAGGAGTAAATGTTTGTTATTTAAGCTACTCACTATACTGTATTCTTTTATAGTAGTCTGAACTGACTAAGACATTCATAAAGAAAAATAACGCCAGAATGGTAAATAGTATGGACTGCGGAGCTTCTGCCTTTTCTAATAAATCCATAGAAATTATTTACATATTTTTGGATACTAGTTCTAAGTTGGCTTGGATAAATTCTCTCACTGACAGTGATTTTATTTTAAAATAGTCATAGATTACACAGAGAAAAACATCAAAGAAATATGCAACCAACTTTTTGGAATTGTTACCTTTGGGAGAGTTACCTTTTACTATAGTAGTTCCATAATATTTGAATTTTATATAATTAGATCACATTTGTGGTCTGAAAAAATATGTGATGATATTAAAAATGTTTTCTAGATCTTTGATAATCTTTTCTGGTATTGCAGCCACTCCTGAGATCTCTCCTTTTTTTCTGCTGTGTCGGCAGAAGCATGCATGCTCTTATTTGTTTTTTTATGGAGTTGAGATGAGAATAATTGGTTGTGTCCTCATTAGATATTTGAAAACAATTATATCACAACTCCTTTAACCTTCCCTTTTGAATATTTAGCATTTCATGATTTCAAAGAAAGGTGACAAGATAACATTTTAAGAAACTGTAAGATTCAAGCTAATTAACTTATTTTAGATATTAAACTGTCTCTTTACTCTGAAGGATAGACTAGAATAAAAAATACCGTAAGAACTAGCCCAAATTTTCTCATTAATTAGTTTTGTTCTTTAAACAATATTGGCCCAAACCTAGCTTTAAATGAGGATTGGGAGGAAAAATTCCTTCCTCAGGCAAGAGTCCTTTTAATTTGAGAACTGGCATTATAATATATAACTTGAAATGTGTACCTTACAGATATTTTCCAAAATAAGCAATAGCAAATAAAAGGAATTTATATTATAAATCATTTTTAATATGTATCCCTGTGTACAAATATATCATTATAGAGCTTATGTGCACACTTCCTAAAGCATTGTCCTGGTTATTTCATTTTGGTAAAATTAATCATATTTTAGTACTTTTCCAGTGGACCAAGAAATCTATTGGATTGCCAATGTATTTTTTTTCTTCCTATTGTAAAAATCTCGTCATCCTTCTTCAGAAATAAGTGCTGCTAGACTTCAAATTTAAATATTTATGAGGGGGGAAATTCAAAACATGTCCTGTTGTGGAAAGAAACACACAGTCTTGCTTGATTTGTCTCATGGGATCTAGGAAGCACTTTTCTCTCCTTGTTTTCTCATCTCATTTGTACAGATACAAATTTCATTAATATTTAAACCTAAATATTAAAAGAAACAAAATTTCAAATGCAAAGCCTTTGATGTGGAATGTCTCTTTTTGGATCTGTGTTTGCCAGGCTTATTGTCAGCAATGTAACTTTACACAACCATCAGTTCTGACTAGCAGTCATCAAAAATTTGCCATAGGCCTCTAGGGAATTGTGTGATACAAACTTGGGGTAACAATGGAAAGACCAACCACTCTGAAGGGAGACTTGGGAGGAGCATGGGTCCAAACTGTGAAGAATGGTTTTGCTTGCAAGTGCTTCTTAGACAGGAAGAAAACAAATAGGATGAACCCCTCAGGCAAGCAGTACCGGGTCAGTTTCTAGACAAGGAGATAATAGACCAGGAGTAGAGGGTGAAGTCCTGGAGGTCAGTAAAAATGGGTAAGTTCAAATAACTCAGTAAGTTATAATTGCTCAGATTTCCTTTGAGGCTCTCTTCCAGGGACTTATGATACGGAAATCTCTGCTGTAGATGTGAAGCAGAGCGGTAAGCAGAAGACAGACAAACTCTGTTTTTGTCAAACAAATGAAGTAGCAGGAAAGAAATAGAAGGCAAAGAAGTAGCAGGCAAAAGAAATAATCATAAGGTACTGCAATTTCTTTTAAAAAGAAGAAAGAAAGAAAGTACAGGATGCTATGGAAACATAAAACAGATGGACTTACCCTTGGCTGTGGGATCAGAGAAAGTATCTCTGGAAAAGTACTATTTAAACTGAGATCCAAAGAAACGACAAGTGTTAGCGAGGATGTGGGGAAAAGGAACTCTCACGCACTGTTGGTGGGAATGCAAACTGGTGCAGCCACTGTGGAAAACAGTATGGAGTTCCTCAAAAAGTTAAAAAATAGAGCTACCCTATGATCAGTAATCACACTACTGGGTATTTACCCCAAGGAAAACAAAAAACTCTAACTCAAAAAGATACATGCACCCCTATGTTAATTGTAACATTATTTACAATGGCCAAGATATGGAAGCAGCTTAAGTGTCCATTAACAGATAAATGAAGAAGTCACACACACACACACACACACACACACACACACACACATATTACCACCTTAGAAAAACAATGAATTTTTGCCATTTACAACAATATATATGGAGCTGGAGAGTATAATGGTAAATAAAATAAGCCAGTCGGAGAAAGAAAAATACCGTATGATTTCATGCATATGTGGAATTTAACAACAACAACAAAAGCCTATGAACAAAGGGAAAAAAGAGAGAGGCAAATCAAGACACAGACTCTTACTACAGAGAACAAATTGATGGTTACCAGCGGGGAGGTAGGTGGGTTGAATGAAACTGTGAAGGGATTAAGAGTATGCTTATGATGAGTACTGAGTAATATGTGGAATTGTTGAATCACTATATTGTACAGTGAGACTAATATAACAAAACTGTATGTTAACAATACTGGAATTAAAATAAAAACCTTAAAAAAAATAAACTGTGGGGGATGCCTGGGTGGTTCAGTCAATTAAGTGGCTGACTCAGGTCTTGATCTCAGGATCATGAGTTTAAGCCCCATGTTGGGTTCTACACTTGACTTAATGTCTTCTTTAAATAAATAAATAAATAAATAAATAAATAACGTCTGAAGCATGATTAAGTATTAGTTAGTTCAGAAAGGCAAGACACAGACATTCCAGGAAGAGAATGTTCCAACACTTCCTGTCAGAATAAGGATTGGTACAGTCTCACAAAGCTATCGACAATCCACTGTTCTTTGTCATAGTGTTCTGTGAGTGTTTTCCTTGACAAAAAATGAACTCCTGGAATAGAGGAGTGTGTCTTAGTCATTGTTAAATGTCCAACACCTAAGGCAACGCCTGCACATAGTAGAACTTCCATAAATGTTAAGTGGCTGCATAAACTATTTCTGTTTATTGAGATACCTACAAGAATGTTCATTTTCTCCTTGGTCCTGTTTGAACTTCAGGTAAATTTTCACTTAGTAGACAGTAATGTCTGAGCTTTGTTCTCATCATCCATGTTGTTGAGTTTTCCAAAGGTATGGTTAATTTAGTTTAGATAAGACATATTATGAAGTATAATGTTATTTTCACTTTTCCATTACAAATTAGACTTCTCTTATAGTATGCCTAAGTAAAATACATTGCTTTAACATAAACCAATATTTCAAAGTGTTATATACACGCTAGAGGAACATTTTAAAACATAAAAATAGAGAACAAGCTAAAAAATCTAAAATGTGCTAAAAATAAGTGCTGATTTGGGCCTCCTTGCATGTGACTCTTGATTTTGGGGTTTGGGGTTCAAGCCCTACATTGGGTGTAGAAATTACTTTTAAAAAATGTTTTTTAAAAAGTACTGATTTTATGAATCATTGTCTCATACTAATCAAATCAGTATGATTTTATTAAACATTCCTTTAATTTAACTTAGGCTTACAGATTCCTATAAAGCAATCTTTTGGTAGTGCTAAGAATTGTGTCTTCATGATAAAAGTCCTGAAGTCTTTGGGAAATAGACACACACAGTCACATTCACAGTCACATTCACATGGTATGCATATAGTACTTTGGGGTTTCAGAGCTCTAAGGAATCAAAAACCTCAAAAGAAATTCTCCATAGCAGTAGGATCCTAGTTACTACTTTCACATTTACTAGAAAAAAATGGATTAAGCATCTTAATAATAGTCCTTTTGGCTATTTTTACTCTATCAACATTCTCTTTACTTAGCTGAAATAGTTAGAGAAATGACAACATATACAGTGTGAATCACTTGTCCAGATATAAACCTCATGATGGTCTTTGTTTTTTCAGGCATAGTCTTCTTGACAGCTTTTACGATAACCAAAGGAAAAAAAAAATCCAATTTGAGATGCCCTCCAACTTTCTCCATTCTTACCTTGGGCTAAAAATACATTTAAATAGAATACAGGGAGAATTTTGAATGAACTCTCAGTTTCTTCCAAATGACATGGTTTTCAGAAATCATTTTTTGTTTTCTGTTTTTCTTTTGAAATCTGCTTTCCAATAGGTTCTGGTTTTAATTCTGCCATGTTAGGAGGTTCTTTAGAGTACAGAGATTACTCATTAGGTTAAAACAAACCAGACTTTAAAACAGTTTCTGGTTAAATTTGTCTAAATACTAAATGATTTGCATAAGGCTTTGTTTTAGCCTTATTCATTTTTGAGTCCTCAGGGCTTAGCACTGTGTCTAGCACATAGTAGATGCTCAATAGATGTTTGGTAAATCAGTGAAAGCATGGACTGTTGATAGGAAAATCCTTAAAATACCTGCATCACTAGAATTTTGTGTAGTTCAATAAGAATGCTATTTCAGATTCTCAGGTAAGAGAGTCTATAAAGACCTATCATCAATAATAGTAACAAGCCTTATTATTTGGGAGTGACAGCATATATTTTGCTTCTTTAATGACTCATATGCCACAGTACATAATGTTTGTTTGATAACGAAATATTTCATCTTCTAGACAGTATGTGAGCTGTGATGATTTAAGTGGCTGAATTTAAAAATACCTTCCAAGCAGTCTCACTAAATGAACATGCCATACAATAAGGACTAAGGAATATTTAGTTTTCAGGTTGAAAATTACTGGTAGCAAGTCTAACCTATTTTTGTTGTGTGTAAATCATTATACACCCATAATTTCATTCTCTAATTTAAAACAAAATTCCTATAATAGTAAAGTATAGGATAAATGGATGTTCCTTATTTGTTTTTCTCATGTACTATTTAAGTCCATAGCCAGTATCTACTCAAGTATCTACATTGGGTAAGCAAAAATTGGATCTAAGGAAAACCACCAAATACTATACTCCAACAATATTATTCCTGCGAGTAACACAATTGTATTAACACAAGAACCCAGTGCATTGTAACAACAAAGGGAAAGGAAAAGAAACTTACATTTTTTTAAACCCCCGTAGCTGCTGATTTTCTCATTGTTCTACTCTATTCTAACTGCTCTAATAAAATTGACATGACCTGGGTAGCTTATAAACAATAGATATTTATTTCTTATAGTTTGGAGTCTGAGAAGTCCAAGATCTTGACACCAATAGATTTGGTGTCTGATGAGAACTTTCTATCTGATTCATAGACTTCATAGTCTTCTCACTGTGTCCTCACATTGTATAAGGGGAAAAGGATCTCTCTTAAGGCGGTTTCATAAAGGCATGTACCCATTCATGAGGGTTCCACCCCATGACCTAAGCACTTTCCAAAGGCCACACCTCTTAACACCATCACTTTGGGGTTAGGATTTCAATGTATGAATTTGGAAGGGGTAAAAGCATTCAGACCATGCACTCATAAAATCCTCATGCTCTAACCTGGGTGTGTGAGACTTGATCTGGCTTTGTAGGCCTAGAACCTTAGTTACAATGGCCCAGTAGGGAGGGCAAAATGCATGGGGATGTCCTCAGATGAATAGAGGCATGCTGCTGGGTCCTGGCCCTGAGGCAGGACTTGCGGCCAAGATGGAGTCACTAGTATGGGCTCTCAGAGACCGCAACTCATCTATCATCATCCAAGCCCACACCATCACAATCCCATCTGGAGATGAGATTCACTTTTCTTTCCTGGGACTTTTTATCATATGCATGGATATCTGACACCTAGCTTACCAAAGTGAGGGTTGATGGTTATCCTCAAGGAGCAATCTCTCTCTGTTAGAAACCTTCAGAGAGATTATGTTTACAATAATTTAAACTAAGCCAAGACTTCTGGGAAATGTCTGCTGAGGTAGAAACTGGAGCCAAAGCCCACACTCCTACTGTCCTATGAAGTGAGCATTACCACTGTTTGGTAGATAAGGAATGAAAGTTATGAAAGTCTAAGTAACTTATCCATGTCTCCACAGCTGGGATTCAGAGGAGCCAAAATATAAGTGTGAAGACAGCTCTGTGTCTCCATGACAACATCTTGTTCACATTCCCAGGCATTAATGGGGAGCCTTACTCCGTTCATTATGCAACACTTGCATGAAAAGAGGTGAAGGAATCCTGCTATAGCTAACACTGTCCCAAAACTGAATGAAAAATTCTGGTTCTAACCCTACTTAAAAACTTCATGGGACAATTCATTGCTCTGTGAAATAGTGAAAAAGAAGGTGGGATCAAAACCCCATCTTTTGCCAAGACAGTGTGGCTTCCCACTTGTGAGAAAAATGTAATGCTATGAACCACTGAAGAAATAACCCAGTTCCAGAACTGTCTCATCCTCACCATATCCCAAAGAGCACTGAACTAATTGCCCAAATATTTGCATGAAAGTATTGTCACCATGTACTCAGTTCATTAAGTCTGCTTTCTTAGGCATGATCACGTGGAGGTACTGCCTGGCAAAAATATCTCAGCTCCACCAAAATGTAAATTAAAAAGAGTGGTCCAAATCAAATGGAAAATGGGCTTTTACTGCACGCTGACCAGAAGAATATATATTTCAGCACCATGTTGATGCTTCTGAGCTTAATTGGCTACTGCTAATGTATCCAGACTCTAAAAAGCATGCCAACACCCAAATTCTTCTTATGACAAAGCAACTACCTTGTATTTAGAAAACCTTTCTCATTCAGAAAGTACAGTTGCATACCTGGTGTACTTTGAGATTTGGCGTAGCCCCATCCAAAGGCCATGTTGTAAAGGTGCTTGAGTTTCTTTCTTACCTAATCCACCCCTCTTATTCTATGGAATTTCAATGTGGAATTTTCCTCTTTTCTCATATTCTAAACACTCCTGATAACTGAAAAGATTGAGCCAGGACACAAGTAAACAAATATAATTTCCTGCATCCAAGACATATCCAAAATGTGTATTTCCTTAGGAAGAAGAAAAGAAAGCCACCTCATCACAATCCGAACGCAAAACAAGATATAATATTCAGTACACACTTTTTCTCTGTCACTTCCTGAAGTTGTTTCACTCTTTTTCCCTCAATTTCTTCACTTTCTCTCACACACCGTAGGTTTTGTATTTCATTATCCAAAAGAAAGTCAAGATGCCCTAGGCATCTACATTAAGGCAATAAAAATTTAATGATAAAGGCATAATAATATTAGGCATAAAGATGTTTGTTTTCGCTTTTGTTTGCAAGTTCAGGGTTCTGTTGAGTAAAGAGATTTTCATGGTGCTGAACAATCAGATTTTGTCTTCTTCAACTTGGACCCTAACCTAATGGCCAAATACAAGTATTCATTGTATGAAAGAGTAGAGAGCCCACAACACAGAGGAGTTAATAAATCATGGCTACAGACAACTTGAGGAGCTTATTAGAGAATGTCAAAGTTCCCTAACAATTGATAAGGCCACTAAAACTTAACTTTATACCAAAACGGTTGCAGAGACTGAAAATCATCTTTAAAAAGTAATAAGGTCTAATATGACCAACCTCAGCACAGATGATGAGAAACACACATGAAACCTGGAAAGTCTGAAAAAAGAATCCACAGTGGATGAAGCTTTTCTTTCAACTTTATTGTTGAAAGGTTGTCATCACTTTCTAAGTAAGGACAAACTGGTAGTTTATTTCAGAACCTTGAATACATAGAATTTATCATTTGTTATGTATGCATAATGCCCTAGTCTATCTATAGTGTCATTCTCAACCTTTTCTTTTGTTTTCATGAAGTCTTGAGTTAAAGCCCGTACTGATGGTATTTCATATTGATTCCTCTAGAATAGACCCTCAAAGGCTCTTTCAGTTAATATCAGGGATCCAGAATGGCTGGGTGTAAGCAGGTAAGCAGCGGTTTTCAGAATGTTGCCTTAATGGGGCTTAATCCTGTCAGCGTGCTACATAGACATCGAGGCACTGAGTCATTTAAACTTTTTATGACTCTGCCGTTGTTTAGTATAACGAGAACATGTAATCATAAAATTTTTCATCCTATCTTGTTTCATTTATTCTTCTACCCACTTAAGCCTCCATGTTGCATCACCACTTTGAGTGCTGTGAAGTGTGTAAACCTGGTGATTCACAGACCTGTACCCCTGGGGATAAAAATATATGTTTATAAAAAATAAAAAATTAAAAAAAAAAAAAAATTTTTCATCCTATTTTCTTCTGATATTTAAATAAGCTAGCTTCTTTATCTGCTTCTGGGAGGCATAGGAATTATCTCACACAGTTTAGAGAAGAGTAAACAGGAAGATAGAAGTAAAATGACTTGCTTAGAGGCACAGTGGATTCTCTGGAAAATGAAAAACTGATATCAGAAGTCCTTCCCCTCGGGGCTAATTCTCTATTGCACTTCCTTCCTGAGCAAATATACTAGAATCAAATCATCTCTCATCCTTGTCTT
Source organism: Mustela putorius furo (assembly GCF_011764305.1). Taxonomy (NCBI): domain Eukaryota; kingdom Metazoa; phylum Chordata; class Mammalia; order Carnivora; family Mustelidae; genus Mustela; species Mustela putorius. The sequence goes on from NW_025421481.1 coordinate 7,769,549, forward strand.
AACAACATCTACTTATGTAAGCTCTGCAAATTCAAAATCCCTACAAGAAAAAGGACAGAGCATTTATAGTTGTGACCCACACAATTTAAAGTTAGCTCGGAGGCTGGCAAAACACAGTGTCATGCTGAAGTTATTTCCAGAACAGCAGGCATCTCTTCAAGCAAAGCAGCTAAAAGGATGTCAAACTTGCCAACCTATTTTCTCCAACACAGTTCTTTTAAGATTGAGTGAATGGTACAAAAATTTTATCTTCCCATATATTCAAATTAATTAACCAGGAGTTATGAGTCAGACTATAAAACAGAGATCCCAGCAATAGCTTGGAGTCTGGAGTTGGACTGTACAGGTTTGAAACCTGGTGCTATCACTTATTGTCTGGGCAGCCTTAGTCAAGTTATTTAACCTCTCTGTGCCTCAGTTTCCTCATTGATAAAATGTTGATTAATAGGGTTGTAATGAGGATTGAGTTAATTATATGAAGTGCTTACTGTGAAGTGCTTAATGATCAAGCTTATAGTAAGTGCTAATAAATCCTAGCTGTTGTTATCATATCCCCAGCACCTAGTCCAAAGTCTTTCACATTGCTGTCTTTTAATAATGTGACCTGTACCCTTGAACTCTAAGAAGTTTTTATTCTAGTTGGGAGGCAAGATATACATATAAGACAAGAGTAACCAAATAGTATGGAAAAAATATTTATAAGGGAGTATTTATTATAGAACAGTAGATCAGATAAAGGAATGGTCATTGGTGGCCAAGTATAAATAGAAGTTTCTATGAGACCAGCCAAGGTGTCTGTGTGGAGAATTGGATATTCAACAGATAGGTAGAGAGCACCTATAATGTTCTAGACACTGTGCTTAAAATTTGGCTCCCTTGACATCAAGATTAGTTGAAAACTTTCAGTGAACGAAATGGAAATTGAACAGCTATGATATGAACAGCTATATGAACAACTATATGAGATTGAACAGCTATGATATGATACTTCAAATGGCAAGAGAAATAATCTGGTTAGGCCTTCTGAACCCATGTTTATGTTTGGATTTAGAGAAAAATCCGTAAGTTCCTTCCTGGGACTGGAGAAGTTGGGAGAGGAAGGTGAGGTGTACATAAGGTCATTCCATTTTTACTCTTTTTTTTTTTTAATATTTTATTTATTTATTTGACAGAGAGAAAGAGATCACAAGTAGGCAGAGAGGTAGGCAGAGAGGGAGGAAGCAGGCTCCCTGCTGAGCAGAGAGCCCAATGCGGGGCTTGATCCCAGGACCTTGAGATCATGACCTGAGCGGAAGGCAGAGGCTTAACCCACTGAGCCACTCAGGTGCCCCCATTTTTACTCTTTTTAATTTTTAAAAGTTAAAAATAATTAAAAAGTAATCAAAAGTCATGGTTATGAGTTTTAATGATTCTTGTATGCCTAGTACCCAATACAGTGATAAGAAAATGGTGGACCCCAATATATATTTGTTGAATGAATGAATCCAATAGTCTTTAGATGAATTAGAGAAATATCATTGCAAAATCTCTCCACCCAAAACTTTAAAGAAGCCATGGTCTTAAAGAAAACAAAAACTGACTTGAATGAAGAAGAGGCATAGAAGTTCACTAACGTAAGGATCTCTGTCCTATATTCTGGATGGTATTATAGGAAGAGTCAGCCATCGTCCCTTCTTTCCCAGAGAGGTCAAGAACATCAGCCTGTGAAAGCAGAGAGAAAGTGTGTGAAAGAGAAATTATTCCAACATTTTTTTTAAAACAGTAAGGAAGACTTTACTCAAGACTATTGTGATAAGAGAGAAAGATTGAACTCAACTCCAAATATAGCAAGGGCAGCTGGAGATTAAGTCAGAGTGAGGGGGTCAGGAGACAGACAGATCCTGAGTGTATATTAAGAATGAGGCATTTTGATAACCTGGCCTAACAAGTTTCTTTGCTAAATGAAGGCCAAAGACATAAACATCAAGGGTTGAATGAGGAATTTGAGCAAATATCAAGGTTAGGGGGATTCTCATTAAAATGACCCAGCAAGAATCTTGCTAAAGGCAGGTCAAAGTTGAAGCTTAGTTAAAGAGGGAGTCTTCATCAGGAGGCATTTCTAAGGAGTGTGTTTTGGAGGCTAGCTCTGTACAAATGTTTTCTACACTAATGAAGCTTTATGACTTTATCTTTTGTGGTCCTAGGAATATTCTTTTAAGACATGATACTTCAGAGAAAACTAAAATATGAAGCCAATGTATTAGACAGACGTGAGATATAACCCCATCCCCATTGTCCTTGGGTACCTTTAGCTATTTCTGTGTTCTGTTTCCCTCCTTCTATAATATAACCCAGAATATTATGCAGATGTCCTTGTATTAGTTAACTTTTGTGTCTATTCCTCATTTGAAACAATCTTCGTTTTCCGTGAAACCATTGCTTCCTTTATATTTTAGATAAAGAGGCTTTGCAGTGATAGTTCTCTAACTCACTTAAAGCTTATTTGATTCATTTATTTTTTAATTCAACAAATATACACTGATTGAGTATCTGTCATTTGTCCATCACCATGCTAGGGACAAGGTATATAAAAGTCCTTTCCTGGCCAGTGTTGGTTAGACCAGAGGTTGAAAAGAGGCTGAGTAACTCCCAAAGTTGAACAGAATGAATTGGATTATCTTTACAGGAATAGGAATAGCCAAGTCATATTGGGCCATAGACAAGAACAGACAAGACAGTTGCAGAGGCATTGTCTTCACACTCCATATCCCAGAGCCACCCAGTATAAAGCAAAGGTGAACCTCCAGCAAATGGGTCCCATGGGATCCTTCTGTGTTCTTAATTAATGGGCAAAGTTTTGTTCTTTGCAATCAAATGTGCCCCAATCAGCCCTTCGAGTGACACCATAATGGAAGAAGTTATCTATTCTATTTTTTCCTACTGTGAGAGAGCACTACACAGACTTAAAAACAAACATAAGTGATGGTGATAACCCACAAAGATAAGGTATAGATCACTACATTTGTGCCATCTCTGCCCCCATTTCTTTTTTTTTTTTTTAGATTTTAATTTTTTTTATTTTTTATAAACATATATTTTTATCCCCAGGGGTACAGGTCTGTGAATCACCAGGTTTACACACTTCTACTTTCAATTTTGCCCTCAAATCCTAAGAATTTATCCTAGAGGAGACATAATTTCTAGGAATAACTTAGTGGCATTCCCCTAAATCACAATACTCACAATCAAGGTTCCTCTGGATGCTAGAGATTGACTCACGCTGTATACATCCAAGCCTCAAAGGACACAAGACTCCTGATGGTCCAGGAAAAATAATTCCAAATTGAGATAAACTCAAATTTATGTCCGACAGTCACCTGTAGCCCCTTCATTTGACTTGCAAGTTTGCACTGAAAACATTATACAGCAAGGCTTCCCTCACTTTGTTTTTCTGGGGACGTGTTACTCTTCAGGCCAAATTTAACATTTACCATATGCCAAGATCCTAAGAATTCTTGTATTTTATCTGTATGTGCAAATTTGCCTTTTGCTCTAGAGAATAGGAGAAACTCCATTCCCTCCCATCAACTTTAAAGGTATGTTCTACTCACAATAGCCCTGATTTTGAACTTTCATGGAGTGGGGAAAATAAGTTTAGTGTCTTAAAAAAAACTCCACAATGGTAGTTCAATGTAGAAATCATGTGTGATGATTATCAACTGTGTGATTTCACTGTACTAAAAGCCCTCTGAATTGGGTCTATTTCTGAATAAAGATTGCAACTACTCTCCCAAACACCTCTGCTCTGTTGGAGATCTAGTCCTTAAGTACACTTTCTGGTCTTCTTAGATTCCTATCATATTTGCTTCTCAAATTCTTTTTCTTTCATGAAAGCCCAAGTGATAAAGGGTAGGTAGCAAATATAATCATGGGTTTCAACCATGAAAATTCAAGCAGGGAAGCAGGTTTCCACCAGGATAGCTTCAGTACCATTTCTCTGTGAAGGCTCTTTCCCACTGAGATACTAATGATAAAGTAGCACCAGCTATGGGGTGGGGGATTGGGGGGGAGGAAGAAAATGGAAAATTGAAAAGACACTGGTAGTATTACAATTTCTAAGCAATAGGACATTTTATCTGTTAACAAAACTGCCCTATGTTAATCTGATATTCAATCAGATTTCTTGGCTTTATTAACATATGGATAAGAAGAGTGTAACTGGCTATCCCGGGGCCAGAAAGAGGACATCCTAAAACAAGAAACCAGATATTCCAAACAGAATGAGCTTGCTGATGAGATAAGCAGTTTCTCAGACAGAAAAAGGAAGTACCCGAATATTGTGATGGCTAAGTCAGCAGTACAGCAATTGTATTTAAAAGAATACAACCTGGGATTGTCACAGACCAGATATGTGTGAAGTGGTTAAACCCAGGTCCCTGTATAGACTCAAGGATGGTGTTGGTTATCAACGAATAATAAAATAATTTGCATGTTGATCAGTTTCAAAAAGGAGAATGTTTATGTTGGTTGACTAAAGGTAATGCTGTACATTTTTTTTTAACATTTACCTATTTATTTTAGAGAGGAGGGGGAGAGAAGGGCAGAGGGAGAGACTCTTCAGGCAGACTCCCTGCTGAGCATGGAGCCAACTCAGTCCCAAGATCATGACCCCAGCCAAAACCAAGAGTTGGATGCTTAACTGGCTGAGCCACCCAGGCACCCTGGTGCTGCCCATTGTTAAAATTGTAATGCATATTTGTGAGTATGGAATCACCTAGGATGTCAAAGCCAGGTATCAGTTCTGCTTAGACTAAAATCAAGAAATGAATTCAAGAAGCAACCTAAGTCAGAAGTACAAGGCTAGTTTCAGATGAGGAAGTAGTCAGGTCTCTGGAACCCTTGTGGCTATCTATCCCTGATAATAGTCTTAAAGACTTGCCACCTTTTAGTGAATCAGAACAAGGTCTAATATTTATTGACAAATCCAAACAAATGTTTGTCATCAAGAAAGAATGTCAGATAATATCAGCCAGCCAATCACTAGGCACCAGTTCAAGGAAGAGGACACCATTGTCTCAGGAACTGAGGCTGCAGAGAAGATACAAAGATATAGGAAAGTCAGTCATTGGAGTGGAACTAAAGTTGTATTGAGAAAGACACAATGTAAGGCCCAGAAAGAGGTGCTAGAATCACTAAAACTCCCCCTACCTCAGATCTGAATTGGTCCCAATGGCAAGGAGATCCCCATTTGTGAGAAGAGAGAGCAGGAGATTAAAAAAACAAAAAAAGTGCTTGCCACCCAAGGCAATCCCCAGATGCTGTTTCGCCAAAGAGCAAGCTGCTAAATATTTTGAGAAAATCATTCTGGACTTGACAAGGGAAAATGAAAGCCAGCCTTGTCATTTGACTTTTAAGTGAACTTCTGGAGGAAGGTTATCTTGGAAATATTCAGCAAAAGGGGATCTCTTTAAGGTGAAATTAAACGAGATTTTTTCCCTGGACAATAGAAATTAGAAATTAGAAATTATCATATGAGCTAGAACATTTCAAGTCTAAAATGATTGTATGTTTGAAAAAAAGTGCCAAAATCATCATGACATACTACAAAGGATATGAGAAACCTGGCTCTCAAGTAATTTTTGGAAGGGAGTGCAAATAAATGCTAAGCGTAAGAATTTCCTTCTGGGTGACTTATTGTAGAGGACATCTAAAATGCAAAACTCAGGAACTCAAGTTCAAAGAAACAACTACCCAGAAGACTAAAAGTGTAGTTTCTTCATGGTCATGTGACAATGACTACGGATGATTCCCAAGCCATAATCCTGGATCATGTTGCCCAGGCAAGGAATAACACTTAGAAGAAGAGAAATTTTGTACTGAGAGGAAACTTTGAGCTGAACAAAACTCTTCCATTTTTAGAAAAAGGAAAATAAATGTCATGCTTCAAACGAAACAGTTAATCAGTGCCACCTCTGGATGTGGGACCTTGTAATTTCTAAAATTTCTATTATTCCAAACTAGAAACTTGAAGTCTGAACTATATCATCAAGTGTCTTGTTTCTAAAAGCGTACTCCCATCTTTCTTCCCTTTGAATTAGACTCATTCAGGTGGCTTAACAGATGGCTTTAGAAAGTGTTAACTCACCCTTTATACATCGGGAAGGAGGTGGACACCAATGATGGTTCCCTCCCAGTTTCTCCCCAGGCTTAGCAATTGCAAGCCTTGCTTTCCACTCTCTGTGTTGGGCTATCCAAAGGTCCTTTGGGGCCCATGAGAGTCCAGGTTCTCAACTTGCTACCAGAAAATTGAGCACCAAGGGGCTCTGGATTGTCAGTTGTCTATTGAATGAGCACAGATCCTGCTTTCAAAGAGGCCCTTCCATGGTTTAAAGGGAAAAACAACTCAGGAGGGAAAGAAGTACTATTTTGCTTACTATAAAAATTAAACCTCTCTAGCATTTGCTTCATGTTCAAACAACTCCAATCCTTTGGGGACCCTGCTGACCCCAATTTTTTGATTCAGCTTAGACTGTGCTAAGATTTAGCATAATTAAAGACGAAAAGTGACTTAACTGTCCAAGATTACAATGTAGAGTTTGTGATAAGTGTTTCTCGCCGCAGAAAGCAGTCTGGTTGTGATTGAAACACCTCCTCCTCCGCGCCCAACTCTTATCAGGCACTGCAGTCAGCATCTTTGACCTATATTTGATTCCCTCTTGCAATATGTGCTTTTGATCACGAAACTGCTGGGGAAAGGTTCCTTCTAAACCACAAAACAAGGTAAGCTGTTCCTTATTTGCTTGAATATACAGGAAGCTGGTGACAACCAATTTTCTCCCTCTACATCTAAGCAATCGAAAGGTCAGGTGTTAGGAGGGATTAGGGAGAGTTTATGAGGCAAACAGCCCTCCCCACCACAAGCTTTATCAGAAACAAGCCCAGCTTTCTTTCATAAGCCTCTGGTGGGCTTCTTAAGCTCAGAACCACCATGGTTGGCGGTGTGGGGTGCACAGTTTATCATCAAGCGGCATCTTTGAAATGCCAAACTTTATTTATTGATCTTACAATTCTCTGTTATCTTCAACAAGCCACGGGAAAAGTAATACATTTTGTATGGATTAATCCTTGTAATTCTACACAACATACACCCAGAGATAACTCAAGCTCTCTTTGTCTTCTCATTATCTAAACAGACATGTCTTTTTTTAAGTCATCAACAGAGGTCATCTCCCAAATGCCCTTGTGGAATATTCATTAATCAAATAACTAAATTGAAATGGACCTTCAAAGCATTATTCATTTCCCCATCATTCTCCCAACATCAGTTTAAATGCTTTGTGGGTATAATGATTAGGCTGATATTTAATTAATTGTGAAATTGTGAATTAAGGCTAAGTTAAAAGATAAATTATTCTTCAGTGTATGTGATAGAAAGAGAGAGAGAGCCAGAAAGGGCAAGTGAGCTTGACTGGTGGTTTTAGTTGGGGCTTCTTAGCAAATGTCCCTTTATTCACAGCACCATGACAACCTCAGATTTTAAGGTTAACCTTTGTGGCGCCAAGCTTATTTGTCCATTCCTTCTTGATGGACTTTGGATTCGTCACCACATCAATGACAAGATGTTACAGGCCATAGCACAAATCTGGGTGTAACCTGCTACTCTTAACTCTTTTTCACGGGGAAAAAAGTGAAAGAAAACACATCACTGAAGACTCCAGTAATGAAATCACAGCTGTGGTCTTGCATACTGTGCGTGATGACCAGCGTGCTGTCTTTTTAATTCTAGGGAGTGTAGGTTTGATTCCAAGCTGAAGCTTTCCCTGATCATGGCTGCCTCCATCCCCCCAAGGTGCCCTATCACTCACCATCAGGAGCATCACCATGTCAACCAACCTTTATTGCTTACATTTTTTAAATTAACATATAATGTATTATTTGTTTCAGGGGTACAGGTCTGTGATTCATCAGTCTTACACAGTTCACGACACTCATCATAGCGCATACCCTCCCCAATGTCCATCACCATTTTTATACCTGTCCATTTCTTGCTCTTTGACCATTAGCTCCTTAGACTTCAGGGTCCAAGTCTTATTCATCTTAATATGCTCAACATGGTGCATAGTAGGTGTTAAACAAGTATTTGATTTAATTAAATAATAAATGATTGGGGAAAGAAGATTTCTTTTCACTGTCATTGCTAGACCCTCAGAAATTACTACAAGAAGAAAGTCCTGTTGAGAAAGAAGTCAACACAAACAATGCAGATTCCAGAGATAAAGAGACAGATTTTTGATTGGAACAATTGGAACCAATGTGCCAGAAGCAAACATACCCATGCACGTTTCAGTTTTATTAGCTAATACATTTCCTTGTTTATAGAAAATGGCTTATGTTGTTTCTTTCATTTGCAACCAAACAAAAACTGAACAAATTCACAGTCACTTGCAGGTCTTCCATACATTAATTTTATTACCATCCACCTACTTCAAGTACCAGCTGGTTCTGTCTTCTGTGATCTGTCAGTGCAGCTATATCTGCTCACCCTTTATGTACATCAGCTTCTCCTTGGGCCCATTCTTTGCCCCTGTCAGTGTGTCTGGTTGCCAAAACTTAGCCTTCCCACCCTGGCCCATCTCACAAAGCATCAGACGCTCACCTGTATTTAGGACATTTCTGGATGATGGAACCTGTCTTGAAACACCTGCTCTGTCCCCGTCTAGTCTCTGGAAACCAGTCCCACCTGGCTTTACCACTCTGGTGTCTGTCAAGCCCTGGTTCTGACAGACCAGTCTCTCAGGTGGAGAGCACTAGAACACATGGACTCATATAGAAAAGCTGTCCCAGCAACTACCTGAGCTGGAATGTTAGCTCCACTACTCAACCAGATAACCTCGTGCAAGTCACTTAATCTCTCTGTGCCTCAATTTCCTCATCTGTAAAACCAGAATAATAACACTGTCTATCTCACAAGATTGCAAGTGAGATAATCTATGCAAAGCACTTAGAATAATACCTAGCACGTAGCAAGTATGCGATAAATATGGCTATTATTGCTTTCAATAATAGGTAAAACCAGCCCTTCAATGAGATGCCAGAAGGATGAAAAGATTTTATACACCCTCATGTGTTTCATTAAGCTCAATTGAAAGCAAGGCTGTTGTCTTCTTCTTCTTTTTTTTTTTAAACCAATCTTACTTCCTGACTAGACAATGAGCTCCTATAGGGAAAGGATTTGCCTTTTGTCTTTCTGTGGTTCCGCCCCATGATGATCCTGAAGAGCAGGCACTATACATGTGCTTGGATTGGTTGTTAATATCCCACAATCAATAATGGTTCTTAATATCATTAAGTATAAATTTTATTAATGAAAAATTAGGATGATTAGTGACTAGTCTCTTTTCCTTTGTTCCCCAATGAGTTTTTCCCTGGGTTAGGTCCCATGAGACACAGACACTCTTCCTGGACAGGCATATGCTATGCCCTATATTCTTGTCTGCTTTTCTTCTCTGGGGAATTGACTGTCCCTGGGAAGCACTTATCAATATTGTGTTTCTCCCCCCTACAATATGAGGCCTAGAACAAACCCTAGTCAGCCAGTTGGACTTCTTCACCTCTTTTGAGGCAGAAGATGAAACCTGCTCAACACTTGTGAGGCCAAAAAATACCCAAGAGTCCTCAGGGTACCAGCAACCTCTGTAATACTAGGCTAAAATGAGTTTCCTAAAAGCCCCTTCTTTATCATTCCATTTTAGTTACCTTTCTATGTTACTGTCCTAAAACTATCTTGCATAAAATAGTCACTAATAAAATTTTGATTTTTAATGGATTGATGAATGAGTAGATCAGCCAGTCAATGAATAAACCAATGAATGAGTAAGAAATGGACAAGGGATGTTTATTATCTTCTCTATTCTAAGGCCTGGAGGGGGAGGCATTTATCTTCTAGATCATTCTCATTTCTTTTCTTTGCTGGCTTTTCAGCATTGTTTACCTCCTTCATTCTTCAAGAACTGACCAAAACCCAAAGAAACTGGGGGAGGCAGAGAAAGTGGATCCAATAGTACAACCTACCAAAAATTCACTGCTCTATAGGGTGACCTATTTGCTACTCTTGAGTATCTCTTTGCTTTTCACAGAGGTAAACTCATCCTTCTAAAACCCAGGAAGGAATCATTTTATGTCTGATTGGCTCCCTAAATAAGCCTTCACAATGCCACCTCCCCATGCTTCCAAACAGCTACTCTAACAGAAGTGACTCTGATGGAAGGGCCACGAGAGCTTGCAGTGTGATGGGTGATATGTAATTCAAATGTTGCCAACCATGAGGTTTGGCTGAAGCATACAGATTGCTAACTTGGTGCGATGGCTGTTGTGGATAAACAAATCAAAGTAAAATTCACAGGTCAATTACTCTGGAGAATGCCCTGCTAATTTTCCTTTTTCAAAAAGTACCTGTAAAGGTTTTGAAATAAATCAGAGGCTTTCAACCAGCTCAGCTGTTTTGACTAACAAATGTTTCTGAACCCTTGGGATAATGGTGGAGAGGTCTCTAGGTTACAGGAGTTTAGGAGGTACCACTCTAGAGTGGCACATCCCTTAGCAACCAGTAATGCAACTAACAAGCTACATCTTGTCCTGAGCAAAACAGAGCTTTCTTAAAATATCCCAAACATAGTAAAATTCAATTCAAAATTAAGGCCACCTTTCTTTTTAAACAATAAATGTTCTGAGAGTGTCTTGTAATTTCTCATTGTGGTTGCTCATCTCCAAGGCTGTCCAATGAGATGAAGCAGTTGGTTGAGACCAGGGATCCAAGACCTTTGGATCTCATGAATCAGTAAAATCTCCTTCCTGCCCCAAAATATGCAAAACTACAATAGGGTTGCCAACAGTTTCATTTGCAAAATACAGGTCATAAACTAAACGACACAAAATGAAAATTACTTTCTACTATGATCAACTATGATCATGGTTTAATAAAATAAATAAAAGCTCAACAAATATCAAAAAGGTAGAGAGGACATAATTTCATGAAGAAAATGCAGCCTTTTAAATGGCATTAGTTCGGCTTTAAAAAAAAGTTCCATGTTACTCTTATTTTTCTAATTTCGCAAAAGATGGATGCAAACATTACCTCCACATTAATCTTCAGAGTAATAATTGGTTTAACTTGAAACTGTATGGGTAAAATGCTTAAGTAAATGAAGGAAGGGATAGATATAGGAATTATCATGAAATGTGTTTTGAAGATCCATCCATGTCTCCTAGCACTGGCCCTCTCCCTGTCTGGTTTGTCCTGCTCTCTGGGTACCTCCCTCCACCCCATATCCAGATAGGTAGCCCCTGTCCTCCAATAGGATGCCCCTCACTGACTGTTGGGTACAGGAGCTTTAAGAAACCCCATCTCTGTGCTTTTTATTCCTCATCTGTAGAAGAGGATGTAGTCAATAGACTAGCCTTTAGAGTCCATTCAGTTCTGAAGCTTCATAATTCCAAAGACCTTTCCATTATCACTGCCCAGAAAACTCTTTCCTTCTTCTTCCAGGATCTGATCAATGATATTTCTTTAGCACACCTTCTCCTGTTTTCCTAATAACAGAACTTCTTTCCTCCTTGAGAACTCAATTCATGTGGCCGTGGTAGGGCTGAACTCTACAGCCCACCCTATCCATCACATATTTGGTACATGACCCAAACTGGGACAACTGGAGGGAAGTCTTTGTGCTATAGATAGTGGGTGAGGCAAGTGGAATAGTGTCCCCTTAAATTTCATGTCTACCTGGAAATTTGAAAGAGGACTTTGTTTAGAATAAGTTCTTTGCAGATGTAATTGACTAAAGGATCTTAAAAAAGATCATCCTAGATTTAGGATGGCCTATAAATTCAGTGACTGCTGCCCTTATGGGAGAAAAGAGAGGGAGATTTTAGATAAAGGAGATACAGAGGAGAAATGCAGAGAAGAAGGCAGTGGCAAAAGAATGCTAACAATTTCTCTCAAACACTGGAAGCTAGGAGGGAGGCACAGAACAAATTTTTTTTTCCTCAGAGCTTCCAGAAAGAATCAGCCCCACTGACACCTCAATTTCAGACTCTGGCCCACCTGAACTGTGAGAGAATAAATTTCTGTTGCTCTAGGTTACCCAGCCCTTGTGGTGATTTGTTACAGAAACCTTATGAACTAATACACTGAGTTCACTGAGAACCATCTTGAGTGCCAGAGAGAATCTGTCCTAAGAATGGAGAGGGGGAGAGTGAGCTTTGATCATAACTTTGGGTCCCTCGTTCCGGCTAGGTACAGAGTCAACTGCACCTCTGGACTTCCAAGTGCGTGAGCCAATAAATGCTCTCTTTTTGTTTAAGCTCATTGGAGGTTAGTTTCTGTCATAGATCACTGAAATGCCTCTGATGAAAACACGGCTCGCACTGAGATCATCATATTTTTCTTCCAAGGCTCAGCCTTGGTGATGTTTTCTCTACAAAGCCTCCCCTGGGCTCCTCAACCTGAAAGGCTTGTTTCTTCCCCTGGATTCCTACAGCTCTGTTCTCCTCCCACGCACAATCCTATTAAACTAGTCTTATCTCCCCCTCTAGAACTTTAGCCTTTTGAAAGCAAGATCCCTATTCTGATCTCTTCTGTAGGGCACAAGCTGTATTCCATTTACAAAGCAGGCACTTGGTGCATATTTGATGAACAGATAAATGGAAAAATGAAGGAACCAAGAGTGGGATTTCAGTGTTGATGGCAGAGAGTGGAGAAAAACAGTTTTTTAACAAGGGTTCTCCTGGGGTTCCTGATCATACCAAACCCACAAGTCCCCCGTCCGTTTCCTCATAAATCGCCCTTTTAAGGAAACCAGCCAAGGACCAGGACTGCAGTGAGCGAGTTGTTGGGGTGGGTCCTTTGCCAATATAATAGCCACTAGGCTTTTGTAAAGGGCAGTTGTTACTTCGAATCTTAGGGACCTGTCATCTCACTCCCTCCTGTTTGAAACCTCTCAGGGGTTTTCCACAGCTCTTAGGAAAAAGTCCAGACTCTTGTTCATGGCTGACAAGGTCCTTGGAAACCTAACTCCTCTTCATGTTTCTAATCTCACTTCCCCAAATGCCCACACCTTCAATCTACACTCAGACTTTTGCAATTCCCTGATTCTGTCAAAAGCTTCCTCTGCTCTTTCTTTTTCCCCCCTCTCTCCTCCAGGCCTTTGTTCTTCTTCTGCAACCATCACTCTGCCCCCAGCAATTTCACCGCTTACATTAGACCTCTGCTCTGTCATTAGTACCTCCAGGGGTCTTCCCACACACGCTGGATCCCCCCAGTAACATGATCCTGGAGCATGCTGCACTTCTCTAGCAGAATTTACTAGCCAGCATTGTGATTGTCCATTTACATGATAGTCTCATTCTACTGTTTGATCAACATTTCATTCCTAGCACACAGTACAGAATAGAGATGCTTAACAGTTGTTACATGTTCCACTGGTTACAAAAATAAATAAAAGGGGGGGGGATTTAATGGTAACTCTTCATGTCTAACTTGTCCATGAGGATAGTCTTGGGAGATTACCATGATGTATTTAATATTTTAAAGGCCTGACATAAGTCTTATACATGCCTATGACAAGTCTGCACAGGCTCACAAAACCAGACTGGGGCTGGGGGGTCAAGGGCAAAGTCTGTGTAAGGTAGACAATGGTGTGCTTCATTTCTGCTTCTCCTCCTAATGAATCTGTTGGGACATTGCACTTCAACTTGCAGGCAGATATGGTGATGTGAGCAGAAGAGCTTGTGTCCCCTTCTTATGGAAGCATTTAACTATTGCTGCTGGATTCTCTAATCTGGTCTTCCCTGGTCTCAGCAAATGGAGCCCAGGCGCCATGGAGTTTTCACATGGACCTCATACATGTGGTATAAGCAGGAAAGAAACTTATTGGGATAGACCATTGAAATTATTTTAAACTTATTTGTTACAATAGCATGACTTAATCTGTTTTGACAGAAGGACTACGTTATTCATTTTTTAATCTCCAAGCCAAGCATGGTGCTTGGCACGGAAGATATACCCAATGTTTGCCCAATGAACAAAGGAATGAGTGGATGAACAGAAAACAATTAACTGAAACCATCTCACTGCAGACCCTGGCAAATCAGAAGACAGACTTTGAGGATTAAAAAAAAAATACATATGAAATAGATGTCTCCAGGGATTGCTTCCCATTGCCTTATTTCTGTAGTAGGAGCAAGTAACTTTGACAATAAAATTCAGTTAAAAACACACCTATTTTATAAGAACTGTTGCTAATAAATCTAAGCTCTTTGATTGTCTCAATCATGAATGGGTTTCTCCAAAGTATCAAGGATGTATGATACATTGATATTAGTCTTAGCTGCTCAGTGGGATTTTTGAGACTTTATAATGAATCCAAGAAGTGGTTTGCCACTCACTTGATCAAACAAAAGCTGACAAGTAGTATTAAATCCGTTGGGGACCAATTGTCAGAATCCCTTTTGGTGGGACTTTGTGACTCTAAGACTATAGGCACCTGTTGGAAATAATAACACAGCATCTGCTGTCGTGTGTGTCTTTGCTCCTGAGTTTCCAGAAGCCCGCAGTTTGATGTCAATACTGCAGGCAGGGGCTTTCTTCTCTAGTATATGGATTTTAAATTAAATTAACTCTGATCTTCAGGTCGTCTCCTAGATTATAAATGCTGAATGCCTCATTAATGATGAAAACAGTAGGAGTAAATGCATTGGAGCAGGTTGAGCAATTTAAGTGCTTTGAAATACAACTAGTCCGAAACAAAGGTATTGCAAGCTATGCAATTAGAGGTTGATTCCAGGCATGCTGATGTGGAAAAACTACTTGAGCAGAGTGATTCTGGTGAAATCGTTGGGATCTTTTGAAGACAGCTCATTTCTTGCCCTCTACTCTTCGGGTCTTTCTGCTATGCTCACATGAATCTTATTTTCCACCCAAATCATGATCAGCATCTTCTTCTGCCACATCCTCCACTTTCAAAAGAGTCTATCAGTGATCTATTGCTGCATAAAAATTACCTCAGAATTTAGTGGCTTGAACCAACAATGTATATTATCTTATAGCTCTTGCAGGTCAGGAGTGTAGGCATGGTTCAGCTGGATCTTCTGCTACAGGATACCTCCCATGCTGTAGGCAAGGTGCTAGCTGGGGCTTCAGTCCTCTCAAGGCTTGGAAAAGAAGAATCCTTTTGAGGAGAAATCCACTTCCAAATTCAATTATGTGGTTGTGGGCAGATTCATTTCCTAGCAGGAATTTGAACTGAGGGGTCTCAGTTCCTTGAAGTCTGTTGACCAAAAGCTGCCCGACATTCCATGTGACGTGGGCCTATTCACAGGGCAACTCAAAACATGGCAACTTGCCTCATCAGAGCCAGGGGGGAAGAGAGAGAGACAGAGACAGAGAGAAAGAAAGAAGAGACAAGAGACAAGAGATAGCAAGACAAAAGTCACAGATTTTTATAATTAGTTTCAGAAGTGCCATTCCAACACTTTTACCACATTTTATTCACTAGACATGAGTCACTTGGTCCAGCCTACCCTCACAGGAAGGGGATTTCACAGGGCATGAATATCTGTCGGTGGGGATCATTGGGAGACATCTTAGAAGTCAGCCCAGCACAGGGGGTGCCTGGCTGGTGCAGACGGTTAAGCATCTATTCTCGTTTTCAGCTCAGGTCATGATCTCAAGGTTATGAGATAAACCCCCGGGTTGGGACCCAGAATCAGCGTGGGGTCAGCTTCAGATCCTCTTTCTTTCTCCCTGACCCTCCAACTTGTGCTTGCTTTTTCTCAAATAAATAAATCTTTAAAAAAAAAAAAAAAAAAAAAGGCCAGCATGAAAAGCAAACGCATGGTTGCAGAAATTGCTTCTCAGACTTTTTCTTCAACTCTGTCCCATTAGAAGAGGACTGAAATATCAATGGATATTTGTTACTGAAACAGCTTTCTGTGAGTGAAAAAATTCTATGATATGTTTTAATGTTAAAATTAAAGGAATTTTCCATTTTTTATTCCATCCATCTCATCATGTAACAACAGTTAATACATACACAGGACTTATTATGTGCCAGGCACTATTCTGAGGGCTTCACGTGCAGTCTGTGCTATTTGTTATGGCAGCCCTCATAAATTAATATACATGTCATCAGGAATATTAATGTCCCAAGGTGACCTGCCATATAATAGCAGTGTTTTCCAGTATCCCATGACACATCCCAGTTTCACTAGCTCAGGTGTGGTGGAAAGCACTTGGGATTTGGCAGTCAAAGCAAGAATGATCTTGAGCATGTAAAATTAGGCCAGCTCCATAACTTCTGTAAAATGAGGCTAATAAGACCTACCTCACAGGGCTGTTGAGGGGATTAACGAGATAATGCTAAAGTGTCTGGCACAGTAGCTGACATATATTAAACCCTTAGTAAATGCCATTTATTGCTTAAATGGCAAGTCACATGTTATGGCAATTACTAAAGACACATAACAGAAGCGTGGCCCCTGTTCACTCTCTCTCTCTCTATGTTCCATGCTGTTCTGGAAAAAGATGGAAAAAAATTCTGTCTTTCTTCAGTGCAGGCATTCTCTTTATTGGTCCTTTATTGGTCTTTGCTGGTTGTAAGTTTTGTCCAGATCTTTACTACTATCCTCATTGTAAATGCAAAAATATCAGGAGAATTCTAAAATGGTCCAGTTTCCAGTGTTCTATTAACTCTTTAGACTGAAGATGATTCAGAGAACTATAAGACTCAGAATAACAAAGAACTCTATGTTTATTGAGTACCTAAAACACCAAGGAGTAAGCTACTTGCCCATAAACTGCAATCCAATGACTAACACAGTGAACACAATCTCGGTTTGTACGGAAGCAAGAAGAGTTACAAGAACAGAAAAGATACTAATTCATGTGCATTTCATATTGATCAGATCACATTTGCAGCGTTGTTTTCAATTGTCGACACCCCTTCTAAACATAGAAATTAACAAAGTATATGGTAATGTTCAAGGGATGGTGAGAAGTATAGGTAAAAAATCATTGAAATAAATGGAGACATTAAGCCAAAAGAGGAGAACTAGAAAGGACATTTCCAATGTTTTAAATTCTTAGAAATCTGTTATATAGAGAGAGGTCTCATCTCTGTTGATCTTGGTAACAAAATTGTGACTTATAGTGAGGACAAATTTACTTTGGTAAAAATAACAATGTTTGCTATGGACCAAAACTTACATGTTGAAAACCTAAGCCCCCAATGTGACTATATTTGGCAATAAGGCTTTTCGGAGCTAATTAAGGCAAAATGAGATGATAAGGATAATCCTATAGAATCAGTGGCCTTTTAAAGAAGAAAAAGAGGGAAATCCTTTCTCTCCCTGTGCACACACCAGCAAAGAGTTATGTGAAGACAAGTGAGAAAACGGCTGTCCGCTTGCCAGGAAGAGAGCTCTCACCAGGAACTGAATGGGCCAGAATCTTGATCTTAGACTTCCCAGCTTCCAGAACTATGAGAAAATAAATCTCTGTTGTTTAAGCCAAGCATCATGGTATTTTGTTGTGGCAGCCTGAACTAGGACAATGTCTAAAAAATTGAAATAGAATAATTTAATGAGCACTGAGTAGCAAGCAGAGGCCCAGACGCATGTGTGCTAGGGCCCATTATAGAAGACATTTCCAGAGTGGATTAGATGTTGGAGTGGCTGATATTTCTGGTCCCTTTCTCTTCTGAGATTCTATGATTTCACAAGTCTTTAAAGCCATATGGACATAGAACCATCTTCTCATTTTATGGAGGACTGAGACTAAACAAATTGGTTTCATCTCTGTGTCAACCCTGCTTAATTGACAGTGACTGCCTAAAACACTGTTTTGAGAAGGATTTTTGAAGCTGTGTGAGACGAAGAAATCTATGATACAGAGAGCTAATGCTTATTGGGTACTTGTCATGCATCTGTCCTTATTCTAAGCACAGTATTTGTATTACTTGACTTTATATTTACAACAACTCTAGGAGCTGGATCCTAGTAGTTTCAATGCTTTTTTTTTTTTTTTGAATTGGAATTTTTAAAAAAAAATTTTTTTAATTTATTTTCAGCGTAACAGTATTCATTGTTTTTGTACCATACCCAGTGCTCTATGCAATTCGTGCCCTCTCCAATACCCACCACCTGATTCCCCCAACCTCCCATCCCCTGCCCCTTCAAACCCCTCAGATTGTTTTTCAGAGTCCATAGTCTTTCATGGTTCACCTCAACTTCTAATTTCCCTAAACTCCCTTCTCCTCTCAATCTCCCCTTGTCCTTCATGCTATTTGTTATGCTCCACAAATAAGTGAAACCATATAATTGACTCTCTCTGCTTGACTTATTTCACTCAGCATAATCCCTTCCAGTCCCATCCATGTTGCTACAAAAGTTGGGTATTCATCCTTCCTGATGAAGGCATAATACTCCATAGTGTATATGGACCACATCTTCCTTATCCATTCGTCTGTTGAAGGGCATCTTGGTTCTTTCCACAGTTTGGCGACCGTGGCCATTGCTGCTATAAACATTGGTATACAGATGGCCCTTCTTTTCACTACATCTGTATCTTTGGGGTAAATACCCAGTAGTGCAATTGCAGGGTCATAGGGAAGCTCTATTTTTAATTTCTTGAGAAATCTTCACACTGTTTTCCAAAGTGGCTGCACCAACTTGCATTCCCACCAACAGTGTAAGGGGGTTCCCCTTTCTCCACATTCCCTCCAACACATGTTGTCCTGTCTTGCTAATTTTGGCCTTTCTAACTGGTGTAAGGTGGTATCTCAATGTGGCTTTAATTTGAATCTCTCTGATGGCTAGTGGTGATGAACATCTTTCATGTGTCTGATAGCCATTTGTATGTCTTCATTGGAGATGTGTCTGTTCATATCTTCTGCCCATTTTTTTATATGATTGTCTGTTTTGTGTGTGTTGAGTTTGAGGAGTTCTTTATAGATCCTGGATATCAACCTTTTGTCTGTACTGTCATTTGCAAATATCTTCTCCCATTCCGTGGGTTGCCTCTTTGTTTTGTTGACCATTTTTGATTTTGATGAAGTCCCAAAAGTTCATTTTCACTTTTGTTTCCTTTGCCTTTGGAGACATATCTTGAAAGAAGTTGCTGTGGCTGATATCGAAGAGGTTACTGCTTATATTCTCCTCTAGGTTTCTGATGGATTCCTGTCTCATGTTGAGGTTTTATCCATTTTGAGTTTATCTTTGTGTATGGTGTAAGAGAATGGTCGAGTTTCATTCTTCTACATATAGCTGTCCAGAGACTGTCCAATCTCTTCATTTATTGAAGATACTATCTTTTTTCCACTGTATATTTTTTCCTGTTTTGTCAAAGATTACTTGCCCATAGAGTTGAGGGTCCATATCTGGGCTCTCTACTCTGTTCCACTGGTCTATGTGTCTGTTTTTAGGCCAGTACCGTGCTGTCTTGGTGATCACAGCTTTGTAGTAAAGCTTGAAATCAGGTAACGTGATGCTCCCAGTTTTATTTTTGTTTTTCAACATTTCCTTAGCGATTCAGGGTCTCTTCTGATTCCATACAAATGTTTGGATTATTTGCTCCAGCTCTTTGAAGAATACCGGTGGAATTTTGATCGGAATGGCATTAAAAGTATAGATTGCTCTAGGCAGTATAGACATTTTAACAATGTTTATTCTTCCGATCCAAGAGTATGAAATGGTCTTCCATCTTTTTATGTCTTTTTCAATTTCTTTCATGAGTATTCTGTAGTTCCTTGAGTACACATCCTTTACCTCTTTGGTTAGGTTTATTCCCAGGTATCTTATGGTTCTTGGTGCTATAGTAAATGGAATCGATTCTCTAATTTCCCTTTCTGTATTTTCATTGTTAGTGTATAAGAAAGCCACTGATTTCTGTACATTGACTTTGTATCCTGCCACGTTGCTGAATTGTTGTATGAGCTCTAGTAGTTTGGGGGTGGAGTCTTTTGGGTTTCCCATATAAAGAATCATGTCATCTGCGAAGAGAGAGAGTTTGACTTCTTCATTGCCAATTTGGATTCCTTTTATTTCTCTTTGTTTTCTGATTGCTGTTGTTAGGACTTCTAATACTATGTTGAACAAGAGTGGTGAGAGTGGGCATCTTTGTCTTGTTCCTGATCTCAACGGGAAGCCTGCAAGCTTTTTCCCATTGAGGATGATATTTGCTGTGGGTCTTTCATAGATAGATTCTATGAAATTCAGGAATGTTCCCTCTATCCCTATACTTTGAAGTATTTTAATCAGGAATGGATGCTGGATTTTGTCAAAGGCTTTTTCTGCATCAATTGAGAGGACCATGTAGATTCTTCTCTCTTTTCTTATTGATTTCTTCTATCACATATATTGATTTGAGAATGTTGAACCATCCTTATAGCCCAGGAATGAATCCCACCTGGTCATGGTGGATAATCTTTTTAATGCTGTTAGATCCTATTTGCTAGAATATTGTTGAGAATCTTAGCATCCATATTCATCAGTGATATTGGTCTGAAATTCTCCTTTTTGGTAGGGTCTTTGCCTGGTTTGGGGATTAGGATAATGCTGGCTTCATAGAAAGAGTCTGGAATTTTCCTTCTGCTTCAATTTTTTGAAACAGCTTCAGGAGAATAAGTGTTATTTCTTCTTTGAAAGTTTGGTAGAATTCCCCAGGGAATCCATCAGGTCCTGGGCTCTTGGTTTTTGAGAGGTTTTTGATCACTGCTTCAATCTCGTTACTAGATATCGGTTTATTCAGGTTGTCAATTTCTTCCTGGTTCAATTTTGGAAGTTTATAGTTTTCCAGGAATGCATCCATTTCATCTAGATTGCTTAGCTTATTGGCATATAACTGTTGATAATAACTTCTGATGATTTTTTCTACTTCCTTGGTGTTAGTTGTGATTTCTCCCTTTTCATTCATAATTTTATTAATTTGGGCTTTCTCTCTTTTCTTTTGGATTAGTGGATTTTTTTTTAAATAACATGTCAAGGCTTAGAAAAGTAACTACTCAAAAGTCACATGATTAGTAAATGTCTTCAGACTACAAACCTAGTAGACTGGCTTAAGAGATTTTGCCTGTAGTATTACAATAATACATACTTCTCCTACAATCCATTTGCAATATTTAATCTGAGGAAGGTGTTTAAAGTCCTTACCTTGGGATCTGTTTTGGGGGAAAGTCAAACTAAGACAAGTAGACATAACATTTTCTTTTGAATGGCATCACCATTCAGACATGCACCAGAAGAAATTTAAAGACTCTAATAGGGGAGTAACAGATTAGTGTTCAGCATTTCAGATTCTGCAAATTATATGGAAACAATGTTTGGAGTTCCATTATTTCTTCCAGAATTCTGGGACCATGTTCTCCCAGTTCCTGCTATGACAGGTGCTAGAAATAGGTAACATTTGTTATTAAACCACACTTCTTTGGCTCTTTAGCCATGCATCACTGCAGGGATACCAACTCCTTTCTTAATTAACTCCCACCCTCACATATCTATTTATGTAACTACCTTGAGGATCATGTATGCTTAATACTCTCTCCAGACACTTCCTCCTTCCACAACTCTCTCCTTCTCATAATTATTTGTTGTTAAGTTTTCTTATGCAACCTCTTGTTCAGGTTACTGATAGCTGCAAAATCATTTCCTGTCCTGTCTTGTCACCCAACTGTGTCTATTGAAAGTAATGTCATTGTCTCTCTCTTCTCTGGTCTATATTTGGTCAGTCTGTTTAGGTACCCATGTCTGTTGAGTACTCCATCATCTGACACATAGGAATAGGCTCTTCCCCCAAGATAAATGCTGCCTTCTCTCCTGTTAATCCCATCATGCCCCTCAGGATCTGACAGGCAAGCAATTAGAGGCACCAGAAATTCCATGTCTATCCCTGCACAAGTCTCCATGTGTCTCCCTTTAGAATTTATTTAAAATAATCCTTCCTATCAAATTGGCCTCAAGAGTCCTGCATCTTTTCTCCTTCCAGAAAATCCTTGTGTTCCCTTTATTGTAGAGATGGCTAAGGAAGATGATAAAAAATCTACAGTCCTTGATCCTGCATTTTAAAATGTAAGATGTTAAAATCAAATAAAGTAGGTCAAGGCTTCTCCGTATTTAGCAGAGACTAGCACTTTCCTGTATCAGCAAATATTAAAGTTGATAGGTAATCAAAAGTGCTATATCTTCCTTTAGTATAAGAAAATGTTATTAGGAAGCTAACATTCTATTTTTATCTTAGCCAAAGAAATGGAATAAATCCAAGTATATAACTTTATTGCTTATGATTTTGTAGATGGTTATTTTGTACACTTAAGTAGAGGTACTTTATTTTGCATTTATTTGGATAATGAGTAATAGTTAAACACATTCAACTAATTAATTTTGAGTGAAGTCTGCTTAAATGTAGCCTGTGGTTGAGCTTATAAAACCCTCAGAGATTTGAAGCAATATTTAAAATTGGAAGGTCTGATAGAACAAAATGGAGGAATGCACAAGGAGGAGTAATATTTGAATTCAAAGCTCGAAGTACCTGGGGAAAACTTTAAGTCTTTTGTTTATTTTGAGATTGAAGAAAGTTATGAATATCCTTCTTTATTCTGGGGCATAATAGCACTCAGTTGGACAAATATAATAAAATGTGTAAGTAAAATTAAATGATGTTGCTATTCTTCCTAATAATAGCAATGGTAACATCTAGGGCACATGCTACATTCCTTTAGTGAATATATATATATATATGAAAACCTCTAAAGCAGGCTAACACTATTAATACAATAAACTATTTCATAAAAATTCACCTCACTCACATCAATGGATAATTTTAACAACAATTTGCAAGGTAAAGAGAAGATGTTGCCATTAAGTTAATGGAGACAATCATTGGGTTGAAGGGCTTTGTCATGGGAGGGACTGCAATTTGAACCCTTGAGTCTTTCACCTCCTCCCAAATATGGCACCCAGACTCATACTTATGCCTCTTTGAAACTGGAATCACTGCTTAGTGAGGATTTCACAAACTCCACATCTAATCTGTCTCTTGGAGTCCATGCTGCTTCTCAGAAGATGAAGCCTCTTATCTCTGTTATAGCCCAGCATGAGCCAGACCCAATCCCTCAAAGTAAGGAACACTGGGTTTGGAGCAGTTGGGGCATTGGCTGCTAGCTTGGTCCTGAATGCCATTTGTGGGTTACTACCCCTGACTTCAGTTTTGTATCTCTGATGCTATCTTCATTTCAGTTTTTATCTAGGTCTTACACTGAACCTACATCTCTGAGTGTTTCCAGGGAATTCATCTTCCATCCCCCAGTCCCCTGAGTTCCAATCTCTCATTCAGACTTCAGACAGGTCTCCAAACTTCCCTGCCCTGTTCTTTGGCTTTTTGTAAACATGTATATATGAATGCCTCCCTTGTACAAAAAACTCCTCCAACCCTAACCAACTACCTGCAATTTGGTCTCAACATTCTCCTTGTCTAAATCAGGGACTCCAGATCTACTATTTGCCCTGGGCCATCCTCTGATACCACAAAAGAGCAGCCCTACCTAGAAAACAGGTTGGCCTTTTGTTGGCTGAAATTACTCTTCTTGGTGCATTTGTTTTCCTTATCTTTTTCTTTTGGACAAAATTAAATCTAAATGTATAGGGCTTATCAAAGGAAGAGGAGGAAGTGGAGGGAGGAAGAGGGAAAATAGGAGGGGGAGAGGGAAGAAGAAAAAGTTGAAGTTGTGAACATGCAAGAAAGAATTGCTGTGAAGGTCACCAACATGATCATGCATGTGACGTGCTTAAATGTCCTGACCATTTGATAGAAAAGAAAGATCATGGAGTAGCCCAATGGGAAAGACTTTTATCAGCTCAGACTTTCCCCATCCCAATAAGTAAATAGTCCCCAAGAAAGAAAAAGCTTTAAAATATCTTTCTTCACTGAAACATCAAGAAGGCTGATTTAACAAACAAACAAAAAGCAGGATCATAAAGAACATAAACACAGGTCAAGTCCACTAAACTCTGTGTGTGTGTGTGTGTGTGTGTGTGTGTGTGTGTGAGAGAGAGAGAGAGAGAGAGAGAGAAGCATACACACAAAGAAAGAGACACCTCTGTCAGATGTGAATTTAAATTTGAGGAAACCTAAAACTTTTACAATTTAGGGGGCCTACTTTAAGGAAAAGAACACAAAAATATAAATGACAACTTAGTTATTAGAATAAATATTTATTTAGAAAAAGAATAGAGGGGGACCCAGATGGCTCAGTCATTTGGGCATCTGGCTTCTGGTCAGGTCATGACCCTGGAGTCCCAGAATCCAGCCCTGCATCAGGCTTCCTGCTCAGCAGGGAGTCTGCTTCTCCCTCTGCCCTTTACCTTGCTTGTGCTCTCTGGCACTCTCTCTCTCAAATAAATAAATAAAATCTTAAAAAAAAAAAAATAGAGCAAGAATAGAAGTTGCAGCAAATGATAAGTTTTTGACAGCTGCCAAATACCACAAAAATTGCAAAAATAACAATGCTTTTTATTAATTAGCTGCCTGACATATCTCTCTATTATTTTGGGCTGTGTACTCTCTGATGGCTTCTTCATATAACAATTATTTTGACATGTAATCCTTCCTAGAGAAAATAGAAAATAATTAGTCTTCTAGCATTATTAATATTTTTTATTATCAATAATTCAGAATAATTTCTTCTACCTTTACCATCAATTACTGGTAACATTTCACAAATTGGAGTAATTTTGTCAAGTTTCCTTTACAAGTAAGCATTACAGATGTACTTACTATTTGTAATACTGATACAGTTTGGGGCCCTACAAACACAGGAATTCTGATAATTTCTATTTCTCACTATTACCTTCAAAGAAGTGAATGTTTGGTACATTTGTAATTTCATATACCACATTATGAATATCTTCCTTATAGGAGGTTCTGCCCAGACACCAGTGAGAACAACTCCTCCATTTTCAGTTTTACGTGTTTGCTGACTGAAAGATTTTCCACAGACCAACTTCTGACTGCACCTGTTTCAAACCATGTTTCTCCTCCATGCCCCACGTGCTTCCTGCACAATTGTGACATGCCCTCTGGCCTTGCCCCCTGGTGTGGTGAAGCCCAGTGAATTAGAGTTATGAAGGACAAGAGGATGCCTGGAAGCCATTTCGTCTTCAAGAAGGCCGACAGTATTTTAATTATTTATGGCAGAGACCATGAACCACATAAATATATCCTATTAAACACAAATTAATGTATAGACAACTCAGTCTCCCCTTAGTTGTATCTCTAAACAGCTGCAAGACCATTGACACTCCATGCTTTGAAGGGAAGCATTACAAAGTGGAGGTTGGAGTGGCCTTAAGCAGTTGTGGCTACATTATCTTATTCGCACAAATTTTAGACATTCATAGGGCCTCTCCCAGACCCCTGGAAGGGGATATGCAATTGAAGGGTTCTGAAGCTTCACTTCATTAGCTTTATGGTAAATCCACCTCTGGCAGTAGGCAGCATTTTCTTGAGTGCTTAAGAAATACGGGAAGCCAAGGCCTCCATAAAAATTAATAGATAATGACTTAGTATTTGGAGACCATCTTATGAGAAAAGACATAATTAAAGATAAGACTAGAGATAAGTCATGCTTAATAATTATGGTCCTACACCAAGCTATAGACATTTCTCTGAAGATATCAACTGATAGGAATGGCATGGAACAGATTGCAAGAAAAATCCAGAAGGGTACTGAAACATTCCCATAGATCTTCTAGTTCCTAATCAAAGAGAACATCTGTTTTGCTGTCAGAACCCTAAGTATCTTATTCACCAAATTTTGATAAGAATATGTTTCAAGACATGCATTATTTTTTATCTTATAGGATGCATTACAGGCATTCTCAAATTCTGCTGTTGTCTCTGTAAACCTTTCAGGCAGGTAACTGATCTCTATGGACAATACAGAACTGTTAGAGTCCTGGGTTTTGTGGCCACGTTGGGATAAGCCAGGATAAATGAGCCCCACATAGAATTCCATCTTACTGAGGCTTATTTCTGGGTATGCCACAAGTTACAGAAGAAGAAAATTTCTTCTTTGTTTCAAGGACTGAAACAATCGCTTGTATTATGAATACACTATTTGCAGTAGCTAAAACTGCACGTCCTGTGCTGAAAGTTTCAACTCTAAAAGTGTGGTGACTCTTCAGGTAATACATGGAAATTGGAGCAAATGAAGAAAATGATGATGATAGATTGAAGCAACTGATGATCTATGGTACGACAAAGTTTAAATGAGACTTAAAATGACAATTATAAGCTCCACGACTCTTTGTGGTAAAATAAACCACTTTTCTATTATAAAGGAGGGGTATCGAAACACCATGAATCTCTGGGAGAAAAAGATTACTTTATTGAATAAAACTAAATGTTAGACATGGTGAGTCAGGAAGTCAAGGTTCTGACTCAGAATAGAAAGAAATAGAAGCACAAATGACCAAGACAGCATTCTAGGGCATACCCTTTTGCTTCTTCTCAAAAGCTATCTCAAGTTATTGGGAGGAATCAGATTTGCTTTATACATTTATTCATTTTTTATGTGTATAACAAAGAATTTGTTGAAGAAATACAGGGCTGAAAACACCAAAATGAGGTTACCTAATTCATTTTACTTTGGGATAAAAACATATCTAATCCTAGATAAAAACATTTTCCGTTCTCAAAGATGTCTAGAAAAGGAGATTCAGAGCCATGCTTAAACAGCATTCTAGTGTTTACATTGCTCTCAAAGATGAATTCATGGATCTAACTACCTCAGAGTGATCTTGGTTTCTGTTTTGTTCCTGCTATAAAAAAAAATAAATAAATAAATAAATAAATAAATAAATAAATAAAAAGACTAGCTTATTCATAATCTTTTACATTTTAACTATTCATGCAGTTTTGATGAACTCTCTCCAAGTTCTGTATTTTTGTCTCTGACTAGGGAAATTCTAGTTGCTTTGATATTTTCTCACATAACTCTTAATCCATTTTTTATGACTCTTCTCTTAATTTGATCCCTCTTTAGTTATGTGGCTCAGTTTAGTTCATCTTATATAAAAATTTGTTATTGTATCAGTCAGGAATGTGTTTGCCTGAAAGTAACAGAAACATCAACAAACAGTATCTTAAACTGGAAAGGGGTTTATTTGTCTTAAAATGCAATAAAAGTACAGAAGTAGGCAGGAAATGGCCTGTTGGTAGCTCAGTGATGTCATCCAGGACCCTTTCTTTCCCCCAGTCTTTCCTCTCTGCTACCCTTAGACTGAGGCCTTTCTCAGCACACTTATAACCTCCTGGTCACTAGATGACTGTTGTAGTTCCAGGTTCATGCTCATGTTACACGAGGGATGATGAAAGAAAGGACTTCACTCCTCTAGTCAGGAGCTGGAGGCTATTTCTCTGCCCATTGACTCTGGGTTGGCCTTGTGACTTGCCACGAGAAAAGAATATGAAAGAATTAAAGATATTCCAGTTACAAGCCTAGGCCTAAAGAAACCCCACACTCTGTCACTCCTTTTTTGGAAACCTGCTTTGATATCACTAAAACAACCTTCTAGAGGATGAAAGACCATGTGGAACAGAGATAAGCTGTCTCAGTGGAGGCCACATTAGATCTCTAAGCTCTCAACAGACCCACATCTAACCACAGATACTTGGGTGGATAGCCTAGATTAGGAAGACTGTCCAGCTGAGCCTCCACCTAAATTGGTAACCAAAAGAACCATGGGCTAAGTAAATGGTTGTTTTAAGCCTCTACATTCTGGGGCCTTTTCTTATGCAGCAAAAGCTAACTGATACAGATGAGTTCATTCCCACCCAGTAGTTCCAATGACTTAGATGAATTCATTGCAGTTCTGGCTGAATGCTTACATCTCATTTATCATCAATAGAAATCAATAGAAATTGAGCGGTCCCTTTAGCTTCTTTCTGCAGGATTTCTACTTACCAGTTTTAGTCAAGATAGCAATGAGCCCAGGTGTGTTTCTCTTGTGGATATCCCATACGTGGTCCTGTATTTTTGGGGCAGATTAATTTTAGGAGAGTAGATTGCCTACCTCAGTCATACCTTTTTGTCTTTAGATGTTGTTGTGAGTGAGAGATCTCAATATATAATATTCCCCAAACTTCAGATCATAGTTATCAAACTCTCTGAATCATCTTAAACTCCCTTTCTGTTGGCTTGAGGTAAATGGGGAAATAAACCTCTCACACTTTAGTGAACAGATGGGACTTACAGTATACCAACTGCCCCTAAAAATCCCTATCTAATCTCCCATAACCCAGCCCTTGATACCAACTTTGGGTACTGGGTTAGGAATCCCTTACTTGAGTTTTGATTCTCGCATATTTTCTCACATTAGATTCTCGCATTCTCTTGCATATTCCACATCATAGCCTCTCACTTCACGTTAAAATGTGACACCTAATTCCATTTTGTCATTCTGCCCATGGACATAAACTGAAAACTCTGCAGGTGGAGACTATTTTGTCAGAAAATACTGGAGTCCTTTTGGGTTGGAGGGAGAGAGGGGAGGAACTTAGGTAACTGCTTTCCAGAATTCAGAATTTAGCAGAAAGTATGCCACATCTTACCTCAAATTTTAATCAGAAAACTTTACATTCACTTTAATAGGATCCTTCTCGCTTGGGATTCATAGCTACCTGAAGGACCATAAACAAAATGTAATGAATGCCAGGGAGAAGGTGTCATAAATGCTGAGAGGACTCCTGGTGGGGTGCTGCAGGAAGCAGCTGCCCTGCAATGTCTGTTGTTATTTAATATCTCCATTCACAAGCCAGAATAGGGAACAGACAGCACACTGATGAAATTCACAGATGGTACTCATTTGGGAGATATTATGAATACCAGGGATATCAGAAAAAATGATACAAAAGGACCCAGAGAAGGAATAACAATGAGACTTGACTTTGAAAATGCAAAGCAATGTGTCTGAATATAAAAAAAGAAAATCTTCAACATTTAAATAGAGGGGAGAAAACCAGAAGTCAATGTTGAAAGTGACATCAAGTTGGGATAATAGAGTTAAATTTAAAAATGGGCCCTTGGAAATACAGCAGTAAAATTACTACTGTATTTCTTAATCTTCTGTGATCTCTGGAAGACGAATTAGGTGTTGCTGTTTTGTGCTCCTGTATTTTTAGCTTATCATATTGTTTTTATAAATCACCTTTGGATTTGTATATCCTTCCTCATCAGATTCTATGTTTCTTGAGCACAAGGACTGGATTACATTACTTGCTGTAAACCTTGTGCTCAGTGCCTGGCACAGAGTAGGCACTGGAAAAATATTTCTTGCAGGTAAAAATGAAATGCTTCCAACAGCATCTCTTTGAATGAGATGTGATGGCAAAAAGTTGTCAGGTAGCACTTGGATTTCAGGGCTTTAAAGAGTTACCCAGAAATCAGGAATAACAATAACTACCTTTCTTTTGTATAGAATTTTCTTAATCAGTCTTTATTTTTTTCTCTTCAAATAGTAAGTTGCATATTCAAAAGGGACAGAGGGGTTGAATTCCTCACTATGGAGATAAAAGTGTTTGAGAATTGGAGATCTCTGTCTGATTTGTAGAAGCTGCTTCTGTCAGTTTGAGCATTACATCGGACGTGCAAGGCATGTTAGCCTAGAGTGGAAAATGGGGAAGTCGATACAGTTCCCTGAGTACTGTCTTGAGACCTCTACTGGTCCTTAAAATTCTTTCAGGGGGTCTACAAGGTCAAAATTATTTACACATTATACTAAGATGTTATTTCTCTCTTTCAGTCTTCACTTTTGAGTGTATAATGGAGTCTTCCACAGGCTAAATAATGTGAGAACATCATTGCACTAAAGGTTAATGGAGTGTTTGCTTGTGTATTCTTGTGTTTTAAACTTTTTGCCACATGAATTTCTAATGCAACAAATATCGATAGATAGGACACACAAAGACAAAACGTTTGGGGGGTCCTCAATAAATTTAAAAAAAATGTAAAGCCATCCTAAAACCAAGAAATGTGAGAATTACTTGCTTTGAATTCAGATTTGGGGCTCAAACAGATATAGGTTAAAATTCCCATTTCACTGACTGCTTGGGTATTTACCTTTCCTAAGTCCCAGTGTTCCTGGCATAAGAGTGACATTTACCTCTTGGAGCTATTGTGAGGATGAAATATGAAAATATGGACAAAGAACAGAGCTCAGTGCTGAGCACACAGTCAAGCCTTAATAAGTGGTTTATCATCATCGTAAGGGAAGGATAACGTGCAGTGACTTCCAAGAGCATTTTTATGACCCTTTGGAAACCAGGTTTCCTTTGCAGGACTGCATCCATCCTCCAAGGACAGTAGAGGAGAGCAGTTAAGAGGGCAGAGCCCTCCTTCCTCCTCCTTGAAATCAATGAGAAATTGATGATTCTGCGGCTTCTGACTTCTGGAGGCTGTGGGTTCATTAATTTCAAAACTGCCGCTAGAAACTCCTGTGTGTAAATCAGAACACGAAACAGATGATGTCTCCCTTCTGGTGGTTAGAGCAGGAGGGCATCAATTTCGAGCAGAAAGAGCAAAGGGCTCGATGTTTCTTACCAATGGCCTGTACAAAGACAAATCTTTGCCACTGACAATAGTCCCATGTGGAGGCTATCAGGGACCATGCTTTGCTTTTCTTAGAGAAAACTGGTTCCCAAGGACTACTGCATTCAAAATAGTAGTACTGATACAAATATAAATCATAAGGGTAATCAAATTTATATTTCTCTAACAGTTTCCAATTAATGCTTTCATATGCATAGATCTATTACACCACAGCTAGAAGGTTCTTGGTTATTATCTAAACTAAGCCTCTAATATAGAAGTAACCCAGGAAAATGACACCCAGACAATTTAAGTTATTTGCCCAAGATTATACAAATAATGGAAGTACCATGATCTTACTAAAATTCATGATAACTTGATATGTGGAGAGTGCGTGTTATTTATTACATCCAATTTGCAGATGAGAACAGATGTAATATATTAACTCTGAGGAAAAAGTTAGATCTAAATAGCATGGCCGAGATTCTAGTCCCAGGTCATCTGAGGTTAGGACTTCATCAGTTTATCTACAGAATTACTATCATATTTTTGGGAATGCTTACTTCCCAGAAAAACTGTGGGGTAATGATTCAGGAAATGTTAGTAGTAGCACCTCCCCGCTTCCCCTTCCTTCTTCCACCCAACATCATCATCCTGCTGTCCTCTTGCATGGACCTGTGCTATCTTAAAACTCCTCAGTAAATCCCTACCTCGGACCCTATACATCAAGAAGAATGAATGTATTCATTGGAGATACTGATACCACAGCAGAATTGATCTTCCTTAGGTAAAGTTGATGAATTTCGTACAAGAAGCACCTTAAGCCTCTCTTGCTTGGGGTTTTTTTCCTCAACTATTTTGCTGCGATGGTGGAAATCACCCCAATACCCATTTATTTACACTAGACTTCTGAAGGCCTTTACTAAAATAGCAATACCATTTTGGTGGGATGACGCATTAACTTTATGAAACACCATAAACTGGCTTTTCAAATAAGTGTAGTTTCATCCTGTATTAAGATCAGAAAGGAATAGGGAACTATTGTAAGAGCTCTGGTGGGCAACTGGAGGGCACTGAGTATCAGGAGAAGTCTTACCATAGTTTCCTCTACTCTTGATTTTATGAGAAGATCTTCTTCTTTGATCTCCAAAGCTATCAAAGCTGGCTCATATACACCATTTCCGTAAGACCTTTCACATAGCTCTATCTCAGACCTTCTTGTCACTAATCCTTCGGTCTTGCTTCTTCCAGTTCATTGGCCAACCAGGAAGCCCATTTGTACTGCCCCGAAGTCCTGGTGTATCCATTCCCTAGGCACCTCTCCTCCATACTCAGTGTATGACCAGTTGTAGAAACTACCTGCAGCTCTCTCCCTGCACACAGGGAGGGCTTCAGGCTCAGCCCTGGCGAGGTTATCATGCAGCAGTTTTCTGCCTGATATTGTAAAAGCTCTTCATTTTTTTTTAAAAGATTTTATTTACTTACTTGACAGATAGAGATCCCAAGTAGGCAGAGAGGCAGACAGAGAGAGAGGAAGGGAAGTAGGCTCCCTGCTGAGCAGAGAGCCTGATGTGGGGCTCAATCCCAGGACCCTGAGATCATGACCTGAGCCTAAGGCAGAGGCTTTAACACACTGAGCCACCCAGGTGCCCCAAAGCTCTTCATTCTTAAGTGTATCCCCTAATTATGGTACTTCACGTCTATTCGTGGACATGAGGCTTGGTTCAAGGCATTTCTTTGCTTCTTCTATACTTTATGAACCTGAGTAAGTTATTTGACCTCCTGAACCTGTTTCCTCATTTCTAAAGTGTAAATGATAAATACTATTTCAGAATGATGAGGCCTAGTTCAGCCGTTATCTCTTAGTCAGGATGAACTAGGTTATGCTACGATAATAAATCAGTCTCAATCTCAAAATCCTATGGTTAACACAACAAGGTTTTTTCACTCATCCTACATGTCTACTATGGGTTAGTGAGGGCCATGCTCAGTCACCCGGACTGACAGTCTCAATGCTGTAACTCAGCCATAGGAGATAGGAGCCTCTCTCAGTCACCCCAGCTGAGGAGGGGAGATCTGGAGAGTCTTGGCACTAGCAATCACAACCTCTGGCCCAAAAGTGACACATGTTTACTTCAGCTGAGAGTCTGGTGGCTAAAGTGATCCTCATGAACTCACCTGATTGCATAGTGACCCCGTATAGTGGAAGCCCAAGACATGTTTGTTGAATGAATAAATGAAGGAATAAACCAATAAATAAAAATAACAATAATTTATACACAGCACTGTTGCTGGATGCCCAAAACTGTGGTTTACACACATTTTTCTTATTTAACGATAAAACAGACACAACTAGATACAAGGCTGGCTGTGGATACATTGATATAAATGTATTTTTAGAATACATGATTTTTGAAAGATTTTAAATTGTTCTTTTTCCTTCCTGTGCAGCATTAATTTAGAGGATAACTCAAACGCCCTGAAGCCCCGAATTTGGTTTGTCTCATTTTAAAACTACTCAAAGGAATTTGACGAAATTAGGCATCTCCATCATGGCTTCATAGATCAGTTAATGTGAGCTTGCTTTCAAGTTCGAATCTGAAAGTCCAGGTATATCTTAATCTGAACCCTTTGAAGTTTACCCATCCTCATTTAATGTGATAATGTAATTTATATGTTCAGAACCCATTTGAGGGGCAGGAAAGGGAAAATGGCACGCAAAAGGAAAGATGAACTGTTCTCAGGGGTGAAATCTATCTTGCACATGCATTTATCTTGGGCAGACACTGTTGTTTAAACTAAAAATAATCACAGCCAGTTCTCTGACATTAACCTGCTTAGTTACTCCTGCATAAAACTGGGAATGAAAATGAGGGCGAAGGTTAGCAGTGAGTCTGCAGATGATTCTATTTCTATGCTAACACTGTTTCATCGTGCCTGGAGGAAAATGGTGCCTATGTGTTACACGCTCACGTTGATTTCTCAAGTTATAATTAATTTACTTGGGCTGTTGTTACATATAAAAGATTAGAATGCTGAATACTCTACTTACTCTCACAATGCAGCCAGATTACCACTTAATGCTCAGAGAAGACTTTGCTGTTACTGGGAGCTCCATGTTATTCAGAAGACGGCACTGACTCATCTTATTGTCCTTCTCTTTCACCATATTCTAAATAGGTAAAAAGGTAAACATATTAATAGCCTTAATATATACCTCTCCACCCCAAAAGAGCGTGCATAATAATATCTACCCCAGAAAAAGACAAAAGGGAAGAAAACTCATTCAGAAAAATGAAGGGGAGGGAGATAAGCATTGAAACCCGAGGGGGAAAAAAGGAAGCTGAACAATAGAATTTACATAATGAGCAGAGGAAAAAGGTTAAAGCCTTTTTTTTTTTTTATTCACATGCTGGCTCTTTTTAAGAATGCCTCAAGGATTAGAGAGACATTAGTCATATTCATACCAAATATGAGGAAAGCAGGCTTAAGATATTCCTGCTTTTTATGCCTCAAGAAACAAGCAATTATTTCTTATCTATGGGGTGATCTTTTGGAGGTGGGGGTGCCCAGTAGGAAAACAAAAAACACCAAAAAAACCCACAAAAAAACCCAAAAACAAATACTAAAATACCCAGAAACCCTGAGGAAGAAATGTCTCACACTTCAAACATTTTGCACAGCTCTGTTTGTTGTTATGAAGCGATCCTGTCAGGTAGTCTTAAAATCTTTTTAATTCTTCCTCACCAAGTTTCCCACTTCCAATGAGGAGTTATCTACAACAAAATGACAGTTTTCCAAAACGAAACAAACTGGCAGTTGTTGGCACAACAGTTGGTCTGTTCAGACTGACTGCAGCAGACAAAGTGAAGGGGACAAATCTCCCCGAATAGTTGTTTTGTAAGGTGAAAGGCTCCAGAATGTCCCACCCTCTCAAGTGCCCCTGCGATTTTAATCCTGGGTCGGGGACACATTTCTTAGCTTCTCTGATGGACTCTGATGCCCCTTTTTGTGTTCTAGCAGTCCTGTGTGTCTCCTCTGTAACTAACCACCACGGGGATTTTATGTTGACTTGTATGATTGTTTTAGTCATGTTCATGTTCCCTACTCATTTGGCTCCCTGAAGACAGTGAACATGCCCTTTCCTTGTTCACCACTGTGTCTCCGCCTCCTAGCAAGGGTCCTGGTAAAGGCAGACATCTGATTCATCTGTGTTGCAGGCATGGAGGTAGATGAAACCATTACCTAGTCCATGTCAAAGATGGACACCCTGACTATCCGTATCCCTTCAGCGGTTTTCTCTATTCACTACATCCTTAATCTGTGTGCTCTTTACCCAGGGACTGTCTTCAGTAACTTCTTCTTATATACGTAAACTTTATTTTTAGAACACTTTTAGGTTAACAAAGAAATCACAAATATAGGACAGAGTTCTCACATGCCTTGAACCCATTTTCCCTATTATTAAGTTTATATTAGTATTTGTTACGATTCAAGAACCAATATTAATATTATTTTTAACTGTTGTTAACAATATTATTATTAACTAGAGCCTACTTGGTTCAGATTTCCTTAATTTTGACCTTTTTCCTTTTTTCTGTTGCGGGATCCCATCCAGCGTGCCACATTATATTTAATCATCAAATCTCCTTTGGCTCTTTTTGGCTTGTAACAGTTTCTCAGGCAGTGCTTGCTTTTGATGACCTTGACAATCTGCACGGTCCTGGCTAGGTATCCTATAGACTATCCCCCTACTGGGATCGGTGTGAAGGTTTCATGATTAGACTGGGGTTATGGATTTGAGAGAGGAAGACCACAGAGGAGAAGCGCTATTTTCATCACATCATGCCAATGGTACATATTATTAACATGACTTATCGCTGAGGCTGTTGACTATTGATCTCCTGGCTGAGATTCGATTTGCCTGGTTTCTCTACAGCATACTGCTACACTTAAGGATCTGGGAGTTATGCTCCAACATTCTTGAGAGGAAAAGGTCTAACATGATTTGGAATTCTTCTGCATGGGAAATTTGCTTATTCTCCCCCCTTTATTTGTTTATTCAGTTCTTTATTTACATCAGTATAGCTGATGCATATTTATTTAGTATTTAAGGTTATAGTCAATACTATACTGTTTATTTTGTCACTTAAACTCTTCCAGCTTTGGCCACTGACAATTTTTTTAGTTGGTTCCTGTGTCCCTTTGACATACCCCCATCCTTGTGATGTTTTGTTTTTGTTTTATTTTTTTGAAGCACCTATTTTCTGGCATTATAAGACATTCCAGGCTCATCTTGTCCTCTCCCTAGAATCAGCCATTTTAGCCATTTCTTCGAGGAGCATTTGTTCCTTTTCTTGGAGAATGGTATTTGAAACCATGATGGAGCTCTTAAATGTGCTCATTATTACTGGGGTGTAATTACTTCTAGACCGTCTCCGCTGAAACAGCAAGGACATGGATGTGTGTATAAATCTACAGATACATACATATCTGTGCATACTTCTATATGGAACCGTGTGTATCTATGTTAAGATCAACATGAGTTATAGCGTTATCGCCTAAGTCATGGCAACATAAGTCATCCCAGCTTCCTCGCTGTGCATATCTGTAGACTTCCACTCTAGCAGTGATGAACATGGCTTTCATCATCCACTATCCCTTTACTTGACAGTTCCAGGCCACATGTACAGCAATATCAGAATTGTTAACTCATACCTTTATGGACTAGGACTTTATCAACTAGAACACAGGGCTTCCCTACACTCATTCTAGAGTTATTTCCGGCCGGCCCCTCCCCCGTCCACCTCCTTTAATGAGGTTGTTTTTGAATATTTGCATTACAGTTGGATTGTTTTGTGACATTCTGCTTTCCATCCTATGATTGCCAGACCTTCTAAGTAGTTTTTAAATAATTGGCAAAAATTACAACTCACTCCTTCTGTTGTAAAATGCGATGAATTTTGATAGAAGCGTAATATCATGTATCTACAAGGACAATATCCTACAGAATTGTTTCACACCCTAAAAAAAAAAAAATCACCTATGCTTGGCCTAGCCAACCTTCCCTCCCCTTTCCCTCAAATCTCTTGAAGCCACTGACTTTTTTTTTTTTTTTTACCATTACTAGATTTTTGCCTTTTCCAGAATGCCATATAATTGGAATCATCCAGTGTAGCTTCCTTAAACTGCCTTCTTTCACATAGCAATACACATTTAAGATTCATACATGTCTTTTTGTGGATTGATAGCTCTTTTTCTTATTGCTGGATAATATTCCATCATATGGATGTACCACCATCTATTTATTGAAAGCCATCCAGGTTGCTTTCTGTTCTGATGATTATAAATAAAGTTGCTATAAATATTCACTTGCAGGTTTTTGTATGGACATAATTTTCAAATTTGTTGGGTAAATACCTAGGAATGCAATTGTTGGATAGGGTCTCCAGTAACTTTTAATAACTATCAACTAAATCTCATTGAGAGGTTAACTGAAAATATATTTTTAAACAAACATTTACTGAATACTGATTATGTTCCAAGCTTGGCAGCAGGGAATTTTACACTTCTTATTTATTTACTCATTCTGAAAATACTTATTAAATCTTTAGTACTATGACCAGACTCTTCAAGGCATTGTGGAGGGAGCCATGAACAACAACAATCCTTCCTTAAGGAACTTTTATTCGAGTTGGGGGGTATATTATAAATGAATGAATGAATGAATGAGTGTATAAAATAACAAGTGAAGATGAGCATTTATAACAAAGCCGTGGACGGATAAGGTGGATTCAAGCGTCAGAAAGGCTGTATTTTATGTCAGGTGGATTGGAAAGGCTTTCCATGCAAGGTGACATTTGCTCAGCTACTTCATTGAAGAGAGAAAGTCAGTCAGGAATAGTTGAAATTCTATCCACAGACTGTGAGGCTGCAATAGACCTAGCATGCTCACATTTCTGAAAGAGCAAGGAGACCGATGTGGATGAAGCCAGTAAGAGAAGATGAGGATGTGAGGCAGAGCAAGAGGAGAGAAATAATTTAGGAGAGCAGATCACATAGGATCTTTAGGCCGTGGTGAGGATCTTGCATTTTTCTTCCAATTAAGACAGCAAAGTTGGAGCAGAGGAGAGATGTGATCTACCCAACACTTGCAATCGCCCTCTCTTTTTTGCTCACTAGTGAAGTTGTGCATCAGGGAATGGCTCTCTGGAAAATAGTCAGTATGGTATGATTCCAGCAATATCACTTCGAAAGTAGTTAGACAGATTTTACTAGAAGGAGGTGCCATGAAGGAAGGGTGTCTGAATCCTGCAAGTGCAATCACAATGCCATCACCAGGGAACAGCTGTAGAACATCTTCTGTTCTTCCAATGTGACATCATGTGCATCTTCTCACTTTTATTCTGTGCGTTAGTCAAGGAAGACAAAGTTCTATGTTAAATTCCAGGAAATTTAGGCATAATCATTTAAAAAATCTTAGCCTGCCTTTCATATTTAATGAGCATTTACTATATACCTAATGTTTTCCTAGAATAGACTTATTTTTTCTACAATATATAATGATTTAATCTACTTAGTCTTCAAAATTCTAGGAATTGAACCATTGTACAGAGGAAGGAACTGAGTTACAGAAGGATGATGTGTCTTGCTCAAAGTCACACAGCTAAAACACGGGAGAGGCAGAATTCATCCTGTCTGGCGCTAGAGCCCTAATACTTAATAGACACTCAGTTGGTGCAAGGTCCCACGGCTTGTAGACAAGAGACTTGATTCTCAGTTTCTTTCCAGAAGGACAACTATAACTTGATTCACTCACATGAATTCAAGACACTTTTCTCGGGAGGCTCCTCCCCCTGACCCCCATAGCCTATTTACATTGTTGACCTCTACTCCTACATCCAGGAGTGTGCATATGACTCAGTTCTGGCCAGCTGTCCTGAAAGAGTGATGGGGAGGTGACCCAAACTGCCAGAAAAGATTAAATTTGGAATCTTTTTCTGTTGAGAAGCAAGGATCCTTATTCCCACTGTGAAGCTATTAGCTGGAATCTTGCCAGCAACCAAAAAGCCAGAGAATCCGCCAGCATGGAGTCAATGGTCAAGAGAGTTTCTCCTGAACGTTTCCATTATTTGAACCAATAAGTTCTTTTTGCATAATCCAGTACAACTTGGGTTTCTCTTATCTAAAGAATTTTCACTGATATAACAAGTTACCAAGTAAATCAGAGTTACACAGCCCTAGACAAAGCTTCATTTTTCACATCTCAAGTTCAGACCTCTGAAGTCTGTTGGCAAATGTGGCTGACAGAACATTGGAGAGAGAGGGACCCTAGCATGGACTTAGAAGACTGGGATCCAAATGCCAGCCCTGGCAGGCAGTTGTTAAGTAGTTTTTGAGCAGGTGATCTATTCCTTGAACTTCACGTTGTCCTGCTGTAAAATAGAAACTGTGTAAAATACCTTAAGTGTTATAAATGAGATAACATACATAAAAGCATCTATTCGACTACCTGGCACATAGTAGGAACTCAAAAAAAATCAGCTGCCCTGCACCAAAAAACAGCACGTTGACTGGCAGTTTTCTGGATTCTAACACTAACAGCTTCAGCATCCATTAATTGTACAAATACTATGCTCAACCTTGTACCAGGAGGCTAACATGATATGAGCATAATAGACACTTTTTTTTTGCTATGAGGAAAAAAAAGGGGGGGGCTCGGAAGGGTAGAGAAACTTAATCTAAAGACAAACAGCTTGTACGTGGCCGAACCATGACTTGAACCAAAGTCGGTGATAACTGAAGCCTATGCTTTTTCTCATTCATTGAGATTCCTCACTAGATAGATTGGGTCACATGAATCAGAAATCAAGATGATAAGCTGAACATGTCTCCTGGTTATAGCACATATCCAGGGAGGCCAAATTTATCCCCATTCAACTAAAAAATCAAGAACATTTAGGAAGGTGCCACCCTTTTTTTTCTATTTTACTTTGGAGAAGATACTGGAAAATGTACACCATTGAGGCCTAACCATTATTTCAGTGAAAAAGAAGAAAATGCTTCTCTATCCACAGTTCCCATTTTCCTCCCAAAAGAAAGGCGGCGGGGGGGGGGGGTGGAGGAATCCACATCTCTTCATTAAACTCTCTCCTCTTATTCCCAATCAATCTTAATTTTTAAAAGGATCCTCTGAATAATTAAAGTGGTCATTGTGGAAAGAGGCATTATGATACAAGGAGACAATTGGTTTTATATTTGCCAAGGTTCTCAGGCCTAGGAGACTTGAATGCTCAAATGAGGGAAATGGTAATATATTGCTAAAGAGTTCATTCATCGTTGTTTGTTCATCAATAATAGATACTTTCACTTAGGAAGGTTAAGTGACCCATACGTTATTTGCCCAGCGTGGTTTTGTAGCCTAAAACACACCCAGAAGACAACCGCATTCTTCGCCCCCCTTCAGACCTCCCCTGGCACCTCGAGACTTGTTTCAGCCGGCTTGCTCTGTAACTGGGACTGCAATTTAATGCAATTTCTCGTCCATTTCACTGATTGCCACTATTTAGTACATTCTCAAAGAAAGATGATTACAACTGGCTGGTTCTTAATGCTTAATTTATTTACATGCATGCCTGCTACAGAGTTATTTTTTTCATCTCCCAAATGATGGCATAAAATCATTGAAAAATGATGGGCAATAAACATGGCTATTTCGTGGAGTCCTCAGTGGAGAATACACCCACCGTCACTCCAAACATTGGTTGACCTGTGGTCCACTGCTCTTAAAACCCAGCCATAATGAAGGCAGCACAGACATAAAACTCCTTTATTGCTGCTTTGTTCTGACAATACTTGCACAATAACAGATTATTTTAGTTAAAATAAAACCCGTATCAAATTGGCATTTTTATGTTGGTAACTGAAGCAAAACCACACGTATATTTCCCTTTTCTTTCTCATTCTTGCTTTTCTTTCCTTTTTGAAAGAATGTCATATTAGTTGGAAGAAAGGGTGAATTCTTGGAATCACAACTGCATTCTAACTGTCTCTTCTGTTGTTGCCTGGGCAAAGCTATTCACATTAAGCTGAACGAATTTGCATTTCCAATAAGTGCTAGCATTTTTCACATTTCTTTGGCAATTTTTGTTTCAGTAAGAACACCTGAGAAGTTACCGGGATTGCTCATCATCCGATCGGAAGGAGAGGGGAAAAAATGGGATTTTTCTCCAAATTGCAAAAAGTCTTGAATCAGCAGAAAGTCTTTGCTCTTTCTATCTGGGGATTAGAATAAGAACGAGACAATAAAGTGAAAATGGGCAAAATGGGTGTTTTCTTTTTTCTTTTTTTTCCCTCTAACAAAATAGCAGAGGCAAGTTGGTGCCAGCAGTCAGTATTAGCCCACATGCCAGACAGCAGAATGCATTAATGAGTATACTCTCCCTACTACTTCTTATCCAAACAGCATCTAACAGCTTTGCATTTCTCCATTAAAAAAAAAAAAAATGCAGCGTCTATTTTTTCCCAACCCAAACAAAATCCACAATCACACTGCCTCTTTCAAAATCACATTTTGTTATTACAAATAAGGACAAGACATTTCCCTTCGAGGAGGTTGCTGAAAGACTGCCTTGTAAGGACTCTTTGTACTGCAATTACTAGAACTTCTAATGATATTTGGTTCCCCAAAGATGGTGGAGAGGAAAAATTAAAAGGTAACCTAGCCTTCTATCCCCAACCTCCGAACTTCTGTAAGAGAATCATCGCCATTAGATTTTCAGACTTATTCCTGATGAGAGCTAGAGTAAAATGACTTTTGCAAATTCAACAGCAAACAGAAGTGGGAACCCTCGTTCCATAAGAATGACACCCTTCTTTCCCTTTTTTAGCTTTGAAAGGATTTAGAATCTGTGAGGCACTTCCGGTCTCACTGAGATAGAGGCACACCTCTGACTTCCTATGCTCTACTCATCTGAAAGAAGAACAGATTTTCCTTTTTCATAATTTCATAACAAATGTCTCAGTTATCCAAAGAGAGGCACCAAAAACATTTCTTCAGTTTTGTCTAAAAGTCTGACCCAAAGGCAGGGTATGGTTGTCTTTGAAACAATAGGAGGTGATAGGACTATGGCTATTCCGTCTGCCTTGGACTGCTTCAGGCAAGAAAGGGGAACAAAAATAAAGGGAAAGAAAAATCTGGTTATTACAGATCCCCCTGTAAAAAGAGAATTTCGAGGGAGAAAGCAGCGAAAATTGTAGAAAGAAGTTGCTTGTCAAACCCAGGCTCTTCATCACCCCGTCCCACCTGCCAGGCATTTCCTCACCACCCATTCTTGGCGCTTCGCTCCTTTTCTTGGGTGGGGAATACTCCGAAACGATCATTCTCACCTGGCAAAAGAAGTGGTTGTTTCCCACACAAGCTTGGGCACAGATGCGCGAGCCTGCCTACACATGTGTGCATATTAATTAGGGAGGGGCTGTAAATCAGAATTACTGGGTGTTTTCAGTTGAATGTTGGCCCTGGAAAAGATAGGCCCATGTACTCATTCCTGGACAATTCCAGGCCCCAGCAAACGTGTGTAATTTGGGAAAAGGATCTTTGCAGACATAATTAAGTTGAAGTCTTGAGATCAGATCATGCTCACGGACCCAAGTGGGCTCTAAGTCAATGATGGGTGTACTTATTCCAGTCACACAGAGGAGAACAGACATACAGAGGAGAAAGTGACATGGGGATGGACATGAGATCGATACGATGTGACCCCAAGCCAAGGTGCCAAGGATTGTTGACAGCCAGCAGAGGCTGGAAGAGTCAAGGAAGGATCGTCCTCTAGAGCCCACGGCAATTTAATTTCAGACATTCAGGCCCCAGAACTCAGAAAGAAGACATTTCTGTTGCTCAGAGCCACCTAATTTGTGGTAATTTGTTGTGGCCGCCCTGGGGAACAGATACTCCTGGGGAAAGAGTAAAGATTCTCTTTTTAGGCTGCAGGGGCAGAATAGGTAAAGAATCTCTGCAGGTAGGCTCTAAGCCATCAGCGAGTTTTCAGGTCCTTCCAGGCGATTCCAGTGAACACAAAGGCTGA
The DNA here is from genome assembly GCF_011764305.1 of Mustela putorius furo. NCBI lineage: Eukaryota > Metazoa > Chordata > Mammalia > Carnivora > Mustelidae > Mustela > Mustela putorius. The sequence goes on from NW_025421481.1 coordinate 7,812,246, forward strand.
TGCCCTGTGACTTTGGCCCAGACTGTTGTACTTGCTTACCAACTAAATCCCAGGTACGCCTGATGGGGGAAAATTTTGCCTTTGTGAGTCTGTTGGTTTGACTTTTCTGATAGAAGAGTTGCTATGTTCTCAAGCTCGCACAAAATGGTCCATTTATCCTACTGCGATGATAATAACAAGATATCAAATACCTACTTTGGGCAGGTACTGGGTATTAAATAAACAAGATAAAGTTGATCCCTGCCTTGTGCAACTTACATTCTAGGGAGAGATGTAGATGTTGCTGTAAACAAGCAATCGTAATATGGGATGGTGAGCCAGGGGTGGGGAAAGGGCTTTGGAAACTCTTGGGGTGGAGGCCCCTGATGCAGAGTCGGGCATAAGGGAAGATTCCTGGAAGAACTGGCACCTGAGCTTAGGCAAGAAAAAGGAAAGCTCACCTAAAATCGGGGTTTTCATATCCAGGGCAAGTGGGAGGTGTCCGAGGTAGAAGGAACGAAGAGTGTGAATGAACGTGGTAGAGCATCAGTTAGCAAGCTCCAGCCCCTGGGCAGAACATGCACCCCCGAAATTGTCCCTGCCCTCCCATATGCTAGCTTTATTGGTGCGTGGCCACACACATTCATCTACCTAGGTCTGTGGTTGCTTTAGCAGCACGACGGCAGAGGTGAGTAGTTGTGACAAAAAACACTTGGCCTATAAAGCCTGAAAAAATATTGACCATCTGGCCCTTTCCAGGGAAAGGGCATTGTTCTCTGCTCTAGAATCAAGCAAAAGAGCTAGGGATAGTGAGAGAAATGCTAGAGGGCTGGAGTTTTAAGTGTAAACCATAGAACGGTGTGGGGAGAGTCAAAGGGGAGTTGGGGCCCAGAATCTGCAGGTCCTGGGAGCCAGGATGCAAGGTATGGCCTTCAGGAAGAAAGCAAGAGTGAGCCACAGAGGAGTTCTAAGCTGGTCAAGCACCTGGCCATCACGGCTTCTCAGGATGAAAATTCTGACTGCAGTTTGGACTGTATTGTTAATAAACTCAAGAGCTCGGCCTAGAGCCCAGAGCTCTCCGGGGCTAAAGGCTGGGCTGTTCGCGTCGCTGCGGGCTGACTCTCCGGGACAGGGGCGCTGATGGGAGCCCAAGGTCTCACTGAGAACTGTGTCCCTCTCTCTTCAGTCTGACCTTCAGGCCTGGCAGGAGGGAACTGTGGAAGGTACCGGGGTCACTTCAGAGAGAGAAATGGTGACCAGCAGAGAGGCTGCTGGAGGCTCGAAGGCATGATTTGTATTTGTCTCATCTACAGAGTTCATTTTCTTCTAGGATGAAGCAGGGCGGAAGGGGGTTCAGGAGAGAATGTGGGGAGATGGGGAGGGAAGCACTGAGGTGGTCGGTGGGGGCATCCTGAGCGTGCCCTTGCTGAGAGTCCTCCAGTTGAGAGATTTCTTCGAGGTGCTCGTCAAAGAACTCCCGCTCAGGGTCCTGCCCTGCCCGTCCTCTAATGGTGTGTAGTGGATGCTCTTCAGAAGGTCAGATCGGCTTCTGCGGTGCCTACCCGCCCTTCCTGCCTGCCTGTCTCCCTTTCTCCCTACCTCTTTCTCTCTTCCTCCATTCTTCTCCACCCTCCTCCATTCCTCCCTCCCTTCCTATTTGCAAGATAGTGTAGACATTTCTAGTCTATTTGGAAAGTGTAGACATTTCTGCATCTATTTAAATTGGATTTTTGGATTTCAATCAATTGGAGATTTGTCAGTGAATAGAGTAGCAATAAAGAGTTCCAGACTTTTTTGGAGTTTGAAGTAGCAATTTCATCATTTTTTTTTTTTTTTTTAACAGAGGTAGTTTTCTGTAAGCCTTTTTGATGAGTTTTTGGAAAAACAAAATCCATGTGGGCTGGAATTCTCAAACTCAGTTTCAGGTTAAAATTAAAGATAAACATTTACTGAGAGTTGATGTTTTGCAAAAAGAAAAAAAACAAGTCTTTAAAAAAGAAATTATTTCAAAGCCTTCTACAACTCCAGAAAACTTGGCATGCCTTCTGAATTTCAAACTTTTCATGTTGTTAATCTTCCCCAAGCCCCAGCAATGTGACATACCTGAAAAGAACTAGCTTAGAATAAAATTTAAGCAATCAAATTGGTTAACCTTTCAACATCGGCAAATCAGCTTAGCAAATACTGTGGCAGGTGTCATATGTGATGGTTGAGGTGTCCAGATGGGACATCAGCTAATGGTCATGCCTGTCACTGACCCATCACTCCAATGGAAAGGAACAAGACTCCTGGTCTTACAGCGTTGCAGACACACTCCACTGACTTTAAGCTCCCTTATCAATTGTGTTTTTTAAAAACATAGCTTATTGTATCTACTCATCAATGAAAATATAGTATAGGCAATTTAAAAATAGGATAAGTCTACTTGCTGTGCAAGGGACTTTCTGGGTTAAGAAAGTAGAATTATGTATAATTATTGAAGAAGGGATACATATATATACACACATAAATCCATATATATACATATATATGTATGTATATATGTAAGTCCATATATGAACTTATGTATACATACATCTGGAGATACAGATGAGTAAAAGAAGGAACGAAATGATTTGGAAATGCCCCTCCCTGGTGACCAAAGACAGAGGTGATGTGCTTGCTTCCTTGCTCATAGACCTGGGTTTGAAGGCTATTTTTTAAATTGTGGTTGCCCAACCGATGAATAGGAGAAGGTATTTTTCACCTTTTCTGACATAACAGTCTGGAATGGTTTACAGTGAAATGTTAACAACAGAAAATGATGCACATATTGTTTGAGGTCAGCCATGGAAAAGCAAGACCTTGACTTATGACTGTCCTAGTGCAAACTTGTAAAGGGCCAGCACTCTTCTCAGTTGCCATGCCTATTACACAGAAGTTGCAACAGTACAGAAACCCAGTGTAAGAACTGATCTCCCTCACATCAGATATAGTAAGATGCTTTACAGATTGATCTGAAATGGAAAATGGGGCTTTGCTAAATAGAAACACCATTTTCCCACTCTTGGTTCCCATGTGGAAGAGAGTTTTTCTCTGGCTTCTTTATGTTTACACTGGAGAAGAATAACTGAACATGCTCATCCTAGTTCACTGTTCCTCTTGAGGAAGCTGCCCACAAGGAACATACTTTTGCCTTTGCTTCTCCGCTACTCTGAATGGGAGGGGACAGGGATCCTCCTGGCTCCAGCATTAACATGACCCAGTAGGTAGGTTTGCCTGATTACAAAATTGAATAGTTGTAAGTCTACCTGGCTTCCAGAACTGATTTGTCTCTCCAACTTAGTCTCCATTAGCATTTTCATTCTTCATCTCTTTCATTTTCTCAAACTATTCAAAACTTGAGCAGAAACAAAACCCCCACCCTTAGCATGTCTTTTGAATCATCTCAATTAGTATTGGCAAAGATGGTACCAGAAACTCAGTGGTCTCTGAGAAGTTTTATTCTCACCAGGACATTAGCACTCTAGTAGAGGTCAGTTGTCCCAAAGTCACAGTCCATGAACTCAAACACCGTTGGCGGAATTGTTCCCACAAGAGCTTAATTTTGTCACTCTGCTTTTACCATGTATTAGAGATAAAACTAATCTGTCTCCATGTTGACTTCATTCCCAGAGAAGGCCATGGGAGTTCTTTCTACCTTCTAGCAATTGTTTAGGAATTTGAATGGTGGCAGTTCCAGTCGCTCGTGAGCTCTATCCTTTGGCCTCCACAAAATCCTGTGAACATTTTGATTTTTTGCCGCTATGTCCATCACCACTGATTCCTATCATGAAATTCATCAGGCCTGAGAGAACTTCCTCCCCAAAATGCTTCTACTTCCTGTGTAATTATTAAATTCAAAGTCAACTCAGACTCCTACAGGAAAAGTATTTTTTGAGGTATGAACCAGCCACACAAATTTGAGGTTGGTTCCCTCTCTTAACCATGAAGGCAGCTCAAGGCTGTATACAAGAGGAACAGAATTTGATCAAGCTATTCTTCCCAAGTTTACCAATAATTATTTACATGGAAAATTATTTCATCTCTGCTGGGGACAAGTGAGTAAGGAAAGTCTTTGAAATGATCCCCTTCCCCAAAACCAGAAGGGAGAAGTAGTGCTCAGAACACATTTCACATCACCTCTCGATAAAATTCAATTTTCTTCTTCAAAGGTAACAAATAGAAGGGAGTTGCCACAGGTAAAACATTTGGTAAAATGTCTTCTTGCCTTTTAGCAGCAGCTGGGAAAAATGTCTACACAAGTGCAGCGTAAATAATTGATATACTTTTGGACAACTTCCCAATTTACATTTTCCTCTAAAAAAGGTAAAAATAAAACACACACCGAAAAGCGACCCATGGAGATCAACTAGATGTGTGAAACTCACTTTTTCTAAAATAAAACAAACCCAATTCTCATCCCAGCTTGGGCTGAAATGGTATGAGTGCTGGCATGTGGATAGGGAAAGACATTTCCCAAAGAGTGAAAAACAGGAGTCTAGTGCCTATTATTTTAGTAGTCACCTGAACTATGAAAGTTTGAGAAAGAAAGAAACTGGAAATGATTTAACAGATTCATGCATTTATATCTGGCTGTCCTCCAAGGAGCTGTTAATCTGAGGGCTGTTGGACAGGAACTCCAAGTGGAGGTGCTAATCTAAGGGAAGCTGGGGTACTTGCACAGCTGGCAACTAGTAGTTCAGGGCTTTGACTCTGAAATCAGTCGTTTAGGTCAGATTTTGGACCTTATACTTATTGGTACTTTGATCTTGGGCAAATCACTTAACATTTTTGAGCCTCAGTTTTCTCATATGTAAAATGGCAATGCTGATAGAAGGCCAACCTCCCTGAGTTGCTGAGATGAAATGAATGACTATATCTAAGGCACCCATAGCAGTGTCTTCCACACCATATCTTATGTTCTTATCAGATATACCCAGCTAAAATGGAATGGGACATGGTAGAAAGAGGTCAAAGTTAAGTACCAGAGACACGCTGGGCCTGCATGAGAGTTCCAGCTGTGCCACTAACTCAACAATAACTGGTACTAACTACATGTCACTTAACTTCTCTGAGCCTCCGGTTTCTCTTTTGTAAAATGTAGAAAACACAGCCTAACTCCATCGCACTCTCACGAGAAGCAAATGAACACAAAATTTCTGCAAGTCCTATTCTGTAGTAAGTTGTCAATAAATACATTTGTCTTTCACTGTCTTCCCTGTCCTAACTCCCAAAGATCTTCATGTTTTCTCACAATTAGAGTCTAATAGACTAAAATATCACTACACTTGCCAAGATGTGGTACTTGATCTGGAATTAATGATGTCAGTGAATTAATGAGTTAGATTAGGAAGTGAGGCAAAAGGTACTTTCTTGGTTAATAAAGTTTTATCTTGAAGGTTGGCCCATCAGAAGCATCACATCCAACCACAAATGTTTATGTTTATTTGTACCTGAGCAAAGCTAGTAGTCGAGGGAGTTACAATAATAAAAATTCCATCTTTTCTGGCTATAGAGAACTTAGAGAAGAGAGAGGAAAAGCTCACTAGTAGCTCTTCTGCACGACGATTATGATTCATTTACTGACAGAAGTACACACCAAATGTTATAGGGGCTCAGAATAGTAAGTGAGACTATCTGGTTTGTCCATATGGAAAAACTTTAAGACAGAGGTAATAACTGATGTGGTCTTTGAGGCTGAGTTTGGATTGGTTGTAATGTAGAAAAAATACATATCAAACCAATGGCCATTGTTATGGAGTGAATTGTATTCCCCTACAAAATTCACAGGGTGAAGTCTTAATGCCAGTACCTCAAAATATGACTGTATTTGAAGATAGGGTCTTTAAAGAGGTTAAATAAAAATGAGGTCATATGGGTTTGCCTTATACCAGTGTGACAAATGTTCTTATAAGAAAATTAAAACCCAGGCACACACAGAGGGAAGAATGTGAAGACACAGGGCAAAGTTGGCCATCTTGAGCCAAGGAAAGAGACCCCAGAAGAAACCAACCCCGCTGACTTGTTCTTAGACGTCCAGCCTCCAAAATCATGAGGAAACAAACTTCTTTTGTTTAAGCCACTCTGTCTGTGGTGCTTTGTTATGGCAGCCCAGGCAAACTAATATAATCATCAACAATAAAGGCTAGAATTTGGTAGAATGTCTATTCAGGGTAAGTGTAATTTTTCTCTTAGATGATCTGAGTAGGGGATTAGGCGCAGATAAGAGTGAAAGAGGGATTTATGCAAAAGAATGGAGACCCTTGCGCATAAACTAGGAATCTGGAATTTATTCAGTACATGAAGAAGCATCATTCAAGAATTTTGAATGGGGAGTGGCATTATTAGATGGATCCTTCAGGAAGATGACACGGGGGCAGCACCCGTTAACATAGGAAAGACTGGGAAGCATAGAGCAATCTGGAGGCCATTTTGGCAACACTTGTGAAAGATACTGAATTGTGAGGTTGAGAGGAGGTGGATGGCAGCAACAAGAATGGAATGCAGCATCATCCATTAGTGATGTGACTGATCAGATATGGTGTAATGAGAGTAATGAGACCAAGGGAACACCTGAGGAGGGAAATCAGAAGGTAATCTGAGCAATATTGATGACTTCAAATTTATATAGTGAAATGTAATATAAACATTAGACTTCCCATGTAATAGTGGCTAGAGAACATTTGGATCTGGAGCTGAAGCCAGAAGGCAAAGCTCAAAGGAAGATATAGAAACTTCCTGAAGAGGGCCACCTGGGTGGCTCAGTGGGTTAAGCCTCTGCCTTTGGCTCAGGTCATGGTCTCAGGGTCCTGAGCCTACTTTCTCCTCTCTCTCTGCCTGCCTCTCTGCCTACTTGTGATCTCTCTCTGTCTGTTAAATAAATACATAAAATCTTTAAAGAAGAAGAAGAAGCTTCCTGAACAGTAGAAAAATTGTCACCACAGAAGTGGATGGACAGGCCAATGGAGAGTACAGAAAACCAATGCTTACCTATAACTGGGAGCTGAGGATGGTAAAAGATTTCAAGATGGATCGGATAGGTAACATTGCTCAAAGTTGCAAAGATGGCAAGTAGAACCACAGAAAATCTGTCCTTTTTGGTGAGCTTTGAGGGAAGAGTGAGAATGGAAGCCAGACTGCAAGGGATTGTGAGTCAAGCATCACAAAGAAATGCCTTGGCTAGCAAGGCAAGTAATGCAAAAGAACAGGTGGTTTGTAACCCTGACCATGAGTGCCTCCTTAAATTCTGCCCTCTATTTTCCTCTTGCCTCACCCTAGTCCTGGCCCTTTCATAGAATGAGGTGGGCTTGGCATGAGGCAATGGGAACTCATAACATTGGGCCTAACTGGAGAAAGAGTGACAAGTTCAACTTATTTTTTTTTAATTTTTTATTTTTTATAAACATATATTTTTATCCCCAGGGGTACAGGTCTGTGAATCACCAGGTTTACACACTTCACAGCACACACCAAATCACATACCCTCCCCAATGTCCATAATCCCACCCCCTTCTCCCAAACCCCCTCCCCCCGGCAACCCTCAGTTTGTTTTGTGAGATGAAGAGTCACTTATGGTTTGTCTCCCTCCCAATCCCATCTTGTTTCATTTATTCTTCTTCTACCCACTTAAGCCTCCATGTTGCATCACCACTTCCTCATATCAGGGAGATCATATGATAGTTGTCTTTCTCTGCTTGACTTATTTCGCTAAGCATGATACGCTCTAGTTCCATCCATGTTGTTGCAAATGGCAAGATTTCATTTCTTTTGATGGCTGCATAGTACTATGCAGTTCAACTTATTTTTAAACCTACTTTATTACAATAACATTTATATAAGATAAAACGTGAACATCTTAATTGTATAGTTCCATGAGTTTGGATAAATTTTTTGTGACTACCAACAAAATCAAGATAAAGAATATTTTTGCCAACACAAAAGATTTAATCATTTCCTTTCTCATCTAATATCCTCCTCACCCCAAGCCCCAGGCAGGCCACCGATCTGCTTTCATTCACTATATATTAGATTTGTCTTCTCTAGAGTTTCATAAAAGTTGAACTGAGCAGTAAGGATTGTTATATGTCTAGCTTCTTTAATTTAGCATAAATGTATTTGAAATTGACCTGCTTTTTGTCACTTTTTTTTCTCCTAAGTCGTCTTCCATTACATGGTCATACCATTAAAACAATTATCCAAAAAAAATCTATTTACCTATTCATAGACATATGGCTCATTCCCCATGTTTTTATTATTATAAATAAAACTGCTATGAACATTCATGATGAAATACTAAATGTTGTGGTATTTTGAAATCTAATATCCCAATTGTTTATTTTTAGTATGGAGACACACTTAATATTTTGTTTTGTGTATTTTAGCAACCTGTTATGACTTAGTTCTACTAACATTTCTGTTAAAAATGTTTTTGGATCTTCTTTCGGTCTGAGGAAAAACATAATTTTAGTTCTCCCTTTGAATCTGTGTGCCTGTAATTCCTTTTTCTTTCTTGATCGTGCTGGCCAGTACCTCCAGGACAATGTTGAAAAGAAGTTTTAAGAGTGACTGTCCTTGCCTAATTCCCAGTCTTAGTAAGAAAATAATCCGTATTTTAACTTTAAAGTGTAGTAAAAGATGCCCTCTCTCCAAATTAAAAACTCTATACCTAGTTCTATCAGTTTTTAGTATGAATGGATGTTGAATTTTTGCATGCTTTTCCTGCATCTATTAAGGTAACCATATTCTTCATTAAAGAAATTATATTGGTGAATTACAATGGTAGTGTATTAAGTTAATTGATTTTCAAATGTTAGATGAATCTTGCTTTCCACTTGATCATTGCATTAGTTTTGATTTTCATACTTTGTTGAGGAATTTTTTGATCCTATGTTCATGAAGAATATTCTGCAGGTTTTTCTTTCTTATACTGTTTTAGGACTGGTCTTATGTCTTCCTTAAATGTTTGGTAGAATTTACCAGTGAATCCATCTGAATCTGGGGTTTCCTTTTGAGAAAAGTTTTAATATATGAATTTAATTTTCAAAATTGATTGAGTATCTTTGAAGTTTTCTACTTCTTCTTAACTTCTCTAATTTGTGTCTTCTAAAAAATGTATCCATTTCACCTAGGATGTCAATTTCAGTGGCATAAAATTTCATAAACTATTCCCTAATTATTCTCTTAAAATATGAAGCTTCTATGGTATCTTCCTTTTCTTTCTTCATTCCTCCTCCACCCACCATTAAAGGTCAATCTAAATGAGATTTATTAATTTTATTGACCTTTTCAAAAAGCCAGCTTTTGGTTTTATTGTTTTTTCTCTGATATTTATCCATTTATCTATTTTTATTGATTTCTATCTTTGTTGTTTCCTTTTTCCCACTTATTTTGCTCTCTTTTTTTGCTATTTTCTTCTTAAGATGGAAGTTTAAATAATTTATTTTACACTTTTCTTGTCAAATGTGAGCATTTAAAGATATTCATTTTTCGTTAATTATTGCTCGAGTTGCATCCAGAAAATTTGATAGCTTTTGTTTTTATTTCCCTGCATTTCAAAATATTTTCCATTTCCTTGTGATTTCTTCTCTAACCAATAAGCTTTTTAAAAGTATAATACTTAATCTCAAATATTTGAAGATTTTGAAGATATATTTTTTGATATCCAATTTAATTCTGCATGGTATAAAATATATTTCCTATGATTACAAACTTTACCTTTTATGGTTCAGAATACAGTATCATAGTGAATGCATGTGTGCATTTAAAAAGATTATATATTCTCTTACTGGCTGGAGGGTTCTAAATTTTAAAATTTGGCCAATTTGATTGATAGTGCTCAAGTCTCCTATATTCTTCTTAATTTTTTTTTTTTTTTGTCTATTCTATCAGTTGCTAAGAAAGGGGCTCAAAATCTGCAACTATAGGGGTCCTGGAGTGGCTCAGTTGTTAAGCATCTGCCTTCAGCTCAAATAATGATCCCAAGGTCCTGGGGTCCAAACTTTGAGCCCCATGTCAGGCTCCCTGCTTGGCGGGGAACCTGTTTCTCCTTCTCCTTCTCCTGCTCCCGCTGCTTGTGTTCCCTCTCTGTCCCTCTCTCTGACAAATAAATAAATAAAATAAAATATCTGCAACCATAACTGTTAATTTATTTATTTCCTCCTTTCTTCCATCAGTTTTTGTTTAAAGTATTTTGAAATTCTTTTGTTAGGTACAGACACATTTAAATTTATTATGCCTTCTTCATGAATTGGTGCTTTATTATTAGGTTATGTCCCTTTTACCATTTATAATATCTCTTATTCCACTTACTCTGATTTCTAATTTAGCCATTATAGCTACCCTACAATTGGTGTTGTGTTGTATATTTTCCCTTTACTTGTACTTTTAAACTATTTGTTTCTTTATATTCAAAGTCAATTTGTTGTAGACAGCATGTATTTGGGATTTGCTTTTTAGTCTATTCAGGCTGCTATAATAGAGTATCACAGACAGGTGGCGTATAAACAAAAGAAATTTATTTCTCACTATTCTGGAGGTTGGGAAGGCCAAGATCATGGTGCTGGTATGGTCATGTGAGGGCCTTTTTCCAGACTGTAGACTTTTCTCTGTGTTCTCACATTGTGAATGGGTTTAGGGAATTCTGCAGCATCTCTCATAAGATCACTATTCCCATTTATGAAGGCTCCATCCCACAAACTAAACACTTCCCAAAGCTCCCTACCCCCAACAAAACGCCAAAACCAACACATCAGGCATTAAAATTTCAACATATGGATTTTGTGGGGGACACAAACATTCAGACAATAGCAGCTTTCTTATTCAGTCTGAAAAGATCAGATATTTAATGTCATTATCAACAAGGTTCAATTTATATCTATTATATTGTTATTTGATTTCTATTTGTTCTACTTGTTTCTGTTCATTTATTTGTTTTTCCTGCTTTCTTTCAGATTTATTGAACATTTTTATGATCACATTTTATCTTCAAGACTTATTTATTAACTTTTTTTCTTTTCATTTTAGTGGTTTCTCTAGGGTTTGCAATCTACTTTATATTTTATATAGACTATGCTTAGTAAAAAATGTAGATTGCAAACTCTAGAGAAACAACTAAAATGCAAACAAACAAACAAAAAAAAAAGTCAATAAATAATTTGTGCTAGTGCTGCCATGAATTTTTCCTGCACATGTTATATACCCCATGATATATTGTTCTTTTTTACTTAAAACAAGTATTCTTTAAAGAATTTTAAAAGTGACAAGATTTTTTTATATATTTCCAATATATCTACTGCTTTTGACATTCTTCTTTCTTATTCATAAATTCGAATTTTCATCTAGTATGTTGCCTTTGCTTGCAGAATCTCCTTTAATATTTCTTGTAGTCTGCTAGCAACAAATTCCATTAGCTCTGCTTTGTCAAAAAATGTACTATTTCACTTTATTTTTGGAAGATACTATTACTGGGTATAGAATTCTAGGATGATAATGTTATTTTTCTTTTAACACTTTCAATGTATTATTCCATTTCCTCTGGTTTACATAATTTCCATTAAGTCTGAGATGATTCGTACCTTTATTATTCTATTTGACTTTTTTCCTTGGTTACTTTTAAGGTTGTTCTCTACCTGCTTTAGAGGAATTCAGTTACAATAAATTTGGAGGTGTCTTTTTTTTCTTTTTATATATACTGTTTCTTGGTTTTCTTGGATCTATATATTTATGATTTTTATCAAATTCAGAAATTTTCTGAAGGCCATTATTTCTTTAGATATAATTTCTTTTCTTCCCACAAAACCTTTATCTTGGACTTTAATCATAGTTAGATCACTCATTTTTTTTGAGATTCTCGGGCTTTTTGTTTTGTTTTGCTTTTGTCTTTTTACTCTATTGCTTAATTTGGGGGTGGTTTCTATTATCATGTTTTCAAATAAGTTTATTGATTTTTTGTTGTTGTTGAATCTAATTGTTATAAATCCTGCCCAGTAAAATTTCATTTCATATATCTTTTCATTGGGTTTCTTTTTAATATCATCTATTAATATTTTTGTCAGTTTATATTTTTCCTTTAAAATTTTGAGCATATTGAGCATATTTCACATCCTTGTCTACCAATCCTATCATCTCTGTCATGAATGGATCTGTTTACATTGACTGATTATTTTTTCCTGTATAAACTCATTTTCCTGCTTGTCTAACAGAAAATTTTTATGAAAAAATGGGCATTATAAGTTTTATAATGTTGAGTGCTTCTTATTTCTATTTATTATTATTGTTGCTGTTATTTTGCTCTTCCTTGGAAAGAGTTTCAGTAGGCTGTTAAGTTACTTATGGATCATTTTGATCCTTATGAGACTCGATTTTAAGCTTTTGGGTTTTTTTTGTGTTTTTTTTTTTTTTTAGTAGTAAGCATAGGACCAGTTTAGTCCCACTTGTAAGCTGTGAGTGTTCTGAAGTGTCTACTGAATGCCCTGTGTATTCAATACAGTCTCTCCATATTGGCTGGCTTCTGGAAACATAAGGAGTTCAAGCCTCCTGTGAGCTCAGGGAACCTTAACTTACCACTTCTCAGAATTCTTTGCTAGAAAATTGTTCTTTGCTGGATTTCATAGTTTTACTTTGTTCATGGCAGACTGGTATTCAGCCAAAGACTCAAGTTGACCCCTAGGTAGAATTCAGGATCTTTCACTTGTGCCTCCATTTTTTCTGATAATCTCCCCCGAGAAATGTCTGTTCCCTCAGCCTGTGATGTGTGATGTCTGTTGCCATGACTCTGAGAGACTTCAGGGCTCTGTTTAGGCTTCTTCTCTCTGCACAGTGATACAGAATTTCCTTTAGGGGAAAAACCAGGGCAATCAGGACTCACCTCTGATGTTTTCCTTTACTGGAAAGTCTTGTGCTGCTTGTGGTCCAATGTCTGGAAACAGTTGTTTACGTATTTTATCCAGTTTTCTAGTTATTTGTAGTGGGAGGATGAGTCTGGATCTTGTTATTCTCTTGTGGCCAGACACAGAAGTTGTCTAATTTATTTTTTCAATGCTGTTCAAAGTAATCAAATACAATGTTTAGGGCACCAATTTATAGGACTACAGAGTGGCATTTTTCTGCTTTTTAATAACAGCTATTTGTTATTGAGAAGCTTTCAGTGTAAGGCACAGGGCTAAATGCTTTATAAGTCTTCCTTATTTTGTTCTCATAATAGCTTTTAAAGAGATGTATTAATGTCACTTAACAAGTGAGGAAAGGGAGGCTGTAAACAGTAGGACTAGGGTTAAGATTCAGGCCCAGGACTGTCTAAATGCTGGTGCTGGCTCATTCCCCTATATTCCTCTCCTCCATTTGAGCTGCATAAGGAAGGATAGTGTGGTAGTCCTTGAGGGATTCTCACAGATTTTAGGGTTAAAGAAAGAACTAGAGGTGAAAAAGCATGGCCCAGCGAAGTCATTATATACTGGCAGCCTCTCCCTGCTCTGTGACTCACGGCGTTCTCAATTGCAGCCCCTTTCCTAATCTAAAATGGAATTTATGTTCCTCATTTTGAAAAGTTCAGTTTAGATTCATCTGCCCTCCTTTTCACAGGTTCACTGCACTATTCCAAAGTTTCAGAAAGTTTGTAATTTTTCCTTCTGCTACTTGGAGTCTTTGGTTGGCAAGGTCTGTGCCTGGCCTCTTATTAATTTCCTCTAACTTCTCTTGTCACTTGGCTATGCCCCTACTGGTTTTCTCTTTGGGATTTTTCCATCTCTTTCTCTGCTATTATGAAATAGACCTTTGGTCTCTGGGGTTCTTCCTGTAGGGTTTTAAGCATATTTTTGTGATACCTACTATTAAAAAAAAAAATCCTTCCTCAATCACCAACTTCTGCCTAAGCATGAACCAACTTCTGCACTTGTATTTTTGGCTATTTCCTTGAGACTGGAACTCAACCCTCTTTTTCTGCAGACACATACAATTGCAGCACCAACCCCCCTTCTCCCACATTCCCGAGCTAGTCGTAACACACAAATAGCATTCAGAGATTTGCTTGAAAACCTCTTACTACTCAAATCAAATAGCTTTTCATCAGCCCTGATTTTATTTAATTTCGCATCTGATTTGGAGATTCAACTGGTCATTAACACTCTTTATCAACTTCAGTTATCCTCATTCTGTTTTCCTGCTTAAGGCTTACCATGCACCCTGGCTAGATTTCACACAAATGGATATTACTTTACATTCTTCTCCTCTCTGGATAGTGCTAAATTTAGTTTGGAAATCAAGATGTTTCTTGCATCTGAACTTGTTACCTATATGGTGCAACTCATTCCAGAGGTTTTGATCTCTCTTCTTATTAGGATAAAAATTAAATTCATGATGCCAGCCAGATAGGTGGTCTCATGCATGCCAACTCCAATGCAGAGCTGATGAGGACTCTGAGAATTTGTTAAGCTTAAAAGGAAAAAGTGTGTCTATCAATTAACAATGGCCACCATGTTTATGGACAAGTAGGGTGGTGACACAGATTTCAAATGTCTGGGGATCCTAAGAACATTTACTTCTTTGCTGACAATGGCTTTTGAGAAATAAGCTTTTGTTATGCTAATTCACTCACATATGAATCCAAGGGTTATTTCTTATAGGAGTTAACCTATCATGGACAGTTTTTTTCCACTATCCCACACAATGAGTTAAAATGCGCTCTCCAGGACAGGCTTTTCATGTTCTGATCCTTTGATTTCCCACCAGTTCTATATGTAAATGCTTCTGTTTTCTAAGTGTTGCTACCTTAATGAGATCACTTCTTTTCCATTTTCGTCTATCCAATCCCTCTCGAGATCTACCATAGTGGCAGCAATGGATTCCATGTCCTCTAACAGAGCCCTGCCATTTTGTATTGACCTGATTTGAGGCTCTATCTCTCCCTGTCCTCTAAATAATCTCAACCAGAACTTTTTTTCCCATCAAGTGTGGTTCCCTCTTACACTAAATTTCAAATTTTTTTCACCTAAATAATATTGTCATTCTGACTCCAGGCTGAGGATAAGAAACTCAATCTGTTCCCTTAAAATTGGAATTCAAGTTCATATTTTGTAGGGTTTCTTTCTCCTGGTGTATTGTTCTTTGTTTGGTTGTTTATTTGATATGAATCTTCTGTTCCAGACTTCCTGGCATCCTCTGAAAGGAAAGGCATTGCTTAAAAAAGTTTTGTTTTATGCTTTGTCAAACACAAAAACATTTGTGCTTGTTAGCATTCTGTTGTTATTATGGTGTCTATCTGACGCTATCACATATGTTTAATACATGGTAATAATGTTTATGGAATCACTTCATTATAATTACAGTAGGGGCTCATGATCACAGCAGCAGGAAAGAAGCTATAGGCTTGTCAAATCAGATCATGATAAACCAACTGCCCCTTTCTCTATAAGTACATATGGGCAGGCTGGGAGCCTGCTGCCAATACCACCTTGCTGTTAGGCTGTATGTTCATATGAGGCTCAACTTGCATCCCTGGGGGAACATTTCCACACCCCCACTGAGTTATCTCTGCTTAAAAACCCCATGTGATGGGAACAGTGCCCATGGAACTGTCATAGGGGTGCCAGAGATGGGAGCAGTAGAAAGGAATTGAGCCAGTAATAATAACAACAACAATATGTATGTATCTATGTGTGTGTGGTATATGTATTTCATTTTGTTTCAGCTTTCAGTGTGAGACTCAAGTCTGTAGAATGTCATTCATGGAAATGCCACTCTATATGAAAAGCAGAGCAAAGCAAATACTAGAGAGGGCAAGAAAAACATTGGCAGAGATGAAGCAAGTTTTCTTGAACATTCCAGAGAAGGAATTGTCTGTCCATCCAGGTCAGCGTTTCCAAATGTATATTATCTGGAATTCCAGTCCTTGAGAGGTTAATAAGGGCTAACCTAAACAGAGTGTTTTGTGTTCAAATGAGTTTTTTAAAACCTGGGTTAACCAAGTTAAATTGGTTTCTTCTTAGGCCTTTTAATACGGTAATGGACAATTAGACTCTAAGAAAGGGCAAGAGCAGAGGCAACCCAAGGCTGGTTTTGCTGGAACAACTAATCAAGATCTTTAATTACAGAGACAGCCTTATCAAAATAAAAGTTGTATCATCGTCACCGTTAACAATGAACAGCAGGAGGCGGTTCTCTGCAAAACATTTTGGCCTGGGAATTAAGATGCACGGAAAATCAAAGGGTTTTTAAAAGACACTTGATTTCATGTTTGTAATGTACAGAGATAAGTTTTATGCCTTTTTTTGAGGCTGTTTTGAAGATAAATAACTGCTTATTCCACACATTGAGTTTATGAGAGAGAAATTATAAATCTTAGATGATCTGACTTGATTTATTTCCAATTGACTTTCTACATCCATGAGGTTGGCAAAGAGGACAGGGGGCCCCGTCTTGTCACTTTCCTCTTAAATGAGGAAAAAGAGGTTACTCTTTTCTGGCACTCTTTGAAGATCTTATTACCAGCTATATCCTACTATGTCCTTGTACCCACTCCCTTCTCTGGAACTACCACCATCCCACCCTGTCAATAATCCTGTCTTTAAATCTGCCACTTCTTGTGGTCTCCATCTTTTCTACCTTCTACTGTACTTCACTATCCCTCAGCTTTATAAAATATATCCTCCCTAGTTACTGCCTTCTCTTTACTACCTCATTTCTCAAAGACAAATCTGCTGTTTCCCACACTTCTTTCTTTCACCTGACTCCATACCCTTTACTCATATAGTTTTTATTACAGCGATGTCTCCAAACAGAAAATATTTGCAAATCATATATTCTGATAAAGGTGTAATATCCAGGACATAAAAAGAACTCTTAACACTCAACAATGAGACAAGTAACAATTTAAAACTGGATAAAGGACTTAAATAGACATGTCTTCAAAGACGATATATAACTGGCCAATGAGCACATGAAAGATACTCAACATTATTAGTCATTAGGAAAATGCAAATCAGTGCCACAATGAGAAGCTTCTTTGTGCCTACTAGAACAGCTATAATTGGGAAAACCCACAATAGCAAAACAAGTGTTGACAAGGATGTGGAGAAGTTGGAACCCTTATACTTTGCTGGTGGGAAAGAAGAAGGTGCAGCCACCAAAATAGTTTGGTGTCTTCCTCATACTGTTGGGTCGCCAATGTTGGTTCACCCAATAATGGGTCCGTGATTAAAGGAGCAAGACTGATACAAAGTGAAGGTCAAGCAAAGCTTTATTTCGCGCCAAGCATCAAGAATCAAACCAACTGGCCCAGGCCATTCCTCTTACAGAGAGCGCCACCCCTCCCTGCCTCACAGACTAACTTTTATAGAGCAAAGGCCATGTGGTTGGGCCTGGCCACACACAGGTGGCGAATGAGATTGTAACACACAGAGAAAGCTGCACAGTCATTCTAGGTCACACATAAGTGACCAATTGAATTACAATTTACCCTATAGTAGACATTTGAACTAGCCTATCACCTTGATGAGAATTGGCACCCAAAAGGCAGGGCCCATACTCCTTGGTAGCTAGGGAGACAGTATGCACACTTTACTCATTGGATGTCTCCAACTGACCTGACTCGTTGTTGCATTCAGGCTGTTATCTCTACCTGACCTGACCCACCCGTGTATTTGGGCTTTGTTACCTGGGACTGGTTTTCTGGACTTGCTTTTAAATAAGTTCCCCTGGGTGGGGGGCAGGGTCAATTTAAGTTTTACTGCATAAACAACAGAATGGCTGTTCAACCAAGGTGGGGCCGCTCTGGCTAAATAAGCCTTTACAATAACAATAAACATGGAAAATCATATGACACAGCAATTCTACGCCTAGGTATAATCCCAAGAGATTTGAAAAAAGCCAGTTGAACAGATATTTGTAAGCTAATAATCATCACAACCTTATTCACAATCACCAAAAAGTGGAAATAATTTGTGTCCATCAACAAATTAATGGATAACAAAACATGGTATATGTAAACAATGACATATCATTCAGCCACAAAAAGCAAGGAAATTCTGACATAATATAATATAATATATATGAACCTGGAACACACACTGAGTGAATAAGCCAAACATAAAAGGAGAAATACTGTACAATTCACTTACATGAATATATCTAGGATAGGCAAATTCATAGAGACAGCAAATGAATTAGAACTTACCAAAAGTTTAGGGGACATGAGGAACAAGGGGTTATCCTTAATGGTCTAGTGGTTATAGAGTTTCTGTTTGGGATAATAAAAACGTTTAGTAATAATGCTGATGGCTGCCCAACACTGTAAATATGATTAATGCCAGTAAATTATGTATGTCAAATTGGTTAAAACGGTAAATTTTATATGTTATATATATATATATATATATATATATATATATATATGTTATATATATATTTTAGCATCCAAAAAAAAAGAAAGAAAAATACTTTCCAAAGAAATGCTCCTCTTGAAGTGAAACAAGGTTCTGTGTATTCCTGGAAGTCTATTCTTTAGGATCTTTGTCACTTGCTCAGGTGTCACTCTCCGTAAGGCCTTTCCTGAACACTGTATTTAAAACTGTGACCCTCCTCTCCCTTAGCATTTCATGCTCCTTCCCTCCTTTATTTCTCTTAGTCTTTATCCAGCTGACATATTACATATTTTAATTAATTATCTGTTTTTAGTCCACCTCTCCCAGCTAGAATATAAGATCTATGAGGGCAGGGTTTTTTACTGATTTTTTTTCCCGATGCTCTACTCTCTCCACAGTTCCTGGGACTGTAATGAGTATAGCGTAGGCTCTCAATAAGTATTTTTAAAATGACAAATCAATGCATACATTCTTAGAAGAAGCTCAAAGCATTCCTGAGAGGGACAAGAACTCTTATTTCATCTTCCTTAGCTGCCCTTCTATTGGCACAAGGGTTAAGGAAGTTGAACCAAGGACTGAGAAGAGCAGAAATCCATGTGAGATGTAATAAAATGTATTAGGTGAGAGAGCAGTGGGTGGGGTTCAGGACACACCATCCCGAAACATGGCTCCTTGGAATATGAATATTTTAAGTTGAAGGAATTTGAGAAACAACAGGTACTGGGAAGATTCTTTGATCTTCCCCTAAAGCGGATCACAAACCCTCATGAGAGAAATGCCCCCCGACATCCCTCAGGGAAAAGGCATCCTTATCTCAGAAGACAGAAGAACACCAAGATGAATCCAAACAAACAGACCTTGCTACATTTTGTCAGTCTATTACCCTTTCAGCTTATACCCTTTGTCCTGGCACATCTCTCCATGATTCCCCATGCTTCATCAACCCTTACATAAAAACACTCAGGTTTAAGGCCTTCTTAGGGTCTTCACTTCTTATGAAGGCTCATGTCCCATAAAACTTATGTTAAATAAAGCTGTATGCTGAGAACTTAAAAGGGAAGATGGAAGAGATTTTTTTCCCTCCCCTACACACTGAAATTAGATTTTTTAAAAAATGTAAAACCACCACAGTTGCATTTTTTTTAAAGATTTTATTTATTTATTTACTTATTTGAGAGAGAGAGCACATAAGCAGGGGAAGGGACAAAGGAAGAGGGAGAAGCAGACTCCCCACTGAGCAGGGAGCCCATTGTGATACAGAGGCTCAATTCCAGGACCCTGAGATCATGAGCTGAGCTGAAGGCAGACACTTAAATGACTGAACCACCTAGGTGCTCCCATAGTTGTATTTTTAAAATATTTGCTATTTCCTCTGCTAACCTAACCAACAGGCCGGGCCCTAAGAATCTCTTATTGCAGATGGGCAATACCTACCTTTTCTAGGGATTAAACAAAAACAAGAACAAACAAAAACAGCCTTTTTTCTTTACAAAATGATAGCACTGAAAAACTACGAGGAAGAGGCAAAGAAGGAAATTCTCAACACCTTAAGTTAATGGAGGTCCTCACTGCCAGGAAAAACTTGGGTGATAGGACACTGAGCCAGGTGTACCCTTATCTGGGTTCAGTTGCCAGTTCCTGCCTCTGATGCTTTGAACCCAGAAGAGACCTCCCTCTCTGGTTCGTGCTCACCAACAGTGATAACATGTCTTATCCTCTGCATTCTAAGGGCCTAGCTGGATGCAGACCATGTATGCTGCTACTTCCTTGTCTCCCTCAATCCGTGCCTCAGAGAAGATGTCTCCCATGTATTTGTTGAGTGATTCCAATTGAAATGAGAGTTATAAACAATGACATTATTCATGCTGCCAGCACAAATCCACAGGCATTCAGGAGGTCTAAAAGTATTTAAACCCTTGTGGCTTGTGGAAATTATTGTTATACTTCAGGCCCAACTCAAATATCTGCTCTGCTTGGAAGGCTTTCCTGAATGTTCCCCACTGTCCTCTCTGAACATGGTGTGCACCCCTCTTTAGAGCTAAATGATTGTGCGTTTGCTTTCTTTCTATTCTGTGAACCTCTTTTGGACAAAAATAACATTTATGTACATCTGTGTGGCCTGTCCCTTAGGCCATGCCTGGTGTAGTCATCAATAAGTAGTATTTATTGAACTTTTCTGATTACTTCTGCCTACCTGCCTTCCTCACCCTCATCTGTCCCCTATCCCTCTTTTCTCTGTTCCTTCTACCCAGTTTCCCTTCCTTCTTATCCCTGTTTTAAGATCTAAATTTAGAACTTCCAATGGACTCTTCAAGAAGCTGGGTCATGGATTTGGTCAACTTCCCAGGAATCTTTTTCTATCTCCCTAAACACATTAGCCCTTATCTATTTCCATCCCTTTACCCAAATTGATTGTTCTTGAAACATGGATTCTTTAACATCAAATATAAAACTCTGTGTGTGTGTGTGTGTGTGTGTGTGTGTGTGTGTGTATCGAGTCCAAGGAGTCTGTGAGCCTTGCCTCCCCAGGGAAGTTAAGAACCACAGGTCTAGATATTTTATTATAATATAAAAGATGAATTCATTTTTATAAAATAAATACAAGGATGTGAGAAAGATAAAAATCATTTAAAATACTTCCAGTTTTCAAAGCACTCTTACACCCATAGGGGAGGCATCAAGGGGACTCTTTTGTAAATGTGGAATAGTGACCTGAGCTATGCTTCATCATATCAGCATATCAAATACACTGTTGAAAACTGCACAGAGCTGTGATAAGCTGTGTCCTACATTCCAGGGAATGTGCAATATTCTCAACGAGATGACAGATTGAGGGTTTTATCCAGAAACAAATTATCTTTGTTTGCTGCTGACCCACAGAAGTTCAAGTTTCTTGGGTTGTGTGGACTTGGGAGGCATTTCCCTTTTGAAAAAGGGAAGTGCACCATTGCTGCCTCCAACAGATGCAGATTTTTGGTGGGTGTGTGCCTGATACATATGTGCCAAGTCCAAGAAATCATTTTGAGCAATGATCAATAATGATCTTGGATGCCTGGTATTCAATAGTCTGTGCAACACTGGCATCTTACTTCATATAGACTTCCTCATATCCTATACTCCACCCAGCCCTCCTGGCAGACTGGTTATTAGCCATTCAGAGCTTTAATTAAAACAAACCCAAGACATAAGATCACAGGCTTTCTTTAGAGGACAGCCCCACTTCAGAGACTAACAGAGGAAAGAAACTGTTCATGCCAAATGAAGGTTCCTTTCTCTTAGTAAAAGTGTACAGTTAAGGAAGGTCATGTAGAAGAGTGTGCATTCAATTTGAAGCAACACCAGAGAAAAGCTTTATCACCTAACAAAACCAGTGGATGGTGCTCTAGCCACAAGAGAGTTGATAAAACAGAAGGAACTAGGTCTGAGGGACAAGGGCACTTGGATTGGGGACCCATCTGCTGCCTTAACCAATCAAGTGGTCTTGGTAATCATTTGACCTCTAACAATAATGGCCACCATTAAATGAGTAAGAGACTATCTATTGTTATCACACTTTAGCCTCAAAAGAGGCTGATGGAGGAAAAAAAAAAAAAGTGTTGACTTCCATTCTATAAAGAAGGAAACTCAGATGATGTGAAGTTAGGTAATTTGTCCAACATCATATAGCTCATATGTGGGGAGCATGGTTTCTATCTAACCTCAAAGTTTATAATCTAATCTACAACCTTCTACTGCTTCTTTCCAAAAAGTAATCAACAAATCTTTATACTTCTGGATATTTCTTCATGTTTTTCTTCTAAGCAGATGGTCATAATAATAGGATCTACCTTTCTGTGCATGAGTATATACTTACATTTGGTCAGGTACTGTGCTAAATAAGATGTTTTCTCAGAGATACAAATGAAGAAAGCATAATTATCCTTGTATTGGTCAGGGTTTTCCAGAGAAACAGAACCAATAGGATATATATATTGAATTGTCTCACATAATTACAGAGACTAAGAGGTCCCAAGATCTACAGTCCACAAGCTGAAGACACAGGAGGGTTAATGAATGGTATACATTCCAATCTGAATCCAAGTCTGAAGGCAGGAGAAAACCAATTTGTTAGTTTGAAGATAATCAGGTGGTGGGGTGGAGGGTAGAAAATTCTCATTTATTCAGCCTTTTTGTTCTATATAAGCCTTCAAAAGATTGGATGAGACCTACCCACATAAAGGAGAGGATCTGCTTTAGTTAGTCTACCAATTCAAATGTTAATCTCATCCAGAAACACCTTCACATACATAGTCAGAATAATGTACAACTAAATGTTTGGGCACCCAAGGACCCAGTCAAGTTGATACATAAAATCACGATCACAATCTCCCAAGTATTTAAGAGGAAGATGAGGTTCTAAGGAAGTTGTCTGATGTCATTTACCTGCAGGGAGGGAGATGCAATATACAAGCATAGGTTGCTAAAACCTAGTTTCCTTTTGGCTCCTCCTTCCTCCTACCCATACCCATTTGAGAAGGTTTTATCCTTCTTGATAGTGGCAAGAAATGGGGAAAGTAATCAGGGGAGAAAGTTATGTAATTCCTAGTAACCTAGGTAAATTTTCAAAGCCATGGGGTATGGATTATCAGCTCTATCATCTACTTGTCCTGCAGTTTCATTCTTTGAAAAGATGGCTCCAGCTGGAACAGGTAAGGTATTTAGGAATTACCAACATACACCTATTTCAATAATAACAGAATGAGATGAAACAAGAGATTATTAGCCAAGAGAGTCTCGAGCATCCATTGATTTATAACCTAAGTCCATCTCCTCATGGTCTTATCCTTTGTCTATTGCACATATACCTCAACCTTGCAAATTGTATTCTAGTACTTCCTCTAAGATGAAGTTAACTAGGTCATGTGATACTCTACACCTAATTATTGTTAACTTGATTTTCATTTCTTTTCAGTATATCATTAATATTAGGAGGAGGCTCATACCTGGGCAACTAGGAGTAATACCTAGTCTTTTGCTCAGTCTTTTCCAACTCAGTTGGAGCTATTGGTATCCAAAATGTTCTTGGCTTACACTTCGGGTCACAAAAATTTAAACACTCTATAGTGTTTTTGTTTTTAAAGATTTATTTATTTATATGAGAGAGAGAGAGGGCAGGGGAAGGGGCAGAGGAAAGGCCCTGAGCCCAATGTGGGGTTCCATCCCAGAACCCTGAGATCATGACCTGAGCCAAAATTAAGAGTCAACAACTGGCTGATCAACCGACTGAGCCACCCAGGCTCTCCTCTATAGTGCTTTTTGTATTTGTGGTTTTCTAGCAATATTTCTAATTAATTCTAATGAATTTACTGATAATTCCTTCTACTTTTTCCAATTAAACTCAATATATTTTTCTTCTCCCATACCTTTCCTTCCATGTTATTCAACTCCAGAATTTAACCCTTCAGCCTCTTCGAGTAAAAAACCATGATAGCAATACCTGTCCTGCTGACTTCATGGGTCACAAAACATGCATGCAGGACCTGGACTTCCACGTTTTTTTTTTTTTTTTTCATAATTTAATTTTAATTTTGACTAGATAATACATAGCAATGTTTTGTTTTTAAAGATTTTATTTTAAGAGAAAGAGAATAGAGTGAGAGATTGAGAGAGAGAGAGCATGAACTAGGGAGAGGGGAAGAAGGAGAAGCAGACTCTCCGCTGAGCAGGAGCCTGATGCAGGGCTTGATCTCAGGACCCTGGGATCATGACCTGAGCTGAAGGCAGACACTTAACTGACTGAGCCACTCACGTGCTCCAATACATGTAATGTATTTAAAGGTTAAATAATTACTGATAAACCTGTAAAGAGAAAGAAACGCTCTACATCTGATTCTCATTCCCCTTAGGCAAAAAACTTTCAATTTTCCTTTAGTATTTTTGCTTGTTTGCCTGCTTTTTTCCTCCATTTTTGCAAATAACCAAGCTTTTTAGGCATCTGGCCAGGTAAACCTCTATGGGTCCCTTGGCTCAGTTTGCAGGCTTGCATTTAGTTCTATTTTCTGTATGGTTCTTCACTCCATATCCATATCCCAGCTATGTCATATCCCCACCTATGAAGCCTCTTGGTTGCAGCCTTTCAGGAGAGTAAACTTTTCAGGAGAATAAACCCATTCTTTGTAAATAAAGTTCTGTTGGAACAGTCATGTATTATTTCTGATTGCTTTTGCATTATAAGTACAATAGTTGCGACAGACATTTGATGCACAAAACCTGAAATATTTATTTACTATTTGGTCCTTTAGAGAAAGTTTTCCAGCCCCTATACTTAAAGACACTTTCAATCAATCCACCTATTTCTAACTCCTCTTGTGCTACCAACATCAAAATTACCCTGTGACTTCTATTCCTGAAACTTTTCAGGAATCTGTGGGACAGTATGAATCAACCTACTTCTTACCAGTATTTCACCATGACATGTACTTGATTTCTGTTTTCTCCTCTCCAATTTGTCAGTTATCACTTCATCTTCCAAAAAAATTGTTGATATCTCTGCTGCTATTTTAACTCACATTCTCCTTATTTCTAACGGTTGAAATTTTTTTTTTTTTTTTACTTATCTTACTGTCATTTTGATGGTGTTCGGGAATTTATCAGTTGGTACTTTTCAGAAAATAATAAGCCACTAAGGTATTTCAAGCAGAAAGGAATTTAATTTAGGAAATATCTATGTTTAGAACAATGTGGTAAGGGCTAGTGTTTCCAAGATCAAGTAAAGTCTCTGCTTGTTCTCAGGCTCATCGTTAGCTTTCAGAGGTAGGAAGTTGCAGGAAGCACAGGAAACCATCTGCAGTGATTTTATGATCCTGAGTTAGGTGCAACACTGCAAATCACCTAGAGACCATAGACCCACTGAGGCTCCATCTCTACACATTCTTGCCAAAGGACCTATAAAATGTCTGTCTCTTTTCTACATTCCACCTAGCCTGGAAACACTTCGGCAAGGGATTCTGTTAACTGTGTTCCTGGCAGGGAGGGGGGCAGGAGGTTCAGAAGTAAATGACACTGCATTTCCAGAGGTCTAGGGCAGAGAGCTAGCAGAGATGAGCGAGCGATTTCAATCTGCCATAAATAATTTTCCCACCCACCCCCACCATTTCCTCTCCACCATCAAGGTTTCTGCAAAACCACTGCTGCCTGCCTACTAGACGGACATTGCATTCTAGGTCCACAGACACAGGTAGGAATTCTTACCATGGTATGACCCTGGGCAAATCATTCAGCCTTGGCTTTCCCTGGTCAGATTGGGAGAAAAAAAAAAAAAAACTACTTTATGAATGCTGGGAAGGGAAGTAAGATAGTGCATGTTAAATGTTTAATAAACTGTAAAATGCCACACAAAATGAAAGCAGAACTATGTAGACAAATTAATTCTGGCTTCTGTTTCTGACTCCAAAGAATAGCAATGTACATCTCCAGGGAATATGTCTACTTGTCAATCTCATCTTGGACTACTTTTTATCAATTCTTTTTTTTTTTTTTGGTTAAAAAAAAAGCTATCTTAAACCCTAAATGTAACAAAATGTCACCACTATACTACATTTATTTCATTCTTCATCAGCCTATGGCAGATGTTCTGACAGATAATGAGAAGCCTGAACAGCTCTAAGACTTGAGCAAAAGTGGCTCAGATTCTACTTTTTACTACAAAGCCTTGTGTCTGTGTAGGTTACCAGATGTCGTTATTTTTATAATTCCAACTGAGGTTTCTTATTGGCAATATCAATCTCAAGTTTTAAGTATATGTTAGAGCCCCAAATAAATTTGTTAATATCTGTAGTGAAATAATAAAAACCAGCACTTTAACCAATTTGAAAATAGTTCCATTCTTCCCTTTTCAAAGCTAGTTTTCTGCCTTGGTTAGAACTACTTAAAATGTGTAGCAGGATGATGACCCAGTGGAAATTAAATTCGTTTTATGTTCACTCCTCTTTAGATAGATGGGCCAGAAAACTATGTTGGAGTCATGGGAAGCAGATTCTCTTAGAAGGATGAAGATAGAAGGCTTTTAAATTACTGAAAATAACTTTATTCAGAAGTGTGAGGATTAGGGTCATCAGACCATTATCAAAAAGAAGGGAAGAAGACATATTCAAAATCTGTGTGCTTTCAGAATTTAAAAGGAAAGAAG
The DNA here is from genome assembly GCF_011764305.1 of Mustela putorius furo. Lineage (NCBI taxonomy): Eukaryota > Metazoa > Chordata > Mammalia > Carnivora > Mustelidae > Mustela > Mustela putorius. The sequence continues at coordinate 7,838,766 of NW_025421481.1, forward strand.
TCCCAAACTGTGGGAAGATCCTTGGAGGGGAAGAAAACAGGATGGTAATTCTGGGTTCACATGAAGACAGATGCATGAACCACTTCATAGATTCTCTGTCAAGGCTTATACCCCAGGAATCCCTATCCTGGGTATGGTCCATTGACCCATGGGGACAGGCAGTCCATGAGATCCAAACTATATGTATAATATAGTAAGACACTATTTGCCTCATCCCCTTATTTTAACATTTGCTCACATGGTGCAAAAACCTTAGTGGGAGAAACCACTTACTAAGCCTGAATCAGGGCAGTGTACCAAACTACTGGTACTTAGGACATTCTTCATAGATATATGCTTACATTATAAAAATGCCAGTTTTGTTTAAGGATGCTTTGAATGAGCAGTATAAAGTAATATCTTTATTAAACATTAACCCTCAGGTACATGTCTTTTTAATATTCTGTATGACAAAGCGGGAAATACCCACAAAACATAGCTACTGCCTATGGAAGAGTGATGGTTATCTGAGAGAAGAGCGCTTTGTGATTCTTTGATTTGATAGCTGAACCAGCTGCTTTTGTTTTGGAATACCCTCTTTGCTGGAAAGAATGACTGATAAACAATAGTTACTTTGACTTGAGTAGTTGATGGATATTTTCTCAAAAATGAATGAACCTAGGAGGCACTTTGGTGGTTTGGTTAAACATCCAATTCTTGATCTCAATTCAGGTCTTGATCTCTGGTTCTGAGTTCTTTAAAAAAAAGAGAGAGAGAGAATGAAGCTAGAGTGACACATCCAGGTTTGCCAGGGACTTCCCTGGTTTTAGTGCTGGAACTCTAGGACTTTCCCAGGAGCCCTTCAATCTTGAGCAAATTGGAATTGTTGGTTACCCTAAGGGAACCTGCCATTTCAAGGAAAATACTGACAGTATTTGTTGTTGATGATAAAATTTTGAGCTTTTAAGCAAAAATAGCGATTTTGGAAAACGTATTGACCACTGTGAACCTGACAGCTTTCCCACATTTCAAGACTTTTTTGACAAGATGAAAATAGTATTAGTAAATGTGATATTTTAAATACTTTATAATGAAATATTATAAATGTTTGGAAGATCTGCATATCTCCATGAACCAACATTTTCCAAATGACCAATGCATGATGTTATAAAGTTTTATATTGATAAAACACCCATTTAAATAAGAGAAGTAAGAGAGTGCTTAAGTAAGTCCAAGAGAAATCAAGGAATTTTAATAAAACAGAGTACAGTTATTGAAAATAATAGCTATAATGGTAGAAATATCTGAGCTGTAGTGCTTCAAAAGCCTTAGTCATAACTCTAATGGGAATGAGTAAGGGACACCAAATTAACTTAGGGACAGAGCCATCTTCTCCCCAAAATTGATGAACACATGCTTCTCTATCTTCTTTGTCAAATTAGTTCTATGATGACATTTCTGAAGACAGTAGGCTTATCACTTTAGGGATTGCATAATGTGAAGGAAACCTAACAACAACATTTTTGTCTTGTCCTTTAGAAATAAAAATTGTAAATTCATTTCCTCCCTTCTTATCTTCTACTTCATCTGCCTTGTCAGTTTTCAATCCTGGATCAACCCAAACTTCTACTTTCTCTGCCTCTACTCTGCAACTGCTGAGTACAGCTACAAATGATTTCATAACTATGCCAACTGGCATGATGAGCAGTGCATAGTTTGTAAGACCAGCTATGCCCACTGGCTCTTCAACAATTCCTTACTTTGCCCTTGTTAGAAAACTTTCTCATTCACATTTAGTTATTTTAAATCAGTATCCTTCCATTCTATGACAGATTATTTTAAAGGTAAGTTCTACATCAGTGTTTCAAGGAAACACTATATTCAGAAGAACTCAGTTAACTAGGTTGATGAAAAAGGATCCTGAGAACACATATTTTTTAGAAACACTCGACCAAACAAAAGAAGATAGACTTCTTTTCTGCAGGACCTCTAAGCAGGACTTCACCTGGCTTACATACATTAAGACATTAACGAGGGTCAAAATGTCTTCCAAACTTCTGACTACATTGTTCTTTGTTCGCAGAGCCTCTAGGACACTTGTGTTCCACAATACACATCTGGGGAAGTATTTATTCCCTCTAGCCATCCCTGCTTTTATTTCTCCTAATTATTTGCTTTCTAAATCGGTAATGGCTTTCTAATCACTTCCAGTTAAATATTTATAGTCCTAATATACAGTACACTAGAATGGTAAAGCACATGGATGATAGAATCAGACATCCTAGGTTGGATTCTTGACTTAGCCCCTTACTAGTTCTCTGAGCTTGAGAAAATTACTTAACCCCTCTTTGTGTTATAATTCTCATCTTAAAATGAGAACACTAATTGTACTTATTTATATTGTAAAGATTAAAGGAAACATATAGAGAGTTTTTAGAAAACATGGTAAATACTGTGAAAATGTTAGCTATCATAATTATCTATTTGATATAGTTAGCTTTTGGAGAGAAGAGACCAGTCTTAATTCAGTTCTATAGCCCTTTTCCATTGCACGATTCCTAGAACAAACCATTAACCCCAAAAAAATTTTTTAAGATTTTATTTATTTATTTATTTGACAGAAAGAGAGAGCGAGCACATGCGGGGGAGTAGCAGGCAGAGGGAGAGGAAGAAGCAGGCTCCCTCCTGAGCAGAGAGCCTGATATGACCCTGGGCCCCAGAACCCTGGGATCATGACATGAGCTGAAGGCAGATGCTCAATCAACTGAGAAACAAAAAAAAAAAAAAAAAACTTAATCAATAGTAATACCTACCATTCTTATAGAATTTTACAATTTACAGTATACTTTTACTTTTGCACATACTAACTCATCGCATTGTTACAAAATCTTACTAGATAGCCAAAATAAGAATTAATATTTTTGTTTTCCTCTAAGGATGAAAAAGAGAAGCAACAAATTGAAATAAAACAAAATGAAATTAGACAATTTCCCCAAGATTACACAGGTTAATATAGGCAAAATTAGAGCTAGTACTCTGGTTTTCAACAATTATCTAACACTCCATCTAGCATTCTCTGAAAGAAATATTATAGAAAGTATTGAGACATCCCAAGGGGTGCCTGGGTGGCTCAGTGGGTTAGGACCTCTGCCCTCAGCTCAGGTCATGATCCCAGGGTCCTGGGATCGAGCCGCGCATCAGGGTTTCTGCTCCGCAGGGAGCCTGCTTCCCTCCTCCCTTCTCTCTGCCTGCCTCTCTGCCTCCTTGTGATCTGTCAAATAAATAAATAAATAAATCTTAAAAAAAAAAAAGAAAGTATTGAGACATCCCAATGTGACAAAACAATGTTCTGTCATAGACGAAATTATTGCAATTGAAAAAATAATCTGACTTTTAACTTCTTAAATGTGTATTGTTTACTTGAGATAGAAGAGCCATCTAGAATAAAAATTATTTTAAACAATAAGAATAAACAATTTCAAGATGGCATTTGGTTCTGAACAAAGAATGGCAATTTGAGTTTTATTTGGCATACAAGGCAGAAAGGCATACAAGATGAATTACAGTCTCATTCTCTGAGTATAAATGGAATGTCCCAAATCAAACTGCTCTTTTGAATTCTATGAAGAAATTTAGAAACAAATTAACCATGTGGAATATCAATAAATGCACTTCTGTTGAGGGGGCTAAACTCCTGGGCTGAGGGACATCGAGACATGAGAAATTACTGCTTGTTAAAATGGGCAAGATGCTCTAGTATGATGCCATTTTGCTTGTGAAGCATTATCCAACCAATATCATATCTGTCAGCCCATATCTGTCCCTAGAGAATGGCACTTAATATTCTACAGAACACTTTGAACCAAAATATTCCCTTTTCCTCCTTATCAGCTTCTTAGGTGTTCATCTTGAGATTTCTGCTAGTATCCATCCTCACCCATTTTCTCTTTGGCCTTCCAGACTCTGAACAAGAAGTACTACCAGAGGGGCACCTGGGTGGCTCAGTGGGTTAAAGACTTTGCAGTCGGCTCAGGTCATGATCCCAGGGTCCTGCATCGGGTGCGGCGGGGTGGGGGGGGGGGGTTGTCTCTGCTCAGCAGGGAGCCTGCTTCTGCCCTCCCGCCCGCCCCCGCTCTCTCTGCCTGCCACTCTGCCTACTTGTGATCGCTGTCTGTCAAATAAATAAATAAATAAATAAATAATCTTAAAAAAAAAAGAAGTACTACCAGATGTCAGACACAGTAGCTGTCCAGGCCATCCTGCCAATTTTGATGCTTACATCTTGATTCTGGACTCTTCACCTTACCTACTGGTCATCTGAGATATGCTGAACCTGGGCTTGGTTTTTTTTATCTATCATCTATCTATCTATCTACCTATCATCATTTGTCTATCAATCATCTATCTATCTATCTATCTATCTACCTATCATCTATCTATTTTAAAATTTTATTTACTTATGCATACATACATACATACATAGCTGTAGGATACTTTATTCTATGCCAGGGGTTGGCAAACTATGACCTATTGGCCAAATCTGACTTACAGCTTATTTTTGTAAATTGAGTTTTATTAGAATACAAACAACTTCATTCATTTTTGTATTTTCTGTGGCTACTTTTGCCATATAAAAAAGGAGTTTCTTATTCGCAACACAAACCATATGGCCCACAAAACTTAAAATACTTACTATGTAGACCTTTAAAGAAAAACTTTGCTGACCACTCTACTATACTAACAGAAACCCCAAATGTGGTATTTTGTTCATATTGTTTCTGTCTTCCTGACCTTCCAGCCAAGTCCAATATCACCCACAGCTGTCCTGGCCTGCCCTATCCGGAGATGACAACCCATTAGTTGGCTATCACTGATGATTAGGTAGCAGAGGTCTATTAGCAATATCTGTGTTGACTTTTCTTTCAGGATTATGATTCTACTAGGAGAGGCATCTTGACTAGTGCTTCTTCTGTGTTCTCCTATAGAGATATTACTGCAAAATTTGGTTCATCTCTTGCTTCCATTATTCTTTAACTTTTGATTGCATCAAGAGGAAACAGATTCTTCTTGATGACATAAGCTCTCCTGAGGTACTCAACCTAGGATATCTCCCTTGGGTAATACCCATGACTTCTAATTTTTTTTTTCCTCAGTCCTCTCCTGGTTTCTGAAAACTCTTGACCTTGAAGAAATTCTCAGGAAAAAAAAAAAAAAAAACATAGTATCTCAAGTGCCAGTGTAGGTGTGAATGAATGAAGGCCAGTTTAATATGTTGGCTTTTCTAAGGTGGTTGTGCTTTAAGAGAGCTTATTGTCTATGAAAAGTAATGGTCCATTTGTTCTTAGTTCAAGAGGGAAACTTCTTAGCAACCTTCAGATTTCATTACAAAGCAGCCACTTGCTATTTTGTGTGTAACGACCTAGCTATCACCAAGACTTCTACCAATAGCCTCAGTGTGGCCATTAATTCTGCTAACATCTAGCCTTGATTCTTTCCAAACTTCGTCTCCTACCAAGGGAATGTACTAGTCACTTCTACAACCTTTCCACTTAACAATCCTCTTTTCCTAGCTGGAGAACAACCCATTTCTTTCCATGAACTGATGCACTTCATGAAGTTGTTTCTCCCAGATTACATACACTAAATGTAATATTCTTATGGGTAGGAACAAGTTATTATTAAGCTTTGAATCTTCATGGGCAAGTACAATGCCCAGGAATGAAAATAAATAATCCCTACCAATTAAATGTAGTCTTCCATGTCCTGAACTTGTTCGAGCATAACAGCACATTCATCCTCAGCTCTGCCTGCTTCACCATCTCCATTCAGGGCCATTCTTCACAATCCAAAATTGGCAAAGGAAGAACCACATCTCTTGTACTTGTAAGGTGAATTATTTCAGAAGTACTTTTCATTCATTTTGAACATCTTGGTGTTTTCTGTATGACTTGGTTATATGTAAGCCTCCTCGAAGGAGGTTTCCAAGCATTCTGTTTCCTTTTTATCATACTTCTCCATTTAATACAATGCTTTAAAAACAGTTCATGTTCTTCTAGTCTAAGATCTATCTTAAAATCACAAGTTTGACTGAGGTGTTTCAAAGATGTTTCTTCTGTCAAAAAATGACTCATTTCATGCTACTTCTGATAACATCACACACTTTGTAGAGCATTATTCTTTGTATCTTGTAAGGTTTGTCTCAGAACTATGACAACTGCCTCCTAATACCTCTAGTTGCTTCCAACTTTAATACATTCTTCACATAGCCACCAGAGCTAACCTGCTAAAGCTGGAACAGGTTGGAATGCCCTGACCCTTCATACCTACTTGACCAAGTACTTGTTCTTCAGGAATCCCCTCATATCTCCATGAAGTCCTCCTAAACTTTCTTATCAAAATAATGTCCTTGTTCCCTAGAACTCCATGGCACTGCACATCTTCATGACAGCAGATTTGAAATTCTGAAGGAACACACATACATGGATACATAGAGACCAACAGCCAAATAAAAAAGAAGGTATCAATCATCAATTGAACCAAAGCATTACATCCCAATTCAGAACTATAATAATATTTGGTTGCAGCTTATAGATTAGTCCCTGGGCCTAAGGAGGGCCCTCTCAACTAAGTCTCAATAGAACTTCCAAATAGGTAATGAGGAGAAAGAGTACTGGCAAGACAGTGGGGATCTCTTGTGGCAGGTCTTGACTCAAAACCCTCTTCAACCTAACCCCCATTCACAGAAGAAAATGAGAAAGTGGAAAAGGGTCTCAGGTATATGCATGACAATTTGACATAAAACAAACCTACCATCTAGCAATGAGATCCAATTGGCATCTCATGATCTTACCAGTTCAATCAATATTTTCTATTTTAGAATTAGAGGAGTGGGCACATGACCTGACCACGGGGGATAGAAATCTAACTCTTGCTCTTCTATTTTCCATATTTTTACCCTGTTTGCCTGTGGGAATTTATAGCCAAAGCCATTTTCCATGACAGGCTTGACTGCCTCTTTGGAGAAGGAAAACAAGGTAATATCAGAAAAGTTGGGCTCCCATAACATTTACCTGTTTCTTTGTGCTCCAGGAACTAGAGCCAATGACATTTTATTTCTTGCTCTCCCAGGTTGCTAAAAGTGGGATATATAGGACATTAATTAAGTTAGCTCCAAGATCACATTATATCCTGGGCAATATTTAACTATAATTCTATTTCCCATCTCAAGTTATACTCACTATATTTTGGGATAATATCTTTTAAAGTTTATGAATCTTCTCTTCTCTAATATTTATTGAGCTTAATCCCACTTTACACTCAGAAGTCCTCCTGAGCTTTGGCATTTAATCAGGTTTTCTGAAGTTACATAATGATCATTGCATGATAGTGTGGCTCAAGCCACACCACGTCAAAGGTATACCAGTATCTTAAGTTCGAGTCCCCTCAAACTTCCCCCAGAAAAATTAAATCCAATTGATAAAAAACACCTGTTCTGGTTGTCCCAAAGTTATCAGAGTCCCATAGAAAATAATTTCTCTAAATTTATATTTCTCTTAGTCATTTAATTAGACATAGCCACAGATTACTTCATTCAGATGTTTGCTCAAACTTCATATTAGAATTCTTTGTGGGTATCTCTCTCTCTTTCTAATTACACTGGACATTCATAGAAGGCAGGGACTATTTTATTTATTTTGGTATTCCTCAGAGATCTGGCATGGTGCCTTCCATTTGGTGGGCACAAGATACATGGCTGTCAAGGAGATAATGCAGGAGGTTTTCAATTGTTATGTTGAATTCTCTGGATTTGGTCTAATGTTTTTACTACGATGGAATGGCAATCCCAAATTATTGAGAACTTTGGAAATGAGATGCTTTCCCATATGAGTAACTTTTCTTCATCATCATGAACCATATGATCATTGGTTCTATTGGCCATCAAAAAGATCCAGAAGGTTCCAGGGATCAGATACAGCACCACAATCTAACTCAGTGGAGTGCCCAAGAGAGGCTAGAAAAAGAGGAAAAGGGGGTTCCCATCCAAAAACAAGATTGTTATTGTGTGCTTTTATGCATTGAAAAACACAACAGCGAGGCTTGATTCATTTTAGAAATGATGCCTGATTTGATAGAACTTTCAACTCTCCCACTTATTCATTATAGATAGCTGTGTAAAATGATTACCCCAAAACTTGGTGCCTAGAACAACATGTATTATCTCACAGTGTCTGTGAGTCAGGAATCCAGGTGCAGCTTAGCTGGGTCCACTGGCTCAGGATGTCTCACAGGCAGTAATCAAAGTGTCAGCCTGAGTTGTAGTCATCTCGAAGCTCTACTGGGGAAAGAGATGCTTCCAAGCTCAGTCACATGGTTGTTGGCAGGATTCAGTTCCTTGCTAGTTATTAGACTGAGGGCTTCTGTTCCTCTGGCTGTTGGCTGGAGGCCACCCTCAGAGCCTTTCTACCTGAGCTTCTCCAGAGATTAGCTTCCAAGATGGCAGCTGGCTTCATCAAAGCAAACAAGTAGGCAGTACCAGAGAGACTGCAAGTGGGACAGAAGTCACCATGTCTTTGTAAACTAATCTTGGAAGTAACATCCTGTCCTTTCTGCCATTATACTATTCATTAGAATTGAGTCACTGCTCTCAAGGGGAGGAGATTACACAAGGGCAGAAAACCAGGAGGCAGAGATAATTAGAGGCCATTTCAGAAGCTGCCTACCATATCCACATTCAAATGTAAATATGTGCCTACAGCATTTAGCCTTCTTCCAGTGCCCTGTCCCTTTCTTGCTCATCTTATGCTATTCAGGACCAAGATCAAATACCTGGCACTCTTAATAACCAGGCGAGAGCCTCTGTGGTTCCTCAGCCACAGTAGGGGTAACATTTCATTCCATCAGCCAAACCATCCCACCAAGGAGCTACCCTGCATTATTTCCTTTTAGATTCTGAAGAACTTTAAATGTTTAAATGTTTTAGTCTCCAGTTCAAACCACACTCGTGGTTTCCACTGGAGAACAGAGTTACAAACACTGTTGAAATAGAGACTTTGACATTAATATCATTTCCATTAAGTTTTTCTTCACGAGCAAGAGAGTAAGGAGTAATGTAATGGTCGCCTCTAAATTTCTTTTTGCATTTTTTTTAATTACACATATTGTATTCCTTCTTTCTCAGGGCAAAAACTCAAAACTCAAAACTGTCTATATGCGGAAATCCATCTCCACCAAAACGAAGATTTTATTCCAAAGTGTTATCATATAGAAAGGAACGCTTCTGATAGAGGTCTTTGTGTTTGCTTGCTCTCTTCAGCACAATGAAATGAAGATCAACTTTACTGCAACCTAAGCCAAAAATAATACTAATGATCCTTCCATTGCATCGTTTCCCACAGAGCCATGCAATAAAAGCTCTTCATCCTCACATCCTCCCTGTTATCTCACAAAGGGACAGTCTGAGCTCATATCAATGCCGGCTTCCAAATCCTAGGCCACCCCTAATAATCTTCTTATGCTATATTAGTCCTTCAGCCACAGCCCAAAGAGCAGAGAAGTAAAGGGAAGTCAGCTCTGGGATACAAGGAAGAACTTCCAAAATGTCTTTGACTCACCTAATGAAAGATTATTTTGAAAGGATAAATAATCATTGCAATAAGCCAGTTTGCTTCTTCACAGATCAGTCCCTCCATTGTCCCAACATAATTAGAGTAATTTGTATTTAAGGCGATATTGATTTTCCATAATGGTTTTTCCTTGTTATTACACACATGACAACATTCTCCGTACTTAACCTGGACAACAGTTTTATTGACTGATGTGTGGAAACTCTTGCCCAGAAGTCTACTGCTGGCACCGAAGTCTCAAGAAGAGAGGAGTTCAAGTTGCTGTTCATGGTGTTATTGAATATATAAATAAACCATGGAAATAGCAGAGTGCCAAGAAAGGGAGGGTTACATTTGTCTGACCTTGTTGGAACCGTTGTGCTATGGGATTCAGCTGCTCAATTAAAATAAGTTTTGTCGGTCTTCCTCTTGGCTGGGGGCCTCCTGTGCTCACTGAATGGTAACTCTGGCCCATCCCGGGAACAGGTAAAATTGAAAAGTCTTTTTATTTCCATAGGCTTAAGCCAAACCCCTCAAAACAGGCTATTCCCGAGCTGAGCTGGAGCAGGGCTAATGCCGCGGTTGGCAGCCCATGCGCGGCCCCTCCTTGACGAGCCGGCCGCAGCTCTTATCCACTTCAGCTGTCTTTTAAAAGCCTCCTTCTCACAAAAGACAGAGCTGATCTCAAGGGCCTGGGAAAATAGAAAATTCTCACACTTTGATGGGAAACACTGTCAAGCCCGAAACTCTGTAGTGAAGCATCAGACACCAGCAGCGTGTACTCACAGATAAAGTGAGGGGATGGGTCTATGTAGGAGACACGAGAACAACAAAATTATAATAGACCAGGAAGCTGGAGTTTTAAATGTTGGAGAAGGAACTCAGACCAGTTCACTCTTCAGAGAGTGTCCGGCCGATGTTCTAGTCATTTATGAACGAGGGCGTATCTTTTTCTTCTTTTCTTCTTGACTTCTAAATAGATTTTTAGGATGTGTGTGTGTGTGTGTGTGTGTGTGAGAGAGAGAGAGAGAGAGAGAGAGAGAGAGAAAGGGAGAGATTTCTAAGCCTGATCCCTTCGACATTTTTGCTAGGGGTCAGAAAATAGATCTCCTTCCTGGTAGAAATGAATATTAACTGTGAAAAGGTAGAGTTCTTGTCTTGCTCATTTCTGGTATTTGGTTTTCTGGTTTTGGTGAGCACGCCATCCGAACAAAGCCACAGCTCGGAGAAAGCGTACCACTTGAAGTAGTTATTATCAGGTTGTTTTAAGTATTCATATTTATATCCCCCCTGAGAGGCTGACAGTTTGCATCAGTTCACCTATATGTAGTTCTTATCACCAAAGCACTCTAAAACTCCAAGGATAAAGACAACGTACTCTACCCACACCAGGTAATTAGGATGAGTTGTCCCTGCTGATCGACGGAAAAATCAAGAAACGTCATAGGCAGGGGTGCCTGGGTGGATCAGTGGTTAAGCCTCTGCCTTTGGCCCAGGTTATGATCCCAGGGTCCTGGGATTGAGCCCCACGTCGGGCTCTCTCCTTGGTGGGGAGCCTGCTTCTCCCTCTCTCTCTACCTGCCTCTCTGCCTACTTGTGACCTCTATGTCTCTCTCTGTCAAATAAACAAATAAAATCTTAAAAAAAAAAAGAAAGAAAAAGAAAGAAAGAAAGAAATGTCATAGGCAATGACTTACTTTTGGGCAAATGCCCTTTAAAGAGATTTTAAATTCTATAAGAAGCAGGTTTCAAAAGCATATTAATATACATGACAACGCATCACACAGCAAAGATAGTGTTTGAGCTTTCAAATGTTCTGGGACTGCATCTTCCAACAGAAATTGTGATTTCATTAGCGTTTAGGACTAGCCTTCCAGAGACGTTTGCCAAAGGGATGAAAGCAGCAACACAAAACAAAACAAAACAAAACAGCAGCCCTCCCACAGGCCAGCACATAGGTGCTAATTAGTGATCGTTTTTTTCCTTTACAGGCAATGGCCCAGGATGCAGGACTCAGGACCATAGACCTATTTCCATTATGCCTAGGAAAACAACAAACACGTTGAACGAGAGGAAAATTTTACTTTGTGGAGGCTTTATGTCAACTAATGGCCTACAAAGCTACAAGGAGCTATTCTGCTGAGGATTCTGAGAAGTTATTTTCTACAGAGGAAATCAGCCCCTGCCTGAGTAAGGTGAGCCTGAATTTTCCAGCAATGAGACTGTTTCAAAACAGAATTGATGAGTTGCAGAGGGAGGTAGGAGCAACATTCCTGGGGTAAAAATAAAAATAAAGTTTTGGCTCACTCTCTCTCTCTCTCTCATGAATCTATGCTAACTTAGCTACCCAAAACTCCTAATTTTCCAGAATAGATTCTTCAGTGAATCAATCAATACCAGCGGGACCCATTTATTCACCATGTGAATTTCTTATCTTATTTCCTTCTCATTATAACTCTGTGGAGGAAGGCATTATTACCCCCACTTTTCAGATGGGCAAGATAAGACTCTGTGAGGTTGGATCACTTCCCTAAAGTCACACAAGTATAACATGAGCAAGGCAGACCTAAACCAAAGCCTTTGACTTACTCAAATGCAAGTTCTTTATCCATCTGAAAGATGTATGAAGGTAAGACCAACCCTGACCCCAGATGTTGCCTGGAGCCTGGACAGATTGCATTGTTTGAATGACTAAAACCCTATTCGATACTGCTGAGCAACTTATAAGTAGGTTAATTAAATAACTTATCTCTTCACTCCACCTGATACTGTGAGAGACGGGGGCTCAAGGAACCTTTGAAGCCCTACTGTTCATTCCATAATGATATACTGGACACCTACTGTGTCGAATACAGTGCCAGTTGCTGAACCTTGGAAAGAGAAGCTTCTCAGCTGGTTTGCTCTCTTTGGCCTATGGCAGTGCTTCTGGGCAGAAGGTAGAATGGTAGAATCCGTGTTCATAGATGAAAAGTGGAGAGAGAAAGAAACAGGATTTGGAGAAGGAGGAAGTTGCGCTATTGAAGAAGACAGGAGTGGGACTGGCTAAACCTTTGAAAAATATATGCATGACTAACTATCCTTTGAATTTTGAAAAGGGCACATTTAGAAAAGGGCACAAAGCATGTTGTGCACTGGGAATACACTTCTTTCTAAGTGATGATTTAGGATGGAGTAGTAAAACATAGTCCCAGAAGTTTGGGTTATGTTCAGGAAAGCAGCACTGGAAAGGGTTATTGGGGCAAACCCATGATGTTCATTTGAAGCAGCCATCAAATATGAGATCCACGTACTTTGTCAAGCTATCTCTAAGGGTCAGCTCAGAAACAGATCCCCAGATCCAGCCAGTAGCAGTCTGATCCTAAGTGAGAAGCCTTGTTTTCATGTTCTTAGTTATACTCACTTGGAAAAACAGGAGAGGCTTCACAGTTGGGATACCCATCACCATTGTAGTTTTTTGCATTAAAATTAGTCTAGAGGTAAATCCCAAGGTTAGTTTTCGTGTGAGGAACTAGAAGGAGGGATATGGATCAGAGGGTGTTGAAATATGGGAAAGAATCCTCCAGAAGGGCCTGAAACAAGGCATGGAAGAAGCTCATTTATTTTGTGGACACATGTGGGAAGTAATGCTTTGGGCCCAGTCAGTGGGTTTGTGTCCTGACCTACCTGTAGAACTCTAAGCTAAAAACGCTGATCTGAGTAGAATTTCCAGCCATCCTCATGTCTTTGGAAAACCATGAAGAAGACTGCTGTACATAATCCATGGAAGCTGTTGTAAGTGACCGTAGTCACCACTTTTGCAGTACCTTACAATTTTTTGGACTTTCTAATTCATTTCCCCTCACACCATTTCATCTCTCTTTGCACCTCCATCCCACCCTGTCAGGCGTGTGTGAATCCATGAATGTGCTCCCTAGTCATCATACTCTTTTCCCCTTCACTTGATGCCCAGCCTCCGAGAAGAGCACTTTGGTCAGGCTTATTTTACTACCACAAACCACCTCCTGGATTAGGTGTTTTCTATTCTACCCTACCTTTCAGATTCTGCAACATGGAAGTCCAAAGAATCACTCTGGGAATTTTGAGAATAAAGGAAGGAATAAAACTGATTCACAAAACCAGAATTTCTTTGGGGCAAAAGAGTTGGAAGGCAATAGGCAGGAAGCATCCATAAGTAAACAACTTCATCCCTTTATGCAACGTATGCAAGTAGGCAAGATAAATCCCAATGCAGAAAATGCAACATTTTAGACTACTCTTGTAGGCACCACTGACCCCAGTGAATCCCTGGACAATGCCACTTATTAACTATTTCAGGAATTGCCTGTGGAGCCAACAGAACCAAGTGATTTCTACCTACTGGCCTTGTGAGAATGTAACTAAAATCATGGAGTGCCCAAACCTGGCACCATCACCATTAGAATGGTCAGCTTTAGGCCTTTGGGATGACCAGCACTGACAATGACACAGAGGTCTTCTGACTTCAAATGATCAGAAACAAGGACCAATGCACATGGTTTCCCAGGGATTAGCAGTCCTGGAGTCAACATGGAAGTTGAGTCAACATGGAAGTTACCCCATGGAACATGGAAGTTGAGTCAACATGTTGAGTCAACATGGAAGTTACCCCATGATTAAATGCTCAGTGAGGTCATCACAGAAAAATGTGGTGAATTACCAAGGAACTGTATTCTGTTTGCATAGAGAAATGCTTTCTAGTGAAATGTTCATGACTTCCTATCAATAATCTATAAGCATATTATTGGAGATGCAGCTTGCTCTCATTCCTGATGAGAAGGGTCGGAGTTCAGAACTGTAACATAACAACATTCTATGCCAACCTCCTTCCTTCTGCCTATTCTTTAGCAATAACCTAACCAAGTAAGAAGCACTCATAGTATGTTGCTCACAGTTCTATGGGCTCTCAAAACTCATGTCTATTTAATGAGTCTGTTTCTTCACTCAAGGTGCCAGAGTGTGCTTGAGTAATATTAACCGGGGCACATCTCCTCAAAATGAGAACATGGTTCTATGCTACAGCTCCAAAGGCAGACACTGAAATTCATTCACTTGTTCGGCAGATATTTGGTAATGTCTTCTATAAATATTATGCCCTTTTCTCAATGCATGAGATACAATGATGAGGAGATATACATGCCACTGAGCCTCATCAGACTTAGAGTCCAGCTAGGAAGACTACCATGGAGTAGTTTTGAGTGCTCTAATTACCATCAGGTAAAAACCAAAGGTCAGGGTATACAGAATTAGTCTGGGAGCTTAAGTACCTTCCTGCCCCACCTGCCCCACCCCCACCAAAAGAATATCCATGTAAATTAAATTTAAATGGAGACCACGAAGTGCGGGCAAGAGGGTTCTAGGCAGAAGGTCTAGCATGTTGCCCTTCTGTGAGGATTTCACTCCTCTGTAGTGTTTCCTCTTGAGCAACACAGAAAGTTTATCAACAAGGAGGAGGGGACAGGGAAGATGGAGCACTCTATCTTGAGATGACTGAGACACATATGTCAAATGAAATCCTTGCCAATAGCGTTCCCTTTGTACCTTAATTAATGTGTGTCGAACACGTTTCTATCTTTTGCTCAGATCTGTGTCCATGTCCAACATTTCTGGGCAGCTTCCGAAACGGTGATAGGCAGACTTCTGACAAAAACAGTTGTTTCTGTTTTTTTTTTTTTTTTCTTTCCTCTTCCATTAGCCATGGCCTCTTGCCATGTTGAGTCTCACAAATGGACACAAACCAATCAATCACCCTTATAAAAATGTCAAAATTCATCCTTCCCTACTGTGAAATGAATACACTGACCTTAACACAAATGTAGAAATAAATTAAAAAAAAAAATCTATCCCCACAATGGACCCCCGGCTGCAACACAGATTTCCACACATTTCAGTTTGACAAGGCTGACATTGCTGAGAAGAATTTCTTGCTTCTTCTTTTTTTTTTAAGCTAGAAGCAGATAAATATGCCCCCAAATTTACTAATAAGAACTTATTTATACACAGAGGCTGCGCCTGTCAAGAAATGTGGATAGGAAGAGCCATTATCTGTCCAGAAGGAAGAAATGAGAAAAAGATGAATCTAACACAGTGAAGGTGGAGGGGACGCTCATTTCATATTGTCTTTAAAAACAACAAAACCATGAGTTTCCTCAGTCTAGAGGCCATCTGATATTTAACTGTTCCACTTAGCGTCAGTCTCTAATTTATGCATCGTAACTCCGGGTAAAAGTAGAAGCCCTGAACTTGGCAGATGCCAACTCCAGTCCTGGCTCTGACATTGGTCAGCTCTGTGACCTTGAGCCCATCAGTTAATCTCTTTAACTCTCAAGTTCTTCATCTGTAAAACAATCCTATCTCCTAGAGTGCTGCGGCAGACATCTCTTATCTTCACCAGCCCAGGCATCTATTTCTATTCTTTTGGTGACAGACCTTTAATTATCTTCAGAGGAGCACTCTTTCCAAGCCCAAGACCTCTGGTTTTAGGGGATGTCCCCACTTCAGGCTCTTGGGAGGGGCTGTGGGATCTGCAACTGAACTTTCAGAACCTTGGCTACGGGAGCTGCTTCAAGGTCATGCAAGTGACATAGGCTGGGACAATGAAACTCCTGCTAAATATATTTTAGGGAATTATTGGCGAAAATGATCTCTGGGTGCTAGAGTAACTGAGCTGTTAGGAATGAGACCTGAAGCTGCTGGAAAACTTGGAGAAAGCCTGCCTAACTGAGCATGAACCTAAAAAGACAGAGAAGGGAGATGGAGAAAGACAGATTTAAATTCCTGGGTCCTCCTATAGCTCTACATTTTTTTGGTTCTATAAGTCAATAATTTCTCTCTTTTGCATGGAGTTGTTTGAATTGGATTTCTGAAAATTTTCACTGAAATAAGCCTAATTTATACAGGACTTTTGAGAATATACGTAAGTACCTGATATATAGGAAGGGCTCACTCAAAAGTGTCAAAAGTGTTGCACGCACACACATATGCATGTGCACGTCTGTGTGTGTGCCTGTGTATTTGCATGTTTCTCCCTGTAGCACAGGAAAGTTGACCAAAGGGACAAGAATCAGAAAAATAGGCAATGCTTCCAGCAGTGGCTCTGCCCACAGGTACTGTATCCAAGAACCCAGACACTTCGAATCCTGTGTTTAGCAAACAGATCACTTTTCTCAACTTCCCACTCACTTTATACAATCTGACCACCATGATTTGTAACACTGAAATTTAAGAAGAGAGAAAAAGAAACAAAGGAAGGAAGGAGGAAGAGAGGGAGAAGGACATTAGACAGCAGGAAAGAAGAGAGGAAGGACATACCAGGCATTGTTAAGATTTTAAAGGAAGTATGATTGTCCTGGGGCTTTCAGTCTCATGACTGTAATTCTTACACACCCCCTGGGTTGCGTTCTTGCTAGGATCCCATGGTTTACTCTGGATCCATCACATTCTATCCGTGCTCCATTTCCTCTTTAAAAGCCTGTTTTCAGAAAATAAATAAATAAATAACCTGAAATCTACTTAGGAGGAAATAACTGGTCATTGATTACAGAGTTACTCTTTTCATGGAGATTTGCATTTTAAAGGAGCTCAAACCAAAAACAGTGTAACATCTTCAGGTGTCAAGGAGAAAGGAACTACTGAGTGTGGAACACCTACTGTGTGCTGGGCAATTTACATAGTTTACACAATCTGCAGAACTCTGAAAAGAGGGAGGGATAAAACCCATTTTACAGATGGGGAAATATGCTCAGAGAAGTTCAAAAACTTGCCCAAAGGCATAGAACTCAAAAGGGATGGATCTGGAATGGAATCAATATTTCACTGACCCAAAGTCTGTGTTTTTGGTTTCAGTTATTCCTGATGACCCTGAGATCCTGACTGTCACTAACTGAATGTAACAGGCATTCTGGCCATGGAGGTAGGAGACAGGATTCAGAGAGACCGATCCAGCATCAAGATGACTTGGACGCAGGACAGAGGGCAGCGGAGTGACAAAGTGGATTTTATCTGAGAAGATGAATGTTTAAATCCAATCATAGAAACCACCACAGCACTTCTCGGTTTTTGTTTTTTGTTTTTTAACTTCAGTTAAACTGGTTTTCTAAACTGCATACCAGCACCTAATCAGTTTGGCCCCTTTCTTTCTCCCTCCCTTTAATCTTATTTTAGCTTCCCGTCTTGTGTGGTTGTCTGTTGGGGTGGGGAGGGGAGCGAATTCTCCGTACTCTGTGGTTTCCTCTCTGCCATTCTCTGCTTTCTCACACTGTAGTCTTAATTTGATCAGCAGTTATGAAAAGGGAACATTAATCCTGAGGAAAGGGACAGTGTTCGTGGCCAGACAGTTTCAGTATTGCTTCTACAGTGAAGTGTTTTGTGTTTGGATATGAGTTTAGCCCCCATGGGATGCTGTAACTCCTTGATGTGAGAACAGAAAGAGGGACAAAGTTGCTAAGAAATGAACAGATGACACCTCGTATGAGGGAAGGGCTGTTAGAGATCTTAGCAAGTTCTAGATCCCATCTGAGCCCCAAGGTGAGAGGGGCCTGGAAGATGCTGCTGTAGGAGTATGTGATCACACGGTGGGCGGGGGGCACCAGTGGGGAGGGGCACATGGAGAGGGATGAGAAAAAGGAAGGCAAGGAAGTATGAGGTCAACCCTATCCATTATGATAGGCCAGTCTCCTATGCCGGAGAGTATAAGCCTGAGGAATTTATTAATTATGATTGTGGGTATCATTTATATAGCATTTACGAGATCCTAGGTTTCTTTCTAAGTGCTTCATGTGACGATGCCATTTTTATCTTTACAGGAATCATAGAGGTAGGTATTACTATAACAGATGAGGAAAACGAGGCTTAAGCAACATGTACAGGACTTGTCATGCTCTTAATCACTGCCTGTTTCATCTCTTGAGTGTCTATTATGTACCAAGGCCTTGGGCTAAGCTCCAAGGATATAGCCATGAATAAAAAAAGGCCAGAGAAAACTCAGCTTAGTGGAGGAAATAGGAGAATGAACTAACTATATAATGACAGTATATAGCACAGTGCCCAGTCCATGAAAGACATGAAGTAGATATTTATTGAAGGATGGATGGATGGATGGATGAATGGATGAATGGATGGATGGATGGATGGATGGATGGATGGGTGGAGTAAATATAGTGTGATAGCTGCACAGGCAGAGATAAGCATGCTGGGGGAATACAAAGAAGGAACGAAGCCCATGTAAAAATAGGTGATGCTTGAGCTGACTTTTGAGTTGGTGTAGAAGTTCACCGGATATTGACAACCACCATATGAGAGTGATGCTCTATATGATCTCACCATCACCTTGCTCCAGTAAAGCAGCCATGAGCTTTTCCCATTATCTGAGAATCAGGGACTATAGAGCAAAGACTAGGTCCCAACCTGCTAAGTCTCCATTTGCTCTCCTTCCCAGGGCACAGGTAAGCCTTTCTCTTTGGTTTCCTCCTTTCTCTTCAGTACGGCTGGGCTAGCTACCAGAAGTGACATATATTGTCAATGAACCAGATAGCTGCATTTTTTGACAAAGGGTCGTTAACATTTTAAAAGCAGAATTTTAAGTTTCAGGTCCCCATAGATAATCAGTTCAAGAATCATAACCACAATTAACAAAGCAACAATAGGAACAACATAAAATCTTGGTTATTTTATACAGTGCTTCAAAACATACAGTGGTCTGTTGATGTACATTATTTAATTGCAGATCTTAGCTCTGGGAGAGACAAAACAAATCATTCTTCTACCATTTGACATAGATGAGATTCATGCTCAGAAGAGATGAGATAAAGTATCTGGTGATCACTTCTATGAGCTGGTTCAATACCGGCTATTGAACATCCTTATCTCGTTGAGACTCATGGTAGCCTGGTAAGTAGGGGGTTGTGTTTCCATTTTGGCACTAAATAAATTGAGGCTCAAAGAGGTTAAGCAACTTATCTCTGGGCCCCAAGGTGGTAAATGGAAAAGCCAGGACTAGCTTTTTCTCTTCCTTGGTGCAGTGCTCTTCGCATTCTGATATCTTATTTCCTCATTTCTGAAGAGATTCAGAGAGAGGGGACTAGTAACCAAGAATCTTAACTCCTTAGCAGGTTTTCATAGGCTATGACACATGTTAGGCATCTTTGAAGTCACTGATCCACAGGCCACTCAAATCCAAAGGACTCTGGCTATAGAATAGGTAAGCCTGGGCTCAGGGAAAGCTTTGGACAAAACTGTGAAGTATTTAAAGTTTCAGTGTTGGTCTTGATCTGTTCGATTACCTTTCAGGACTATTCTTTTCCATTTTTGTGTTTTGACACTCCATCCCATTTAATATTCTCTTGTTCTCTATACTACCCTAGGTGTTTTTTTTTAAATTTTTTTTAAAAGATTTTATTTATTTATTTGACAGAGAGACAGCCAGAGAAGGAACACAAGCACGGGGAGAGGGAGAGGGAGAGGGAGAGGAAGAATCAGGTTTCCTGCTGAGCAGGGAGCCCAATGTGGGGCTTGATGCAGGGCTCGATCCCAGGACATTGGGATCATGACCTGAGTTGAAGGCAGACACTTACTGACTGAGCCACCCAGGTGCCCAAATACTACCTAGGTGTTTTAAATAATGGTTTGGTTCTTAGGGTGTGTGTGTGTGTGTGTGTGTGTTGGGCCCACCCAACAGAGGAGGACTGATTAATGCTTACTAATAAACTTATTAATTCTTCTTAGAATCGTACCACATATGAAAGTAGCACCTGCTGTCACTTGTTACTTATATCCTAAGAACAATCCACAGGCAATCTGATGTCTCACCCTGGGCTCAGAAGCATCCTGGAATGGTGAGAAGTCAGTTACAAGTCTAGTAGCAACTGGACTCTGGCTGCGTCCACCAGGCAGAAATCCTGCTCCTCAAGAGCTGGGGCAAATGGAAGCAGAGAGGGAACTCTGGGCTCAGAAATGTCTCCTTCAGTGCTTACAATAAAAATGATGTCACCCACTTCCAAAAGCAAGGAGAAGCTGTGCACCTGCCAATCTTGGGGAAGAAGAATGAGGAGTATGGATGGCCAGGGGAGTTACAGGAAGTTGCAGATCTGGCCCAGGCAAAATGAAGGCATGGGAGGCCTGAAGCAAGAGAGAAGCCCAGTCAGATTCAGATTCATACTCTTAAAGGGTCTCTGGCTATGGTATGATACTGCGGTGGAGAGGACCAAGGGAGGATGAAAGACCAGTAAGGAGCCAGTGCCATGGTAATTCAGATAAAATTATGGGGACTATGAACCAAGGCAGGGACAAGAAAGCCTGAAAGAATAGGAGGCTCAAGATGGTAAAGAGAAGGTCTTTACCCCAGATATCGTCTTTGGGGTAGGACTGAACGAGGGCACTAAACCCTCGAGAAATGAAGGTGGAAACCATCACCAATCAGGAAGACGGGCCCCACAGCACACCTGAGTGACTTCACCTGTCATCTCTGTTTGAAGCAGGTCTATGAATGACAGAGTGAGGCAGGAGGAAGCTCTCTAGCACTCAAAACGGTTTTCTTTGCTATCCTGTCCAGATGATGGTAACACCTCTGGTCTCATTGGACGACCTATGGCATTTCCATTGCCATATCTGGTCAGAACTTCTGATGTCTGTCCTGTCAGGAAGATCTATTTCCCAAGTAATAGTCAGGTTCCCACTATTGATTTCCTTCCCCTTGGGACCTGAGTTCGCAGCTAGCTCTGCAGCCCCCTTGAGGCACACACATCACCTAAATATTCCCTTGGAAATTGCTCCTGCAAATATTCTCAATCAAAACCCAATAAAGTGTCTGAGAGCTTGTACTACCCTGAAGGCTGGGAACTGTACACTACAATCATTTTCCAGAATATCAAGCAAAACGCCAACTCCAGCCCCATTCCAACAGCACAGATCTTGGGAATTAGAGCTGGGCCTTAATCAGCTAAAGACACACTTGGTTGTTGAATGAAGAATATTTACCTATAATGTTGATATGCGTAGAAACACCGTACATGTTAGATGTGCTAAAACTGTATTGAGAATAAGGGGATGGTTTGTGAAAAATTACTATTCAGAGAATTTGTTCCTTTACTAGGATTTTGTAAAAATCCCATTGTATACTTTCTATAGCAGAACATCACAAAAGCAGATGTTTCTAAAAAGCCAATGTTTCCAAAAGTAGTGATTTTTTTTTTACCTTCTAGTGGTATGTTAATTAAACAACAGTCTACACAGCTGTAACAAAGAATATGGAACAATTGCTCAAGCAAAATAAAAGCTTCATTTCTTTCTTGGGGTATAATAAGGCCAGGCTGGTGGGTGACCCACGTATCCATCAGAGAAGGGATTTTTTTTTTCTGCTTTGCTGATCTCTCATTCCCTTAGACACTTTTGCCCAGTGAAGCTAAAGCATTATTTTTGTGTTTCAGCTCATGGCAAGGATGAAAGAAACAGAGGCCAGCAGACTTCTTCCTGAACATGGGACCTACAAGACATTCACATCACTTCTATTTTCATCCCTGTGGGCCAGACGCTAGTGACGTGGCAATCCTGGGCGGCCAGGGAGCTGGGGACCATGGATAGCCAAGTGCCCCCACTTGAAAAGTAAAGAATATTGGGTAACTTTGGTAGCAGTTCAACCAAAGGGCCTTATTCATTAACTTTACCTGGTGAGCCTTTTCCCCTGTACTCTGGCCACTCTGCATTTCTTGAGATTCTGGATATCTCCATGCTGTCTCACTTCTCTGTGTCAGGGTATGCAACTCTTGTTCCCAGGAATACATCTCTTGACCCATTTCACACGTGTCCATCCTCCAAAATTAACGGCAGTTGTTATTTCCTGCAGAAGAACTTCTCCTGTGTGCTTTAATTCTCTCAGTGAGTGGGTTTTTAAGAGATACCACTCGTCACAGAGCGATAATACACAGTATGATGTGATTTCCTCATCTGCCTCTAGACTGGCAGGTTCTCAAACCAGGCCGTCCTTTATAATGGAGTCCTCTTGCAAACCAATTTAATTAGAATCTCCAGGGCCAGGACACCAGCATCAGGGTCGTAAAATATTTTCCCCATTGATCCGACATGCAGTTAAGACTGGAAACCACAGAACTCGCTTCTAGGCAGAAATTTTATCTCTGGACTATTTGTACTTGAAGCAGAAGCTGGCGTTCTGTTGATGTCCAATAAATGTCTAGCGCACGAACAAATGAATGAATGAAGAATGGCTTTTGCAAAGTGGCGAAACTAGACCCCCAACAAGAATTAACAATTCATATCATTTTCTTGAACACAGAATATTAGCACCAGAAGGGACCTTCATGATGATAGAGATTCATCATGTCTGACAGATGAGGAAACTATGATGAGAGATCTCTGGGTGAGCTCATAGCAGAGATAGGCCTCCGGGCCTCTGGATGCCAAGTCCATCAAATGTCACACTATAAGACGACTTGGTTTTATGAATCCACCTACAGTTTTAAACCCAGAAGAATTCTTCTTGCTTCTAGGGCTGAGCTCTAGCTGCCAGACCCCACTGGATCAAAAAAGAAACATTTCCCATTCTCTAGGTTTGTGATCATTTTAGGACAGCCATTCTTTGTTTGGAACCTGCTCATTATACCATTTTACTACATAATGAAGACAAATGTCCACAGTTTAGCTACAGATTTAGTTAATGACAAGATGTATAATAATACAAGATAATAGGGCCAGGCCATTGCTTTCTAATTAAATATTTTTGTCAGATTCTTTCCCTCATTAATCTTCTTTTATTCGCTATGCTTTATGGCTATTTGCCTTCCACCTTGAGTATATGTACACATGGAATTTTAAGAACAGAAATAGGCTCCAGGATTTTATGGGAATTGGGCTTTCTCCTCTCTGCATCTGTTTACGTACAGACGTGTCATTGAGTTTAGGAGGGAAGACATCACACATAACCCAGACAAGGCCTCTAATTGGTATGCTAGCCCACGCAAAGCTATCTGATTGCATTCAGTAACTGGCAGGGACAGAGAGCATTTTCAAGGGAAATAATATCTCACTGTGAATCTGGGAATATCTGTAAGAACTGAACAGTAAACACCAGCCTTAATTTTAATGTCTCACATTATGCAAAATTTTCAAAAGACGAGGTCTCTGCTAGTGAGGCCCACCCCACAGGACAGGGAAGTTACATAAGACAGTTGTGGGAGTCAGTGTCAGATTGCCAAGACTTGTAGAGCAGAGGCATTTCCACATCATCATTTTCTCTTATAAGCAAAAGTATTTACCTATTAAGAACTTTCGAAGCCTGAGACTCCACCGGCTGGCCTGCTGCCGGCAACAACCCCTTTCAGGTCGAGCTTTGATGGGGCAGTGTTTAGGTTCTAATGGCCTTAAAAGCTGCAAGGTGCAAATGTGAAACGATGAAATCCAGACCGCAATGGCCATTTACAGAACGATCCTTGCAAAGCCGCCGAGAGATTTGGCGGTTGATGAGGCATCTCCATCAAAATGTGCTCCCAGAAATGCGTTCTCCGTGATACCTGTTTCATTTAATGGTGATCATTCTCGCCCTCCACCCCCCTTCCCACAACTAAAGATGATTACTCTGACAGCAAGCTGTGTCTCACCCATCATTTTCTGTCAATTTTCTTGCCTCTGGAAAGGATTCTGTTTGGGTTCTTAGATTAATTCTCTAGGCAAAACACTCGCCTCCTATTCTTGCTATTTCTGTTCAAAATAGGTATCCTGGGAGAGTTCACTGAACAAACAAAACTTAGGCTATGATTTAAACACAACACACCAATTACAGGTTTGGGGAGGGGGCAGTAGAGAAGAGTTCAGGGCTAACTTTCCTTCTGAAGCCCTCACTAGACATAGCATGTTGTGTGAATTCAGCCACATGTCTCCGGTGGCTGAGAACGAGAACTGCTGTGGACCACCTCTCCAATAATCTAGATGGACAGCCCATCAGTGTCAGAGGCATTGGCTGTATGTACCTGATGGACATTTATGCCAAAGAATAAAAAGAAAATAACAATCACATGGCATGGGGCGCCTGGGTGGCTCAGTGGGTTAAAGCCTCTGCCTTCGGCTCAGGTCATGATCCCAGAGTCCTGGGATCGAGCCCCGCATCGGGCTCTCTGCTCTGCAGGGAGCCTGCTTTCCCTGCTTTCCCCTCTCTCTCTGCCTGCCTCTCTGCCTACGTGGGATCTCTGTCTGTCAAATAAATAAATAAAATCTTTTAAAGCAAAACAAAACAATCACATGGCAGGCACATAACTATTAATGAATGGGTCTTACTAACGAATTAGT
This sequence comes from Mustela putorius furo, assembly GCF_011764305.1. Lineage (NCBI taxonomy): Eukaryota > Metazoa > Chordata > Mammalia > Carnivora > Mustelidae > Mustela > Mustela putorius. The sequence goes on from NW_025421481.1 coordinate 7,863,653, forward strand.
AGTCAGCCCTCTCTGATACCACCAAAGGAGCCCCAGTACACCATTCAGAATATTCCTTAGGACTAATTCTTGGGATTAGAGAATTTCATATACTGTTGTTTGTGGCTTTTCTTCCTAATACTGAACGCACTCAACATCTATAAAGATGATGAACCCTCATGCCCAAGATTTCATCCCTGCTTGGCTGAGCTGGAGAAACATCTTTTTCTTCTTTTTTTTTTTAAGATTTTATTTATTTATTTGACAGAGAGAAAGATCACAAGTAGACAGAGAGGCAGAGAGAGAGGAGGAAGCAGGCTCCCTGCTGATCAGGAGCATGATGAGGGGCTCAATCCTAGGACACCGAGATCATGACCTGAGCTGAAGGCAGAGGCTTAACCCACTGAGCCACCCAGATGCCCCAAAACATTTGGACCTGTGCAAAAGATACTGAGTGATGAGGGCAGATATGACATTTAAAGGGATGATGGAGAGGGCCAAAGGCAATGGGAGTTGGAATTCAGCCTTATTTGGAAAAGGAGACTGGTTTCCCTGGAAAACCCTCATCTCTTAATTTGTGGGCCTCCTAGGAGGGTGCCCCTGCTTTCACTCCTCCTTCCGGAAAGGCAATAAATTCTTTGGAAAAATCTAGCTCTGAGAAATCAGGTGGAAGATTTTCGTTGGTGGCGGTGTCAGACCACGGGTTTAGACCTGGGTGTAGATACATCAGTTAAATTTATTAGTTATGTTAAGTGCTTGTTAGGATACCTGCTGGGATGTAGAGCGTTACAAATAAAAATAAAAATGTACCGGCAAGGAAAAGACTCAACACGGGTGGTGTATGGAAATGGTGAGGCTTCACATGTCAAAGTGAGAAGCCAGAAGTATGCCGGGTACTAACAGCCACTTTCAAGTCATGTCCCAGGGGCCACGGTATTCCCAACTCCAGTTTGGGAGTCTCAGAAGGTTGAAGAATCTATTCTGCAGTTCCATGATAACGCTATGATCAATGGTGGAACATTTTTCCAAGAGCCAAAGAGTAGGCAGGGCAAAATTTCATCTCGATAGTGTGTTTGATTCCTGAGTCTTCATGAAATGAGAAGAATTCTGATTTTTTTTTTTTTTAAGTTATGAGTTCCTCTCCCTCTTCCTTCCAGCTCCACACCATTCCCTGGGAAATTATTTTGGTAAAAGTGTATGTTCCTTATTCTTCTACTCCTCTTTGAGATACTCCCTCAACAACCATAAAAAGGCTCTAAAAAAACCCTGGATGAAGAAACATATGCAACCCACATTCACTTAATCTGACCGTAGACCCTTCTGTTTTGCAGAATGCCAAAAAATGCCAGTGGATCTTGTGTCCCAAAAAAAAATCAGTGGGAAATCCTGGACTGACTCAGAGATGCTTTCACCTGTCCTTACACCACTGCCTGCTTGTGGAGGCTTTGGTTCCTCCCACTCACTCCCCTCTTACTCTCTATCTCACTTCCCTTGATCTTTTGGATTCTTTCCATCTTCACTCCATTGACCACTTCATACTTTACCTTGAGGACTTCATGTTCTTATTTATGGGGCCTTTTTTTTTTTTTTTTAAATTATGACTTCATCATCTCTCAAACCTGGATTTCTTTTTTTCTTCCATTACACCTCTTCTCCAGGTCAGAGTGTTTCCTCCCAAGCAAGTTCATCGGCCCCAATAAAGTAATTTGGTCTTTAGCTACTTAATTACATTTTACTGCCCCTGCCAGCCACACTTTATTCTTTCTCTGAGGACCTTTCTACCTTTAGAAATATTGCTTTCTATGGAATAACACGGAGGACATGGGGAGATGGAGAGGAGAAGGGAGTTGGGGGAAATCAGAGGGGGAGACGAACCATGAGAGACTGTGAACTCTGAGAAACAAACTGAGGGTTTTGGAGGGGAGGTGGGTAGAGGGTTGGGTGAGCCTTGTGGTGAGTATTAAGGAGGGCACGTATTGCATGGAGCACTGGGTGTGACGCATAAACAATGTATTCTGGAACACTGAAAATAAATTTTTAAAAATAAATAAATAAAAATAAAAAGCACGAAACATTAAAAAAAAGAAATATTGCTCTCTCCATATAGCATTTTATATTTGCTATTTTTTAAATTGAAGTAGAGTTGACATACAGCATGTCCTCATATTTTTCTTAATTTTTTCCAGCACAATTCTTTTGCCTTTTTAGCATATTTTGTCTTTATTTTTTCCTTTCAAAAAATTGCATAGTGACTATTTTTGTTTCCTACATTATATGCTCGCCTTTTAAAAATTGTACAGTACAATGTCACATACTTGTAAATAAATTGTCACAAAGCCCTCCACATATTTGTTTACTTGTGATATTTGATCTAGCTGGTATCATATCAAGAAGTCCTACCTATATTTCTCTAATCCTTTTAAATGAAATCTAAAATGACTTCCCATATTTCTTTGTATTCATGTAAATTGTTTGATGCCTTATAAATCGTAAAATCTTTATTGTTCTGCCCAAGTGCTCTCAATTTTAAAAAAACCCTCAGGGAGTTTTATTTTCTTTCTGAAGTCCACATTACACAACAATATATGCTATGCACCTCCAGTTTCTGAAGTTCTTAGTAATCACACAATCTGTTATACGATTCATTCCTTATGACAGTGTTTTCTTTCCATGCACACTTGGCCTCTGTTTTTTGCACAATAGTATATAGCTTTGAGAGGCATCAGAGAGTTTTGTGTTTTGGGGTTTTTTTTATAGATTACCCTTAAGACTTATAAAAAGAAAAATAATGTAATAGTTACCGATTATGGAGCATTTGCTATGTATTGCCAACAACTACGTGCTTTATATATCTCATCTAATTCCTTGCAGTGTGGACACTTTTATCCCCATTTATAGTCAAGAGAGCAGAGTTTCATGGTGAAAAGGTAATTTGCCTAGGGTTATATAGCTTCTGAATAGTCAAAGCGGGATTTGAACCCACTTTTACCTGAGTCCAAAGGCTCTTACCTATTAAGCAAGACTATAGTGTAGCTTTACCTGCAAACCTTGAGTTTTCTCCACTAATGTGTCAAAACAGCAATGTCAGGATTCTGTTAGTGATGGAACAGTCCCACATGTGGGGAACAAAGACCTGGAGACAACATATAACCACCAATGTGAGGCAGACACTGGTCAGAAGAGCTGTCTGTATCTTGTAATGGGAGCAAGCTTAGGTTAGATCCTTAAAACATAGTACCCGACAAACATGGCAGTCCAAGTTGTTGGTCAAAATCTCTCTCTCTCTCTCTCTCTCTCTCTCTCTCTCTCACACACACACACACACACACACACACACACACAGGAGGCACTAGGTTTATTGAATTACATTACCAGAAGTCAGTAACAGACTTGGCTCCAAAAATGGATGAATTCTTAAATAGTATGTGAATTGTGTTGTTAAGGATGCTTCTTTCTTTTCATCTCCTAACACATCTCCTTTTCATCTCCTGACACATCTCTTCCTAATTTGGCTTCATTCTCAGGCACATTTATTCTCTTGCATTCTCTAACCATAGTTAATTTTCCCTACAAGTGAAATAGAAACAGGGCACAAAAGACCCCTAGATCATTTCTTAATGAATAGAAAAGAGAATTTAGATTAGATCTAAATCCTGGCTTCCTTATTTATTTGATATGAAACCAAAGGTAAGGAACCTACCATCTCTGAGCCTCTGTTTCTCCATCTGTATAATGGGGATCTAATAGTACAGAGGACTGTTATAAGAATTACATGAGTTACTGTACATAAATCTCTCAGCCAAGCACATGGCTTGGAGTGAGTGTTCATCAACTGATAACAGGTGTAGCCATTTTTATATGCTATTATTATTATTATTATTATTTAATTATTATGGAAGTAAAGATCATCAAAGACTAGTGGTTTGCCAAATTTCCCCCAGCTTGTTAATGGCCGGGTCAGGGCTCAGAACCAGTTTTCCTGTCTGTTTGATGAAGGGTCTTACCCTCAGTTTTCACCATCACAAAGTCTGCAATGCCAATTATGCTTGGCTCAGACTAGTCCTGAAATCATTTCTATTCCCTCAGTACATACCTGCTGGGAGGACAAATATGGCAATGACAAGAATAATCACATTTGACATTTGTAGGATATTTTAGACTTTTCAAAGCCCTTTTGCATATGTTACCTCGTGTGGGATTAAACATTTGCCATGGGTAGTCCACTCATGGATAATCATAATTGGGGTTTTATGCTAGTTATTAGATTTGACTTCCTCTTGCTTTCCTGGGAGACCCACAAATCGGTTTACTTAGTGCCAGATGCATTCATTGCCACCAGTTTTCAGGGAAACTGAAACACTGACAGTGTTTTCTTTCCATGCACACTTGGCCTCTGTTTTTCCTTCAGTGATGACACATACTAGTGGCCATGAACCATCCTCCTGGAAACTGCCTCCAAACCTCTTAGGTTTCACTGGGTCTTAGAGCCCAGCGTGAACATAGCAGTCAACCAAAATCTGGAGTTTGGTTTGTAGGAGAAAAGTGGCTTTTACAGGGATTTGCTTTGTAGAGGTGGGGGAAGGGGTGCTAGCAGAGAAGAGAACAGGGAAGTGATGTAGAATTTAAGCTGTTGCCAATGGCGGACAGGCACCTCCAGGAGGAGGGGATGCCTCCTCAATTCTGAGAGCTCAGGCTGAGTGAGGTACATACATGGACCATCTCAGAAGGATGGGAATTGGCATGGTATCCGCTGTCTGCACTCTTCATGCGAGGCAATGTGTACAAGCCTCCCAGAACTGTACATGTCACTTAACAAAATGGCAGCTTGAGGAAAAAAGCAAGCGCTTCTGAGTCTGACAAATTTGATTTACAATACCTACTCTGCCACCTACCAACCAATAACCTTAAGCAAGTCATTTAGCTTCTCTTGTTCTCAATTTCCTTATGCCTTAAATGGGCACTGGGGTATCTACCTCATGATACTGTGATGAAGACAAAATGCATTAATGTAGTGCCTGCCTGTAAGAAGTGTATAAAAATGACAGCTATTGTTAATATTAATTTATTATCATTAGTAGCAGTAGTAATAGCAGTTACTACTTCAGCAGGTCCGAAGGCTGAATTAGAGCCCTTTAAGAGAATGTGCCTCTCACCACTGCTAGGGGAGGGCTCTGCAGAGGACCAGCTGGAAGCTGCCTTTGAGGATGATGTTCACGCTGGGCTCTAAGACCCAGTGAAACCTAAGAGATTTGGAGGCAGTTTCCAGGAGGATGGTTCATGGCCACTAGTATGTGTCATCACTGAAGGAAACTACCTTCAGCAGCCCCACACCAAATGGGAGCTCCCCAAGTGTGGGCATGGTATCATACCTGAGATAGCCCATGCGCAGTTTAAGTCCATGAACAAGGAGTAGCTCTAGGAAGACCTTGCTATGGGGAGCTGCCATCATCATCACTGAGAGACCCACCCGGCACTGGGTCTCTTTGGGATCTCCTCTATAAGAAGCCATTGTAGAAAATCGTAAAGTCATAGAGGCTAGGAGTGATCAAATTCCAGGTTTGAGTGCTGTAAGAAATATTACTATTTGAAAGGTCCAGCCCACTCCACCCTGCCAAAGACACTCTTTGCCCCTAGAGACCTGGTGAGTGTGTGCCTGTGTCTCTGCGTGTCTGGAATGTGGTTTGGTATGAAGCTAGTGTTTCAGTGCCCCCATTAGGAGACCCACGTTTGGATGGACCCAGGCCTGCTAAAGAGATCCTACATTAATAGCCTGACTATAGGTCCTTGGTGTGATGAGTGGCCTGAGAAAGGGAAGATTCCAGTAACAAAGGAAAGGAGAACCTTGTATTCTACTTGATGGGAAATAACATTAGCATTCTGCAAAGAGATTTCAGGGAAAATAGCCCTGAACTGAATTATCCTGTTTCAAGAGCAGCCAAACTTATTGACCAACTGAGTTGTGTAGAAAAACCTTTGTCAGTTCTGAAATAATAAGCCTCCCACCAACTTTACAGAGTGTCTCAAATTTTTTTTTTTAAGTTCATAAAGAGCCTTTTGCTTCTCACATCTTCACGCTGTTGGGGATTGAGGGAATATATTTCAAAGTCAGTCCCTTCAATGGCCAAGGATAAGTTTATTATCTGAGTCTTGGTTTTTCCAATGGAGAATTTTATAAATAAAAAATAATAAATAAAGTATATGTATAAATACTTATTTCAAAGTGTATGTTGTGAACACTCAGTGAAAAACTGTAGATAAAGCACTTCGTATAATGCTTGGCAATGATAATCATAACAGTAATAATAATAATATTTATTAAGTGCTTAATATGTCTTACATAATGAGCTTACTGATTAAACCTCATACCTACCCTCAGTTTAGGTGTTATTATTATTATTATTATTATCATCATCATCTTCCTAATTTGACAGATGAAGACATTGAGACCTTGAAGTCAAAACATATGCCCATAGCGTCACTGCACATGGCAGGTCTACGGGTCAAACTCATACATCCTGATGATATCAAAGAGCATGCACTTAAACCACTTGGCTCTCCTTGGTTGGTCTATTAAATAATTCTTGCACTGAGTAAGTATTTCCCGTGTGCCTATTAGATGCAAGACACTACCAGTGTCCAATCCTGAAGGTCGAGTAAGAGCTTTTCTCAAATGATGGTTATTAGTTCAGAGTGCAGCACAGGCGCAAGAAGAGGCTGAAGAAACATGGCTTAGCTATAGTCTCTGCTGTTTTCAGAACTGAAAATGAGTAAGCGTCAGCCTGAGAGAGGAAACAAAATGAAACCTGATGAGGTAAAAGCACGGGAAACACAATGAGAGGCAGGTTGTATAACAAGCTCTGTTTGTTCGTTTTTTTGTTTTTTGTTTTTTATTCTCTCTCTCTCTCTAATGCCATATATTCATATCATATCCTTGAAGATATTTTGGAGAATGGAAATCAAGTCTAATTCCCCTCAGGGCCCAGCACACTGCCAGGTCTTCTGGAGGCCTACACATACTTATGTATCACGTTGAACCGCAGGCATGTTTGGCATCAGCCCACGGCAGCTCCACTGGGGTGGCGACTTCCAAGAAGCCAGGGAGGGAACTTGGCAGGGATCCGCTTCCCGAATTAGGTACTGTGCTCCGGTGATAACAAAATCTACATTCAACCCAGAGCCTTCCTCAGGTGGTAGCTATTTCTGGCGGGGGAAACATCCTCCAGCTATGGTGCACAAGGCACGGTGAGAGCTTTCTGTTCTGAGGCAGCCACACCCAAGGCACAGGCCAGTGGGGAGGATTGCTGGAGAGAGAGCCCAGGAAACCCCTCAGAGGGACATAGGTTTAATGAGGAAGCCTGTGTCCCCTAGAACCCAGGTTCAAGGACAAATCCCTCCCAGTGCAAGACCGCAAGTGTGAGTTTGGCCTGTCAAGCAGACACCACCTCCTAACTGAACTAAAGTTAGGCAGGGTCCCTGAGCCCAGACTATGGCCTCACGTGCTGTGGAACTGGGAAACTGACTTCATCTTTCCTGCCATTCAGAGCCAGAATCCAGATGTTCTGTCAAGAAGAACTCCTTTCCATGATACCAAAACAATGTCTTTTGAGCCCCTCTCTTTTTCACTCTTTTGAAAAGAAAATCACTCACAAGTATGGGAAATTCCCCACTTTCCTGAGATGTGTGAGAGAGTAACCCATGGCTTTCCAGACAAACAAATTAGGCACTGGTAAAAGTTTCCGTAAAAGGGGAAAGGCTTGCCTGCATCTACCAAGTGACAAAGCTAAGTTAGCCCCCTGTTGCTTTGGATCGTTGCTGCCAACTTGCTTTGCAGTACCAGGGTGGAAGGGCAGCCACCATATTGAAATCCAATCAATCAGGGCCAATCTCTTGGATGTCACAAAGTCGATCTTACAGACAAGGTAGACTACACAAACAGAAATTGTGACTGGGGGGAGGGTGTTATTAGTTTCCCGTTAGCAACAAATAAGAAGAAGCTTATCAATTGTTTATAGTGGTGAGCCACTATCTAGCATTCATAGCTCATAAAATATTTCAGAACATTTTAGATTAAGCAAAGGAAATTGAAGAAACAAATCCTGTTATAGCCCAGTATTTCTAACTGGTTACCCCAATGAGTCTCCTCAGCAATTATCTTCTCTTCGGTTGATCCCTAACTCAGTACCTGGGTTCCCTTGGGCCAGTACGTGTGGCCAAAGCTCTCACTGTGCTCTGAGACATTATTTTGGCAACTGCTGTGTGTCCCTGCACAAGAAGCTGTGAAGGAGACCAAAGGGACATTAGTGAAAGCCCAGGTTTAATGCTATACCTGCCACCTAGGAGCTATAGGACCTTGGACCAATTACATAGGTGATTGAGCCTCACTTGGTTTCATCTATGAATTGTGAATTATAACGTTTACCAAGTAGGGCAGTGAAGAGGACTAAATGACCTACTTTGTGACAGTCTAGCCTATGGTTAGCATGGAGTAGATTCTATATGACAGTGGTAGAGGTGATGTCTTGTACCAGGATATCACAGAGGACAAAGAAATGAGAACCCAAGACCCTTTGGTGACTCCTGAAGGCTGGAAGCCAAGGCCAGTCAGCATTCCAAGGAAGGAAAAAATCATTCCTTCTAATCAGGATGTTTAGGAAAGGCATCATGAAAGATGTAACATTCAAAATGCACCTAAACAGGTAAAGACCCAGAAGATTTGGATTTGCCCCACTAGGTCAGAGCCTGCCCACTGGACCTGGGAGCCAGCCAAAATTGGCCACAGTGAAACTGGAACTCTGGAGAAGGCCACAAACACATGGTATAGTCTGTCTATAAAGGGTTCAGGTGGACTGCTTAGCAAAGATAGGCTTTTGGGTTAGGAAGGAATAGCCTTCACCAAGACACACCAGGGACCTCCATACTAGCAGAGTGTGGGACTCCAGAAGCCTTGTAAGAACTGATTTCAGCTTGCTGACCATGGGATCCTTAGTGAAAAACACCTGTGAGTCTTGTTTGCAGCAGACGCTCGGGACTTCAAAAAACAGAAAGTACACTCATGGAAGGAGCAGGGGGCTCAGTTTTAAAACAGCCCCAGTAGCAGGATGGAAAGAACTAGGATATCTTTGCGGTGACACTCCTTTGGCAGCACCTGTAACACAACTCTTCTCCTGCGTATTCCCCTAGGGAGCATCAGGGTACGGAACACGCTTTACCTGCTTCCGAGGTCCCTTGCACCAATGCCCATGCCCATCAATCCTCCAGGTCCCGAGAGCATGGCCTCTTCCCAGTATTGGGTCAGTTATCAAAGGAACGAGACTGAGACAAGGTGAAAGTTATTTAAAGCTTTATTTTATGCCAAGCATTAGAAGTCAGATTGATTGGCCAGGGGAATGAGACTGAAACAAAGTTAAAGTTATGCAAAGCTTTAATCTATGCCAAGCATTAGAAGTCAGACTGACCGGCCAGGGCCGCCTCCGAAGAGAGCGACCCCTCCCAGCCTCACAGACTAATTTTTATAGAGCAAAAGCCTGGCCACACATAGGTGGCCAATGAGATTGTAACATTGCATAATCATGTTAGGTCACACACAGGTGGCCAACTGAATTACAATTTACCCTATAGTAGCTGTTTGACCTAACCCATTACTCTGGTAAGAACTGGCACTCAAGGTTGGTGCCCAAAAGGCAGTGTTTACATTCTTTGGTGGTTAGGGAGATTGTATGTGTGCTTCTTATGGATTGCATGTCTCCACCTGGCCTGACTCATCCTTGTATTCTGGGCTCTGTTATTAGGAACTGGCCGACCATATTTTACTGGCTTCCCAAACTTGCTTCTAAGTAAGTTCCTTTTGGGGAGGGGGGGTAGGGTCAGTTTAAGTTTTACTGCAACAAACAACAAAATGGCTTTTAACCGAGATGGAGTAGCTCTGGCTAAATAGGCCCTTACAGTCAGATGCCAAGGTACATGTGGACCTGCCCGCTAACTTCACAGCCCTCTGGTACCTACTCCCATGGGAATTAGGTGCTTGGACTGCCAGGCATGCTCCAAAGCCTTGTGCCCTTCACTGTCCCTGTGTGCTCAGCTACCCTGTGTGGGCTGGCCCAGCACACAGGTAGTGCCTCAGTGTCCCCAGCCCTCCGTAGTGCTCCCAACCTCCCCAGCCTCCCCGGGCTCCCAGTGCGCAGGCGCCTACCAAAACTTAACCTGAGAACCTGAAGACTGGCAGACTGGTACATGCGTGCAGTGATGCCCTGTGGCTGCTGAGCTTCTAGTTCCCAAGGATGTCTGTGTTGAGGAAGAAATCTTCCATGCTGGGCCTCCATGATGAAACTGAAGAAATGCTGTAATTCTGTGATGGCTGTACTTCAGGAAAACTTCATGATTACCCAAGGAGTTGAATGATGTATACTTGGAGTATAGATTTTAAAGGGAAAACCATTAAATGCATTATTTACTGACCCTTGGAGGGGAAAATGCACTTTGACAGATATGTAAGATTTTACCATACATACAGATGAGGCAAAAAGCATTCCAAGAAGGGACATGTGGTAAGAGGAAAGGCGAGGAAGGGGGAAGCATTGCAAGTTGTGAAAAATAGAGTAACTCAGAGAGTCCAGAAAATAGTGGTTTCCAGTGAAAGAAAAGGGATATAAAGCTGACAGGTGGGTTAAATCTGAATTGTGAAGGGTCTTGAATGTTGGGGTGAGAACTCGAGTTTTATTTGGAAGGCAATAAGGAGCTGCTCATAGTCTTTGAGCAGACAACTGACCATCGTAGGCATAAATGTTTAGTCCTAGATCCTTATCTTCATTAATTTCCTAACTGGGCATACAGAACGATTTCTTACTGTGAGGCAGAAGCTGGAAGGATGTCAGGAACCAACAGAACCAGTAAGATGAGGTTTTTATCAATTAATATTTGTAACATCATAAACCACCCTAAAAATTCAATGTTTTAAAATGATAACCATTTCTTCAGCTTTGTGGTCAGTCATTTGGCCTGGACTTAGCTATGTCTGAAATCAGCTGCCGGGTCAGCGGGGGACCAGTTTGTTGTAAGCCAGGACACTGTGTCTCTCTGCTCAAGTCTTCTCACCTTCCAGCAAGCTAGTCTGGGCTTGCTAACCTGGGGGAAGCAGGACTCAGAGACAGCGAGGAGAAGCAGGCACAGCTCTTGAAGCCCAGGCTTGGGACTGGCACCCCAGGATTTCTACCACAGGCTGTTGATCAAAGCAAGTCACAGGGCCAGTTCACACTTAAGACATGAGGAGAGAGACCCACTTCTTGGTGAAAGGAGCTGCAAAGTTCACATTACCAAGCAGCCTGAATAAAGGCGGAAAACTAATTTGTGGCCATTTTTGCAATCAATAAGACTACTGCAATTTAACCAATGTTAAGTACATCCTGTAGACTTACACCCCTTCCCAATTACATATTCAAGCAAATAACATTGAATCCCAACAGACCTCTCCATAATAGCAGGATATGGTACTGAATATGGAAAAGCCCCATAAATATGGGACATTCAGGAATCCGAATGTGAGTCTGTTGCAGTAAGTTCTAAAGCATATAGTAACGGGCTTATGGCCCACTGACCATTTGTAACCAAATGTGTTTGTGACTTCTTACTCAGGACAAAAAAAAAGCAAAATTTAATGGGCTATGAGGGAAGAATTGATCCATGAAGCAATCTGATACAATTGCCAACAGCTTACTGAGAATTAAAGTAATAACAGAAAACTGTCTGAAAGGGTTCAAGAGAATAACCTCCAACACTGAAAGTGAGATCATTTAGCAAGGAATAAAGAGAAACAGCCAGCATGACAGGGCTGAGACTGAGAATTTTAAAGGAAATTTCAGGGTGTCTTGATTCCTGTCCTTTTTCTTTCTACTTCTTTTATTTTTTTAATGCGCAAGGAAACTCAGACACATCATCACCAAACCCAGCATGCAATTAAAAGGGCAGACAAGATCACCCATAATTTTGTTAAATAAATGTTTCTCAGTGATGTGTGCAACCCCTCCGAGGTTGGAAAGCGAAGTCTGCTCTTAGCGTATCCATTTCTTTTTTTCTCACAAGCATGTGCACATTGAGAATGGTATTATCAGACTTCTCGTGAATGCCAAGCGCCAAACATTGATTTCCATTTGGGGAAGAGAGTGGGAGGCAGTATTTAGTCAATGAGTTGGTGGTCTTTATCCAGTTCCTGGCATACTGGTGCCCATAGCCCTACTGTGCCGTGACAATAGGACCCTTTGTTGGCAGTCTTGGCATGGGCACTAAGGATTAACTGGGCACCATGCCTCGGTGACTCTCAGCTGTGGCTCTGCTCTGTTCAGAACACAACTAAGGTACAGGGGACGGCTTGAGAAGGCTTTATTCGTCACTGCCCGTGGCTCACCACTGCTGGGGACAGTCTGTTGTTTGAAAGTTGTATACTGGATCTTTTATTTCATGCATAAGCTACACATGGCTCTTCTCCCTTAAAATGAAGGCAGCTAGTTCCATTATTTTCTTGCCAAGAGGTGTTTCCAGTCCAGAACATATACAGGAACACATTTTATTGGGTGACCCACAGCCAAGAAGTGAGTTTCATTGTCAAGTGTGCAGGATGGAAACAAAACAAGTTTTTGGAGGTTGACAGGAAAAGCATAAATAATCACAGAGTAAAACTTAAGTCAATCTAGGAATGTTCTTGGCCAGGTTCATCTTAAGATCTGGAGCTCAATGAAAATAGGCTTGAAAGAGACTTTTAAAGGTAGAACATCTGGGCGGGGTGGAGGTGCTCTTGTCATTGTTTGTTTGTCCTGCCTGTCCAGCATGTCTTCCTCTTTTGTTACTAAAAAAAAAACTCCAGTGCAATTTTGGGAGTCACTCACCACCAGCACATCATCATCCTCGGGCCCTTAATTTCGGTGAGGCTGACCCAACCCCCTGGCTCCAATGTTGAGCATATGACTCAAGAATGACGAGTTAGGCTATTCAAACTTCTTATTCTCAGAAACTGGTCTGTGGGTAAGCCCTTGACTCAAACCAAGATAATCAGAGTCAATTTTAGAATTTTGCTAGGACCCCTGGGAAAAAAGGTCATTATCATTTCATTGAGGCTATTAAAGAAGCAGGATGTAAATATGAAACCGCTGTGTGGGACAACGTGATCAACAAAAAAGAAAGCGGAGGGGAGAGATGGAGCAAAATAGATTCCAGATAACATTTGGAGCCTCTGGATCCAGCCATGCCTAAAGCTACACCAATTCCTGGACTTCTTAATTATGTAATCCATAAATCCCTCCCTCTGATTTAAACTAGTTAGGGATGTACTCCTGTCACTTGAAACTGAAAGCACCCTCGAACCCCCAAGGTTTTCTATCTTGTCATCGTATCTGGGCAAGGAGAAGGTAGAAGAAAATGGAAGTGATATGCTTTCTTGGAGGTTTCCAGGGTTAGATCAGCCCCACATTAAACAGATTAATCTTCTATTTCCCTCTCCTAGGAGAGAGTGTCTTTTTAATGTTCAGACAGTTTTTTCCTGATATAAAATAAGTTCATTTCCTCTCAGAAAGCCATAGAGAAATCCCAGGTCCTTCTCCCCTCAAACTGTCATATAGGGGAAGATAAAACTTAAGTTATCCTGCTAAATCTTTCCTTTAAGGACTGATTTCTTTCCTCTGGTCATCTTGTTCCCCTTTGCTCTACAGACTTAGGTATTGTCTCTGTTAGTTGTTTTGGAGAAGAGTGACACTAATTCGATCCGGTCACTTGCCTATTTAAACCCCTCCCACTGAGGTTCAAATAAAGTCCAGTGTTCTTTCCTTGGGACACAAGGCACCTCATTTCCTAGCATCAAATTTACTTGCCCCAGGCCCATTGCGCTCCCTTGCAGCCAGCCTCTGAAATTTATATTTCACAACAGGAAGTGTGCTCCCTCCCCAGCTTTGCCTTGAAGGTAGGCGGTGTCCCAGACAAATCCCAAGGATTGCTGTTTACAGAAACAATTTAATAAACCAGCACCATCCTGGAAACTCGTGTGATTCCAAAAGGAATATCACACCGGTCAGCAAGAGAGATTCGCTTGTCAGATCTCCCTCCAGGAATCAAGTGACAGCTCTGAGGCCCAGGGCAACACCACAGGCTTAAGTCCCAGAACTCCTAGGATCACCTTAACAACTCTGCTCTTGGTTTGGAGAGCACCCCCTGAAGCAGAGAAATGGGTACCTGAGAAATTTTGAACAAGGTATTTCTAGTGACTGGGACTCACACAGTGTAGGTCATAGCGAGGAGCTTGGTGCTTCAAAGTGTGGGGACAAAATTTTCCTGCATTATATCATTAATGCCCAATATAGAGACTGGGATAGAACATGCATAGTACAAAATTATGAAAGAAACCTGATGCTTTTTTTTTAGTAAAGTACTAATAAAGATTCCTAAACGTATAAAGTCTGATTTCTTCTGCCCCATACTTATTTAAAATGACCCAGAATAATGGTAGCTTTTTCACAATTGCAAACCAAGTTTGTGGCCAGTTGCAATCCTTATTAAGCTCCCAACTAACAAAACAGTTCGTGTTTGTCTCTTGAATTTATGTCTTCAGAGCAGAAAAAAATGTCCAGATTTCAAAAATATTAGGATGCTAATTGTTTCCTTCTCTTCTCTTTTCAATTACATGTGAACCCAGTTTTTGCCTTGGCTGCTCTGCTGTCTTCTAGTTACCCTGCTGGACAGATCTAGGTTACTTTTGGTAACAATTCCAAGCCAGTATGTCCTATATGAGTCACACCATTTCTCAAGACGTTAAGTGTGTCTTACAAATACATCTTCCAGAGAAACATTGAAAGATGGTGGGTATATGTGCTGTCTGATCATTTTACTGTATTTTCTCTCTTGAACTTCATTAAAATAAACAAAAAACAATAACAGCACCAAAAAAAAGTGGAAAAAGTCATATTCAAGTCAGAAAAGAACATGACCCAAAGTAAAACAAAACAAAACAACGTGAAATATATCTGGTAAGTACTGTAAAGTACAAGGAACAGATACGAGAAGGGAAGGGAAAGGCCAAAAATAGACCCTCAGACCTCTAGCAGCAAAGAAAGATTTCCCTAAAAGTGAGAGTTTCTAAAGATCTACTGAATAAAGAGAAGACAAAAGGATGTCAAAATTGAGGGAAAGAGAGTAAGATTTTTTAAACGCTGAGTTGTTCATGTGCATTCCCCTAAACCACAACCACCACCAAGACCATCATCCCTAACTCCTTGTGCTCCTCTGTCATTCTTTTCTCTCATCCCTTTCCCCCAAGCCACAACACCTCATTTCCAGGCAGACATTGATTTGCTTTTTATCACTAAATACTGTGTTGCAATTTCTAGAACTCTGGGTTATAAGTGGAATCGTGCAGAATGTAGTCATTTTTGGTCTGGCTTCTTTCACTCAGCATAATTACTTTGAGAATCACGTAATCTGTTATGTGTATCAATAATTTATTCCTTATTATTATTCTATGTTTGGATATACTACAATTAGCTTATCTAGTCACCTATTAGTGGACATTCAAATTGTTTCCAAATCCTGCTGTTATAAAAAAAAAAACTACTGTAAATATTTGAACATAAATCTGGATATGAACATATGCCTTCACTTCCCTCAGCTAAGAACATAGGAGTTGAATAGCTAGCTCATATGGTAGGTGTATGTTTAACTCCTTAAACTGTTTTCCAAAACGATTATACTATTTTAGATTTCCATCAACAGTCTGTTCCACATCCTTGCCAACATTTGGTAGGGTTAGTCTTTTAACTTTTAGCCATTCTAATAGGTATGCAGTGATATCACACTGTGGTTTTACTTTGCATTTCCCTAATGACTGCTTAGGTTGAAACATAGCTTCATGCACTTCTTTCTTGTCCACCTACCATCCTAGGTGAAGTGTCTGTTCAAATCTTTGGTCCATTTTTAAATTGGGTTGTTCAGTTGCTCATTCTTAAGGTTTGAGTATTCTTTATGTATTGTGGATACAAATCTTCTGGCAAGTCTGTAACTTGTGACATTCTTTCCCAGTCAATGGTTTGTCTTTCCATTCTCTTATGAATGCCTTATGAAAAGAAGTTCTTGATTTTGATGACATTTTACTTACCAATTTTTCTCTTTTCGGATCATGCTTTTGGTGTCAGATCAAAGAAATCTTTGCCTAATACAAGGCCACAAAGATTTGCTTCTATATTTTCCTCTATGAGTTTTATAATTTTAGGTGTTCAGTTTAGGTCTATAATCCATTTGAGTTAGTTTTTTCATTTGGTGAGAGGAATGGATTGAGGTTCAATTTTTACATAAGCATATCCAATTATTTTTCCAGAACTGCTTGTTGAAAAGATTATCCTTTCTCCACTGAATTATCTTTAGCTCTTCTTTCAAAAAACAATTGACCATATATTTGTTTCTTTTTCTGGACTCTCTAATCTGTTCCATTGTTATATTTGACTGTATTTATGCCAATACCACATCATCTTGATTTCTTGATTTCTGTAGCTTTATAATAAGTTTGCAATCAGGAAATAAAGTTCTCTAGAATTTTTTTCTATTTCTTCAGACTTGTTTTAGCATCTCTTGGCCTTTGTATTTTCATACGTATTTTAGAATTAACTTCCCAATTTTTATTTTTAGAAAGACCTACTGGGATCCTTAAATTTAGGAAGAATTGTCAGCATGTTAAGTTTTCCAATCCACAAATACAGTCTATTTCTTAATATAGGTAAGTACATTTTACCGTCTCTTACCAATGTGTCTAGTCTTTATTGCATAAGCCATGTGCATCTTTTAGGATTTTTCCCAAAGTATTTCAGAGTTTTGATATTATGAAAACAGTATATTTTTAAGTTTTTAATTTCTGATGGGTAATATTATAAAGGGATAAAATTGATTTGATGTGTTCATCTCATATCCTATAACTTACTAAACTTACTAGTTTTAGTAGCTTTTTTTCTTTTAAGATTTCATAGAGATTATAGGATTCCATAGAATGATCATTTCACCTGAGGATAAAGGAAATTTCGTTCTTTATTTCCAAACTGGAAGCATTTTATTTCTTTTGCTTACACTGATTAGAACCTCAAGTACAATGTTGAACAGAAGTGGTGAGAGCAGATATCCTTGTCTTCTTTCTGATCTTAGGGGAAAGTATGTGGTCTTTCACCATAGTTTGGTGTTAGCTGTAGTTTTTTATTAGAAGCCTTTTACCAGACTGAGAAAGTTCCCTTCTAGTCCTAGTTTGCTAGTTTGAAATTTTTATTAGGAATAGATGTGGGATTTTGTGTAATGCTTTTTCTTTATTGACTGATATGTCATATGGCTTGAATTTTTGACTACTTAAAAATTAATGTCACATAATTCAGTAAACTGATAACGTTAGTAAGTTGCATTTATTGTTTAATGTTAAACCAATCTTAAATTCCAAGAATGAGCCCCACTGGTTGGAATCAATGTGCTCAACTTTCCTTAATAATGTCTTTAAAAATTCTTAAGAATTTTTATCAGTGATAACAGCCTTTCGGTTTTTTTGTTTTGTTTTGTTTTGTTTTCTTACAATGCATCTGGTTTGGTGTCAGAGTAATGCTAGTCTCACAAAATGGATTTAGAAATATGCTCTCCTCCTCAGTTTTCTGGAAGAGTTTCTGGAAGAGATGTAGTATTAGTATCATTTATTCCTTAAATGTTTGGTAGGGATCACTATACCTGGAATTTTCTCTGTGTTAAGATTTTTTCCTTCAAATTCAATTGTCTTGAATTGAGCAGAGCTTTTGAGGTCACCCATTGCTTTACAGTCTACTTTCAAGTGATATTATACTACTTCATGTACATTACAGGAACTTTACATTGGTACACTTCCATTTCTCCACTGCTAGTCTTTGTGTTATTGCCATCAAAATTTTCTTCCTACGTATTTGTGTGTTAAGCAGTCAACTAATATTTGATTTAAATAATAGTCTGTTTACATTTTTTAAGTCCTTTTTCTATGTATTTAATTTTGAATTATTTCTATTGCTCTGTTTTCAAGTCCTCTCACTTTTTCTTCTGCAATGCCTATTGTGTCACTAATCATATTCTGTGTATTTTTCATCTCAGATAATGCAGTTTTCATTTCTAGAATGTTGACATGGGTCTTTTAAAAATGTCTTTTTACTTCCATGTAACATAGTAAATCATGCCTCTATCTTCTTGAGTAAACTGAATACTGTCAACCGTTATAATGTCCTTGTTCCTTCATTCTATTATTTGTGTCATTTCTGGGTGTGTCAGTCAATTGATTTTTCCCCAGTCTGAAGTGAGAGAATAATATACTCCAAAAAATATCATACCAGTGGAAATAACTGTAATCCAAGAAACAGAAAAAAATTGAAAGAAAGAAGGAAAAAGAGAGAGATTGGAGGGAAAGAACAAAGAAAGGAGGAGAAAAAATAAAGAATATTCTAATTATTTTCAGAGAAAGTTGAGAAGATCTCTTATCAATAATACAATTATATACAATTATAGGATGGTATATAGACTTCTACTTTTCCTCCCTTCTTCCTGATGGCATCCACCTTGGTGTTATATTTTCTATCTTCCTTTACAGTTAGCTGTGACATGTGATAAAGTTTTAGTCCACTTAATGCAAGAAGTCACGTTTGCAGCTATGTCCCGTAGTTTTGTTTTCCTTCCCTGTGTGGATATGGCCAGGACCCAGCTTTGACTGAGCACACAGATGAGAACAACACCCTAACAGCTGACACAGTGACAGATGGAAGAACTTAGGCTCTTGGATGTCTTCAGGTGGCACAATCACCCCAGCCATGTCACATCAGTGACATGAGAATGAGATCCTCTTCTGTATTACTCAGGTCACTATATTTGGAGAACTATTAGGACAGTAACTCAGATTTTCATTAGTAGCTTACATAACATGAAAGAGTAACAGAGAGCAAATCAATCAATCAATCAATCAATCCCGGTACAAAAAAAAAAAAAGAGAGAGAGAGAGAGAACAGATAATAGATACCAAATAAATAATCCAGAAGGTCCACCATCTGACTACTAGGAGTTCCACAGAAAGGAAGAAAAATGTGCATAGAAAGAAATTAGTAGACAAATAATATATTGATTCCATTTATATAAAAGACAAAAACAGACAAATGAATCTTCTAGTTAGCCATTAGGGTAGTGGTTACATTGGCAACATGATGAGAAGAGCACATGAGAAAGGCTTCTGGGCTGCTGGAATCATGCCATTTCTTAGTTTAGGGGCTAATTACAACGG
This sequence comes from Mustela putorius furo, assembly GCF_011764305.1. Lineage (NCBI taxonomy): Eukaryota > Metazoa > Chordata > Mammalia > Carnivora > Mustelidae > Mustela > Mustela putorius. The sequence continues at coordinate 7,882,914 of NW_025421481.1, forward strand.
TATTTGCAGCTTGTGAAAAAATACTAAGTGTCTTCTTATGACTTGAACATTTTTCTCTAAGTAGATTATACATAAATAAAATCTTTAAAATAAAAATAATGAATAAATATGGATAAAAATTTCCAGCATTGAAGGGAGAGGCTTCACATTAAAAATTTTTTAAAAATTGTATAATTTCTAAAATTTCCTAACATCAAAGATAGAGATCTAAAAAGTCATCAAAGAGAAAAAAAAAGTTAATCTACCAAAGAATAAGAAGCAGGTAATCATCAAACATCTCGCCATCAATAGTAAATGCTAGAAAACAATAAAACAGAGCCTTCAAAATCATTACAAAATTATTTTGATTCTATAATTCTATAAGTAAGCAAATTCTCTGCGTTGATTTGTGAATTCCTCTTAAGGAAAAAAATAATAATAATTCAGTGAAACAAAATGGCATCTCCTAATCCCATGTTTTTCTTTGGTCTGATTACTGAGTTAGAGACACACACTACTGTTCTCTTGAGCAGGTAGGCATTCAGTGTTTACCTAGTTCTTCTTCCCAGGCAAATCCAGTTCCCTTGACATCATTTTTGCTCCTCCTTCTATCATTTGTGGGCGTAAAGTTCGATTATCCAATAATAAATCCTACTTTAGTTTCTCTGTGTTTATCTAATATCCCAAAGCTGTTTGTTAATTTAGCATTTGCAATTTAATTTTTCTCAAACCTCAGAGACTGCTTTATGAACAACCCACACAACGTTTCTGGAAATACTAGAACAATATTCTCTACATAACATCGTATCTTTTGGAAGATACTTCTATTTTCATTTATGGCAAGAGCTAACTATTTTTCAGACTGTCATTATTGACCCCTTTTGTTCCATATAATGGTCTCTTATCAACCTGATTCCCAAAGATAAATTCTGCCAAGAGACAGCCATTTCTTTGAAATTCTATCTTTAAAAATGTAAAATAAGAGAGCAACTGGTTTGAAATGATTAAAGGGTTAGGTTTTCTTCACAATGACAATGTTATCGGTGACAGAATTAGCTGACTGTTACTTCTTTGCCTTCAATTAGATACTGAACTATTTTAGTCAGAACCCCTGGGATTCTATTCCTATTAGCTGGTTGGGGTTGGGGGAACTGGTGTAGAGTCTCTTGCTGTGTAAATTCTTTGTATTTTATGGCTATTACCTTGGATAATATTCATTAATCAAAGAGAGTAGAGTTAAATAGACATGTGTGTGCTCTTGTCTTTTCCCCATTTGGATGCCATGGTCCAGCCTCTGGCAAGCTGCTAGACTTGCCATTTTTCAGGGATTTGTTCGTGGAGTGGCCAATTTACCTCAGGGCATGTGTGGCCAACATTGAGGGGAATAAATGACAGGCATGTCATAGCCTGTCAGCTGCTGCAATTAAGTGATGTTAACTGCCATGACTGCAGAAAAGAGTGGTTTGGAATCATGAAATGTTAGAGGTGCATGGGACCATCCAATGTCATCATTTTATATGTGAGAAAATTGAGTGCAGAGATTAACAGGTTTGTTCAAGGTCACACAGGTACTTTATCAGGGCTTTGTGGTGCTGTGATTTCTTTATCCTCCACCTGCTCACTCCACTCAACTGCTAGAATGATCCACTGTCAACCCAGTTTCGTGACATTACTCCCCTGCCTGCAAACCTTTTGTAGCCCCCTATTGTTTCTAGTGTCAGAGCTGGGAGGAGGTAGCAGCTGGCAGAAGCCCAGTGCTCTATCAGCGACCAGACGCCTGCAGTGAGAAATAAACAGTCAGTTCTAGAAGCAGCTGTAGAGGTCACATGACAGGCAGAAAATTTGGGTTCAACTCCCAGCAACATCCTTATTACAAACTGTCTCGACTTTGGAATGGGCCCCTCCAATAATCCGGACCTTGACTTTCTCATCTGCAGAACGAGCTAGTCAGGCTTGACAGACGCCAAAGGCCCCCTCCAACTCCAAGATCCCATCCACAGGGCTTCCTCAGGAGCTTCAACATTGAGGCTTCACGTGTCCACAAAGGCTTTCCTCTGAGCACTTTCTGGTCTCCCCTTGATTTTTGATCCATCATGAGGTGCTTACATTTTTCCAGTCAGAACCTTGTAATTTTCCACTTGTGAAGGCCAGAGGGTCTACAGGAATCATGGAAATGCAACATTATCAGCTTCTGAATGAGCTTATTTCCCTACAAGCCTTGTCCACTCCAGCTGGTCCTGACTTGACTTTCCAGCTTGGTTTCTCCCAATCTCTTTCTCTCTTGTCCACACCTTCCCTCCTTCTCACAGAGAGATTGGAGTATTAGTGCGTCCATCTTTCAATTTCTCTTTTCTTCTCCATCTTCTTTCTCTCTCTCTCTCTCTCTCTCTCTCCCTGTCTCTCTCTCTCCTTTTCTTTCAGTTTTCCAATTCTGGTTACAAACATCACCTGCCTCCCCATCAAAGACAGAGATTATTTTGCCTTCTGGGAGAGTAGTCAGTCAGTCAGAAGAGTTCTCTTCCAAGTTCAACCCAATCTAGATTGTTACAGAGCAGAAGCGGGACTCTTGAAGGAAGAGAGAAAGGCAATTTTTCCCCAAGATAGAGAGCTAAGATTGCTGGCAAGAAATGACCCTGACTTCTGCTCCCTAATTTAACAGAAGCCTGAACCAGACTGGTTTATTCAACCAGAGGGAATGCCCTGCCTGAAATACTCTGCAAACTCGCAGGAAATCCCATTTCTCTGGTTCCTAATGAGTTGGTGCCTAACAAAGGAAAGGGGTAGGAGGGGAAACAGTCTTGCTCCACATTAAGAAAAGTGATCAACCAAAGCTTCAGGCAGGTCCAAAGGCTCTCAGCTGTGCGTAGATTATCAATCACCGAAGGCCACAGCTTCAAGTTCTCCGAGCCTCTCCTCCTGCCTCCCTTGGACCCTTAGCAAGTCGGGTTTCTCTGCAGTGAGAGATGAGAAACGGAAAGGGGTGCAGGAACAGAACACAAAGGCATAAAGGGGAAAAACAAAACAAACAAAAACAGGCCAACAGAGTGGGAGATAATGGAAGATGGCAAAAACTGAAGGGCTTTCAAAAAAGGAAGGTATTGTTCTGCTGGCTTTACAGAAGGTGTTCTCAGCGTGTGCGTGCTGCAGACACGAGATCGGTTGCGCGGCCGCCGTCAGGGCAATTCCCGAGGCTCCGCTCGCACTGAACGCAATTTCTTTTCCCCGGGCCCGTCTCTGCAGAGGCTCTGGTCTCGGTTTAGGATACTTCATCCACTTGTGACCTTTCTTTCCTGACACCATGCTTACAGGCAAGTGTTTGTGCTGGTTAACCTTCTCAGTTTTCCCCGGGTGACCTTATGAATTTCCAACAGGAAAAATACAAAATCGCCAATTTGTTTTTTCATTACCCAGAGGATAAACACAAAGTGGGGAAGCCTTTTATCTTGCTGCACCGGCAAACCTCCTCATTACTCAGCATCGAACAAACATTTGCTAAGAGTTAATAAATCCAGCGTGTGGCTTTCTTTGTGCGGGGAATGGCCCTACCATCCAAGGCAATCTCTCATTAAGGAACAAGAAATAGAACATACTCATATTTTATTCATGGCCTCAGAATCCCAGGGAAAAAAAAATCCAAAAATTTATAGACACAGAGAAATCCGAAACAAAAAGGCTCACGCATTCTTACTCCGAATGACCGCCTTCTAACTCTCAGCCCCTCCGAGGAGATCTGATCCACATACACAACAGTCCCAACACCACTGCCATTCCAGCCTGCCCGTCTGATTGCTCAGACGAAGTCCAGCGACCTTTCACCACATCCTACATTTGGAAGGGAGCAGGGTTTATTAAAGCATAGCCCTTGAAGAAGGCCAGTGGGTAATACATTGCGTAGTTGTCAATCACAAATATCCTCTCAAGACTCTTCAGACTTCCTGTTCCAGCTTTCCTCGGCAGAGGTGTCGGGACAGAATCTACATTAGAGGCGTCCGCATAGCCGTTGCAGCAAGTTTTAATTTACCAATGATTCCTTAGTCCTGCTAGCTTAGAAAGGCTCTGGTGATTTATTGGACTTGAGCAGAACTCTCATCCATTATAGTTTGTCTTAACTTAATCAAAGGTATCTTCTCCCTTCGGAGCGGCTAACCTACAAACTCTACGGTCACCATGATAAATGTGCCCGCTTGACTTCTTTTTCTGATTACTGTGAATGAAGCATCACAAACAACTTGATACATCCTGTTCATGCTGTGGCTGCGGGGTGGAGACGGCTGTGGTTAGGTTACCTAGAAGCAGCTATGGTGGGGAGGGGGTATGCTCTGCAAGGTGATTATTGCGCTAGGGTTTTGACTGAGTGATGTAATTAATGACTGGGAGAACAACAGAACTCGCAAGGATTTCTGGGTTGTTTCAAAGATCAGGAAAATCAAGCAGTTTCCTGGTTTGCTAAGGGAGACCTTCCTGTCCCTGTACCTATAGCAATATGCATTCCCCCACCCTCTACCAAACACACACGTACACACACGTACACACACACACATACACACCCACATGCTAAGATCACCACGCCTTTCACAGAAAGCATGGCTGATTTAGAACAGTCTTTAATCCAAGTGGTTGATACAAAGAGATCGAGGATTGTATCTGAACAAATAAGAACCTGAGGAAATGACAGATATATTTTAAATTTTTGTGTAAGAAATTATAGCCCAAAGAAAACAGAATCATGAAGTAACTAGGCATTTCTCTGTACGACACAAGGGTCTTGTGTGTGTTTTTTGAGTGACTTATGGGGCAAGTGTTCAAGGTGAGTATCTAGGCTTTGCCTGCAATGTCTTCTTGGCAGACAACAGTTAGAAACTGATGATCGTGAACTTACAGTGCTGTTCTTTGACTAATTCAACTAAACTCTCTTCAGAGATTTTGAGGTCCTCCGAGGAAGTACTGTTAAATTTGTCTCCCCAACCCTGGCCATTAGGCCAGTGAATGATCTGCTCAAGATATCCATGAAATCCAAAAGTTAGACTGAATTGTTCACATTCAGGATGAGAACGCTATTCATTTTTGTAGCCGAATCCATATGAACAGAATTCCAAGCATAACTGTGAACCAATAAGGCCTCTAGCTGACTGCTTTGCCTTTAAATCATAGCCTTGTTATAGAGGAATCTTTCCTGAATCCCACTGACCAGTAGCTGCCCCCAGCCCCATCAACCTATAGCACTTGAGAGAGTCCAGAAAGACAATGTATAGTCCTCTACTATTTGTGGTCAACATATTTTGTTCTGTTAAATATGTCAGAGAAGAAGGTCTCTGCAGTACAGTATTAAGATGAAAGTCTGCAAAAAGAAAAGAGACCATTGAATGACACTTTCCAAGCTCAGTTCAGGGCTCGGCATATATGACCCAGGTAAATCTGCCCAGAGCTGGTTTTTATACAGGACAAGAACTAAGAATGGTTTTGATATTTGAAAAGGGATTTTAAAAAAACAATAACAAAGAATACACAACAGAGACTGCATGTGGTCCTCCAAGCCAAAAATATTTACAGAATATGTAAAATATTTATAGCAAAATTTTACTGATCCCTGACTTAGATGACATTAGTCAATATAAGAGTTTTTGACTGAAAGTAGTATGGGCAAGGTTGACTTTTTTTAAAAAGATTTTATTTATTTATTTATTTATTTATTTGAGTGAGAGAGCAGTGTGAGCAGGGGGAGGATCAGAGGGAGAAACAGGGAATCCTCAAGCAGACTCCCTGCTGAACGCAGAGTCCAATGTGGGCCTTAATCCCAGAACCCTGAGATCACAATCTGAACAAAAACCTAGAGTCGGTCACTTAAGTGACTAAGCCACACAAGAGCCCTGAGCGAGGTTGATCTTGAAGTGCATTAGTCAGACAACAATGAGAAAGAATCATACTAACAGAGCTTATATAAAATAGTAAATTAATGAAAAGAAGTGAGAAAATGCAATTATTTTCTCTGGCAGTGTATAACTTCCTTACAGGGAAGGAATACACTTACAGATTCTTGATTTTTGGAGTATAGCTATGATTTCATGTAATTATATTGTTTCCCAAATAGGTATTTAATTCACTCTCATTCTTGATGGAGAATTTAGCAGGATATGGAATTTTAGGTTGTCAGTGTCAAGATGTTATGGAAGTAATCTGCATATTTTGTCTCGTACCGTATCACATTTTCTATTTGTCTCTCATGTTCTGCAATTTTACTAGGATCTACTGAGGAGATTTATTTTTATTTTCTGCAATTTTTTTCCTAATCAGTGTTTTGTTAGCCTATGTGTTTATGTGTTCTTTAATTAAGAAAAATTGTCAACTGTTATGTCTTTGAAATTAGCTTCCTACCTCTCTCTCTAAGAGAGGTATTATTGGAATTTATCATTCTGGCTTTCGCATCTTTAAATGCTCTTTCAAAATTTCTACTTCTTCATCTCTCTGTTTTGCATGCTGTATGATTTCTCCAAATCCATCTTCTAGCTCATTGATTCTCTTTTTGGCATTTAATTTATGCTTTCGTCTGTCCATTTAGTTTTTCATTACAGAAACTCTACTTAGTTCTTTTTCAAATCTTCTTCTGATCATATTTCATAAGGTCCTATTTTTCCATTATTGATTCTGTTCCTTCTTTTATCTCTCCAAATATTTTAAGCATGTTTATTTTATTGTCTCAGATTGTACTCTTCTGTTTGTAGTAGTCTCCTGGTGCTCTCTGTGGGGAAGGTTATAAGGTTTAATGAGAAAAATTATGGGAGTGGGAAGAACATGGTGTGCAGCCGGCAACCAGCTTGATATTTGTAGAATAAATCGTGATTAAAACAAAGAGATGGAAGATTTGAAAGACAAGCTGAGATATAATTTAAGAATAATATTTTATTAAGTTTAAAAATATTGGAGTTTAATATTGGAGTTTATAATGGGAGCCATGGAACGTTAAGCAAGGAGGTGATCTGGTAAAAAGAGTGTTTTGGGAATCTGTGAATATCAGATTTTTAAGAAACTTTGGCACTTTATCCCTAACACAAAGGCTTTGATTACAGGAAAGGAAATAGAATTTTTGAGATAATTTACTTTTCTCAAAAGCATACAGCTAAAGGAGAGCACTGTATGTGGAAGTGCAAGAGGCAAAATGGTCTAGAAGACCCAAAAGAGCCAGTACAATATGGATGGAGAATAACAAAGTTGGATGACTGAAGAGCTCTTTGGATCTAATACAACAAAGTGATTAAGAACTTTGCAAATACAGAGCATCGTTATTCAAATGAGATAGAATTTTTCCTGGTCATAGCATTGCACCAGAGTTAGATAATCATAGTCTTCCAGCCATGCATTTTGGAGTAAAAGCAGAGTTCAAGGCCCAACTTAACCCCTATGAGCTTTGTGACATTGGACCATTTCTTTTTTTTTTTTTTTTTCCCCTGAACCTAAGTTTCTAAATCTATAAAACATGTGGAATTAGAGTATGTATGGGGTTGCAGGAGAGATGATATTAGGATAATGCATTTAAAGGAAATGACTGGGAATTCTCTTGAGTTGGTACTCAATGTTAACTATTATCACTGTCCTGATATTGGAGAATAAGGATGCATTGTATGACTGGAATTACCTTCTTGAAGTTATGGAGTACTTGTGGTTCATGAAGACAAAATTCTGCTTGAATGCGAAGAACTAGAATATCTGGAGGCTTTTGAGTTAAAGCTGAAGGATAATGTGATGAAGGTTGAAGAAAATGAATATATATAAATATAAGTCTTTGCCCATCAGACACATATGAAGTGATAAAAAAAAAAAGTACATTACCATTCCAACTTTCATAGTTGGAAATGAATCACAGAGGGAATGCCATTTTTTTTCTCATATAATTTTGCACTGAGAACGTATTTCTTCTCTTAAAAGATGGATTTTCAGATGATGCAGTTTCAAGGAATCAGCTTCTAGCTATTCTATGTCTAATGCTTAATGTGTGTACTGAATTTTCTCAACCTCTGAAAGTTATGAAATGTAAGCACATCAGCATAAAATGTTAAAATAAAGCACTGTGGACACCAGTGCAGCTGGGAGATTTCAGGAATTAACTGTGGCTTAAGAGCATGGAAACTATTAATCTCTAATCATTCACATTAACCTGACAATCGCATATACCCAGCAAGTGCTGCCCAGGAAGCTGTGTTTCCTTAGAATTAATGACATGCCCTAATTGTAGCCATTTTTCTAAGTCTCTAGAGTATCTGTAATTAAGAACTTTAACTGTACTTAAAATGATATAAAGTGTCATTAGTCCTATGCTAAATCATTTCAAATTACTGATTTATTTGCCAGTAAAATTATCCAGGTAATTTCCTCAACCTGACTAATGTAAAGTGTCACACATGAGGGTTGCTACTGGGTAAAGCATGGGGTCTTTTTCGCAGGGGGGAGAAAAGTTTGCTTTGAAGCACCACAAAATTATAATGTAAAGCTTTGTTTTTCCCTTCTCCGAGGTAGTTTTCCTCACTGAGTGGGTTTGACTGGACTAGTGACTGCCATTTAATTGGGAAAAGTGGAAAAAAAACAACAAAAAAAGGAAAAGTACTCCCCCCCCCTTAATGTAATCAACAGAAAGATTCCTTCAAATAAAATCATAATTGAACTGGGATAGCTCTGGCTAACGGAGGAAATCTAAAGAGCCCTATCAATCTCTTGCCCACCCCTATCTAGTCCCATCTCTCTTCAAGCTTCCAGAACTCCCTGGACTCAATAACCTTTACGTCCTTTCTGGTTGCATTATTCTACTTCTACTTAAGGCTTCCGTCTCAAGTGTCAGACTCATTGTCAGTACTTTCATTCTCTGTACCCTCCCTCTAAAGCAAAAGAAGTGAGGTACTTCTGATTAATATAGAAAAGAGAAGTAGGATGCAGGCTTCTCGAATGAAGTATGTAGTCCAGTTTTTTTGTCTTATAACAAAATGGAGGTGAGTAACATATTCAGAATTACCACACTCTTTTTATGCCAGCAGTTTCTGGTGTGGTATACTGTTCAACACAAAATAATTCTTTGTTTTCACTTATGTTTTCTTCAATGCATTTAATTTTCTAACTGGCTATCCTAATAAGATACTTAGGTTTACAGGGGTAACCTGATAACCAATCTAGCATTGTATATAGATTTATGCCAACTTCTACTGGTATGGTAAGAGATAACAGTGTTTTGACACATTTAGGTGAGGAACTGATATAGAATATATATTTAATTGGGAAAAGTGGATTCTATATATAGAATATATATCAGTTCCTCACCTAAATGTGTGTGTGTGTGTGTGTGTGTATGTATGAAATTGAATTATAAATGGTTGGTTTGATTCCAAGACCCTTAAATTTGTATGATTGTAGCTCACTGCCCCTTGACAGTAAGACATTAAATTGTTTTATGTGGATCTTCCACATTTCATCCTTTCAAGTGATTTTTGTTCCTTCTGTCACTTTTATCTGAGATCATTTTCCTTTTGCCTAAAAGTTAGTATTCCTTCTGTGTTTGCAAGTCTGTTCTCCTCATTTTTGTTTGTGCGGAAACATCATGATTTTGCCTACATTTAAATAGGTATCTTTATTGAAGTATAGAATGCAAGGTTAAAAGAGTTCCCCACCCCTCACTCCCCCAGTTCTTTAAAGATGCTTCATCGTTGTCCTGCTTCCATAATTTTCAACTAGAGGTCAATTTAAGTCTTAACTGTTACTCCTTTGAAGGTAATGAAATTGTCCCATGCTCTGTTTTAAAGATCTTTTGTCTTTTAGTTTCAATAGTTTTTCTCCAGTGTACCCAGGTATATTTTACTTGCATTCATCTTACCTAGAATGTGTAGTTTCTTGAATCTGGTTTGAGGACTGGCATTAATTCTGAAAATTCTGGTCTTGAATGATTATTTATATTCTTATATCTTGAAAGATTGTTCATACCTCATTCTCTGCTGCTTCATTTGCATGAATGCTAGACCTCTTCACTGTGTTTCATGTCTTATAAGGTCATTTCTATTTTTTCCATTTTCTCCCCCTGCACTTCAGTACAGACATTTTTTAGTGACCAGTCTTCCAGCTTACTAATTTTCTCATCAGCTGTTTCTAATCTATAACCAAACCCATCTACTGAATTTAAAATTTTTCAGTTCTAAATTTCCCATTTATTTCTATTTTTCTAGTACCAGTTTTCTGCTGGAATGTTTTAATTTTCATTAAGTTTTTAAAATACATTAATCATAACTTATACATTTGGGTCATCTAAGGTTCTCTTAGTTTTTTCTCTTATCTTTTAGTCATTTATCCTGACATGCCTGCTATTTTTCAAAAGTAGTCATGATGTATGAAAAAATTATAGAGATAATTTGAGGCTGTGCATGATGTTATCTTTCTCCAGAGCTACACTGTTCAATATGATGGCAAGGGAGTGCATGTGGTTATTTAAATTCAAATTAATTGAAATTTTTAAAAACTGAAAATTATTTCCTCAGTCATATTAGTCATATGGCAAGTGCTCAAGAGTCACCTGTGGCTAGTTGCTACCTCATGAGACAGAACAGATCTAGAACATTTCCATCACCACATGAAGTTCTGCCAGACAGCTCTGCTCCAGAGAATTTATTTTCACTTCTGGAAGACAGTTACCCTAGTCTGTGATTGAGGTGAGGAGAAGCTGGGTTTTACTATTTGGGAATTTTGGTCTATTTCTGGTTGCTTTTACTCAGGATAAGGCCCATCAGGGCTCCCAAATGAAATCCTGAGTTATTCACCAATCCTGTCCCCTTTCATTTTTGGTCTCTCCAGCTCCATTACATTGTCCATAGGTCTGGTAAGTTTCTTACTTCCTTTGCTATTACTTCCTGCTTGGTTTCCCAGCTTCTATTTCTAGTGCCACTTATGAAGAAGTGAATTTCTTAAGTAGAAAAGAATTCTGGTATCAAATATTGAGATTACCTCAATGTATTTCCTTTCTGCATCTTGGCTTCTCAAATACTTTCAGTCTCAGCATATCTCAGATATCTTCAAATAGATTTTTAAAACCTAGCTTTTCTAGTTATTTCATCAGGAGGTTGGTTTGATATGTGCTCAATGGTCACAGCCAGAAGCTGAATCTTCTCATTCTCTATCTCCCTATCTGCTACCTGCTGTCAGGCATTCATCCTCCCACTGAAATGTTGAAATATTAAAATATTGAAATATTCCTGTCCAAGTCACTAATGACCTCTCTGTTATCAAATTCAATGGTCAATTCTCAGTTCTCACTTCACATGGACTCACAGCAGCATTTGAACTCCAAATGTATGTATTAAACTTTCTACTAGACTTTTCCAATTAAAATTTTAATAGGCATCTAAAATTTAATATGTCTGGTTATAAACTTTTGATATCCCCATTCTGTTTCTTCCTCAATCTTCCCTCACCTCAGTAAATGACAGATTTACACAGAATTCTAACTGCAATGGCAAAATCTTTGCAGTCCTTTCTTACTTTTCTCCAATGACTTTCCATTCCACTCAGAATACCATCCAACCTAAGGCCATAAATGATCTGTCTTCTCTCTAAATTCTGATGTCATTTCCTGATACCTTTTTATCCCCTTCACTCTCATCCAGTAATGCTGGTCTCCTTGCTATTCCTTTAACACCCAAAGAAGCTTCCCTTACCAAAGCCTTTTACCCACTTTTCCTCACTTCAGATATCCCTTGCCCATATATGTATGAAGTCTTTGCTGAAACATCACTCTTCACAAAGGCTTTATCTTCTTTTCCATAAATTTTTTTTTCCATAACAATTGTATCCTTCCATCACTCTCTATCTTTTTACCTTGTATTGCTTTCCTTCTTCGTTCTTATTACCACTCAACAAATCATCTACTTGTTTGTTTTCTGTCTTCTTTGTTAGAATGGAAGTTCTATCAGCACAGGGATGTTATCTCTTTCATTACTGCTCTATCCTCATTGCCAGCCACGTAACTGTAGAAACAGCTTCCTTATTTTACAGGTTAAGAAGGGAGGAAACGTAGAGGTGAAACAATTCTGACCCAGGGCACAAAGCTAGTGAGTGCTAGAGCTAGGACTGAACCTGGCAGCCTGACTCCAGAATCTATGCTCTTACCACTACATTGTACTCAGGCTAATGGAGGTGTGAGTTAATAGCCTGGGCCATGTGTCTCCACAAAACTTCTTTTCCTTCTAGGATTTGGGCCTAAAACTAAAAAGAGAACACACAATGGCATCATCTGAAATGCTCCAAATCCTCCCAGAATCCTGCTTGTTTTCTAAAAACATGAAAGTTGAAGAAAAAGAATCCTTGTGGTTTTTGGGAGAAAGACTGAGATCCCTTTATGACCACTCATACTTCCAATGTCAAGCCAAAATAAGAAAAGATTCAAGAGAAGAGGAGGAAGTAAGAAAGGAGGGAGGGGGACGAGAAAGAGAGAGAGACAGAGACAGAGGGAGGAAGGGAGGCCATGTACCCTAGTGCAGGTTCAGATTTTACTTCTTTTCATATCATACAAAAATCAATCTACAACCTAATCACTAAATGTACTTTATATTGATTGTGATTTGATCTACAGAGAGGTAGGAGGAAAAAAAGGAATAATAGACTCTCTCTAGAAACCAAAACACATATGCCCTCCTAATAGTTACCATTGGTAGAAGAGAGAAAAAAAAAAAGCTAAAAGAAGATGATCCCATTGGAAAACAGAATAACATGTGTTGAGAGAATACTGTGTCAGAAAGACTCCAGGAGCAAGCAGAAGAAGAATGAGTCCAGGGAGGCCAAAAAAACCTGCCTGCGCATGGTTAAACTACTAATGGTATGGCATAAACCCAGAAACCTATGAATAAGAGAGTTTCATGGAGGGTAACTGTCTACTCGGGTTGTGTGTTCGATACTGGAGTTTAAATAAGCTCTAGTAGAAATGATGCAAAGTCTAGTTAGAAGGAAGAAAGGCATGGGATATGAATTTACATGTGCTTTTATTTCTAAATGTTTGCTCTAAAAAAAAGACCCAAGGGATTTATTATCTCTTGAGGCCACGTATTTTATGTATGGACAATTATCTGAGTGTTAGATCATTTACACATGAAGCTAAACTCTGCCTTTCTATAACTTTCCCGACTAATGCTATTTTTGCTCTGCAGAGTCACATTGGTGCCCACCCCCCCCCCCAGATATCCGTTCTTGAGGTATTTAAAGGCAGCCCTATAGAACTTGTATGTCCTTCAGTCTTTTTTTTGGTTTCACCCCTCCTTGCTCTTGGTAAACTTCAAGCCCACATTCCAATCATCACCAGCTAGACATTTGGATCAGGAATTCATCTCAAATTCAACATGACTAAAATTGAACAAAATCATTCCTGCACCCCCTAGACAAACTCTTCTCTTTCACTTTCTGATCTGCCAAGGAATCATCTTTGACTATACTCTAATTCCAAATGAAATTAATCACCACGTCTTTGTGAATATTACCCTATTTATTCCATTCTTTCCATGTCCCCTGCCTTGGCTAGAATCCACATCATAATTAGCTCTCCCTTGGACATCTAATTGGCCTTCTCACCTCCAACTGGCCTTTCTTCCAATTCATCTAACATATTCCAGCTAAATTAATATTCTTATTAAAACCTGTCAGTCCTTTCTCATGACCATTAAATAAAAATAAAATACCTTAACTCAGTATTTGAGGTAATTCCCAATATGGTCTGACTCTATGAGATTTGTCTTGAACCAGATCTCTACATCAGCAATAACTCCAAAGACAATAATAATAGTTATAAAATATTGACTACTTCCAAATCCCTCCCATGTCTTACATAAATCATACTTTCCAGAACTATGCTGTCCAACATAGTAGCCACCAACTGCATATAGCTATCGAGATCTTGAAATGAGGTTAGTCTAAATTAAGATTTGTATTAAGTGTAAAATATACAGTGAATCTTGAATATCTAGTATGCAAAAAAATAAAATTCTATCTCATTAATTTTATATTGATTACATGTTGGAACGATAATACTTATATTATTAGGCTAAATGAAATACATTATTAAAATTACTTTTATCTGTATCTTTTATGTTTTCATAATATAGATCTTGGGAAACTTACAATTACATGTGTGGCTTGAATTTCAGGCTCACATTATATTTCTATTGACTAGTTCTCTCTTAGTATGACAAATATAGATATGTATATGGACAAGAGAAGGGAGAAACCTGTACAAAATAGAAGAATGATGGGTTTCAGCGTGGATTCCTTTTCAAAATAGTTTTCACCATTTTAAGTTTCTGTAATAAAAAGTATGATCTTAATTAAGTTTAAAGATTATCATGCCATGCCCTCCAGATATCATTTTCTACACGCTTTCTTCAAGAATCTCATCCAGAAGTGATTTCTCCTCATTGGATTCCTTATGTGTGTGGTCTGAAACCTGCAGCACATAGAACCGTCCAGCGTGTACTTAAAAAATAATAGGTCAATTGAATCAAAGTTTCTAAGGGGAGGGCCTGGCATCAGTATTTTATAAAAGCCACATTGAAGACCACTGACCTATGGCAACAGATCATATGTGTGGCAATTAGTAGTCTCCCTTTCAGTACAGTCATTTGTCTGCTTGTTATTTTATCTCCTTCACTGGACTTACGGTGTAGATCTTTGCATCCTCCCTGTTGCAAGGCTTTACACATCTCAGATCCTCAATGAATGCTATTAAATAGCTCCGGAAAAGTCAAAAGGATTTCCATAACAGGAGTCATTGCATTTACATGTAATAACTTCTGTGTGTCAGTTACTCGATACCTCATGTATTCCTCACCATGGTCCTTTGATGTGGATACTACCCTTATCCCCATTTTACTGATGAGAAAATGGGCCCATTAATCAGTGACAGATTCAGGATTCAAACACATGATGAATTAATTGCAAAGTATCCACGGTTAATCGCTATTATTCTGGAAACACAGCAGATGTCATTACTCGCTATATTGGCTATTACCACAGGGCAGCCTGACCAGATGGGTAAGAGATTGATAAAACAAGAGAGGAGAAAAATTTGCCCCTTTGTGACTGGAGTTTGGTCGTGGCTGAGTGGAGAAGAAAGTTGAGCTTGGACTGAATGGAGGAGCACACCTAGGCATAGTCAGGGAATATTGGGGTGTCACCATTTGCACACTACTCATCCGTGGGCTAAAGCAATTCATACTGCTTCTCCAGGGGCAGGCTTCTCAAACCATACCATGCGCCCAGATTTCCTGGGGTCCCTATCACAACATAGATTATGATTCAGTAAGTATGTGTGTTGTGGGTGTGTTTGGGGTAGGGGAGATGGCACTGAGATCCTGTATTTCTAACATGGTAAGGCCAAAGCTAGTAGTCCCCAGACTACCTGAGTAGAAAGGCTAGTCTCAACAACCTGTCTGCATAGAATTTACAATCTGAGATTTCCTCACATTAGAGTAAAAATCTTTGAAGAGTGGCCAACTAAATCACATGTTGGGTGGCATTCAATTCCTTAAGCATTCCTTAAAGGTCTGCTATGTGCCAGGCACTAAGCAAGGTCCTGAGCATACAGTAAATGGGTACCCGACATGCAATAGACACTGTGAATGTTGAGTACCCTGTCGAGTTCACAAATGTCTGAGTAGTGATTCATAAGACACAGTCCCTACTCAAAAGGTGCTCACCATCTAGTAAGGAAAAGAGTTAAGTAAAGAGACAATTGCAGCACAGTCTGCTATGTGTTATAAAAGAGAGAAGCCCACGGAGGAGAGTAGCATGAGAACATAAAAGGCCACCCAACAGAAGACTCCCTGTAGTGGAAAAGGCCACCGTCTCAAACCTCTTGCATATAGAGGGAAGTTTCCAGCTAAGAAAAGCTATGGATCACTTCTGCTTAATATCTCCAGAATCCAGGCATGTGTCCGGCTATTTTTAATTAGCACTACCAATAGGAAGCGTGCGTTATCTCATGGAATGTAATGCCAACCACGCAGGAGCCCAGGAAATCATAACCATTATCCTTAACTCTGTTCTTCCTTCCCCGCCTGTGTTCAGTGGTTGCCAACTCCTGCCTAACACTCCTTCTAAGTAGCTTTCTCATCTGTCCCCTGTTGTCTCCTCCTCCACTGCTACCACATGCTTCTGGTCCTGATAAGTTTTCCTGCTTCAGCCTCTTAATGGGTTTCCCTGCCCTTATCTTTTCTTTCCACTCTTGCTCCAGAGAGATCTTCCTGAGAAGCAAAGCTGATCATCGTTCTCCCTGTCTCTGAATCTTAAGTGGCTCTCGACGGCAAAGATAACATAGAGTTCCATATTTGACACACCCTTCATGTCTCTACTTGAATCGCCTCCTTTGAAGCTACCTCTTCTATAGCCTGTGCTCGTGCTCGGGACGTTGTGAATTGGAACTGATTGTCGATCTTGAATCCTGTCATAGTGGGTGATGTTTTCACATTTAACATATGTTGCTGCTTCATTCTGAATGCTATACATTTCTCCTACACCCCTCTTCACTAGGCTTCCTCCTACTTCTTCTTCAAATCTCAGCTGAGTTGCTACTTCTTGACAAGTCTTTCCTGCTTTCCAAATCTGGGTAGGGGATGGTTAAGTTCTCCAACAGAGCGGTTATTACACTACATCAGAATTGTTTTCCCCACTTGAGTCTGACGATCTTGTGCTCAAGACAAGTCAGTGCCTGTTTCTAATACCAGTGCAGCTCCCATCACTTAGTAGGAACTCAATGAATGCTTGTAGCCCTTCTAGGCCATCAGACCCATAACTAATATGTTCTCTCCTGGAGAAGGCACAATGATTTAATTAGAGAGGCTACTCTGGGGAAGCTTACACAAGTCAGAAGTTGGATGTAGGTTGTAAAGGAAGGTCTATGGTGTCCTAGTGAATAGGGACAATAATGCAATATTTATATAATCAGTACTAACTGAATAGACTGGAGAAAAATGAACTTGGAACAAAAAAGCCTTTCTCTAGCCAATCCAGTCAATGTAAACACTGTCCAAACCATCATTTAACTGGCCACCTGGAAATACCTTCTTCCCAAAGGATGCATTGGCAGCCAAAACTGAAGAAATTTTCCATCATTGGTAGGTTTTTTTTTTTTTAACTTCTCTGTACAATGACAAGAATATAAAAGTCTGAATGTGATATGAAGTCCATATCTCATTATGCATTACATTTTAATTACAGAGAATGCTATCTAAGTTAATGATGTGGAATTTTTGTGTAGGAATTGCTATTATTATCAGTTAAACTACAACACTGAAATAAAATTATAGGAAAGGAAATATCACTCCATTGTTTCTAAAGAATTTGCATTAAGCTCAGAGATAGCAAATAATGAGGAATGAAAGGAGTCTTTGTTATTCAGCAATTTCTATGATCTGCCAAAATGTCAAATAATCCATTTAATCAATCAGAAAATTAAAGAATGTGGCAAACCTCAAGGTAGTTTGAGATTACAGCTGTGCAAAGTATTTCAACTATAGCATGAATCTATGTCACAATAGCAATTACTTAATGACTCATTTTTCTATAACTTTGTTGATGCAAAAATGCAATTTAGGTTTCAAATTAATTGCAGCTGCGATCCTATTTGAATCCTGTATACTTGATTTGAGGATGTTTACACAAATTCTTTCAACTTCTGCTTTAATGAATCTCACGTTTATAGGAAAACCACATCTATTAAAAAGGAACTCAAGCTATGTGTTAGGCAGAAATTGAATTATAATCTTCAAGTCTTTCTTGGAATGTAGTAAGAGCAAGTTCTGGAGAGGATTTGAGAGTTTTGAAAAGAAATATGAAATATTCTGATACTTTAAGCTGGGATAGGAAAATCATTCATTCAATTCTTCAACAAATGTTGAGTTCCTTCTATATAATCGTCCCCTCCATGTAAGTGTTGGGGAATAACAGGGGCAAGAACCAGAAACATTCTTTTCTATCATTGGGCCTAAATTATCATTAGGAATAAGAGCATTAATTAATCACCTAATAAATAATTACAAACCGAGTCAAATCTCCTGAAACACACACACACACAGATTTCGATGGGAATGTGTAACAGATGTGTAACTGATCTAGCCTGGGAAGCTGGGAGGGTGGCATCTAGGAGGGGAAGAATCTGAAGGCTGACTAGAAGTCCCTCCCTCGATATGGGGAGGTGGACTGGCAAGGTTGGAGAACCTTCCAGATAAAGACAGCCATGAGTTTGGAGAGGTGGGAAAGGACTAACATGTTTGAATCACTGAGGGTCACAAAATTGCACAGAGCAGTAGGGATAGAGAGGTGGGAGAGGTAGATGGCGTCCAGATCACACAGTACCTTGGAAGGCACGGTGATGACTTTGGTTTTTATCTAATAACAGATGGAAAATCCCTAACAGGTTTTAAGCAAGAGAGCAAGTTGACACATCAGACTTGAATTTGAGGAGCTACGTTTGGCTGCACGGAGGCTGGAGGCTCAGAGACAGTACAGAAGAGACCAGAAATGCCAAGCTGTAAGCTACTGCAGTCACTCTGCCTATTGACCTTGACTCATGGCCATGGGGACAAAGCCAAGTGGAGGGATGCAAGAAATACATTCAAGATATGACTCAAAAAAAAAAAAAAAAAAAAAAAAAAAAAAAAAAAAAGATATGACTCAAAATTAGATTAAAAATGGGGTAAGAACTGAATCAAGGATTATTCCTGGATTTCTACTTCATGCAATGGATACACTTCCCTGGGATAGGAAATTAGAGAAGTCCCGGGTTGAGAGCAGAAGATAACTGATTTGTTTTGAACATATCTCAAATGACATACCTTTGAAACATCCTAGTAGAGATGTGGAGAAGGTAGTTACATACATAAAATGGAACTCAGAAAAGAGACCCAGGAAGAAGTTATTGAAGCCACAGCCTTGAAAAGACTTACTTAGAGGGAGAGGAGGAAAAGAGCCAGGGCTAAATCTTGAGTAACTTCATATTAAGTCTGTGGGCAGAGATGGAAAAGCCAGCAAAGCAAATGGAGCCGTAACCAGAGACATATGAGGAAAATTAGGAAATGGTCTCATAATGTCAACAGAAGAGAATACATATTTTTAAAAGGCCCTGATCAGCTGGGTAGATTGCTATGGAGAAGTCAGGAAAATGAGAACGAAAATGGTTCTTCAGATCCAGCTACATAGAAGCTACTGGTTACCTTAACAGGAGCTGTTTCTGGCTATGAGTCATGAGGTTTAAGCAAATTAGGGTGAACTGGAGTAAGTAGGAGGCGAGGTAAAAGAAATGGTGATGGTAATCATAATACCATTAGCATCCATTCATACATTTCCTGTGTTTCGGGCACTACTTTAGATCAGAACCCATTTAGTCCTTCCAATGACCCTATGAGAAACACTCCGTGGCTTTCCTCTTTCTGCATGGAGAGGCTCAATACCCTGTCCGACATCACACAAAAAGACACTTCTCTGAAAAAGTTTTGTGCACAGAGAGGAGAGATTTATCTAGGAAAGTAGTTGGAGGGGTTAACTTATTTTTAACCCTCAGGGGAAAGCCCTTGATTTGTTTATGTGGTGACAAGAAAATATACTTTTATCCCCTCAAAGAAGTGGAGATATGGCTCCCCTTTATACCTATCCAGAGAAACAGAGGTCCTCTCCCAACATAGTTCAGGAGACACTGAACCCTGTTCCGCTGGCCAAGGGGGGTCAGAATGGGAAATTCTTTGTGTAAAGTTATCTTTAGCCTAAGAATTCCTGTTAATGTCTGTGTGTCTGTGTAAGAGTAAAAGGAATGACCTTGAATCTTTAGTTAGGGATTGGAAATCTGGGGCGACTGGGTGGCTCAGTGGGTTAAGCCTCTGCCTTCGGCATGAGGTCATGATCTCAGGGTCCTTTGAGGGAGCCCCACTCTCTGCTCGGCAAGGAGTCTGCTTCTCCCACTTTCTCTGCCTGCCTCTCTGCCTACTTGTGATCTCTCTCTCTCTGTCAAATAAGTAAATAAAGTCTTAAAAAACAACAACAAAAAAGGAGTGGAAATCGGGTAGGAGAGTAACAGCTTTGTGTACTCTAGTTTTATGATACTCGGAAGTTGTGGCCTCCTACCCCTGAAACGAGGATTAAATGTTTCTCCAGGAGGCCTTCTCGGATTCTCCCAAGGAAACCTCCATGTATCCACCAAACCTTGGGCAGACCTCCTCAGAACACCACCTGTTCAGTCTGTGTCTCCCACCCTCACTCCCGCCATTAGGCCCCACAGAGGACAGTGCCTGCCTTGTTCTTGGGACTATCTCCAGCCCCTGGCACAGGGCTTCACAGGTAAACCAGTGAATGACCTTAAAATCAACACAGTAAGTTTCAGTGAAATTGTATTTTTGCCATTTTGTGTTAATTTCCAACTTAATGACCTTCTAGATGCTACGTTTGCAAAGTATGAGCTCATCAAAGCATTTTGGCTCACACATAACTTGAGCTGAGCTTTGTAACAACTTGAAACCAGAAGGATAGAAATTATACCCAGGTTACAGATAAGGAATTTCAGCTTCAAGAGAGGAAGTGAACGTCTCATGGGCACATGTTTAGTCAGGGGCAGCACTGTCCACTCCACTATAATTCTACTGTCACCTTCACCAACTGTCATTGGATAGTGTGCTCTTTATTCTATTACTGAAAGCTTGCGTAGATTGCAAAAGGATGTCTGAGTCACTTTGAAATATCTTACTCCTTCCTTCTCCTTCTCCTTTATTCTTGACGTCACCTGCCCTAGTAGAATTAGGATACAGACCACCCACAGCCACACCGTTCGTGCAAGGAAGTGCGGAAGTTGTAGAAAGTGTCCCCACTGGGGTCCAGTGACCCTCAGCACTTTGTTTCCCTCCTGGGAGGCAGGAAGCTTACCGCTCAGATACTCAGAGGACACTTTGCCCTGATAGGGCCATCCCTCCTTTTTCTAGCATCATTCCTACCTACAGCAAGAATTATGGGAAAATGTTGACAACAGCAGTGAGAAAAAAATCAGCTATGGGGACAGAAATTGGGGGTCTCAAGCTCCTCTCTTTCCTGGACAGGTTAGCCGTTAGAGGAAACAAAGAAAGGGGTGTGTGTGTGTGTGTGTGTGTAGAGGCAGCATGCTGGTGGTGTTGGGCACTCACTCCAGTCTCAAACCTCTGAGAAGCTGGAGTGAAAGAGTCATCTTGTATCACTATATACAAAACACAGAAGGTTTGGAGCTGAGGGACGATATCTTAATAACTGGCATGCCTAGGACGAGTCGTACCCTGGGTCTGAGGACTGACACTGGGGGGATAATGAGAATCCTGTGAAAAGCAGCCCGGTAAATCACAATGTCTGTGAAAAGCAGCCCGGTAAATCACAATGTCTCAGTCCCTCAGTTTCCAAACCTGAAAAATAAAAATGAGGATAACGTCTTCCTGGTGAGGTTGTTGAGAAAACTGATCAAGATGATGTATGTAAAAGACATGCCAAAGACAGGTTGTGGGGAGAGTATTGTTTTCTTAGTTCTTATGCACCTCGGAGGGAAAGAAAGTATGGAAATGAAGTGAGGAGGGAAGAGGCTGTCGATGTCTAAAAAGAGGTTATTTCCAGACTTGAGAGG
The DNA here is from genome assembly GCF_011764305.1 of Mustela putorius furo. NCBI lineage: Eukaryota > Metazoa > Chordata > Mammalia > Carnivora > Mustelidae > Mustela > Mustela putorius. The sequence continues at coordinate 7,904,521 of NW_025421481.1, forward strand.
GCATAGCTGCTGACAGATGTTGGGGGGTGTAGCTGGTTTTAAGGATTCGGATTTGATAAAACTGAGAAAAATAGTTACGGAAATTGTTCTCTACAATCTCACAAGAAGGGGCCACAACCAAGAAATACATATTTAAAGTAAAAAAAAAAAAAGTAAAATAGTGTATATCGTTTGTACACAGCCAGGTTTCTTTCAGGTGAACCCCACTATTTTTTGCCCTTTAACAATTTGTTCTCCTGAAACAAATGGATTCACACCCATGTACACACCTATCCCATGTAACTACAGTGAACGACTATTAAATTCAGTCATTCTAGTTCCCTTGGGAGGTCTCTTGTCAATCGAGTTATTTATTTCACCTGGGTTCTTACATTTTTCTTTAGAGCCATTAATGCCATCAGTAAATAATAGTGTATTCTCCCTAAGTCGTTTGGAATTTCAGACTTCCTGAATTTAGAGTAGGCACCCAGGGTAAGGCATATATTTGTATATTAATGATTTTTTTCTAATCAGGTCACAGTGTCCTATTTGAGCTATCAATTGATTCATCCCTCAAGTCTGTCTGGAAATAAAGAGGGCTTTGTTAATTGTTCTTGTCTACCATGGATGTTAACCATTGTTTGATCTTTAGCTATGGCATTCTCATAACAATTCAGTTTATGAATGAAGTATGAACACCTTATCTGAAAAGAAATCTTATGAAGGCATATACACATGAGAAAAAATATATGGGGCCAGTTTTGAGGATTTTAAAGGAAAGGCAATATATTAGTGTATATTTCTCTACACAGAAATGGGAGATTATGTGTGTTTATCTAAAAAGATAGATGTCTTCAAAGGTGTACAGCTTTTTTACAAATGTATATGCTGACTTGAATAGTCATCCCCAGAGTCTCCAAATGACAATTTTGTGTTAGTGCCAGAGAAGCACAAGATCTTATTCTCTGGGGAAAAGACCAGAAATCTAATTTTTTTACTTATATTCAAAGAAATGCAATGAATCCTAGTAGTTTCTTGGTTTGCTTGTAATTTTATGAAATTCAGAAAGAAGATAAACTTGAAGGAGCCAGATTGTGTAAGAGAGACTAAGATAAACAAAAGATTCTAGAACAAGTTAACACAGCAAGTGGAACAGGTAGTTCAACTTAAAAGTTACATCCTACGCACCATAAATATAGCTAATCTTTCAACATCAAGGGATACTCTTGCGGACATTCTGACATTCACGTTAATGAGGAACAGGTAGGCTCTGATAGGTAAGAGCATGGTGTACTCTGATTCCTGTCAATTCCTAATCGACTCATGGTTTTCAAGACTTGAGAGCAGTCTCTCACTCCTCGCCTTGCTTGCAACCAGTAGAATGATCTTGGAATTGCATTTCATATGTATTCTCATATGTAGAATAGGGGAGTTAAAGAATATGATTTTAGACTCCCATTTCTAAAATAATTTATTGCATCCTAGAATTCTAGAATCAAAATTGAAAAAGCAAATAAAGGTAGCACAAGTTGACACTCTAAGAAAGAATAAGGCAAAAGAACCAAGAGAGCAAGGGAATCTGGTTAACCTGGCAGAAATAGCATAATACTGATCTTAAAAAGTGTAACAAAAGGTTTCTGACATCTCCTTTCTGCTAGGAGTGGGAACTGGTACATCACACTTAGAAAGCAATTTGGGAATATATGCTCATAAACTTCTGATATAGTCATTCTACAATTAAGAGACTTATCCTTAGCAAGAACTGGCATAAAAGTGATAGGCAAAAATGCACATCACCGGCACACTAAGGGAGGAAACTGGAAAAACAAAGCTATATGTCTTACAAGAATATGATGTTTGAAGCAAGGTTAACTCAAATGGTGAGACATAGAAGTGATTCTTTGTTGTTATGTTATATGAGGCCGGTATCTTGACACATAAGATGCCCGGAAGCGCTAGATAAGTACTACTTCACTCAACAAATATCTGGGGGTCTATTGCGTGACAGGATACAATTCTAGGCTGTGGGGATAAAGCAGTCTTGGCCTCCTAGAGCTTATTTTCTAGTAAAAGATAATCATCACTCTTTTTAAAGCAAATATGGAGTAAATATGGAGTGCATCAAATGATGAGAAGGAAAGATGAATGGGGGTAAAGTGGTGGGCGTCTGGTGGAAGAGGTGACTTATTTTATAGAGGATAGTCATGGCAGGTCTCACTGATAAGGAGACTTTGGGCAAAGATTTAAGGGTGTGAGAAGATATGTAAATATCCAAGAAGAGTGTTCTGGGGAGAGGGAACAGCAGTTCCAAAGGCTCTGAAGTAGAAGCACACTTGACACATTCATAAGATACCACAAAGTCAGTGGGGCTGGACTGAACGGATGGACAGGAGATGAGGTTGGAGATTGGGGCGGGGGAGGGAGGGAGGGTGAACCCAGGCCAGGTGAGGTCTTGTGGATGATTGCAAAAACTCTGAACTTGAGTGAGCAATTAAGTCATCAATATGTTTTGAGCCCTTATTTTGTAACCTGATTTTAGGTGACCAGTAAGTCACTTACAGATTCTGTACTAAAATATACTCCCTGAATACTTATGAAATCTCTTGGCTAGAAGGTGGTTTTTTTTCTTAGTGCTTAATTAAACACATGAAAGAGGGAAGAAAAACCTAATGGAGGGGCGCCTGGGTGGCTCAGTGGGTTAAAGTCTCTGCCTTTGGCTCAGGTCATGATCCTGGTGTCCTGGGATTGCGCCCCGCATTGGGCTTTCTGCTCAGTGGGGAGCCTGTTTCCTCCTCTCTCTCTGCCTGCCTCTCTGCCTACTTGTGATCTCTGTCTGTCAAAAAAAAAAAAAAAAAAAAAAAGAAAGAAAGAAAGAAAAAAAAAAACCCTAATGGAGTGAAAGGTTGAAATGTGGCTAATTTTATTAGCGTAAACAAGCCAGTTTATTTCATTTTCTTGATAAGGACTGAAGGTAGAAAGATAAGGGGGCCTGTCATCAGTGGCAGTGGCCTGGGTCTCGAGAACATCGTTTGTCTTGGTGTCTGCTTCCAGTAAAATCATGAGAATCTTCTGAAACCATATTCCACTCCACCCCCTGACCATCAGCATTTCAAATCCAAGGACAGTCTAATCTAGAAGAACCGGGTCTGGGGCCGTCCTTTCTGGCATTGCTACCCTTGGGCAATCTGATTACAAGAATGGCTTTAGAGAGGGGAAACCTGAAGCTCATGACCAAGAGGGTCATGTTCTGTGGTGCTTACTGAGGTTCAGGGCTTTGGTTTCCTCTGTGCACCCCACTGTGACCCAGAGCTGCTGGTGGGACCTGCCCCTTTGTCACGCCTTACATGTGCATGGAAGTAGCTCTCATGATAAATGTAGGCAAGTGAGTGTGTGGGCCAGCCTGAGCCCATTCTTACTCTGGCAAAGATACCTCAGAGGACATGCATCCTTGGTGAGGTCCAAATTATGACTAAAAAAATTAGGCTTTGCTATTTGAACCATGGATACAGAGTAGTTGGGACCATCCAAGATATGAGAGAATTTTGAATTCTTTATTTTACCTTCTCAGGGGGCCTCACACTTCCAACAATTGCAACATTTTGGGATTTGGATGTGTGAGACAATTTGGTTTTTCTTAAACTGCCCAGTCCCAGATCCTATAAACATTATCCTCTATTATTAAGATGATGTTGTTGGGGAAAGCTCAGGTCTCCTGCTTGTGCTATAACCACAGGCAAGACGGAGATGGACTCACTGACTTGTGGAGTGAGATCCCTTTTTACCACAGCCTTCTGTTCCACTGGTCAACACTTTACCTAGGTGTAACCTGAGATTTATTGCCACCCAATAACCCTGAAAAGGTCAGTGGTAGACTCACTATCCAGAGCTGTTGGGGGATGCTGAGCACTTCTCAAAGGCAACCACTATTGCACAAGTGGCTTCGGAGTTCCAGCAGGTACGAGACAGAGTTTCAACACAAGCACACAAAAATAGAGGAGGGGAGAAACTGGGCGAAGAACATATGCCCATCCTTGAAATCACCAGCAGTCTGGCAACTTAGACTCATCCTATCCCCCATGGGTGATAGCTAATTGCAGCCCAGTGAGACTCAGCAGTGATTAATTAATCTAAGCAAGTGTGTCCAGTAAAATCTACTATCTGCTTTTAATGGTACTTGGGAAGATATTTAGAAATAAATAGGTTCTCCCGGGTAGAATACTTTGTAGATTGGAAAATTTTCCAAGAACCACTCACTTGGGCTTTTCATAAATTCCTTGATAAATTAATATTTAAATCCTTGACTCTTGTCTATGGAAATCTGGCTGCTGTTTTAAATCCTCACATGCCTCTTACCCTGATTCTAGGGAACGTTTCCTGCTCTGGATCCCTATAGTAATTTTGTATACACCATTCATTACACGTTATCTAGACTGACTTAGTAACATTCAGTCATAACAGTATTAAACTCTCCTTCCAGTTCAGCTTTAACTATGTATGTGTGTTGGCTATTTTCTATTTGTCTATCCATACAATGTATTTCTTAAGGTGATACACAGCCTTCTGCTTCTCGATTGCCTCCATCTTCCTCCTTCTTTCCTTTCCCATTCATTTATTCACAACTCTCTGAATACCTGCCTCATGCCCCTAAGCATCAGGGACATTACTAGGTTCTGGAATACGGAGAGGTAAGCATGAGGTTTAAAGAACAAATTTGGGGGACCTGGGGGGCTCAGTCGGTTACACATGTGACTCTCGATTTCGGCTCAGATCATGATCTCAGGGTTGTGAGATCAAGCTCCGAGTCGGGTTTTGTGCTGGGCATGGAGCCTGCTTAAGAGTCTCTCTCTTCCTCTCCCTCTGCCCCTCCCCCCCTTTTAAAAAAATAAATAAATGGGGCACCTGTGTGGCTGGGTGGGTTAAGCTGCTGACTCTTGACTCTTGGTTTCAGCTCAGGTCATGATCCCCTGGGTCCTGTGACTGAGCCCCATGTAGGGCTCCCAGCTCCGCAGGAAGTCTGCTTGAGATTCTCTCCCCTTGCCCCTCCCCCCACTTGTATACTCTCTCTCTAAGATAAACAAATCATAATAAATAGATAAATTCAGTTATAATAACTGCATACAAATATGGTGTCACTGATTTTCACGATCTTCTGTATTTTACACAGCAATACACTGACGCCATTCCGTAATTTTTTTTAAAGTTTCAGTATTTGTGTACTTGTGAAGTCCTTTCCTTTATTCACAAGTATTCTACAGATGTTAGTGATAATGTCAAATGATAAATTCTCTGTGTTTAGAAGTTAAACCAGCACTTAAGTTACAACTGAACTGACGAATTTCCTCAAGCACATTGATATGCAAATACAGCGAAGATACTATACTGCTCGGCCTCACCAGTGGGCAGTTTCTGAGGAAAAGGCTGCATTTACCTTACTGGGGCAGCGCAGACATTTTCAGAACCCAAGCTAAAATCCCATTGTATGGAGGAAATGGAGAGGCAAAAGATAACAAAAATAATCTTTATTAGAATTCTCATTGAAAAAAATACAGAAAACCAGTAAAAGGGAGTATAGGTCAACAGTCATATTAAAACAGTTCAAGGAAAAATACATATACAGAAAAAAGAACAGTGAAATAGGTCAATCATCAACATTAAAAGAGCTCATTATTGAAAAAAAAAAAAAAAAGGGAAACTGAATCCAACGGAGGCATTTAAGCCACTTATGGAAAGGAGATATGGCTAGACATTCTAGAAGATCGGTGTTCTCTCTCAAAGGTACTGCTTTTAGAACCAGCGTCTGAAGGGAAGGGAGGACATGAGATGGGGAGAGAGGGGAAGGGTAGAGGGAAGAAAGGGAGGACAATAGAAAAACTAGTATCTCACGGGTTTTCCCAACAAGCTCAGTCACTTGCTAGGTACTGTAGGCATTACTTCATTTAATCCTTACAACAACCCTGCAAGGTGGATTACAGGAGGTTCACAGAGGTTAAATGACTTGTGCCAGGGCTCGAAGTTGAAGTGGCAGAGAGAGGAGAACTCAGCTCCCCCCCAAAGCCCTCCTCCTTCCCTCCCCCAACAGGTGTTTCTCTACCGCGCTACACCTGGACCCGGGTCCCGAACAAGCTTAGTGCATTGATGGTCTGAGGAGGGGGTCCATCTAACCCACGCAACATATACCTTTTTGGAGCTTGGGAGTAGAGCAATCTGGACCACATTTCCAAGAGGGCAAGTCTGATTTGACTATTTCTTCCTTGTTTCAGAAAAGAGACCACCACAGGAGAAAGAAGCCATAGGAGGACTGACCGCTGCCTACTGGACTGGTGGGCTCATAGCAGTTCTCCTAGAGCGTACTGGTTAATCGAAGACGGAGAAAAATGTATGGTAGACGGAAATGTGCAAACCCGAATGTGCATGTAAATCGATGATCACGAAGATGAATCAACTCTCATAACCTAGATTCCTTAGCTGTCAGAAATCTAAGGATAAAGAAACTCAAACACCAAGCATGTAGCAGAGCTATCCGCTAAAACATTGCTTCGTCACGTTCACAGCCGCACAGGCAACGTTTTCTATCCTGATGGCCCCTTCTTAGTTGATGATTTTTCACAATGTATTTCATGGCTTCCATCCCTACATGAGACTTTATTACTATCACATAGGAATAAAAAGCCATAAAGCACTAGAGTGAATTTATCTTGGTCGGATGCAAAACTTATTTTCTTCACATGACTTCACAACCATTTCAAAGCTAACCAATCATTTCATGCTACATTAAAGAACATTTTAAACTACACATAAGTGACAGGAAGCACACTTAAATTGTGACATCACAAATTAACAAGATGTGATCCTTCAACGACATTCTTCACTACAAGGACCAAGAAACAAGACCAGAGACACTCAGCAACACTCAACCATTGAATTCACTGAAAACAAAGGACACTGGGAAGAATTCCTGGAGAAAAGCTCATCACTTTGACATTGGACTTGGAAACACAGGAGGAAAGACGGAAGACAGACAAATCACTGACGCAAACTGAAACCAGGGGATTTCTTTCAAGCCTCTTACTTCGCCTTCTTACCCAGGAAGCTTTCCTACATGGCCCACTGCCGGCTTTCAGACTTTTCATTCTAGAGCTGGTGTACAGGGGGGAACTTAGCACCTGCTTAATACACTAAGTCAGCACTAAGCCTTCTATACCTAAATAAAAAAGAAAAAAGAGAGAGAGAAAGGGAGAAACCCTACAGCACGCTAAGAGATCACAAGTGCTAACAGTTCATCTGCAGACCTCTTGGAGGCTGATGCCATCCCCCACCCACATCTGTAGAAGCCAATATTGATGCCAGAAACAACACGGTGCACTAAAGCTCTCAGTGATCGAAATAACTCAGGTCCAGAGCCCAAGAATATTCTTTATGCTGCATTAAAGTGACATTGCTCTTGGAGCTATTAATGCACTTATAAGTGAGCACACGGAAACCAAGTCTCTGTGACCACTGATAACTCAATGCCATTAGTTCCCATGGGTTTCCTGGTCTTTCAGAAAAAAACCTGGAATGCCTGTTTACCTACTCCTAAAACAGTGCCCAGACTAATAAACACTGCCCTTTGCTTTTTAAAAAAGTATTGTATTCTTCAAATTCAAATAAAAGAAACAAGAACTGGAATTTCTCATGAGGAGTAAGCTCTAGGCAAGCGATTTCCACCTGGAGGTTACTCTAATGAAATCTTGGTTTATGTGAATCACAGGGAGGAGACTGGAAATAGTTAAATGAAAGGAAGTGCATACATAAATTCAATTATCATGCATGAAACATGCAAATGATTCAAGCACTGCATCTGAAACTCTACTTTATATTCATTAATCTCAGGTTGCACTTTTGAAGGAGAAAGACATGCTAATTGGGTCCAGATTAATGCACTCCCAAACCTCTCCAATTTGTTTTTAGGTGAGGGTTAAATGATATGTATTAAAATAAACACAGCTGTTCATCTGCCTCCACCTTCCACCTCCCCCACTCCACCTCTACCTCTGCCCCCAGCTGCCTCCCCCCCTTAGCTCACCCACCCAGCTGCCTCCCCTCCCTGCCACAGCCCACTCCAGCTGCCTCCCCTCCCCCACCACAGGCCCATCCCAGGAGGCTCCCCTCCCCCCCCCCACACCTCTCTTCCTATAGGGAAGGAATTCAAAAGCCCCTAACTTCTTCCTTTAGAAAAGATACTAAATGAACCAGCCTCAACTTAGCCTTTTCTACACTTTCCCTTTCCCTGCAACCCAGCAACCTGCAGAAAGAACATCACATCCTGAGGATGCCGAACTGTGGCATCGAGAATGTGCCCAGATGGGCAAGCTGCCTAGCGTTTCCACGGACAGCGGGTTCCTTCTATGAGTCTGGGCCTGAGTCCTTGGACCAGTATGTACTGAAGGGTAGTTTCGGAGTGTCCTGGCATGTCCTTGCTTGAAGCCAAAGTTGCTGCCGGCTGACATGGTGATCCTGTGACTCGGTTATGTGGGAAACTAGAGAATTGAGAGAAAACTTGGGGTTTTTGTTTGCTGCTCTTCCACTGTGGCTCCCTGGGCTGGCAGAAACCGGCATAAAGCAGAGGGCCCTCAAAAGCTCTTTGGAAAGGATCCCCTGCTTTCCCTCTTCTTCCTCCTCCCTTCCTTCTCTTAAAAGAAGAACATTATTTACATATTTACTTATTTATTTATGTTTGTTTATTTTGATTTCTTGGAAACATTCGTTTGGGACACAAAGAAATAACATGTTCTGGGGGAAATCGTATCTTGTGAGTCATGACGCTTTTAAAACAGTGAAACAGGCAAAAATTTTTTTCTTGGTTTCTTGGACCTGGTCTTTAGAAAAATAAGACAAAAGAAGAGGAGCTATGGCCTCCTGGGAGCAGACTTGGGCACAGAGCAGGGATGGAAGGGTTCGCTCGAAGGAACAGGCACTAAGGAGTTAAACCAGGCCCAGTGGGGGGCCGGAGTGGGGGTGGGGGAAGAAGCCTTCAAACTAATTTCACAGTGAAAGTGATGTTTAATTTGAATCACGCTTTTCCCAAAGGGAAAAGGTTGGTCTCATCACTGGGCTCCTATCCTCTCCCCTTTTCCCTTCATATGAATTGAAAATTCAGATTGACCATTAATCATGATGTGACACATTCTTTTTTTCCTGGTCCAAAAATCAAAGGAAAGCCTGGGAGAACCTCTGAGAACGCACTGGCTGGCCAAACCCCCCAGCCTACGTGCACAACAGAGAGATGACAAGAACAAGGGCACACACACACACACACACACACAGACACAGACAGAAGTACTGGACTGGCACTCAACAGCAAGACACACAGACACGCACAGCGATTAACAGCCAGCGGCACCGGGGAGCCTTGCCGCCTAAATTGATTTTTGCACATTTGCAAATGTAAATCGAGTCACAGTAAATAACAACAAAGATGAGGCCAGAATTAAATCTGTCAACGTCCTGACGAATGCTCTGAGCACTCTTTAGTGAGGAAAGACACTTAGGATCGTCAACGCTCCTAAAAGAGAAAATGATTATACGCTAACCAAACCCTAAGTACAAGCTAAAGATATTCACTTCATGAAGCCATTCCTCAACTAGCCCCTTGGCACTTGCTGGAATTATTCGCAGCACGAGCTCTACTTTCTCATTTTCTGCGGACTCCATGTGGGTAATTTCTTTCTCCTGATTAAAAGTGAGCTTGGCAGATCCTTCAAAGCGTGGCTTTAGGTGTGGCGGGGCTGGAGCGCATCCTTTGTCTAAGGCAGGTCGCTAATAATTCATCAGTGGACGGGCAGGCCGGGGGAATAGTCACACACCTAAAATGATTTTTTTTTAAAGGCAAACCTTATAGATATCTTCATATAAACATATTTTTATACGGAAACATGCAGCCAATAGATGAAATGAACTGTTTACCTTGGAAAAGAATAGGCAGGCTTTTCTCTTCCAAATAATCACTCCGGCCTTTCTGAATGTCATCCAAAAGCGATTCTGCCTCCTTCGACTTATCCAGCATCTGAGGCTGGGAGATAACCCTCATAGCACTGGCCTCCTTCCCCAGCCCTTCATTATTAGCCTCCTGGTGGGTGAGATAGAATACAGTGGATGTAATAACCGTACTTCACACAACAGGCTCGCTCTCTCTTTTAAATTGAAAATCCCCTTATTACAAAACAAGGGGTGTTCTTTTTCTTCTACCTTTAAGTAGGACTGCCACATTCATTGCTTTTTACAAAAACGCAGCTGCTTTTTAAGCTACAGATAAATAGAATCTGCTAGGCGGTAATTCGACTCAGTCTGAATGCATTATTTTCTAAGACACTTTGGCGAGGGGCTTTTTATTATAAACCGGAATGAACAAGGAAAGTCCTTTTCTCTTCTAATTATGAATGTGTTTTGTTCCCTACTATTAACCTACAATGTCAGATTGATCTCCTTCTTCATCCTCCTCTTCTCTTTTCTGCAGCCAGTTCAATAATCAACATATTTCCTTTTTTTCTGGAAAATTAGAGGGCTGATGATTAAGTCTCCATGAACTCCAGTGTCAAAAATAAAAATAGCACGAGGGACAGGCAAAGGCTGTAACCACAAGACAATGAAGGGGCCCTCTGATGTCCAAGGTGATGAATCCTGTTTTGACACTGAAAGTTAAGATAAAAGGGATTTACATGTTCATTTCATTTTAATTAATGTGATTTTAATAAAATTAAGCTTTCCAGGCATTTGCATAAAGCCGATCTTATTATACTCATTCACTTAGAAAGGAAGATGTAATAAGAGGGTAACAGTTGCACATACAGTGCCCAAACTCCTGTGTTCCTTGTTTACTTGTTCATTACGTGTGATAGTTGGTAATTTTATCAGGAATCCCTCACTTCTGGAAGCAATGCAGTGAAGAATTAAATTGAGAGGAAACACTGTGATAAAACGTATTTAATTTGAATTTCTGCGGACTTTGCTTTAACTCCAAGGATAAACACTGAGAAAAATGGGCGCGTTCCTAGTAATATTAAAGGCAGTCTGGAAACTACACTAGCCTAGGTGTTGGCTTAATTTTGATCCCTATGTTGATATTTCTGACTTTAATATTACCATAGACCATGGTGGCTATGCTCTATGTCTATATGGATACATCACCTAGCCAATGGGAAGAAATCCCATGGGGTATCCGTGGGGTTCCAATTAAAAAAAGATAAATACTGCTGCAACCTGGTCAGAAAGTGGAGATTGCCAGTATATCACAGAAGCACAGGCAGGTGCCCACAACTAAATCTGTAGATTTAAAGCCGATGGCATCAGCTCCCTTCCTTCAGCGGTGATGGAAAGCAAAGTGTTGGAGATGAACCGTGTGTGGCAGATAGTTTTGGGACAAGTTCTCCTTGTTTAGATTATTTTGAGTTTATTTCCAGTAAGGATGATAATGGGAATCGAAGGGGACCTGTGCACACATAAAGGCTTTCACGGAAGAATTCTGTGCTGCGATCCCATGCATATTCAAGAGACCTCAGAGAGACAGAGAGACAAAGAGGGAGGGAGGAGGGAGAGGTGACTTGAAATCATCTTTCCATCTAAAGCCACAACGTGGCCTCTCCTGTGTAGTTCTGTTTGAAATTTTTAAAGGGGGTACTTATTACAAGTGAGATGCAGTCCAAATTTTCAGAGCTCCCACTGTGGGAAGAGATATATTTGCAGCGAGCGGTGGTGAGGGATCTTTGAGAGTCTACTGCCCTGCTGAAGATTTGAGTCTGTTTTCTGTCTTCTGATATGCCTGGGAACAAAGGAGCCCCAACAGGATGCCAGTCTCAGTCTCTGTGACTCCTTGAGGCTGTGGCAATAGAAGCAGCCCAGTTTACCTGGAATAAATAACCAAGCCCCTTCACTGAGAAACAAATTAGAGTATATTAGTTATCGCTGTAAGAGTGAAATTGAATCCTCGGGCATCGACATCTCTATTGAGCCAAGGCCGCAATACCACACCGGCTTCGGCAATTGGGGATGTTTATTTTTGTAATATTGATACGTGAGGCAAATAGAAGAAGCGACCTTCATGAAAGGAGTTCAGTCCTGATTTAGAAACATAATATTCGCAGAAATCGGTTTTGCTGGCTTACTCACAAAAAATATCTTTGTGCCTCTGCTCCCCTCAATCCATTCTTTCTCCCTGGTAAATCATTAGCTCAGATGAAAGACAGATTCGGCCGGGCTGAATGTGAACTTGTCAGGACAGCATATAATCACCATCCTCTGCCATCTGTATGATTGTTTCAGGGTAATCAAAATTACCTTGTGTGAAGATAATATAAGCCATGAGAGGCAGAACTCTTGGCCCTTATTAAACTTTCAAAATCATTAAGTAAGTAGCTCCACCGAAAGCGACTCTGTGGGTAAGGAGAGAAGAAGGTCTGCCTGTTGCAGGAGACACCGTGGGACGATGCTTTAACAATGCGGTCTCCCTTGATTCTCTCTTGGAGAAGAAAAAGGAGGAGAAGCCAAGTGAGAAAGGAGGAGGTGACTGAGGAGTTGGAAAGAGGAAGAGGAAAACATTCCAAAGCCCACTGGTTACAAGTGAGTTATTTCCTTCCTTTTCACATAAAAACGATTCTCTTTGCACAATGCCCCTGACCCTTCGACGTAGACTCAGTTTCAACCATTTTAAGCATCACTTTGTGCCCCAGTAAACTGGTGAATTGAGAAAAGCTGGGCCCGTCTTACTGGGCGCCTCGGACGATGAAGCGTTTGGTTTTGGGTTGTCTAAGACGCACCCAGGAAATAGCACTTACCCAACCAGGAACAGCCATTCCTACTCATGGCACTGCTAATCAGCCTTTTCATTCCCCTTGTGCCTCTCCACCTGGGAATTCCTCACTCGTTCTCCAATCCTGCCCCAAACTCTTCGAATACCCAGCAAAACAAAACAACCCATGACAGGTGGACCCTTGCTTCGCCTCTTTCCTTTCTTCCACCAAATTCAAATCACTTTACTCTTGCAGTGGAAGAGTAGTGGACACTGATTTTGTTTTACCTCCAGATCCTGCTGGGTAGAAAAGATCTGAGAAATGGGAAAGAGGAGGTGCTCAATGTGCAAAAATCCAAACCTACAGACCAAGCCACTCCCTATTCTGAGAGGGTTCATGGGTATAGCCAAGTCAGCCATGCACTAAGACAGGAGGTCCCCAGGGAGAACTTAGAATCCATTTGGTTTTGGAGTTGTTGTCCCCCAGCCCCAAATTCAAGTTAGTGAGCACACCTTGCACACCCCACCCCTGGTTGAGCCCCACCCATGGTTGTGTGACATGCACAGGCATATACACACCTGCATGAACAGCTCTCATGAGTACCCCCTGTCAAGAATAGGAACAGACCTGCTCCAGGACATCACCTGGAAGTCTTCATTCTGCCCCAGCTGGGGATAAAAACACTGATCCTGAATTGCCAAGAGTAGATAAATCTGATTTTGCAAAACTGCCAAATATCTCAAGTTTACTAAACAAAATAGCAGCTAACCACTCTTGGGTTGTAAAGGGACATTAGGACAATTGTCCCTCTCAAGGTCAACATCTACTATCAAGATGGGCTGAATTTCCTAAAATAAAAATAGCAACTTCAGAAAACACTCATATCTTTTTTTACTTTTCTTTTTTCTTTTTCTTTTTTTTTATTTTTAAGTAGGCTCCACACCCAGCGTGGATCCCAACACGGGGTTTGAACTCACGACTCTGAGATCAGGACCAGAGCTGAGATCAAAAGTCAGGCACTTAACCAACTGAGCCACTCGAGCACCCCAAAGACATTTATACTCTTAAGCATACTTCACACGATTCTTTTTAACTTTCACCAACTCCATTATTTTTTTTTAAATGAAAAAATAAAAAGGCTCTTATGAAGATGAACTTTTGCAGAGGTATACTCACTTCCTTTTAAGAAAATAGTACATTGCTGCGAGTGAGAAAAATGCCCGCTCTTCCTCCTCTTCCCTCTAAACCTATTTTCTGAAGAGTTGTTTGAAATGATCTCATTTCTATAAAGCCAAATATCTTACAATGATCAAACTTGACAATTACTATGCAAGCAAACACAGACTCTTAGAAGGGCAACTTCAAAAAGATTTCTTCCTGCTGATGGCTATTTGCCCACGAACAGAGAGGCTCCAGAAAGATGCTCCAAGCTCCACTGACCACAGGAACTTCCAGCCAAGATTCTAATCATCGCTGCACAAGGCAGTGCGAAGGTGATGGATGGGAGCAACAGAACACAGTATGCGTTGAATCTGGTGTGTCCTACAAATGAGGAAAACACTGATATCACCCCAGAATCGCATTCAGCACAGAGATGCTCTCAATAAGAAAAGGAAGACAAGCTTTTTAACTCCTTGTCAAGGCTTCCTGACATCCAACACTTTCATGAGGTCAAGAAATGTGTCCCCAGCTTGTTTTCTGTTCTCCTTCAGGGAACACGATGAAGAATAGGGCCGCCCAGCTGCCTTTTAGCAAGTCACACTTGGATGACTCCCATCCTTACGGGGGTGGGGGGAGGGGTGGTGTTGGAGGAGAATGTGTCCACTGCATTTGGACTCACAGAATAAAAAAAATCAAAAACCAATTTAACACAAAAGAAATTCAGATATATTTGCCTCTTTAATATTCTACAAAGTGCCTGTGATACAGTTAAGTTGAAAAAGTTTTACATAATGAAGATTACTGAGGCATAAATCACACAGGTAAAAACTGAGATGTAAGACAGAGATGAAACCTACAAGCTAATTAAATTCAACAAGGGCTTCTGAAAAGAAAACATGCCCACTACACTTCCCATGCCAATATTTTGTTTTTCAAGGGGCTATAAGTGCAGAGTTGTCAAAGTTGTAAATTCTGCGGTGTGATCCTTCAGCAAAACCTGAGTGGGGGGGCCTGGTTGGGGGGAAGATTAGATGCATGGATTTCTGTGCTGAATGGATGCCAGAGCCAAGATGCAAAGAACAGATAAGTTGGAGATTCGGAGGAACTAAATTTGAAGCCAGCCAGTAAAACGGATTGAACCTTATTACCTCTAGTCACTGAGAAATTCCCGAGACAGTTGGATGCAATTTGAAAAGGTCAGAAAAATATTTCCTGCACAGCATTACTGCTTCATGGTTTAAGGGTGTACGTTTGTGAGATGCCAGCTCTAATCATTTTTATTGACTTTGCTTTCCAGAGACAGACAGACAGTCTGGGAAGCAAGACCACTAGATAAGAGAAAGGCAATCTTATAAATGAAAATCTCTCTTATTTTGCTCTCTCACTTGTGACTGTGAACAATCCCAAATCTCGCCTATTTGAGGAGAAATCACACCAACTTCACAGAAGAATGACAGAATGCAAAGAAAATCTAGGAAGGTATTGCTCTAATTTTAGTAAAATGATCTCTCTTCCTTGCTGTTTATTTAGCCTCTACTATATGCTAAGCATTGAAAGGTAAAGGATGCTGCACTTTAATCCAAGTATGAATGATTAAAATGAAACACCATAAAATACACCAGGGTGTGGATGTTAATTTATTGTCGGCATTTTCTTTGAGGGCTGGCTTCATGAAAGAGGGAAATCCACAGGAAACAGTAAGAAGTAAATGAAATATGTAACTATATACTCAAGATATATTAGAACCATTCCAAATACAAAGAAAAAAAGATATGTCATTTGACTTTAAAAGCAGCTTGTACGCAGTAAGAACCTTTGTTAGCAAATACATTCACAGGTCTTTTTGGGGGGGCAGGCCGAAGTCAAAACTCAGTTTTCAATACATAATGGCATGATCTCTTCTAGCCCTGCGAAGGTTTAATTAACATCTGACTTTTCTGTCTGCAAGGACCATGTGTTTCAGGGGCAAACACAAGACTATTTACTTTTCTCTTGTTTGGCAGTGAGGCTGAAACTTTTTAATGGCCTATAGACCCAACTGCATGCTTTCTTACGATGTTCTGCCTCCATGAAGATGACCTGGCAGCTCACGAGGGCTTTTCAACCAGCAAGATGGCTTTTCTTATAGAAAGCCTTTGTTCTGATCCATGGCACGCCTTGCGAAATACAGGAGTTTCAAGCTGTACACCATAATCAACATACCACCACTACCAGCAACACACAAAGCCAATCACGAAATGGCTTTTCATAATCTCAGGTACCCCAAAGACAAGGGGAAAACCCAGCTCATGAGTCAGACATCTGAATTCTCGGCAGGGAGGATTAAATGTCTCTCTTCCAAGAGAACATTTTTTTTTTTCTATTTTACCTGAATCTATCTGGTATTGGTTAGATATAAGCAGTAAAATTTGGTGGACTTCAATTTTTTTTCACCTTGTGTGACATCATAGATTTAACCACAGAACGTGTTTATGGACACTGTGATAGTTCAGAGGCTTCCAGGGAATCACAGTTAAAACTCGAGTTTTTCCACATCTTCATTTCCTGGGCCCTGTGTTACTAGCAGAAAAAGTATCTCATGCATGCTTCTTTTGGTTTCCACTATCTGAGTTCTCCCAGAGGGAAAATTTTGAGCATTTCTCCCAACCATTAATATCATTAATCATGACCATAATAACAATCCTTAAAGTAGTATCACTAACAAAAATAATGATAACGGAAGCAGTGACTGTTAGTTGAGCATTTACTAGGTATGGGCACCATGCAAATTTATTGTCTCATTTCATCGTCTCAGCTAACTTAAATAAAATAAGTGAGGTTTTTTTTTTTTCTTCCCATATTAACTACGAGGAGAATGAGGCTCAAGGAGATAGGAAAGTCATCTGGGTCAGAAAACTAGAAGGTATTCCCGTGGGACTCATCTCCAGGCTTCTCTGATTGTAGTCCCGATTATTCAAAGCTGTGTGCTTTGCATCATGTCCCCTGAGCATGGCTGGACCCAGGAGTCCCGCTCCTCACAGATCACAGCATCTCTGGAGCTGTGTTGAACCAAATTTCATTGCTAATATGGACTGAGTCACGCCCACCAAACACTGGCTGACAGTCCACACAATGCAGCCACCTTCTAGAGCTACTGGCTGACAGTCCACACAATGCAGCCACCTTCTAGAGCTACTGGCTAACAGTTGTTGATAGATGTCTTTCCTGTCCTTATGGAGTTTAGTACCTGAAAGGAAGAACACACTCATGGCAGCCTCCTTCATCAGTTGGCATGGTTCACCCACCCTTAATACATTTTGGAGCCTAATGGTACACAAATTGCTTTTCTATTTGAACTGTCTTTGAATTGTGTTCCAAGAAGAGCAAGAAGAGAAAGTTTCTTCTTAGCTGGGGCTGCATTAAGGTTGAATGTGTTCATTCAATGAATCCTTCTTTGAACACATTTTAAAAAGGGTAGATGAAGAGGAGTAGCCATTTTGTGTAGTCACGGGCAGATAAGTAGACTGAGAAGAAAAGAATGATGGGTTACAAAGGCTTAGCACATAAACTACTCCAAGTCTTTTATCGCAACGGAATGTATGTACCAGCTTCCAACAAACTGTTGGCGTGCCTTTAATTGGAGATCAGTTATTCTAACCAATTCACCAAACGTATCCCCAGCCCCGATTCTACCTGTGTGTGGAGAGGTGATGACTGTACGTGTTGAAATGCTGGGTGGCCGTCCTAGCACATGCTGTCCAGGCACCTGTCTACACCTGTCTGTATAGTAGTAGGTGCCCACAGAGCCCCTCCTGTCTGGAGGGGAGCCTCGTATACTTGTCAGGCTCCCTTTCAGAGGAGACCTTTCTTCCCACCCTGAAAGGAGACTCTCCTCCTGACAAAGCTGTCTTGGAGCTCGAGAGGCACTAACAGGAGCCAAGAGGAGAAACAGCGGCAGCTGGGCGGCACTTCTGACAGAATGAAGTCATTGTTGAGGTCCTCCAAGTGAAAGCATTTAGAAACTAGAACTGAAATTAGGTGCAGCTACAGAGAAGTGGAGAGAGGAGCGGGTGAAGAGGAGGCTGGCACATAAAATAACTGGAGTCTGGAGGCCGAGCCCCCCAGTGCTTCTGATGCTTTGCTTTCCGTAAGTGCAGAGCGGGCAGACAACAATACAGAGAAGTGTGGGCCTTCTTCTCTTTGCACCCCTACAGTGCTCGGGGACAAAAGGTGTCTAGTTCTTAACCAAGGGAGGAATGTAAAAGACCCTCCGAAGTGATCTAAGTTTTAGTACCTCATGGCGAGAAGTCAGTTTTTAACCCTTGGTTATCTTCCAAAGAAGATGCCCGAAAAAATGTTTTTAAGACAGGTTAATTGGCTAATGTCTTATGGTTGGTTGGTTGATTTTTAAATTGTAACCTACTCTCAAAGTACAACAACAACAACAAAAATCTCTGTAAAGAAAAAGCTGGAAGAAAACGTCAGGCTAGCTTATTGAATGAAATTCCTCTTTTACCGGATTCTTCCTGGGAGCAGAAACTCAGCTTTAGGCGTTCATACCATTAGAATTAACGTTCTAGCAATGATGCTAAGAAATGATGACATACATTTAAAATATGGTATTTTTAGCAGTAGAAACAGTTACACCTCAGACTCCAAGAGAATGAAAACAGCCTTTCCTTTCTCAGCTCTGGATCAAACATAACAATTTAGCAATTTTTAAAAACCCATTATTAGACTTTTATTTTGATTATTCTTCCAACACTTCAATGTCACAATGTTAAGTGCTTTGTGTACCTGGCTGTCCTTCTCAAGAGGATTCTGGTAGCATGAGAACCCGAATGTTATCCAGGTCTGTTTTCTTTGAATTATAGGAATCTCCAGAGTGTCTTCCTTCCTACATTGGGAGATAGCATGGCTTCAATTTTTCTGAATAATTTTCAAAATCAAATTTGAAAGTTTTCATGAGAGATGATCCTCCCCGGTGGGTGAGATGAAGCATAACCTAAGGGGAAAACATGAAAATAATTAGCATAAGATATATTAGCATATAGATGCCTTTGAAATAATAAACAGCTGAAAACCAAAATGCTTATTCTCAAAAGAAAGTTATAAGAAAATATGAAATTAGTATACACTTCTCACATGACAACCTCAGCCTGAAAGCCTGAAACCGAATATTCTCATTCAGTGAAGGGTGGGGTGGCCAGGGAAATGGAGAAAAAACCCCAAACCACATTTCCTACATTCTCGTTTTCTTCATCATTGTCACATCAATTTTCTCTCTTTACTCTTACTCCCTGCTACCCCTTTTATGTTTTACACAGAAAAAAAAAAAAGGTAGGAAAACAAGGGTCTTCCTACACCACTTCTAAGAGAAGAAACACCGAGTAGACAGATCCAATGTTTTTTCTCTCTTTTCTTCCCCCTCTCCTTTAGCTAACCTTCTATCCTTCTCTAGATGGCATAAGAAATGCTAGGCTTGGCAATTCAATTATCAAGAGCACTGAGGAGCTTCAGAGGAAAGGGGACAGGACTTAGCGCTTGCTAACTGTGAACCATAAACATCACTGATCATTTTTCCATTTTGAGTTAGTATAGCCTCTCAAGATAGTGAGCTTGCATACGTGCTGTGAAAAGAAGAATACGGTCTTTGAAAATGTGACCCTCACTCAAAAATCTGATCTGGGTAACCTTGAAAAAATTCATCAACCACAATTAGCTTCAGGGGCAACTGGGTGGCTTAGTTGGTTAAGCGTCTGACTTTTGGTTTTGGCTCAAGGTCATGATTTTGGGGTCCTGATACTGAGCCTGGCATTGGGCCATGCTCAGCACAGAGTTTGCTTACCCTTCTCCTTCTACTCCTCCCCCTACACACACTCTCTCTCATACGTAAATAAAATTTTTTTTTAAATGTAAAGAAAACCCCCACAATTAACTTCATATTTCTCTTTCTACAAAAGAGCAGTTGTGTTGTCTCATTTCCAGAGAACTGTGACAAGTAGAGGTTATATAATGATGACCTGGAATACAGTAGGGGTTCAGTGACGGTAGGCCCATTCCTTCCTCAATGGCTTTAGTGAAAACTCCATACATTTTTGAATTTTGGGATTTGGTAAGCCTACTTTCCCACTCCCAATTAGCATGTATGTAGATGAGCGTATAGGCTAAAGACATTTATTAATGTCTTGAAATAATGATATTTTGTTCTGGGTCCACGGGATCCAACTGGGTCCACGGGATATTTTAAAAGTATCTGATATGGGTGAATTCCCTGAAGAAGCCCCTTGACCATCAAAAATAGTCAGTGTCCCCATATCTGGACCATCTACATGATTTCAGTTCTTTCAATATTTAGTTATTTTAATGGCTGTCTGTACAGCACTTAGAATGCTACGAACAGGTTCTTTGTCAATAATATCCTTTGATTTTCTCAATTTGTTTTCAACTTTGAACTTTTGAGTGATGCTAATTACTTAACAAATGTTGTGTGTGTTGGTCTCTTGGCATATAAAATGGGAAGGAAAGCTTCATTTACAAAATATGGAATTCTGTAGAGATTTTTACAAAATATGGAATTCTGTAGAGATTTGAAACTCTAACTTAGTTTAAGTCACTTCATTCTCTTTCTGTGGAGGACAGATCTGGAACTTACCCTTTTTGTTATCTAATACCGGCTTCTATGTCAACAGTTACAAGTCCAGCAAAAAATACCCATTGATTTCTTGAATGTTTATATTCCTTCATCAATACTTAGCATACTGCTGACATACAGTATTGAGATTGGGATGGCAAAACCACCTCATTTTTTTTTTTTGTCTTTTTTTGGTTTTGTTTTGACAAATTTTATATGCTACCTAGTTAAGTTTGTGAGAAGCATTTTGCTCAGAACATTTTGGATACTTTGCATGAACACAGACTATCCTCTGTTTACTTTCACCTGCTTAGACTTACCTGACTGACCATACATCTTCAGGCAGACATTATTTGCAGGACATTCCTGCTGAATGTCCTTTAATCCTTATCCTTTTTCTCCACTCCGGTCTAATGGAGATCCAGCTTACTGCCCTCGAGGGCCAGTTTAAAAAAGAAAATGTTGGGGCACCTGGGAGGCTCAGTGGGTTAAGCCTCTGCCTTTGGCTCAGGTCATGATCCCAGGGTTCTGGGATCGAGCCCCACATTGGGCTCTCTGCTCTGCAGGGAGCCTGCTTCCTCCTCTCTCTGTCTGCCTCTCTGCCTACTTGTGATCTCTGTCAGATTAAAAAAAAAAAAAATCTTTAAAATAAATAAATAAATAAAATAAAAAAGAAAATGTTTACAAAGACCCACCCCCGGTAAATAAATGAAAAGCTAGTTTTCTTTGGCTTTCGGGATTTGAAAATATTTTTTGATTGCCTGCATGCTCTCTGAGAATGGTTCCTCTGGCTATGAACGAAAAGGGCCTGTTTCACAAATCAAATAAATACATATGTATACAGAAGGTATTCTCAATGGTCTGCCAGTCACACTCTGGTAAGGTAAAACATGTTCTCTTCTGCAATTTGAAAAGGATTTGAGACTCAACCAATTTGTTTCTGAAGGATATTTTGACTTCTTATGGTGGGTGGGGGTGGGGAGCTTGTTTTAATGCTAATGATGTGCAAATGTGTTTGTTCTATGTTGTTTTCAAAGTTTAAAACCATTCCAGGTGAGTAGTGGGAAATGGGCAGGCCAGTCTTCCTGAAAACTCTAAAATCTTTTTCTGTTTTATTGATACATTTTCAAATCGTTCTTCCCGAAGTTTCTGCTTTCAGAGCTAGAGTTCTGTTAAAGCTTGATAACATGAAAGCAAACCTTCCAAGTCAACTTCCATTGTTTATTTTTTTCAGGTGGTAGACTTTTCATTTGTTTCATACATGGTCAAAATATTTTTTCTTCACTTCCACCACAACAAAATAGTCAAAATCACAAAATGTACTTTGACGCTAACATTTCCTTGACTGAAAACATAGGTGGGAAGATTAAATCTCCTGCCAACACACAAGCATACTCTTCAAATATTCTCCATGACTAGGAATATAAGTCAGCAGAAACAGTACTATTCATCTACCTTGGATATAAGCCCTTCAAGGATGAAGATTTGGGGTACATGATGGAAAAGCAACAATGATTAGCTGATAATAATGACTGAGGTATTATCTCCTTCAGCTCTACTTAAAGCATCCTCTTCCATTTCCTACTTTCTCTTGCCCAGCAGTGACTAAGCACTCACACTGCACCCACAGACAATCCTTCCTGTTAACTGGGATGTTTTGTCACCGGTTGAACCAGTGTTTCATAAGAAACTGGCGTATTCCCATTTCTCCTCCCATCTGACAACACAAATAATTTACAAAAATCCATGCCTCATTTATCCCTTCTTCATAAAACTGTTAGACATATTTATGTGGCATCATGGTAACACCACAGTATTAGACATATTAATGAAAAGACCCATTCATCCCTAGAATTTTTTCCTCATCAAATTCCATGACCTGAGCAACCAAGATGACTGTAAGTAGGTAAATGGCTAAATAAATGTGGTATATCCAGATAATGGAATATTATTCAGTGCTAAAAAGAAATGAGTTACTAAGCCATGAAAAGACAAGGCGGGACCTCCAATGCAGATTATTAATTGAAAGAAGCCAATCTGAAAGAGTGTATACTGTTAGATTCCAACCGTATGATGCTATTGAAAAGGCAAACTACAGATACAGAAATGAAGTCGGTGTTTGCCAAAGGTGGTGTGAGGAGGGGAAGAGGTGACTAGGCAGAGCATAGAGCCTAGAGGATTTACGGTGCAATGCAACCATTAGAGAGATGGATATATGTAATTATATGTTTGTCCAAACCCACAAAATGTACCTCACCAAGAGTGAAGCCTAAGTTAAGTATGGACTTTGGGTGATTATGGTGTGTCAATGTATGTTCATCCTTGGTAAAAACCATGTGCCATTCTAGTGATGCTGATAGTGAGGGAGGCTATGCATGAGTAGGGCAGGGGGGTATATGGGATATCTCTGCGCTTCCCTCTCAATTTTGTTATAAGCTGTTAAGTGCTTTTAAAAAAATAAGTCTTTTTTAAAAATGCCACAATCTTCTATATTTCTGGCCTTGTCATATTTGAGTTCTAATAAAATAGCAAATATTCTTAGCTCCATACCCTGATTACCTGCTTGCTTTTCTGTCTGCTAGAAGAGCTTGGGGGCAACTGGAAGCCAGTGTCTGAGAACCCTTTCCACAGCTACCATCTGGAGAGATACAGGAGAGAATGTTTCATTCCTTAAGGTCAGTCTCAATCACTGATTAGTTCAAAAATATTTTTTCTAAAATCTGTTCTCTGAAGGTGGGACATGCCTGCAGGTGTAATTAAATATTCTTTGTGGTACTAATGATTGAATAGATCTCCCATTTATTCACTATGATGTGCAATCTGAGAATTGGAGTCTGACTCTTAGATCTGTCCCACACTAGCAATATGATTTGTCTCCCCTGTACTTGCCATGTCAACCACAGAGCGCTGTGAGAAGAAAACATAAGGGGAAGTGCCCTACAAATTGGAAAGTGTGCAGTAAATATTGTGTTTTGTTGAGATATGGTAATCATCATGATGATGATAATTGTTACATGAGGACCAGCCGATTTTATAATATATGAAAAAGAAGATATGAGGAACCATACTAGATTCAGTATGATGATTAAGTCTGAGAATGTAATTTAATAGAAACATATGATTTTGTTTATCTGACCCAGAATGGGAAAGATCATGAGCTCATCCAAAAGTTCTTGTGTAAAATTAAATTCTCCAAGTTTCTTTCAATGTATTTGAATATCTTTATAAGGAATTGATGCCTAATAATAGATGCCATTTATTGGGGTTTGTTACCATATGCTTCTTATGGTTAAACATTTTGTGTGAATCATCTTGTTCAGGTAGTAGGGCAGGAACTGATATATTCTGCCCTATTAGGTAATACCAAGAATGTATAACATATAAGTGCATATTATATAAAAAAAAATGGATAGAGTTAGGTAAGCCCCAATAAGGCTACGTCATTTTTTGAATGGGATTTCATGGAACTGATAAATTCAAGAGAAGGGAGGTAGGAGGACAGATTTGGGCACCTGGACTGAATGGAAGGGGTATCAGAAAAATGAAGTGGTAAGATAATATGGCTATATGGGTGGACAACAGGAGAGGTTTCAGGAAAATGTACAGGTCATGAACAAAATTCCCAATTCTTGTGAGGATATGGTCCCTCTTGCAATAGAACACTGCTCCCCCACTATACAAATTATCCCTGAAAACTATGCCATTCTCCTGAACATTTATTGGTCACTGTATTCTATATGCAGTGACCAATAAATACACTGCATTCTATATACTGTCCACTTTGACTTCTGGCACTCACCGGGGACAAAGCCTATACCACCCTGGGAGGTCTGGGCTGAGGTACAGAAACTAATCTTCAACATTAATTTAACCAACCTTAATTGTGCAGACATATTTGTTGCTGAAAGTTCTATAATATATTTCAATTTCAGAGCTAAATTTGAATATTCTGTTGCCATGTGCATCAGTGAGAATAAAACTTGAGTAAACATTGAGTAAGCCAAGGTAGAATCCACAATACCAATCTTTCCATTTAGCTTGAAAATATGTTTTGGGGCTTGTTAACACAGTATTTTAACAAGCACAAAAACTCAGAGTATTTATTTACAGCATTTATCATCATTTTTCCTTTCCACAGAAGAGCAAGTAGATGGGCAAATTCGATGGAGAGAATAATACGAAGTCGGAGATGTGACTGCCTTTCCAGATTTCTACTCATAGAGTAAAATGGGCATCCTAGTCCTTGCACCACTGGGTTGCACTGAGCAGCATATTTAAGAATAACACGGAAATAACTGTGGTTGTAGATTTTTTGCTAATTGAAAGGATAAATAGATTCCTGGAAGACTTACTTTCAAACCCGGAAAGTAGCCTTTGATCACACATAAGATATAGAAAAACAGCCTGGTGGGCTTGAATCTTGGCTCTGTCACATGAGAGTCTCTGTGCTCAGACTCCCTTCCAGAAAATAGAGAGAGTAACAGCCTCCACACCAAAGGTCTTTGTGAGTGCTCAGACTAGTACCCGGAGCAGAGCAAACACTGTGTGAGTGATAGACATGACCGTGACCATCAGCCCCATTATTCACAATGATCTGTTCATCATTTCAGAGACAAAAGATAACCTTCATGTCATGTAGGCTTTTAGCACAAGGGGAGATTAAATACCATTTCACTATCTCAGCGATAGCCAATTTATTCATTATCATATATAGAGTGCTTACTATGTGCCAAGCACTACAGTATTAAGGCAGAAAAACTCCTTCTCCTTATATAATTTCCATTCGGGGGGATGGTAGACAATAAAAAAAAATTAATAATATAATGTCTGTACTATACTATGTAGAAAGCTACAGGGATGCCTGGGTGTCTCAGTGCGTTAAGCCTCTACCTTTGGCTCAGGTCATGATATCAGGGTCCTGGGATCAAGCCCCACATCACGCTCGCTGCTCAGTAGGGACCCTGCTTCCACCCTCTCTCTGGTGCCTCTCTGCCTACTTGTGATCTCTCTCTCTGTCAAATAAATAAATAAAATCTTAAAAAAAAAAAAAAAGAAAGAAAGAAAGAAAACTACATCGTTTGTAAAACTACATAGTCTGTGCTACAGAGAAAACTGAAGGAAGGTAGAGAAATGTGGGGTGACCTTTACTCTGCCCCCACGTTCACTGTGTTTGACACACAGCTCACCACAGGCCCTGCTTTTCCTCAGAGAGGAATTCTCAGGCTGACATTCTAGGTAACTGCTTCACTGAAATCTCAACCATTTGGCTGCAACAAAAATAATCCAGCATATGAACGCATCCAGATAGACATATGTACACTGGTTTTCTGAAATGTAATGTGTATGTAATTTCCCGAATGGCTGGTTGTCACATCCATCTGGTCTTATTTCCATAGCACTTGAATGCACCACGAGGATATAAACCCTAAAAGCTAGAAAACAGAATTTAAATACCCAAACACATACGAGGTGTGTTTTCAAAAGCAGCAGACAAGCGAGCACTGTGGTATCTTCATTAACTTCTCTGCCACAGTTGAGAGTAGCTGAGACTCAGCACAAAGGCCATCGAACATAAAAGACATTCCACGGCCAGACCTCATTAAGTGGGCTTAAGACAAGCCTGACGAGCTAATGACAAAAATCTAGTTTGGAATTTCTGGACATAAGAACCCTGAAAAAGTCCAAATACACCAACACTCTACCATGCCTGCTATCCCAAAAAGGCAACAACCCAGCCTCCATTGGGTCCACGTAGTTCATGAATCAAAGCCCAGGGAAGGATGTTGTCCTCTTCAACCACACTTAATAAGAAATTGTGTTCTTTGTGTTTTTAGGTTTGGGCTCTGGTCCTATTTAAACTGCACAGATGTTGAAGGCTCCTAAATTAACAGTGGTCTCCAGGGAGATGCTCATCAGGCCGCACATACCGACAAAGGCATGGTTAGAATTCAGACACCACACTGCTCAGAAAATATTTCTGGTACCGTTTCCCCTCTCTCGAAAAGACCTTTCCTATTTCTACTTTCTGTCAGCACTGGTGGAGTCTGGACCACGTTAGACTGTACCTCCTTAAATGCCACGTAGAATTCTCGAGTTGCTTTTGGTGTGCGTGTCTGTCCACTCCAACTATTTTTACATCCCTTGAATGAAGGAACACACCCTTGGTGAAATGACAGCACTTGCGTGTGCCCCACACAGTGAGAAATGCCTTACAGATACTGTTAACCCCCATAACTATCTTATTATGATCAACTTAATTTTAAAGACAAGCAAGTGAAGAGTCAAATAGTTTGCCCCCCCCACTAACTGGTAGAGAACCAATGATCTACACCCAGGCCATCTGATTTCAGAGACCACATTGTATTCCACCACCCATGCAGGGAGGAATAAATGTTTGTTGAATGAATACATGAACAAATGCATGTATTACTTAAGATCTTAGAATTAAAGGAGGAAGAATCTGCCACTTGAACTATATCCTATTGCAATAGGAAGTACATAATACATGCAATAGTAGGTACATAATGACAAGATAGTTATTTGAAGTCCTTGAGACATCGTGTCTTATCCTCTCTACGTTCCTACAGTATATTTTGGGATACCTCACAAACACAAGGTATTGTGAAATATTCGTGGAATCAGTGAAATAGTTTAACCCAACATAACAAGTAACATATGAATGAGATGATTTCCTTGGGGTCATTTTTCCATTTCCTGTTACCAGCTCCTTATATGAAGGAAGAACAGATTTTTCTAAAATCTGGCTCCGGGTGCTAATTTCATAAGAAATCCCTACACATGTACCCATGTTTCCACCTCTGGGCTCTTGGCCAGGCCTGAAAGAGACCTAAATTCCTGGTCCCACTTTTCAAAATATAGCTCACCTCATTTCTACAAAAGTCCTAGTAGTAAGGATGGAAATAGTAATCTTTAACTATTGTGAACAAGGCAATGAGTCAGAATATCTTAACACATGTTTACCGAGGAGAAACAAATTCCACTCCACCTGTCAAAACATGGATAATGTCCTGGATTTCACAATATACGCATCCTCAGCCCTATATTTAAATACGGTAATATTTACATAGGATGTTACTCTGCTACTGTTGCATGGAGAAACAGCATTAATAGCTTCTTTTTCCTGAACAGTCCAGAAAAAGTCTCTGAGTGTATTCTGAACCTTCATTGCTTCCCTGTCCCTCACTGTAGCAGGTGATTCTGGGAAAGTTCTTTAACATCTCTGCCTATATCATTTATAAAGAAAAATGTAATGTCACTTGTCCTATCTCATTATTGTGAAGATCACATACGATCATGTGTACAGAATTGCTTCTGAGCCATGAAATGTTACATAGCTGTAAGACATTATATGAACAGAAGGAATATATGTTTGTGTATAACACGCCTTGAGAAGACAGGTGTTTAATTTCATTCTTATGTAAATGATATGTGCATGTATATAAACACACATGCACATATATACACCCAGGACAAAACGGGTTTGTATGTATACTGGTGGGAAATTTGAATCACTTTGTTGCATAAGACTTTAAGAGTTAATGAATGCCACAATAAGAAAATTTCTCTAATAATTTCTGTTGGTTTTTGATGCAGAGCTATCGTGTTTTATTAAATAATTATATCTACTATTTATTAAGTGCCAACTTGATGATACACATTAAGTTAATGTGTTTATATACATTGTGTGGTTTATTCATTGTAACACCACTCTAGATATGTATTATTATCTCTCTGTTGCATATGGGTAAACTAAGGCCCGAAAAGAATTAAGAAATGCCCCCCAAGGCCACATTGCTGGCAAATGACAGAGGCAAAATCTTCAGGTCTTCCTATTTACAAAGCTTTGCTTACCAGGTCAAATCTTATTCATCCGAAATTTGCATTAATTCAAGTGTAGCATATGCTATGCTTATCCGAGAGCAAATTCAAATGAATTCTGTTCTTTGTAAAATATTAGGGTTCCTTTGACCAAACATGAACTGATCAAAAACATGCAACTTTCTAAAAATAACCAGGAGGTTTAACTTTTTTTTTTTTTTTAATTTTTTTAACGTATCTTCAGAGGGTTTACAACAGCTGGGCCAGGAAATACACAATATCCTATAATTTAGGTTACTGAGCTATAAATGGGGTGAATGGCCATGACTTGGACCCACTGGTACCCACAGTTCACTCCAGGCATCCAGCAGGTGCTCCCACTGTGTGCATACCACTTCTCATGTCCTACAGCTATGCAAGGTACAGGGGAAGGTTTAACAAGAAGCAAAAGAGAACCTTCAGGGAGTCTATAGTCTAACCCTTTGAAAAGAAACCAGCATACACGAAGCACTCAAAGAGTCAAATTAATCTTAGAATACATTAGCAATACTTAGAAGTAATAAAACTAAATCAAAATTTCTTCAAAGGATTAAGTCTCTCAGCCTTTAACTCAGTCTGACCTGCTTCCCCCACATGCCAATTAGAGTTCAAAGAAAAGATTCATACACTTCATTTACAGATCTATTGAACCTTGGGCACAAGTGATAAATCCTTAATAAATCAGAAAGATAGCTATATTTATTCTTAAAATTAACTAATTTGCACACTGAGGTTAAGTGATTTGCCTAAAGACAATTCATTGCAATGTCTGATAACACTCCGTAACTCCATTTTACATTTCACATCACTGACCTGGTTTCCCATTTTAAGGTTACTGTGTAGAAATGCTAACACATAGTCAACAAAGATTATGGAAGAGATTCTGACACCAAGTAAGTTCACATCTGCACAACGAGACAAGACAAACAAACAAACAAAAACTTTTACTAAAATATATAGGGAATCTCATGATGAGCAAAGAGTGCCCCAGACATCACTGATAATAGAAGAGATGGATGAGCTTGGCAGGGAGAACTTTCCTTCTTCTCTCTGCTCTGAAAGAGGGCTTAGGTTTATTCAGAAGTTGCTTTACTGAGTGTAGCAGCATGGCAGTAAGCACATTCACAATCAAACTGGTTGGGGGACGTTAGTGTCTACATTCAACCCTTCATTTAGGTGATTTTATGAAAGTATGAATACACACACACATCCACACACCCATATTTTGGTTCTTTAACAATGAACTCCCTGAGACTACCCACAGAACATGTGGCAAACTACCTTTAGCTGCTGGGAAACAAAATAATCCCAAGTTCTCAAAAAGAAATATTTCCAGAATAAAGGAATTTTATATGAGGCATTTTTGAAAAGGCAAATGCCAAAATGATAATTAAAGGCAAGACAATTTTAAAGGTGACTTTTTAAAGCATGCTATTAAATAACCATAATTGTAATACACATAAGTTTTATTTAAAAAAAAATACTGGGGTGAGCTTCATTGATTAGACAGCAAATGGCAACGCTATGTTACAACTAACTGGTGTTAATACAGAAAATGGAAGATCAATGGTCCAAGCAGGACTTATGTCCCTTTCTCAACTTTGATTTAGGCTATTTTGAGGACTTCATGGTATCTGGGGCCAGTTCACTGTACTTTAACATTTCTATAGCCAAAATGTAACAAGAGTAGAGTCATTTCCACAAATTCCTT
Organism: Mustela putorius furo; assembly: GCF_011764305.1. NCBI lineage: Eukaryota > Metazoa > Chordata > Mammalia > Carnivora > Mustelidae > Mustela > Mustela putorius. The sequence goes on from NW_025421481.1 coordinate 7,934,627, forward strand.
ATTTTCAGTACTAGATTTGATTGTAATTTTGCTGGATCTAAACCTATCTTCGAGAACCCAAATGACACAAAACTTTGGGAATAGAAATTAGCATAATGGAAATAATTTGATTTTTGGTAATTATAATTCTCACTTAAACCTAAATTAAATATGCCAAACTATAATTATGTTCAAATTTGCATCATGAAAATTATCCCCATTTTGCTCATGGCATCTTAAAATACCTAATAAGGGATCTTAAACTCTTAAGTTTGAGTCAAGAGGCCTTATTTTCAAGCCTTTGGGAAGAAGAGACTTCTTATGTATTAAGCACAGTTATTCAGCCCCTTGGGAAAGGGAGGACGGGTCCATTATTCTTCACGATTTGATGTGTAGGATTTGTACTATCATCTTTGGGTACCTCGAAGCCACCTTGCCATTAATGAGCCCTGAGTGCCACAGCAGATGGTAAAAGATTAATGCTTTCTTTGGAGAGAAACTTTAAGCAAAGCAGGTCATGCTTTAGGACACAGGTAATGGGAATCAAAGACATAGTAAGAGCTGTAATACTTAAAATCTGGGCATTTCAAAATAAGCATGACTTTGCAACCCATTTTTAAATGATCGAAGATGAGAGACAACGTGAAGGCACTGAGAACTTACCTTCCAGTACTGCAAAGTGCTCAGGGATTCCTAAGCACCCTATGATCAAAATATTATTATTACTATTATTTATTTGGGATGCAAAAAGAAAACACCCCTAAAATACTGCTCACTGGAAGCTGTCTGTTTAACTAACCTTTCTACTACTGGATTTCATTAAATTAACCAGTTGATGTGATTAAATTTGCAAGGTCTTCTATTTATCTTCATCTTTGGGACAGTGGGTGGATGTAATTTGGGAATATATTGGTCAAGAAATAGATGAGTCTGGATGTGCAGGGCTGGCACACTGTCAAAGCACACGATGAGTTTCTTAGAAAAAAAACACATGAATATATCGCCGGTTGAGTAAAATATTCACATTAATACGGGAATAAAAAAGAAGAACCCTGGCTGACATCCCATCTGTTCTTATGAATTAAATTTAGAAATCATATGTAATATAGACATTTCTGTCTGAATATCATAAAACCCTGACACATCTAGGCTTTCATTAGAAAGCTCCACGATGTGACTTGAATAACAATCTGTCTTAGCTAATTAGTATTTTCAGTTTAGCATATTCACTTCCAGACATATTGCTGTTTGCACATGGTAATTTAGGTAAACAGATACCATCCACAGCTGCATCAATTAACACTGCTAATCAAAACTGAATTCAGGTAATTAGGCACATTTATGCAAAAAATGTGTAATTTTGGAGAAAAGCTAGATTCTTCAGTAATATGTCAATAAGTAAAAAAAATCTCCCTTTGCTTATGAAGATGAAGAATGAGGGGAGAGAAATCATCATTAATATATACATCATGCAGACAGAGTCAAAATTCCTAAATTAAATCTCAAACTTTAATTGGCCTGTATTTTCAGAAATTGGATCATATTTTTCATAAATGTTTCTCTCAATGTTTCCACATAGAGAAGTTGATTCACATCTGCCTAAGGGTTTAATCATCATCAAGCAGGACTCAAATGGTTAATGAATTCTCAAGTATTTATATACTTAGAAGATGTTGGTCAAACTTGTTCTTCCATCTTGCTTAGCATCTCTTAAGGAAGATGCTCTCGTTTTCTTATACACTTTACTGTTTGACTTTTATTTACAGTTAGAATTACAAGAGTAATTTCTAATTTTCCTGCAAATACTCTTACATCCCTCCCATGATTCTACACAATGCCTTCTAGTCACCTTTTCATTCATTTTCAAAATGAATATTGTGAATCATTTTTCTTATTTTCCTATAAACATCAACCCATCTGATAATTTTGATTATTCTAGTCAGTTCAGAAAAACTAGTTTAGCTGTTGGCAAGGTAGCAGTAACCAGTAACTAACAATTCAGGTTGGAAGGAAATTGACAGGTTTAAGCATTAAAGTCAAAGTAAAGAAAAAAAATTGGGTCATTCTCAAAAGAATTCTATAGTAGATATGGGAATCTATCCTTCATCTATCATCTATCTCAATTTCCCTTTTCTCTTTTCCAACTCTGAAACTTAGATTTCTTTCTTAGTGCAAACCCCAGGACTTTATAAGGAAATATTGAATTCAATGTCCTTAACTTTATTTTGATGGTAATAATCATGATCCAGTTTGACAAACACTCCCTTGGTACCTACCATGTCTCAGGCACTCTCCTATGCCCTTGTGGGCAGAAACAGAGATGTCTTTAGACCTATCACACCCCTCTGACCCAAGCTCTGAGGGTTCACAGACCAAAAGAATCAACTTTTTAAAAGTGGACCAACTCTCCAACTGAAAATTGATCTGTCAATTTTGTTCCAAACTTTTGGAACCTCCTATGCTAATTTTGCAAAGGTTTACTTTTTGTTTAACCCATGCTAACTCTTTTGTTCTCGTAATGAATTAGGAAATGAGGACAATAATTGTTTCTGCCAGAGGAGCGTGATGGCTTTCTCTCACATTACAGTAACCCCATACAATATCATATATATATATATATTTTTTTTTTCACATATTCACTTAAACTCATTTGGTATAAGCAACTGGGCAATTCCCAATGGGAGAGCAATCTGACAGACTCTGGACTCATATGCAGTTTCAGGAGGAGGGATCATAAAAACATGGAGGCACATTTATCAAGGGTTGTTAAACTGCTTAGCCAATGACAGTGTGTGAGGTGAGGTGGGGATACCTCTGACTCTCACTGGGTTCAACAGAATTATTTACAAATTTCAAATGAAAGACAGTTAATTACAAACATTTTAAAGATAATTTTTTAAAAGAAAAGCCTATTGGCTGACTTTCAATGAATTAAATGATTAATATTTGGGCAGGACAATTTTTAGTCTCCATGAGATGAGCCAACCAAGTCAAGTTCATTGCATGGATATGCCCATGAATAATCTTGGTCATTCTAAAGCACCTCTTCTCTCCCTTAGGAACAAATCAGGGGAGAGTTCCTTCTTTCCTTGTAGTCCCTGCAATTTAGCAAATTCCTTTGTCCAAGAGAAGAGTTTACAATCATCTCAAATCCCCATGCTCACAGTCACCAAGTTTCAGCAAAGTGGGATGCTACGGATATGGCAACACTAGCTCTGGTGTTTCAAGAAGGCCTTGAAATATGGCACCTGCTTCCAAGCCAGGCCAATTGCTCTCCACCCTCAGTCTCAGTTTCTGGTCCAGAAAACGTGACTCATGGGCCCACCTGGCTGCACTGAGGGGATACGTGGTACATATGAGATACCCAAATAATTCTTGCTGACACCCCATACAGATTAGTTGGTGATGGCTCCAGAAAGACTAATGCTAAAGGCATTTAGTCAGAAGCTATTTTATCAAGCAGTTCTCCATATTCCAAAGTCCTATGCAGAAGTGGTGTGAAAACAAGTGGCATGGAATGCACCTCCTCAACAGGCTACAAGTCACTACCCTCCAGTAGGTCACCTTCCAATTCACCCGTAAACTGATGTTTCAGAACTTTCACAATTAGCTGGGAAGTTAACATCGGAGCATTTATGGTATCCGGGGTATCTTTATGATTTTGTCAAACAAACTACAAGAAAAAATTCACTTGACCAACGTTAACCAAATCATTTTATTCTAGAAGCACAGCCCGCTAAGGAGAATAACACCTTGAAAAATTCAGACAAGTTCTTGACCATGAGGGATTTTAAAAACCTTGAAAATCCTTGTGTTTGCCACTTGTTGTCTCTCTTTGGTTTGGCACCATCCGACTGTTCATAGTGGGTCTACTCTAAATTTTTGTGGCATTAAATTATTGACTCACAAACCATACAAGATGCAGTTAATAAAACGACACCACTGGTCACTCTACGGAGAGTCTGGTTTATAAGCACCAGGACTCCTACTAAAATATGCGGCCCAAGAAAATATCAAAAGGATTAATTTTGGTTGTTAATGGTAAAGAATGTTCTTCTGCAGCCATAAGAGAAAATGTCAGGTCTGGGACTGGGTGGATTAGAGGCGAACAGATTGCCAGAAACAAAGGCAACAAAGAAATAAAAATGTCTTCTAAATACACTGAAGCAAAACAAATGATTGGATTTGGGATTTAACAAAATATAATCTTATTTGCCTCTGCTCTTTCAGCACATCTTTTCTCTACGCCAAGACAATATGAATCTCGCCTTCTCAAGCCATATTTTCTTTTATGGGAAAGATTGCTGGTAACTGAGGGCAACACACAGAAGATACTATCAGTAGATTGGCATATTCGTTTTTTATGCTGAGAGGATGTCATGTTTACAATAAATTTTAACGCCCAATTATTTTCATTCCGTTCTGGTAAGAGGTAAAATAAGAATAATCAAATTAGAGGGGATTATTGAATTACAGCTGAAGAATGAATAGTGCTTATTTTAGAGACTGAGTTTAGAGTAGGGTTTGTTTGTTTGTTTTAGTGAGGAGTGTCTCTAATAAGAAAAGTATTATCACGGAACAACTGGGTTTTTAAAAAGTTGGACAATTTAATGTACCCAACCTCAAGCTAATAAAATACACTTTATCAGGCAAGGTACAGAACAACATATTTGTTTACAGTTTATGGTTGAATACCAACCCCACGATTAAGAATTAGGAAATTATCTTTATAGCAAACAGATCTTAGCCAAACAGATTATTAATCTGTACTGCAAGGTATCACCCCGCTCTTTGGAGGGTGCCAGCGTCACGTAGCCAACTGAATTCCCTCTCACTCTATCACAGGATTTTCATCTTTGACTTTCTACATAGGCCTGGGGTAGAAGTCTATCTTTCAGAAAAAAATGCTAAAAAGGGTACATGAAAAGCTTGCGCAAAAATAAACCATAGCACCTCAGGCTTCTTAATTTTTACACTATAATACTTGGGACATTCGTCCCTTGACATGTTCAGAGTGAATGCTTTGATGAAAAGAGAGAGAAGTAAATTAGATATAGAATGAAGAGAACCTGTATTATCATTTTAATAGTCCACAGACACATAAAAGGAAGATGTTGTTCACTACGTGGTGGGACTTAAACAACTCACTGACTTGGGAATAAAAAAATTTAACGTGATATGAAAAATAGCAACAGCTTTTGCAGTGACGTGAATATGTAACTTTTCACAAATTTTCTGAAAAATTTAACGAAGAAAAATAAAACCCACCCATTACATGACTTTGTAAACAACGAGAGTTCGCTCCTCCTATAACATTTTTGGACCTAATGTAAGATACTGAATATATTTATAGACTCTCAGAGATCACAGGCAACGAAATTCTAAACATTAGAAAGAAATCAACATTTTGCAACAAACAGCTTCCTAAGCAACCATACCACAAAGCCTCCATTTACAGGAGATGTCATACAGATTTAACACGGATATAATATCCAGTTTAGGTGGCTAGCAGTGGATTAGAATAGAGATGTCCCTGCTATTTATTCCTAACCTCTTCAGGACATTTCTAGATCGGTTTTTCTATTGAGAGCACGCATTTTTCAGTGTGTGGAGATTGCCTTCAGGCTCCCGGCTTTTTTTGAGGCGGTGGTTTTGATGTTTGGATAGGAGTGATGCCTGGGATGCTTCCCATGTGCTCCCAATTATCTATACATTAGTCCATATTCCCTGCCACTGGGATGCTCTCGCCAGAGCTATGATCCTTCCAAAGCAGCATCCCATTCAGAAGTGCAAAAATGAAAATTAAAATAGGGTTTTTTTTTAATTATTATTAGTTGAATGACATACGACCTGCTCAATGTTTGCATTTAAATTGGCCAGAATAATTCAGCTCTAGCTTTTAATTTCAGAAGGGTTAATCACCCTAACAAAGGTCAATCAAACTTTAATCTTCAATAAAATTGCTACAGCCCCAATCACCTGCAGGACATTTATTATATTCCTATTTCCATGTGAAAGAATGCACTGCTTTCATTATGCATCACTAATCTTCTAACTCTTTACATTAGCACATTTTACCAAAAATATTAATTCCTTTGAAACTCTGACAAGAGTTCATTTCTACACATCTCAGGAGATAATCCTGTTTAAAAGAACGGGTGTATCAGCTGTGAACCACTTTCCTGGCTTTTTCTAATCCTCATAGACCTTCGCTACTCCAACTGAGTTCTTACAATAGGAAATCTCAATGACACAAAATGTTATGGAGGTTTAGGTTAAAACAACATTATATCATTTTAGGAACTTAATCCCCCCTATTGTCTGTGATTATGCCATTCATCTCCTTGTTTCTATCCATAATGTTTACTACATTCAAAAGTTATTGATTGGAGGAAGCAAATGTTAACCATATTTGAACAGCAGCAGAAAGACTTAAATTCATTAATTTGTTCACTCAATAAATATCTATCGAGTGCCTATTATGTACCAGATACTAGGAGGCGAGAAATGCAAAGTCAAAGAAAAAAAGAGATTCTCTCTCATGAGAATAACACTCTCTTCCGAAAATGACATCCGGAATATAATAAAATGATATCTTAAACCTCCACTTCCAGTATTTCTTATCAACGTCATTAAATTTTAGTGAAGATTGGAAATATGCTGAGTCAAATTTTAGCCAAATTTTCAACAGTTTTTTTTCTATTATTCGGACACTTAAAGAGTTTAAAATTCACAATCTCATAAGTGGCTCATTTTTTAAGTTTTGAGAATATGAAATTTGATTTTCATATTTTCAAATAAATATATTCAGAGTATCTAGTCTCCCATGACTAGGAATAAAGCCGTGAGAAAGTTTAAATGGGCTTATTAAAAATACGCATTGCTATGCATTCGTTTCCAAAATGTCATTTCATTATGTTTTAAAAACTGCTATTAATACACACAGCAAATGGCATTGGTAAAACAAACAAACAAACACACAATTTTGCTTTATTTTTGCCATGATATACTGGTCTAGACGACCACAGAGGGAAGCAAAGAACCTCAGGGTAAGTCCCAATTATACTGCAGATTGATTGCTTTGGTATTCTAGCGGTGATGTGACACAGCATAAACAGCCCAAACTTCACCTTCTGCATCATTTTTGAGAAACCTTCCTCTCTCTTTGTACTCTGAGGAAGCACACAGGCATACACAGAGGCACACACTCCTTCTCATTAATATTCAAGTTCATTAATTAGCAATATGTGATGACTGTAATTTGGGTAACTCCCCAGAGCCTGAATATTCAATCAAACAAAGCAAATCCCAGTAAAAAAGAAAATACAGGTATGACAGTCAATGGCCAGACTGGCATTGAGGAATAGCATGATTTTAAGATATGCTGGTCTTTCTAAATGTTGTAAAAAGCCCCAATTACTTTGACAAAAGTCAAGACCCCAGCCTTCCTTCCCAACTGCTTTGAGCATTTCTTGAAACCGAAATAGGACCTCCACATCTTCTATAACTATGCTTACTTTTTTCACCCCTATAACGAGGTTAACACAATAGAAAAAGCAGAGCAAAGGCTCTTATTTTTGAGCAAAATGAATCCAAGGCTACACAATATAAAAGGTTCAATTGATACTTGTTAACAAACAGTTAATCTGAAAACCGATAAAGGTTAGACACAACGACAGGCAAAACATTGCTTTATACTCTATTCTCTGCATCAAAAGCCATTTCATTATAGTTCTGAATTCCCAGATTTGGAAAAAACCCAAAGCTTTCAGAGAATATGATGTAAATGCTCAAGATGCATATGGATCTTTTTACAAATCATTTTGGTCACAAAACAAATCGTAATCCACAAGCCATCAAACAAAAAAAAATCTGAATAAGAAAGCCCAGATGTGGAATTATGAAAAAGCAAACAAACGTACCTTCGGCTGAACAAGTTCACGATTTCTCATCTTGCCTATACGGCTTTGCCATTCCACCTTGAGCAAAAGTCAACTCCGTGTCCCTTGTGATCTTTGTGACAATGCCATCATATCGCTGGCAAATTTTTCGATTAAACTTTGCAGATATAGTAGCAACTTTGTTAATTATGATATTAGCCAGCTGGCGGGTACAATCAGTCAACCGCTGTAAGAAAGCCAGACAAAGAGACATCTAATCATTGCAACCAGAGCAGATAAATTTTGTTCCCTTCTCATACGTGTCACAGATTCTATCCCTTCTGACCCTCTCCTCAGCCATCGACTGTCAGATTTAGATTCTGCGAGCTCCCAGCTTCCCTTTATCCCTGCCTTAGATCTGAAACTCCTGGTTATCAGGAAGACACGCGTCACCAGCTGTCTCGGAGCAGGAAAGCAATCAGGTGAATACTACTTATTATCTTGCATTGCTTTCTGAGGAGTGACAAGATTGATTTGAGACCCAGAATACATTCAGATCTCAGACATGTAGTTCCTAGGTTTTGAGTTCAAAAAGGAGGCTATGTGTAAGGTTGCAACAGAGAGTACTTCAATCGCAGTGTTAAGGATATGGGATATTAGAAACTTAAGGAGAATTAAAAAAAAAAAAAAACCTATCAGAGCTCCTTTTTCAGATGCCTTTGTATTTTCTTTTCCACATCTGCATTACCTTGGTCATGTCTCTGAACAGACTGTTACCCAGCGGAGACAGCTTTATGGCTAAGTAGTCTTAGGTCAACCCCTGGAAACTGTATTCTGACATTATGAAGTTGTATCCATCCATCCCCTTTTCATCAGCAAGAGTACTCTATAAATTCCCATTCCTGGAACTCAGCCTTACAAATAAGTTCAAATCATACTTGCAGAGAATTTTATGAGGAACTAATTTGGGCATTGCAGCTAAGAATAACTTACACAACTTTAGATAAAGAGACAGACATCTCTAAATCCTAATACAAATTTTCCCTTCAGAAAAAAAATCAGTTAATTCAAATTATATAGAAGTGTGATTGATCAATTGATTGGTAGATATAAACACACATACCTTAATGAACTTACTGAAATTGAATTGTATATTGGTAACACACTTAATAACATTCCTGTAAAATGACGTTAACAATATTTTTTAAAGTGAAATATTCAGTTGACCAGTAAAGAGTTTGATCTCATGGTAAGCCATTAAACCAATCTAATACTTACTAAACGATTATTTTTCCCCTTTGAAGTGTTTCAACATCAGTGCATTAAAAAACATTTACATTGCAGACTTTTAAAGAGAGTAATATACAATATGTTAATAAAATTGTATTTATCAACAAATCAGTAGGTTTTTCCGGGATGGAAGAATTTGGTGAAAAGTTAAAATGCAATTTTGAATTACATTTTAAATAGGAATTCTATATATTTGGCTCCCTAAAGGGACCAAAATGGTTCTCTACCTATGAAAATTGCAGGTAGAGTGTACTGTGTTAACGAATCATGGTATGTATCTAAATTTGCATTTTATTTCCACATGAGGATATTCCTGTAATGGAAGGTCCAAAGCCCCTGCGTTTGGTTTATTTAGCATGAAGTGCTGAAAAGATAAATGTAGTTAGATGCAGTCTGAGCTATATATGACAGGGATAAGATGATGTAGGGATCCCCAAAACTACAGAGCGAGATACTTTCTTTCCAGGAAGATAAAAAGGCTTCTTAAATCCTACCAGAACAGAGATGGGAGGAGAAAACTATGGTTTCAGGAATTCTCAGAAATCATATCTATGCATATGTCTTTCTGAGAGTAAGATATTCTTTGTCCTTCATGTCTGGGGCTGCATTGAAGAAATACGTCAGAGCCCAGGAAAGCAGAAGAACAAAGGATTCAGAGACACTAGAGGCTGAGGGTATGCTGCAGCACAGTCTCAAGGACAAACAAAACAAAACAACAAAAACCCTTAGACATGACCTTTAGTGATGTTAGGAAATGAGCAGACTATCACCTTCACTGTCAGAGGCTTGATGACCACCATGGGGCCTGGCACATGGCAGTTTCTCAAGAAATGCATGTTGATGCAGAATGAACATTTTTGTTGCACACACCATCCTCCCCAAAGCCCAATTTACCCATCTTAGAATTTAAGTAATGCCAAAAGAATCCTTCTTTAGGCCTTGTGTCTGTTTCTATAGATCAATGATCCCCACATATTCATTCAAGAATTGTATCTTTAAACATACCCCCAAACCCCCCAATTCAGACCTACAAAGAGATACCATTTTTCTTAAGATTCCAAAATAAGTGTTTCAGTCTTGCTCACTACTTGCGCCCATGAAAATAGTTCTAACTCAGAAACTTCATGAGTCAAAAGCTTTTTTATTCTTTGACTGAAAGACTTTTCCCTAAGAAATTCAGGATAAAACATAGTACTTACACTGAGTTTTTCATCACAGTAGTGTCTATAAGAGAAAATGAAAACAATCTAATATTCCTAAAGAGGGAAATTACTAAACTACAGCAATTAGGTGTATGCAGTCATTACGTGAGAATGGGATGATTGAGGAAATCAAATTTTTATGACTACAGTAAACGAAAACAGCGGAGTATGGGACTGTACATATACTGATTACTGAGTGCATCTGGACAAAGATTGGAAGAAGAAATGTCCGAGGAGGAAGTATGTTTTGCGGGATGAGAAAGTGTTTTCTTCTTGCCCAGGAGCTTGCTTTGACACCATTACAATAGTTCATCTCAAAAAGTCTGAATAGAAGCCCCCATCTGTAAAATGGAACAACAAAAATAATACCCTCCTGGCGGAGCTCTGGTATTAAATCAGATAGTGCATACAAAACCTTTTGCATCTCTCCTGACCTGCAGTAAACACTCGTTACATATCTTCATTCTTACCTTTCCTATAACCCCCATATAAAGAATCCAGACACATCGACCTACACTTATAATTTCATTTTTTTTCTACGAAAATCCCCAGAGTCACTGAATTAAATGGCACAATCTGAAACAAGGAAAACCCACCAGACACAGAAATAGAGCCTAGGTGATAAAATGGATTTATGAAATAATAATGACAGGAATAATTTCAGGGGTACAACACAAGAATTCGATAATTCTGTATGTTACTCAGTTCTCACCATGGGTGCAGTCACCATCCATCACCACACAAATGGATGTAATGTTTCATGTCAAATATACATCAGTAAAAAAACTAATGGCAATAATAATAATAATGAATAGATAAATGTGACTTTTTATAAACCCTACAGGTCTTAAGAAGCAGGCCCTAGCTCTGCCATAGGCTGTGCCAATAAAGAAACAGGACTGCTGGGAAACTGAAGTGGAAATAGGAGAATGTGACCTGGAGGAATGGTCAACCCCTCAAGGAATCTTAGGGCTCTTCCTTTCCTTTTCCAATGTGGTGCCTGCTGATTTCTGCTCCCTGGGGGCACACATTCCAATGCAGAGCAGAAGCTCTCTCTAGAGCCTGCCAGCGCCCCTCCTCACAATGGGTTGTTTATTATATAGATGTGATGCACAGGTGTGGACTTTTGCTCAGATGGAAAGAGTCGGTGAGAACACGTTCATCTGGACTTAGAAACACACTGTCCATGGGGAAGCTTGCACCAATATCCACTGGGAATCCACACAGACAACTAAATCTTACTTAGGTGTTTATCTGGGACCATGCACCAGCTTCTGCTGGCCGCTGCAACAGTCCTTCCTAGTCCCTCTGGTCACTTGAATCTGTTTAATTAAATCTCATACATATATTTATTTCCTTCCTGCCTTCTGGCCTACTTGCTGGAGAATCAAACACCTCATTTCCCTTCCTGTTGTGCCGTGGTCTCAGGAGTCAGATGGCCTGTTCTGTCCTATGCCTAGCTCCTCACTTACCAGCTTGGGGACTTCAGGCAAGTTATCAAAACTCATTAAGACTCTGTTAAGAAAAAAAAAAAAATACCACCACCTTGTAACGCTATTGTGAAGATTAAACTATACATGTCATTTGCTTAGTATACAGTAGGTATTCAATATATACTCTGTCATTGTTGAAGGAGCAGTGGAATCCCTGGGAAGCAGCACAGCTCGGCAGTGGGTGAATTTAGATCCTGGTTTTCTCACTTCAATGATGAACAACAACAATGAAAACAGTAATAGTAATAATAACATCTCCATAGCATTATAAGAGTTAAACGACTACTACAAAGTACTTACCACATAGTAAATAATGTTTGCAAGTATAGTTATTATTCTGCCTACTATGCTAATTGGTTATTTCTTCCCCATTATGTAACTATTGTATAGTAAAAACAAATCAGGACGTTGAATGTGAAGACCTGAGGATACATATATTCATCTATGTCCATATTCATTTTTGTTGCAGCACTATTTGCAACAGCGAAGGCCTGCAAATGATCCAAAAAATCACCAAACATAACTGGTTAAAGAAGGCTATATCCATACTGTGGAATGCCAGGTAGCCATTAAAATTAATGAAGAAGTAATGATATGAAATCATTTCTATGATCCATCTTAAGGGAAAGAACAGTGTATTGTATGTTATCATTTTGTTTAATAAAAGTTTGTTCATAATATTTGTATATTTAGAGAATCTCTGAAAGATACATAAGAAATTGCTAACGGTGGTTGTTTCAGTGGGGAATGTGGCACTTGAGGAACAGGAGGGGAGGAACTCTCTCACAGTACAGATATTCCTCGATTTACAATGAATTATGTTTTGATTAACCCATCAAAAATTTAAAATATCATAAGTTTAAAATGCATCTAATACACTTCATCTACCGAATACCTTAGTTTAGCCTTGCCTACCTTAACTATGCTCAGGTCACTTTATTAGCCTACCACTAGGCCAAACCATCCAATACAAAGCTTACTTTATAATAAAGTGTTGAAAATCTCATGTAATTTATTGAATACTGTACAGAAAGTGAAAAACGGAATGATTGTATAGACACCGAACAGTTTAGGAGTTGTAAGTGTATGTACGGGTTGTTCAGCCTCCACGGCTGACTTGGAGCTGCTGCCCAGCATCAGGAAAGACCATTTTACCATATTTCTTTAGCCCAGGAAAAGATCAAAATTCAGAATTCAAAGTACGGTTTCACTGAATGTGTATCACTTTTGCACTATAATAAAATAAAAAAATTTTAAGTCGAGCCATAGTATAACTTAGGGGCTGTCTGTATATTCTTTGCTACTGTATGAATTTGTGTTATATGTATGTAGCTCTTTTAAAAGCATTAATAAACTTATCAACCTTAAAAAAGTTATTATCACTGAGTATGAAGGGTGTTTCAGTTTCTTTATAAAAAAGTAGAGACAACATCCACCCTTCATGCTAGTAGACATGATTTGCTAGTTTGTCTACTCAGATATCTGTAAGATACACTGTGTTGTTGTTTTTTAAGATTTTATTTTGTTCTATTACTTATTTATGTTTTAGAGAGAGAGAGAGTGTATGTGTGTGTGTATGTTAGCATGAGCAGGAGGGGTGGAGTGTGAAGCAGAGGGAGAATCTTTAGCAGACTCCATACCCAGCAGGGAGCCCGACATGAGGCTTGATCTCATGACCCTGAAATCATGACCTGAGCTGAAATCAAAAGTCAGACACTTAACTGACTGAGCCACCCAAGCACCCCTAGAGATTAATTTATATCTCTATATCCAATTTGGGGCTCGAACTTACAGTCCGGGGTCAAGAGTTGCAACTACTGACTGAGCCAGCCAGGTGCCCGCTTAGTGTTGTTTGTTTGTATCATAACATGACCTTTTCCTTTCAACTCTCATTTCAATGCTGCTGTTTCAGGAGCCTTCATTGCGTAAGTTAATTTTCTTCACTCAGTAAGTGCCAAATTGTTGATATTCCAGCAGCCTCTCCTTTCTTATAAAGGATCCTTATAAAGGATCGAACCCAGCACGTGAGAGACAAACTATACATTCTGGATTATTCCAGAATCATTTCAAGTTAGGAGCACTCTTCATGTTACAAATGACACATGTCCATCTTCAGATAGGCAGTTGGCTCTCAAGGCTAGGTCCTCTAGTTGCCAGCAGAATGCCCAGAGCTAAGGGTGCCCAGTACGGCACAAGGGGAAACTCCTGGTATATTGTAAATTCTCCACGGATAACCTGAAAGCTTGGTATGGGCTTCAAACAAGACGCTTTTTGTCTTTTCAAATATGCAGATTTGAGAACTCATTGCTAATTATAAATATTATCTAAACAAATATCAACCGATACTTTCATAGGAACCTTTCATGTGTCATGTTTCCTTCTTATATGGAATATAAAAGGTGCAACTGCCGATCACAGATGTTAGTCACCAGAACGCTTGGATTTGCAACAGGTGTACGTGCAACTTGTGGCCTTTACTGCCTGTCTATAAAACAGTATTGAACTCACAGGGAAAAGATGATGGTTAAAGGGGTTGGATGGCGTGCCAGATACAATGGCCAGCACTTGGGAGCACTCAATAATGGGTTTTCTCATCAGCAGCAGCATCACTGTCATCACCACTAATTTTAAACACCATTAGATGGTCAACCGTTGCACTGGGATATGAAAAACTGCTGGTTTTTCCCGCTTGCTAATTTTTCTATTCCAGAGTAAATGTTATCCATGAAATGAACACATGCCCTTAGAGCAACTGGTAATATTCATGCTATATGCCAATCCTCAAACTTTTATGGTCATGTAAATCAGGGAGGGATCTTGTTAAAATGCAGATTTTGATTCAAGTAGGTCTGGGTGGAGCCTGACATTCCACATTTCTGACAGGTTCTGGAGGGACCCAACCACTGCTGGCCTTGGGTTATCAGGTTATGGACACCCTGGACTTTATAGAGAGTAAGAATGACACACTTCATAATAAACACAATGACTATTAAACTATGTACTTATGTGCACAACCGAGTAATATCTTTTTCTTCTCTCTTTCATGCTTATCTCTCTGCATTTACATTCCTCAGTCTTCAAATAAAATACAGGTATGGAATAAAAGTACAACTAGGTTCCTCTCTATGCTGACTCCTGCTGGGTACAAGGCAAGGGGGAAAAATCAATTATGTCAGTCATAAAGTAAGGGTCATATTTACAAAAAAAAATTTTAAGGGAAAAGGCAGAAATTTAAACTTGAGTTTTTTTTGTTTTTTTTGTTTTCCTTTAAGTATGCTCCACACCCAGCATAGAATCCAGCTCAGGGCTTGAACTCATGACCCTAAGATGAAGACCTGAGCTGAGATCAAGAGGTGGACGCTTAATTGACTGAGCTACCCAGGTGCCCCAACCCTGAGATATTTTAAAAGAGTGAGTGATAACTATGATTTCCTTTCTTACCACAACCTAAGCCATTGTTTATATTCAATCTGTTTGACCCCAAAACAAAGTAAGATATTAACAAAATATTTTTTCAGTGATCTATATGCTTCTCTTGTGTAACTAAACATTTACAGTCACTTCTTAAGAGAATTACTTAAAACTAAATGGTTTAATCAGTAAGAATACTGTACCATCAGCAAGCTGATATAGCTGAACTCTTAAAAATTCTGGAGATATTTGCTAAGCTTTCATTATTATTTCTACTGCTATGAGTTCTCTTGATTTGTTTGATGATAACTAGTGGGGAAAAAAACCCCAGAATTTTAATATGGTAAGATAATACTCTAAATTCTAAAACCCAGCATCCAGGCAAAAGCTAACAAAGGGTATATGACCTAACTCAGGTTTGTTTTTGTTTTTTGGGCTTTTTTTTCAAACTGAAACCCATGGTAAGAAAATATTTATAGTAGAGCTAAGGAGCACACACACACTCAGAAGATTTTTGAAAAATGTGTTCATGAGACAATATTTGCTAGATTCAGTGTGCTCTGACAGTTCCATTCTCTTTATTTTAATATTATTAAAATTATTACAATTATTAACTTTTAGTGCTGGCTGTGATCCATTCCATTGGTTTTAAACAGCCCACTAATGGGTCACTCAAACTTCCAACCTCAGAAAACTTCTGAGAACTAAGGCTGATTCTCTGGAAGTTCATGAGTACAAGGGATGTTCAAGAACTGAGGCGACATCGTGACATTCATGGAACAAAATCCTGACCAGAGAGCCCACACAAGGCCATTTCAGTGGCAATTAACAGAAACCATATTCCCAACAACCCATTCAAGACAAATGTTTTCTCCCCAACCTTGTCTGGAGGATAATGTAAGAAAATCACCTTCACGATTAGGTAGAATAATGGAGTTTAAGTGAATCACCCAATTACTTTTAGGAAGTAATAAGGAAGTAAGTGAAGGATGACTGTGGATCAGAACTGATGAATACAAGGGAACGTGCAGGGAGCCATTTAGCAACTTTTAAATACATTCGAATATAGCAGGCTGCCTTGACCTGAGAGTCACATCAGTGAACCAAAAAGACATTATTCTAACATACACTGGAACTTTTCTAAGGACAGGCAAATGACAAAAAGAGCATGGAAACAGAATGAGATTTTGGATGGCATTGATTCTTTTTATGTGGGAATGGCTAAATTTTATCTTTCAGAAGTTCAAGCAGCACTAAATTGCTTCAACTACAAGTACAGGAATTTTGTTTCAATTTTATAAAAGGAGGACAGCGATCAGGTGTGTGAGATAAGAAACTATAGCTAATGAAGTCATGGAACCTAAATGAAGTATACTGAAGCCACATGTCAATGCCTGGGTACTGGCTAGATCTTTTCTCGCCAGCTGAAACACAAGCAAGCAAACAAAGAGAAAGAACACCCCAACTGGTAGCAAGACAGACTAAATGGTTAGAGAGGAGCATTGCTATCTTTAGTGGGTCTCAGAGTAGTTCTGTGTGAAGAAGGATTGGGTAACCTTTCATATTTCCTCCTGCACAGTTATTCTCAGATTCCATATGGGGAGTACAAAAATAGTGAAGAAAATCTCCCTAGTTCAGACTTGGGTACCATGCGGAGGCTTAAGAGATGCTTTCAGTAGAAGAGAGTTCGTGGAATATTTTTAAAACAATATTTTAGAGCACTGATCAGAGATTGTATTCTCTGTATGCTTTATCCCTAAGTGTTTCTAAGGAAGGTGTTTATTCTGATGAATCACTAATAGTTATTAGTAATATATATATATATATATATATATATATATATATATATATATATATGTCGGGATAAAGATTTTAACAGACTAGAAGGCCGTATCACAATAGTCTTCCTCTCAGAGAAAGACTTTTTCATAATTCTCTCAAGGGCCTCTGGCTTTTATTAAACATCAGCTTTTTTCCTCTCAGCTGAAATTATTCTGACAGCCTTGACGTTACATTATCATTATAAGATAGTGGTATACTTAAAGATAAATGAGGATTCATGGAGAATTAAAAATAAAAAGAATACATGCAAGTCTCCAAAATACCAGGTTAGAATATCAAAGGTTACTCAGATAAAAATTTGATATTTTCTCATTCAATTAATCATACCTTTCTATGGGTAAGCAAACAACCCACGCTGTTCCGTCAACAACCCTCCACTTCCACTGCACGTGAAAACACGTATATCTCATTTCAAAGATTTGTGTAAAAGCAATGATGATATTTTAACATCCTAGAAAGATTTCTCAATGAGGATTAGTTCTAATTCCAACTGATTTTCTCTGCAACTCAGGCTCCCTCACTCTCATCAAGAAAAGAAATATTCCCAGCAGGATCCTTTAGTTACATGGTAGATTTTTCTAAGTAGATTGTATGCCTCTTGCTCTTATATGGTCTATTAATAAGATATTGTGCTACTATACAATTTACTAAATTGCAAAGATCAGTCATTCTTACTTTCTATGCAAATCTAATCCTACAAAGAACAGGCACATTCATACACACGTAGTCAAATACTCTCAAATCCAGTGGTCCCTTAGAGAGTTACACAAATCATTTGGAAGATTTTTTCAAAAAAGTTTATGATAACCCCCCAAAAAAAGTTCCAAAGGAAAAGTGAAGTTTGTATCTGAGTTTTAAATGGCAATTTTAATTTCTTTATTTGTATAATTAGCGATTTATTTTAAGAACGCCAACTGGCTAGAACAGGAGTTTGGAAGACTATGTATTAAGAGGAAAGATGAAACAGATGCAGTACACAGTTAAGATCAAAGAGCCCCATCAATTCATTCGGAGAGTCAAAATCCAGCTGAGCCTCAGCGCCCTATCTGCATAATAAGAAAGGTTGACTAAAACATAAGGATTAAACAGATGAGCTGTCTCCTGCAGAGGCGTGGGAGGGAAGCCCCACTGAGACACTTGTAAAGACACTTTGGAAGTGCACACCTGCTCCTCCTGCAGTCAAACATACAGGAGACCAGCCTGGCCGTAGACGTTCCACTAATGTCCTAAATTGCTAGTTTTAAGAAAAAGGAATATATGTCCCAAGAATGTCTCTTTTTATTTGTCAAAATGCTTTCAGTCCAGGAAAATGACAAACTAATAAATAGCTTCCATTTTTCCAAGGTGACTTATCAAGGGCTTGCTTTTCAAAATCGAGAAGAAAGAGAGTATGTATTTTCCTATGTCATGAAACATTATTAGGGAGATGCATACCTCATGATCAATTTCCTTCCAATACATGGTGCTTTTCTAAAGGCCATCTTGAGTAACACTGGTAAATATATGCTAATTCTATTTCCATTCTCAGGAAATTATCATTTTTAGTAGTATATCCCAATTTTTATGAACACTCTGCCAGGTTATACTCAAAGCTATGCTAAATTACACAATTCAGTTCCATATAGCAAGAATACAGCACAGAAATC
Source organism: Mustela putorius furo (assembly GCF_011764305.1). Classification (NCBI taxonomy): domain Eukaryota; kingdom Metazoa; phylum Chordata; class Mammalia; order Carnivora; family Mustelidae; genus Mustela; species Mustela putorius. The sequence continues at coordinate 7,953,370 of NW_025421481.1, forward strand.
AAATGCACTTAAGGTTCTGGGCCCGTGACAAATGATACATTTATTCTAATGCCTTCACCACAATGTTATGTTGTAGCTACTGATAAGAATTATTCTGAACATAAATACAATTTTCTTTTAAGAAAGCTAAGCTAAGCATGCTGGGCCTTTACCCTACTGGGAAAAGATCGTATAGAGTTATAACATTAGACTTCAAATAAAATTTAAAAACCTTACCTTTGGTATGGATTAACTTTCTCAAGCACAGCGTGTACGGTGATTTAAACATGCAATTAATAGACCCAAATATATGGTAAGCATCAGCTTTTGTTTAATTCACCAAAACAAGCAATCCAATTTGCAGCAAAAGCAAGAGTCTCTCAGGAAGAGAAGGAGTTGCAAAATGTCAGGAAGTGGTTTCATGGGGTTGAAGTGCAGTCTTTGACCTGCTCCCTAGTAGTCTAATTATATGATCACTCACTCAACCAACCAGCCAACCAACCAATGTTTTTACAGTGTTGATTACATGTAAGAGGCTATGAGGGATACAGAGTATTACACGTGAACCATAAGTAACAATATTAAACCATAAGTGTCAAACGTGTGATGTGAATAAATACTGTAGAAGCAGAACCCTGTGGGATGAAGAGCTGGAGATTTTCATTTAAGAGGTGGGGTTTGGCTTAGGAAGTGAGGGATGAGGTGACGAGGAGGGAACTGGTTTCTTAAGGAAGTACAGAGATAGAAGAACGTAGAATCCACTTGGAGAGAGAGAGAAAACATTCCATTTGGCTAGGAGATACAGAAACAGATGTTCCAGGTTAAAAAGGAAAGAAAGGTGGATTCCTGGGTGGCCCAGTGGGTTAAGCCTCTGACTCTTGGTTTTGGCTCAGATCATAAACTCAGGGTTGTGAGATGGTATCCCATGTAGGGCTCTCCACTCAGTGGGGAGTCTGCTTGAGATTCTCTCTTTCCTGCTATCTCTACCCTTCCCCTCTCTCTCTAAAATAAATAAAATAAATCTTTAAAAAGATAAAACAGAATAAAAAGGAAAGAAAGGTAATTACGAAGAGCCTTTGCTCGTACACAAACCACTTTCCCCCAGTCTTTCCCTAAGTGTCCTCTACATGTAGTCTGGAGAATCACTTTTCATTTCTAGTAAAAACTTATGATCTGATCCACTCTGGACATTGTGGATCAGAATCTTCAGAAATGAGAAGTGAGAAACTGGATTTTTGAACAAACTCATAAGTTACATTATTTTTAATCTTTCAGGGCAACAAGGAACATTTAATGTATTTGGGAAGATGTGAACTGAAGGATATGTCAGAAGGACTTTGGGGAGGGAGAACTCAGAGACAAGAAGAAACTCGGAGCAGGAGGTCCAGATCAGAAGGGTTTTTTAGGTTGTTTTTATTTTTAAAGATTTATTTTATTTATTTGTTTTAGAGAGAAAGTGCACATGAGCAAGATGGCATTGGGGGGCAGAGGAAAAGGATCTCAAGCAGACTCCACCTTGAGTGTGGAGCTGACCTGGGGACCTGGGGCTGATCTCAGGACCCTGAGATCGTGACCTTGAGCTGAAATCAAGAGTTGGACACTTAGCCAACTAAGCCACCCAGGCATCCCCAAATCAGAAGTTCTTATTTTAATCTAGATGTGTGGTAAGAATAATCACCTTTGCTCCAAACAAACATCAAAATGTCCATTTCTCTCAAAATCAGAAGCCCTTAATCCCAAATCTCATCAGAATTTCCTACATATTAATATTCCAATGTTTTTAAAAAGGACTTTTTAAAAAAGATTTTATTTATTTATTTGAGAGGCAGAGAGCAAGAACGTAGGGAGAGGAAGAGGGAGAGAGAATCTGAAGCAGACTCTGCACTAAGCACAGAGCCTGATGTGGGGCTCTGCAAGATCATGACCTGAGCTGAAACCAAGAGTTGGATGCTTCACCGACTAAACCACCCAAGTGTCCCTAAAAAGGACCATGAAATCCAACATATTTCAGTAACACATTACTGATCCCTTAAAAAACAAAACAAAAAAAACCCTTTAAAGGTACACTAATTTATTGACCACTCTACTTTAAGCACCCATTTTCAGAAGGTCTCTCTTAAGTCTGACTCTTCAGATAAGTCAGTATTTGTTTGTTAATCCTTAGAGAAATCAGCAAATCATCTATAAATACTATCATATTGGTCAAAAATTAAGACAATAAATAATATTCAGTGCTGGTGATGGTACTGAGAAAGAGGACTATTAATAACTTTATGAGAGTTTAAATTTATATACCTATTCAAATGTGTTAGGTAATGCCTAAGAAAAATTTAAATGTCTACAGTCTTTAGCCACAACAAAAGCACCACTAGAAGTCTAGCTTAGAAAAGTACCTGCAGAGGTGTATAAGGATAGATAGTGTGCACACACATACACACACGTTTATATAATTATTAACTTATAGAATAAAGGTGGAAATAATTTTCAAGAACCTCAGTAAGGGAATAATTACATCAAGGTACATAGACAGAAAATGGTACAGTTATAGTCACAAATTCTGAAAATCTATGTGTTGTTATGGAATAATGTTTAAGACAGTAATTTTAAAACCAAATTACAGAAAAATACGTATAGAACCATCCAATTTTTAATGAAAAAAAGCAATGTGTATTACTAAGTGTACTTATATATGTTTCTTTTTTGATAGAAAAAGCTCAAAGGGGCGTGTACTTGGCTCAGTCACTTAAGCGTCTGCATTTTGGCTCAGGTCATGATCTCGGGGTTCTGGGATAGAGCACCGCATCAGGCTCCCCGCTCAGTGGGGCATGTGCTTCTCCCTCTGCCCCTCACCCTACTCATGCTCTCTCTCTCACATGCGAGCTCTTTCTGAAATAAATAAAATCTTTAAAAAAAAAAAAAAAGCTCATCAATAGTAGTGGGATGGAGGAATAGTACAAGAAATAAAGGCTAAGGTTTTTCCCTCTTTAATTTATACATGTCTGTATCACTTATTTCCTTAAATAATAAGCAAAAATCCTTCTGTAACTTAGAAAAAACTAACTTAAAACTTATCTTTGAAGTCGCTACTAAAATGAACATAGTATTTGAAAAATCTATTAAATAGTTGCCAAGGATTTTAAATAACTTCCGAAAATAAGTGACACTTCACAAGTGTCACTTTTGAAGTTAGTGTAGGGGAAACTGGCTTCCTTTCATTTTGATTAATTAATTCTCAAAATTTAATGGACCTGCAGCCTTTAAAAAATCATTCAGAAACGTTAACGATTTACGTATTGACTTCTACTTTACAAAAGCCTTTCCATTTTAATTAATCATATCAATCTTCCCATCTGATAGAGGAAAACTTTATACTTGCATTTTAAAGAGGAGAGTCTAAAATAAATAGATACACATAATGTTAGAGCTTAGAAGCTAAATTATGTAATTACGCTACTTGATCATTCATTAGCTACATCTCATGAGCCTACCTTCACTCATTCTCTGATTTAGCACTACTATTAGATACTTGGTTCCCACAAAATATCACAACTTATAATATGTGGGAATGCTGAATATGAACACTAATTTTCATTTAAATCTATTAGCAATCCATTTTCAAAATGCATCCAAATGAAGCTGTTTAACTTACCAATTTCATATTGTATAAAAGATGCATTTTCCTATACCAACACAGCAATCCTTAAAGGTTAACATAAAGCTAATTTATGTATTACTTTTAAAAATCAGAAAATGTCTTTTCACATTAAAGAAAATTTTCTACATTAAAGAAAATTCTTAAACATTATGGAAAAAACATTACTTCATCATGAAATTCTCTACAGTTGAGTAAGATTTACATATTTCCCAAATCTCATTTAAGTGTTCAGCAATTGTTTTTTTTCTTTTTCCTTTTCTTTTTTTAAAATTTTTAATTTTTTATAAACATATATTTTTATCCCCAGGGGTACAGGTCTGTGAATCACCAGGTTTACACACTTCACAGCACTCACCAAAGCACATACCCTCCCCAATGTCCATAATCCCACCCCCTTCTCCCAAACCCCCTCCCCCCAGCAACCCTCAGTTTGTTTTGTGAGATTAAGAGTCACTTATGGTTTGTCTCCCTCCCAATCCCATCTTGTTTCATTTATTCTTCTCCTACTAGAGCGTATCATGCTTAGTGAAATAAGTCAAGCAGAGAAAGATAACTATCATATGATCTCCCTGATATGAGGAAGTGGTGATGCAACATGGGGGCTTAAGTGGGTAGCAATTGGTTTTAATTGGAATTCTAGCTCCTCCTAATTCTAAGAAATATGAAAGGATAAATAAAATATACATTAGTTGTGAAGTAAATTAAGTCACATTCTGATATATTTAATAGCACCAGTGGAACGCATATATCCTTTGCTGACTGTGTATGTTAAAGTGAAAGGAACAGCCGTACCAAGCCTATTCAGATAGGAAATAAGGAGAAAACTATTTACTGCAGTTTCCTAGAGTTCGATGGCAATTAGCAAGTCTTACAGCTGTTATTTTATTTAAATTACTTTTAAAGTCATGTTTTATAAATGGGGAGAATACTTCAGTAAACATTAAATTCTTGAGCAAAAGTATCTTTTTCCATAAATGTAAAATTAAGAAGTTCGATGAGATGATTAAAATAATATAAAATGTTCTCTCTAGATGTATGACTAGAGGATATAGTCAACCACTGTTGGAAGAGTTTCTTCATCATTTAAGCATAAATACAAGTGAAGGTTTTTCCACTGTCTGGATCAATGACCCAGGACTTTTCAAAACACTTTGAATCCAGAATTATACTCAGGTTGATAGAGAACAACTAGGAAGGACCAAAAATAATTTGCCAACAAGGAGTTCATAGAAGAGACAAAGCATATACCTGTGACACCATTAGAAAATATTTCTCAAATGCTTGCGTGTCACTGTGTGTAATATAATCATAGAATAAGAGGCTGAGATACAAAAACATCCATAATTTCTCTGGGATTTCAAAAATCCTCAGGTATGGTCATTTTCTCTCCCAAGTATAACAAACATGTCAACACAGATCTAAGAATATACATGTATTTTCAGTTTCCCCAAAGCTAGTTTCCCTGCCTCAACGCACTCCAGGACAAAGCTGTTAAGCTACTTGTTTGTGCCATGGAACCTGACTACGTTTGCCTCTGAATTGTGGAACTCTTACATGGCTACAAGGTTATCACCTTTTATGAATTCCACAAATCAAAGGCAAACGTAGTCAAGTTCCATGGCACAGACGAGTAGCTTAACAGCGTTGTTTGCAAGAATGACTTTTACTTCTTTCTGCTATCAAAAAAAAATGTGTTTATTCATTTAACAAATACAGTTGAGCACTACTATGGGCGGGATACTATGTGTGGTATAATAACGCTGGGCAATGGGGGAAAGAGGATAAACACACGGATAAGGTCCTTAAATAGACATGAACTGGGTTTTGTGTTTTGTTAAAGACCCCTCTCCCCCAAAAGGAATCCAATTATCTTTCCTAGCAAGGTCTCCCAGGTCCACCATAGCTTATTTCAAGACCTTACTTAATGTTTTGTTCTTTATTTCTGTTTGCGCTAAAAACCATAGTAGGTAGCCTTTACATGTGCTAGTTTAGGCTTAACTGTAAAAGGCTTAGAATGGAAAGGAGACCGGCTCAATTTTAAATTTAGGCTACACAGATCACGTCAGAAGCATACACTGCTCCCCACAGACTTCTTAATACTTCCAGTTTAGTTGACGTTAATCAAGATTTACTTTCGTCCTCACTTAATTGAAAAGCATCTTTCAAAGTGAATAACACCAGGCAACATACCCAGGTGTGCCTGGGGTTAATTTCATGGCTTTCAATTTGAAAATCATTACTCTTAACTTTTCTAAAGGTTTTCACAAACCGACACCTCCGAAGTATTGAAATTGGTCTCAATTCTTCACAGTGATGGTGCAGCAACAGAACTTTTTGCTTTTTCTCAAAATACTTCGACTTCATCAGCAACAGATGAATTCATTAACTTCATTATTAATTCAAATGATTTTTTCATTTTTGTAAGCTCCAAGGTTGTCTCACTAAGATCGGCTCTCTCTGTGTTCTATAAAATGTAATCAATCTCTATTATAGTCATGAAAATGGTATTTGTCACTTTGCTGAGAAAAAAAAAAAATCAATATATTATCCAAGGCTGAACAGGCATTTAACGCAATGAATTGAAGACCTTTAGAGAAATTTAGCTTGCCAGGAGTTTAGGACAAGTTAATCGAAATCCAGAAAATTCACAGAAGGTTGGCCAATGAAATATATAGATGTGCCACAGAAATTAATATTTGGGCAGTGGAATAACCTGTCATCTCCAATCCTGATAAGAAAATAGATTTAGACAGGCAAATCTCCAAGGGGTCACCAATTTGAAAAACAATAGTGAAATCCATACACCAAGAAAGCATTTCTTGAATGTGGCTGGTAAATAGGAAAGACTTCATTCTCATTTCCTATAAAATGTACTAGGTAGAGAGATGTTTTTAGACCTGCATAAAGGTAAAAAACCTTCAAGGTCAGAAACCTGTATGGATACTGTCGTTGGACATTTTATTTTGGCTTTGAGCTGTTGAGGGCTGTTCTCGGTTGCAGTGGTTCACTACAGGGTGCAATGGTGTTGCGGAGAACTCAGAACGCATCTTGCCAGTCTCCCGCTCGGGGAGGACCTCTGATCCTGTTCTTCCAGCTTCTGCTATGTTGCCGCCAGCAAAGAGGAAGCATGCCCCTTGATGACCTCCTGTCTGTAGAATAACTCCTCTAAACGGAAAAGTCTCTGTCTTGAGCTGGAATCTACTTCTTAAAAAACTGCCGCTCTTTGATCCTAGTCCTATATTTGGATCAGCATAAGGTTCTTTTGTTGCTGTTCCTTTGCAGCAGGCCCTCAGATGCTTGAGGTCAGCTATCATTTCTTCTGTCCCTTTTCTTTTTCTGAACAGAGACTAAGTTCCTTCATCCATTTCTCCTACTACACCGCTTACTGTGCGCATGGTTTCAGAAAACCCATGGTGAATCAGAAAATCCTTCCCAAGATACCCCAATTTATCAATATCCCTTTAAATTTGTGCCACCAAAAGTACACATAAGAAACAAGTATGTTCAAGAAGCATAAGCTCCATCAGAGCCCTGCTTTACTACAGTTGGAAACTAATGTAAAAGTTAGTTCCTTCTTTCTGTCTCACAGTAGCTTCGCTGGATCTGTTTTGGGTTGGATTTATATCAGTGAGAGCAGAAGCTCTGTGGGGGCAGGAATTCATGTCTGTTTTGAAACTGCTCCACCTTCAGCACTGAGCACAAGAAGGCACTCAACAAATATTTGGTGAATAAATGTAGGGATAAAAGAGTCATTTAAAGATGCTAGATCTTTGTTTATTGAGTGGTTAACAAGTCACGTCCCTTCCATTCTATACTCATGAAACTGATTTAAAAAATCCAAATACAGGACTTTGTATTGGCTGCATATTGTCTTGGATTAGATCAAGGGTTTGCAATAGCTAAAACTATATCAAGTGCATATGCATAAACAAAAGGTGACTGTAAAGCAATGGCTTTCATTAATTAGCCTATGAGACTTGACAGATTCGAAAGTCATTTGGTCATTATCATACCCTATGGTTTTCAAATACAAAGTAAATAGCTCTCTGTATGTTAATTTCACTTTTAATCCTGCTGGAAGTGGTTATTTCATTACTCTTCAAAGAATAGTTATGATGTCCTACGTGAGACAACTGAGACATTGCAAAATTAATAATCTGTCTTGGCTCATATGAGAGGTAAATACCAGGACCAAGTTTCAAATTCCAGTCTCTTAGGACCAAATCCTATGTTTTCCACCATCCCATGCTCCCTGTTTTATAAAACTGAAAGATGATGGGAAAGGGAAAATAATGACAAGGAATTTCTGAAGAGAGATACTCTGTAATAATCTCATCATCCTGATAAGGAAGAAGTACCAAGAAGTACCATTCCAAAGAGTTCATCATAAAAGTTCCCAGTGGAAACCCATTTTTTCTTAAGGTATTTTTCCTTCTCTGCTTTATAGTCTCTAACAATTAGAGATCAAAATAGTAAAAGAAATTTTTAACTTTGAAATTTACATCAAATTTTGAATTTGTACTCCTATGACTGAAGAAACTGATAGAGGTAGAAAAACAACAACAACAACAACAAAACTTTAGGAGAGGAGAAACAAGATCATGGACTCCATGTGAATAAACTGTGTTTGTACAACAGTAAATCAACTACTAAATGCAACTTTAAAAATTTGTGCATGAAAAGGAAATGAGCACTTCTACTTATTTGATGAAAATGAACCCAAAGAAACAAGTGGTAAATTTAATACAAAAAATGTTGGCCATTTTGGTGGGTGTCCCATAGAGTGAACATACATGACAAATGTTTGTATCACCAGTCGTCCAGAAGCAACCCCCTGAAATAGCAAGGCAATTCTGACCAATGAATTCAAGCAACTGCCAATTTAACAGAAATATTCCTCTCAAATAGGCTAACTAACATTCTACTGAGACAAACTGGATAATTACTTGTTTGAATAATGGCATTATAACCATACAATGTACCAATCTTCTTAATATCTTGAAAATTCAATTTCTTATTAAGTAAAAGCACATGATGGTTCATCTTCATTTGCATCAAATCTGTGGAAGCTCGATTCATTTCATGACTTGCTCAATTACAAAGTAAATAAGCGACTCATAGAAATCACTTATTAGGTGGCAACAATGAAAACCAAAGAGCTTATTTTCTTTACAGGCTTCAACTGCCCCTCTCTGGTTTTTATGAATAGAATTTTTTTAATGCCATCTATTGTTGGCACTTTCAGTAAATGTTCCTCACAGAAGTTTAACCGTAACTTTCACGAAAATGACAGAGTTGCATCATTTCTGAGGTCATGGAACAAAGCAAGTTAATTAAAATTATTTCTTTGTATTTAACATGGCAGATAGCCACATCTTAAGAGATAAGTTACACTAAGTCTTCTGTAAATAGATCTCTTCCATTGTTAAGTCTCCGAGTATAAATGCGCTTAGGTTAACTGATCTAATGGTGCTAACTGACTTACTCAGCACATCTTTACTGACCACCCACCTGTGTCAAACACTACGCTACATCATGAGGATTTGAGGAAATAAGGCACAATTCCTTTTCTTCAGGTAGGTACAGTCTAATAGGTAAGACATAAACATGAGCATAGAATTTCAGCATGGTGGGGTAAAAATAGCATTACAGAGAATTCCTTAAGTTCACAGATGTCACCCAGAATCCAGAAGTGTGACTATCGTACAGTAAGCACTCAATAGATACTTGTTGACCAGATGAACAATGGAATGAATTTCAGTTGCTCTAGAAACAAACAGAAGAGGCACCTACCTCAAGCTAAGGCACTTGTGCTGCAGACTGGAGTGATGGATAAGGAGGAGATGTTGGACTTTACTTGTATGTTTCCAGAATACTCTGACCTCATATGGGGAGGAGAAAGGGAAAGAGATTGAGAGAAGATAGAGCCATCTTAACTGTCCATCGAAAAGGATTTTATGATAAGGTGATTTCTCCTACATGGCAGGCTCTGAGCCTGAACCTTGGGAGAAAGCAGTTATTTTCATGCTGATCACACTGAAGCCCTAAGTTATAAAGTGACATATTTGGATTTAAGTGATTGAGAGCAGAACAGGGCCATCAAGTTCAGTATATAGTTCACTATGTCACACCCCAGAGAACATATTAATGAAAAAGCTTTTTATACGTGAAGGCAGACTTCAACACATTTCTGTGACAGTAAATTAAAGATCTGACTTAAGACACCAACAGAATAGAGTAACTCTAGTATCAGCTGTATGCCTACAATAGTCTTTACAAATAAATTTATAATTATCCCTTCTCAAAGGTCTATCTTTATTCCCTCTTACTAACTAAAATGTAAGTGAGAATTCAAGCAGTTACAAAGATAGCTGTTGAGACAAAGTAATAATGGTCTTCTGGTTAAGATCCTATTCAAAGGTTGAGCTTTCTAAGAACTCATTTTACTATAAAAACTCAAGAAAATTAAGTCATTGAGTGTGGGTTTCCTCCGGTTATGCCACCTTATACCCAATGATGACTCAAGTAAAGAAGAGAGCTGATTCTGTCTAAATATTTGTCTTCTTTTAAAGCTGACGTGGAATACATTCGTTTCTGCCTAAACTTCCTAAACTTCCAAAATTGTAGTAAAACAAAAGCAGTTCTAAGTCTTGACCATTCAGCATCTGCCACCCTACATCACTTCATTATCGATTTCATACTTTTATCATTTGCCCCACTGTCCTTCTGTCATATGCCTGGATTAATTTCTAACTCTGGGCAATCTAATTAATACATTTTCTCTGTTCTTGCTCCAAAGCCATTCCGGGATGCTGAAAAAACTTACACCACTGGGCTGATTGATGCCAATACAAAGGGATGCCTTCAGAAACTCCTTCACTTATACCAGTGCATCTCCCTGCCCTAGTCATCAAGAGAGCTCTTACAAATATTTACTACTCTTCACTTGTCCCCTCTCAGTGGACTACCTTGCCTCCTACTCCCTAAAGAATAAAAGAGCCCAAGAGGTACAAATAGCTTCATTTCACCAGCTGATAATCATCCTTAGCTTCTTCCCTCCTCTTTTGGAAGGGAGAGGTATATGTTGTTCCTTTGAAGGCCCCTCCTCCAGATGGATTAACTTCTCCCTCCCCCAGGAGTCACTCCATGAGGTAATCTGCTTGGCCTCTCTTTCCCTCATTATAAACATCTTTCCCTACAAACATGCTCCATTCTTTGGTCTTTCCAAAAGCTTTCCTTCGATCCTTCCACTGCTTGCTCCCCTCCTTCCACATCCTGTCCCCCCCCCCTTCCCTTCCATACGGAATGTCTAGAAAATGTAGGCTGCTGGCTGTAACTCTTACGCTTCTCAAGTCATATTCACTCTGGCTTACATTCCTACTAATTCAGTCTTTCTGAGATGATCCTAAACTTCTTTATTTCCAGCCAAAGGCTGGATACTTCATCTTCGTACCCTTGGCAGCTTAGTGGAATTTGGCACCAGTAAGACTCTCTTCTCCTCAAAATCCACTTTTTTTTTCTTTTTCTCCTCCCCCACCCTCCCCTTGGCTCCCTTGGTGTCACTCTTCCCTAAGGTTCCCTTGCTTCATCCATCTCCTTTGATTGACGCTCCCAACCCTGTTCATCCTTTCAGTGGGAGCTAGTTTGCTAAGTTCCCTGGGCAGGACTCTTTAATGTTTTCCCTCCTTCTCCTAGATTAGAAGTAGAGAGGAAAGGTGCTCCATATATAAATTACCTCTTCTGTCCAGCTAACATTCACCTGCCTCACAGGGTACTCAAAAGGTGTTTCATTCATACAAACGAAACAATCACAACTCTTTTTACTAACTGAGGATTGTTTACTGAATCTAGCCTCTTCATTCTCATCGCCATTTGTAAAATCAGCTCCTTATTATTTAGAGGGCTAATAAAGGACAAAATCTTCCTTATCCTTCCCTTCTTGTTTCTCCTTATGTATATTTTTTTCATGACTGACAGAATTAGCTATCTCCAAATAATAATAATGATAACAGCATTTCAAAATCACGAGCCCCCTTAAAAAACAAAAGTGCAATCATATACCTTGGCTGGCCATTTCTTACAAGATTAAAAATTCAGGTTCCTTTCCTTTGTATTCAAAGCTCATCACCATCTGGCCTCATCACAGCTTTCTAATTCATCATTTACTTCTCCTCCTTCATGTGTACATCTACCCGAAGCCACACTGTATTGATTTTCCACAGTAATTGCGGGCAAACTTTGCAGGTGTTATGTTCTGTGCCTAGATGATTTCCCCCACGTCTTCATTCTGCATCCTTTAATAATGAGCCTGAATATCATCTTTTTGGGTAAAACCTTTCCCAGTTACCCCACAGAGTGACTGAAACTAACAAAATCTTTAATTTTCTTGTGTGGCAATTTATCCATTTTCCTGTCATTTGGACTTCACAGTGAAGTCCTTAAGGACGAAAGAATCTATTTCACTCATCTTTGTATCTCCAGAACCTGGCACAGAGCCTAGGAAATAGAAAGTAGTTGTACATATAAAACTGATATTTTTGATACATACATGTTTTACATTAATCACTGAAAATTAATGATGAGCATTCAGAAAGGGAAAGAAAATCACCACTATTTTCATTTCAACATGTCTGTCATGTTAGACACAAAGGCTACCTTTTCAAATTAGCTAAACAAGTCATAAGGAAGTAGATTTTTAAGCCATTTTATAAAGCTCTATTTATGGGATAAATTTGGACAGTTAAGGGATAGCCTCGTAACTAATATATTCCTGTAAATTATAATTTAAAATCTTATGTGGTCATGCATGTCGTATCTATCTGACATTATAATAAGAATACAGTGTATCATGAAATGTACTTACTATAAATAGCTTAATGGCTACTTCTATTAAAATAAATGGTTTTTCAATGATAAAATGGCTTCTTATTCATATAGAAGTCAATACATATTTTAAGTAATTCACACCTTCATGTCTTACATCTAGGGTGTATTTATCCTCTTGGCAATGTATAAGAAAATAAACTGCTTTTCAGATATTTACACCTGACCACTTTCTTTCCATTGTATTTCAAATTTTGGTTTTTTTTTTTTTTTTTTTTGGCAATAAGAATGATGCAGAAATTTTCCTAAATTTTTTTTAAAAATCTGTCATGACAGTGATACCAAAAATTAAATCCAGCTCCAGAAATTTTCTTTGGATTACATTGAAAACCCTAGAAGAATAAACATAAATGCAATTTTGGTAAAGCAGAAGCCACTCATGTATTCTCCATTCCGTTATCAATATGCACCTGTAACTACATACATCTCGCTAGTTAATGGAGAAGAATGAGAGAGTAGTGCAGGGCATTGTCACCACCTCTATTTATGGATTTCATGAAAGAAACTATTTGCAATTCATAGTAAAAAGCCTGAAGTATTCATTACTGCAGAAGACAAGTGTTGCTCTCAGTGAGTTTTCACTGTAAACCTTTTCAGTCTTTGTTGTCATATCTGAGCATCTGCTACCCTACAGTAGGAGAAGTCTAAACACAGCCCATTGCAGCTGTCAGGTTCTGTTTAAACTTTTGTCAAAACCCAAATTCTTTGCAAGCAGTCATTCATTTGAGATTCGTGTTCCTCGCTGATTACCGAGGCAATCCTAATGGCTTCTATTTGCGGTTGTGATCCTGTAGCATAATCATAGGAGTTAAGTATTAGTATTTTTCTAACTGAGTACCTGAAGGGAAACCATCCCATTGATTTTGCCTCAGACAACTCTGAATAATTTTCATGCATCTAACAACTAAATTTCACCTGTGTCAAAGTATGAATCCCAGAAAGAAATTAGACCTAGTATTTTCCAATTAAAATACTTTCATAGGCCATCAACAACAAAGTGAAATAAAAGTGAACATACTATGAAGATTAAAATGAGAGGCTCTCAAATGGGGGTGACCAAGGTTTCCAGGAAGGTAATCCTTCTTATATTACTTCCTTTAATACTTCCTTCTCCAATCATAGAGAACACGTCTAAGAGGCATTTATTCCATTTCCAAAGGGTAGAACTCAGTAGAGCAAGAAGTAAAAAGAAACCACTCATTTTCCTTATCCTCATATCCTGGATATAAAACAAATTGAAGTCTGAAATCATATGTATTAGGATATCCAAGATACAGTGAAAATAAATATGAAAACAAATATAAGTGACCCCTTTTTAATGCATGTAATTTTTTCTAAGAACTTTTCTCGTCGTGTTTCTAAAAAGGAACGCAATACTCAGAGTCCTCCTCCTTTATTGGTAATACAAAAACCAAAGATAAACCTGAGGTTTTATGATATCACACTCATTACACACGCAGGTTATTGTGCTAATAATACTTCTGGGATGATATTTAAATTTTATGATGAAAATGCTGAGATAAAATAAGAACTGTATTTTAGGAAACAGTCATTAAATTTGGGATTAAACTTAGTCATTAAAGTGTGTGTCTTTGCATTCTTAATCAGGTATTTACATCTTTCAGTTGGCTTGAGATTTAATATAGTTTAATAAGACAGTCATAATCATAAACGCATAATCATAAATGATTAACAAGACCCACATTTCTTGCTCACGTTAACAAAGTTTCTGTTAAGTCTATGAAAAAAAGCTGCATGCTCTGCAATTGTGTATTTGTGGTTTTAAAGAACACTGAGGGCAGAGAGTCAATAAAGTGGATTCAGAAGGCTCAGTGTGCATGGATAAAAGCACAGAGCTGGCTTTTAGTAAGATGCAGAGCATGAGGAATGGAACAGAAAGAAGGAATTAGGTGGGATAACCAAGGAGGAAGACAAAGCAAGAGAAGATAGGTGAAGATGCAATTTGCATTGGATGTATGTGATGGGAGCCACCACTTGATGTTCTTGAGCAAGGGGGTGGCATATTCAGTGCAGAAATCAGCAAGTAGGACTCTGAGGGCTGCAGTAGGTTTTACAGAAGGGAAAAAAAGATAAGAGTAAGCAAAACGTCTTAGCAGTCCAGTGACAAGGACCATGAAGACTGCCATGGACATCACATTCCACCCTCATACCTGGTCTTTGCACACCAGAGAATGTGGCTTGCTTATATGACATTGATGATTTCAAAGGATTAGGGATGTATTCATTCTCCATTATTCATCTGAACCTGACATCACAGTCCCCAGGTCAGAATTCACAGGTCTTTGGGGTGCGTGTGGAGTGAGACACTGTTTCATGTTGACCTACAAAATGGCATTGTTGAATATTTGAACTAGTCACCAACCAGGTTCACATAAACATTTGAATTTCCAGACTTAAAATTAGAAGGTCTTTAAAGATTTAGAAGTTAAAATTAGAAGACCTTGCATGGCTAGATCTGTATTCTTATATAACAACACATTATTTTGATTTTCTGACAGGGTGTGCCTTCTCCAGTTTGCCAGAGTCCCCACCATTCTCTATCGTCACTCTGCTTGAGGCCCATTTATTTTACTGTGACCTTGTCGGGCTCATTGAGTACCCAGTCTTGGATCTAGACCTTCCAAAATAGATTTATATTTTGAGATGTTTGCCCCCAGTGGTTTCCTAGCCATGTAAAGTACCAATAAACAGGGCCTACCTTCATTTATGGTTTATTGCTCACAAAGAACTCTCCTAATACATGCGCCAGTCTATGAGCAAGGCAAGGTATATATCATTTCCACCATTTTACAGATGTAAGAAAGGGGACTGTACCAGATCAAGAGACACATATAAGCTGGCCTGTGACAAGTGTCTGGGTTGGCTCCAAGTCTCAGGTCTTTTGTCCACTGGTAATTGGTCTTCCCACTCCTGTGAACTCCCAGGGCTATCCTCCAATTCTTACATCTTGGGTTTTAGCCAATGTGTTATTATGACATCCAACCCTATCTCTCACATTTGCTCAACATTTTTTCCTACCTGACCCTACTCTGGTATTCCAAACTCTGCCCAATCTCAGCCTATTTTCACTGCTGGCCAGCTTCAATGAATCCTCCAGTTCCCACCTGAAAGCTCACTTTCTGAGGAAACTTCCTCAGACATTCCCCACGACCTGGCTACAATCTCTCCTTTTAGTTATGCCATTGTGCCCTCTACTTAGCCTGTTGTCACATGCCTAACACTAGATGATCATCTGTGTCTCTCTCTGAGCCCTAAGCACTGTAGGATTGAGGATAAGTCTTTCTCATTTTCTGCAGTGTCTCCAATCCCTAGAAGAACTATGCTGCTGGTACATGTAAAGGCATGGTGTCAAGGTTTTGGTTTGGGTTTAAAAATAGTGTTTTAATTGTGTCAGCCTATCTTAAATGAACAGTAACTGATATTTACTGAGCACTTACTATAAACTACTGCAGATATTCAGAGGTCTTTATTCATATCAGAGTTACAGGATTCTGGATAGGAATAGAATGTATGTTCTTACAAAAATAAGATACTGGGATTTACTCTTGCCACTTTCTGACTGTATATAACCACATGCTACCTTCATCCTTTAGCTGACATATAGAGGTAACACTCCTTGTCAATGACCCTTACATTCTGTGTAGCCCCATCCAGTATCTAGTTTTCAACTAAACATGGTCAGGCAGCCTATCTGGCTCACTTGGGCATTTTTTTTTTCCTGCTGTTCAATGTTGTCCTTGCTCTTTGTTGGCATGTCTAGTTTATGCATGCTTACAATCTTTATTCTTAAAAGTATTTATGCTTTTTTAGTAAGTACTATTCTTTTTCCCTGGAATTCTTAAAAAAAAAAAAAAAGCGAGAGAGAAAGGAAAAAGAAGGAGGAGAAAGGGAAGAAAAATGTCTTTTAAAACATTTTCAAATCTCCCTACAGATCACTCGCTTATTCTCATTTTCTAAAGCAAAAGTCCCCATTTTGTAAGGGTTCCTATAGCTTACTTTTTTAAAAAAACTAACTGCTATCTTAAGTATGCCTGGTCTCATAGATTCTTGAGACAAGGCTAAAGTCTATTTAACAGTTAGGCGCTCATTAACTACTGATAAATTTTATCATAGGGAAAGAAGGAAATAAAACATCATCAGAGTTGCTGAACTTGTGAAACTAGAAGGAGGCTGCTGGCGGTCAGTATGGCAAAGACAGTAGGGAGGCATGAATAAAATTTTGCTTTTAACTCCTCTAACTTTTAGCTATTGTCCAAACACAAGACATGCAAGGTGGAGAAGCAGAGAAACAATATGAAATATTCCATAAAGAGAATTCCATTGGGAAATCAATTAAGAGTCCCCAGAAAACACACCATGAAAAGAATCCAAGGAAAACCACACTGTACAAAAATATTGTATTTACCATTACTAAATGTTTTTAAAGTACGCTCCATGCCTAGTGTGGGACTTGAACTCATAGCCCTGAGATCAAGAGTTGCATGCTCTATTGACTGGGCCAGTCAAGTGTCCCACCATTACTAAATTTTAAACTCTTATTCATTTTTCCAGCTCTAGGCTGTATGTCACCTATGTTGTGAAGTGTTCTGATTCCATAGCTTGAGTTTGTCACTTCCTCCACATTGATAAGCCAGTCAGTCCCTTCATTTATTATGGCAAGTGCTGTGATGTTCTAAATCTACTTCTGTACCCTGTGCTTCGCCAACCAGGCTGGAAACTCTTTGAAGGTAGAACCACATTGCCCCAATTGTTTCTCCAAGATCTACCAATCCCAGGACCTGAATTTTAGTGGGTATTCATTCCATCAATGAAAGATCAACATATAAATGATTATAATTAATTCAAATAATGGATTAAATGCCAAGGCAGGAGATTGCTTAAGAACAAGAATGGAGCTCCATTTGAATTTCAGGGGACTAAGGTTGCCCATGTAATGGTCAGCATTATAAGGGCTCCATTATAAGGGCAAACGAGAATCCTTTGTATTTTCTGCTATCATTTTTACTTTCTCTGAAAGCGGAGAAAGTTCTATATTGGCAAAGTATTAACACTGGTGACACGGTGATCGAAACAGGTCCTCAAATGCAGCATCTCTTCCTTGAAGTTGAAGCCCAATTAAGATGAACTATAACCAACACTGAAGTCATGTAGATGCAGCATTCCAAACAGTAGTGATGTGCTTGGAACGCTGGGCCAGGAATCCAGCAAAAACAGTTTTGTCTTGAAATCTGAGACATGATGTTGCTAAATACAAATCAAAAATAGCAACTGACATTTTATGTTTATTAAGCCTTTTTCTCTCATCTATTTCCTGCAGACACTTCTACAGATGGATATGGAGATAGGCACCTGCTATAGATCCTGTTCTCCCTTGGGAAACATGCATTTGCTGTTTTTCATGGCCATTCTATTTTAAAATTTGCTTTCAGGAATGCTGAAAAGGGGAAGCCACTCAGCTAACTTGCTCTGCCCAGAAGAGCACTAGCTGCTGGGGGAACTAACCCATTTGCTTTGCTGGCTTTGTGTTATCATGCTTCTTTTCATTTAACTCACTTGGATACAGCAGGAGAGAATATTATTAATCAGCCCAACAATGAGCCTGTCCCCTGGAGAGAGAGTGATATACCTGTAACACAGTGGTATCTCCATTATCAAATAAACCAATTTAGAGTGGCCTGCATTTCTTGGGTCTGTAGGTTGTAAGATGACAGACCTTCCAATAACAGACATATCCCATACAAAATTAATTCAGTTTGTGAGGGCATATTTTTAAGACATACTATTGAACTTTGGTGAGATAAAAAACACACAAAAAACAGGGGATGTGGCTTTTTCCAGTTTCAACCTGAGTAATTTCATGTTTGTAGAATCCAATAATAAATGAGTTTGTGTTTCATACATCTTTTTTAATTCTATTTTTTCAGTAATTCATTTTTATTATATTTTATGAAAATATCAGCCCACAAAATATGATAAATTTAAGAGGGGGAGAAAAAAGGTCCTTTTTGAGAATGAGAGTACTCAGGACAGCAGTGTGATGTAATGTACAGGGTTGGGCTGGCCTGGACCATGCGCAAAATCTCAGGATCCTTGGGGAAATCCAGAAAACAATGGTTTGATGCCAGAGAGCTCTCTTTCCTCAACTATAACATGGACATATACCACTACTGCAAAGTTGTTGTACGGATTAGATAATTGGATAAGGTTTGTAACTCAGTGCCGAACTGATGTCTAGCAAAAATCCAGTTAGCTGTTACCATTATTCAAAGTGTCTTGCGCATAGTAGATACTCAATAAATACTAGCTTCTATTTATTTCCCACTTTGTGTAGAAGATTCTAAAAATGTTAATGCCTCACATGGCCATAGTCCAAACTTCTGAGTGACCTGGGGACATGGCAGCCTGACCAGGCCACATCCGGATATGCTACAGAATGATCTGGATCCTTTGAGAACCGACTTGTGGATCTAGCCCATCAGTGTGAGCCCCTTGTTTACCAGTGGACATTTCTCTTCTTATATTTTCATTGAGAACACTCTCCTCTGGGCCATCCCTGAGTCGCTGACAGGAGGCAAGAGACAGAGAGAAAAGAACGCACAGAAGGAGCCATTTCAGGTAATGAGGGAAAATGTCAAAGAGAGGTTATTTGATCTCTTCTCTCACAAATTACTAAGCCTAATGGGACTCCGCACGCTCTCTATTAAAAAAAAAAATTGCTTGAGGAGGTAGTTAGGATGGGCAAAAAAGAAGACCAAAAAGCTTCTACACTATGTTTGACTTTAGAGAACACTTTAATTTGATTCTTAGAGCCCGATGGCAGATCCTGTTATTCCCATGAAACTGAGAAACTGAGGCTGAGAAATTAAATTGTTGTCCAAGCATATCTTGCTGGTGAAGACACACTGTCATCCCAAACCCAGTGCTTTAAACTCTTAAATACGTGCATGGAGAGTATAGGTGAAGTAGAGGGATATATATATATAGAGAGAGAGAGAGAGAGAGAGAGAATATTTCGGGAGAACATCTCAGCATGGTAGCTTGATGCACAAACAACTTGACACCATGCATACAAGCCTTTGTGAAAGAAACAATGGGCAACCGAGAATGAATATGTGGATGGGGTGTTCACAGTGACAAGTGGGTGTATATCCGAAAATAAAGAAGTGTATTAGGAAAAAAATGATCAAAGGACTTCAGGTTGTGGTCTAAGGCATAACTAGATTCAAAACCCAGAGTTACAATTGGAAGAAAAAAAAAAGGAAAAGCTGACAGACATTTTTAAGTGGCCCCAGGCTTAGAGAGGCAGACTTTGAGGATGTCAGACAACCCCAGGAGAGTCCCAACAGGCACCTTTGGCCACAGAACTCACCTCATCCCTTGGCCCAGTTAGCCATTCCCACTCTGGGGAGATCTCCAGAGGCAAGGGAGAGATCGCACTGTCAAATAAATTTCTCCAGCTGCTGCTGGCTGCCAGCAATCTCATCGGCTCAGTATTTGATCTTTGATAAGAGGTTAGTGACCTTTACAAGGGCAACACCTCAAATGTTCTCTGTCACATAGACCTTTGTGTGGATAAATTTCAGGTCCTTGCTCCATGGAGGTTTTATCCAGGAAAGGCAAGCAGCAGGGCAGGGAACTGGGCATGCCAGGGGAATAAGGACAGAATGCACCTTTTCCATAAAAGCTGGCATTGCTGACGGCAGATACTGCCTTTTCACGATGTCGTCTAAGATTAGCCATCAATTCTTTGCCTAATGCAGCTTATAGAAAAATTGTATATATGCCGTATATGTGTATCTGCACAGATACGCGATAACTAAGAGGAGTACTAAAGATCACTGCTAATGTTTATTGACCTACCATATGCTAAACAGTGTGCTTTATACTCATTATTCCATGTAATCTTTACAGCAACCCAATGGGGGAAGGTCTGATTACTTTCCTCATTTTATAACTGAAGAAGCAGGGCTGGAATCTGTTTATATAGCTAGTAAGCAGTACAGCAGGAACTCAAACCAGTCAATCCAATTCCAGTTTAACTGCTACATTTATGCACCAAACTTTTAAGCGGCAGTGTTTTCACAGTGTGACACAGACACAAACATGTATCAGTCCATACTACAGACCTGCAGCGGAGAACTCAGAGCCCCCATCCGCTGAGTTTCTAATCTCTGGTTTAACACATACTGGGTCCACAAAAATTAGACAAGGAAAAAAATGCAGCAGTTTATCTTCAGAAAAGATGGGACACAAGGAGGGTAAGAGTGAACGTGGTTGGGGGAGTCAATCTTTAGGTGGGGAAGTGGGAAATGAAGAACTTTCTGTGTCTCTGAAAAGCAAAGTAACAAGGTAATCTCAAGCCTAAAGGAATTGCTTTAAGCTCAATAAAAATTCACAGATTTGATGGGGCTAAATTCTGACAACAGTCAGCTAAAATCCTTGGGTACAAAGCGTGCCCAGTATCAAGGAGTTACGGTGATTTACAATTCACATATCTATTGCCAATTCATCTGTTTCCCACTCCTGCGTATCAATACTATGGGCTTTTCAGACTTGACCAGGAGTGTCTGGGATATGTGACAGTGTTGGGGGGAGGGGTGAGACTGCACCTGGCACATAGCGGACACTCGACAAATGTTCTGAAAGAATCACAAAAGGGCAAACATGGCTCACTCATCTCAAATATTAGATGTACTCAACAACAACCAAATTACTTTTTTTTAAAAAATAAAACAATCATGATATATAACGAAACAGAATGTAAAGTATGAGTGAATTCCTTCAAACTAAACATGACTTGCTTTGGTACCTGTTTAGGGTAACACCCACATCCCCCAACCCTTAGAGTCCTTGTGGTTTCTCTTCCACCACGTGTACCACTTGGCCAAGAAATGTGTACAAGAAGTATACGCATGCCAATACGCGTGTGCACATATTTAACCCGGACCATGGACCGCTGCCTTTCATATTTAAAAATGAATCTGTTTAAAGGAACTGCTATCTTTATGTCACATTAGAGAGAAATGGTACATCATTCTTTTGAGCTTATTAAGACAGTAGAGTGGGCCCCTGAGAACCATAGTAGCTGAAGAGTAACCGCCTCCTTCCCTCACTCCTCACCATGACCATCACGCTGTGATTCACATCTCATGCAATTATTTGAATGGTAAACAAAAGAGGGGCATTTTATTCTCCAGCATTTTTCATTTAACGAATTAGAAAAGAAACACACACACACACACACACATTATCCTCCACCATTTTCACCCAACCATGACCATCCCTGGAAAGAGTTTTGAAACCAGAAAGCACTAAATAAAGAAATATGAGACCTCAAGCTACTGGACATCCAGAGGCCATTTAGTGCACCAAAGGGTAGTGGAGGTTGGCTGCGTTGAGTGTCTGGAAGAACATGGCCACCAACATGGCACTATCACTTCAGAGGAGGCAAGTAGACAGTAACTTCAAAATATTTTGAACTTACTGGTCCTGAACACTTCTTTACAAAATAAATGAGTGTCTGAGATTCCTCATGGACCCCAAGAGACATTTATAAATAGGAAATCTTTGTCAGATTGAAGACAAATTGGCTAAAGAATACATCTAACTACTAAACTAGAAGGGACCTCATACTCTTGAAAAGATTCCAGATACGGTCATGGTGCAAGCATCCATGACCTTTCATCATTCTTTTTTCTTTTCTTTCTTTTTTTCTTTTTTGCTAAAACTTCAAAGATATTCAAAATTATTCATAACTTCAAAGTTATTCAATTTTCCCACTGCACCTTCTATGAACTTCTGATCCTGTCTGCTAAGAAATATCCAGAGATCAGTCCTAGAACATAAAACAAACAGGGGTTCTGCTCCACTGTAAGACGGTGCACATACAGGCTCCAACTCCAGAGAAATAGGCTCTGTAAGATTTCCTTCAGTATGTGGGCCGTGGGCTGCAGCTAGGAAGCATGCCAATTTAGTCTTAAAATGAGCTATGATATTCTTACAATAATCTAATACATCTCAGAACTTTAGTCTTCTTGCCTGACATGTGTATTACGTTCATCCCCTCAGACAACTCTTGAATAGTGCTCTTACACTTCCTTAAGTATATATTCCGTATGAATGCAAACTGATATTATCATCCCAATTTCACCAGTTGCGAGGAAAGCCCCTCCAATGAGACAACTGCTGCTGCTCTAACAGAAGGCAGGTGCCTCTACTCACTCTCTCAGTTCCCTGAGCCTTCCTCTGCCAGCACATGAGAAAAAGGCATCCACGGTGGCAGAGCGACAGGTTGAAAAGTCAAGAATCAATACAGCGATGTGCTTTAGGATATTTGCTTGATTAAATGAGCTTCATAAAATATTTAAGGAGGTGTATACTTACCACTTAGGAAATAGTAATCAAATTAACATAACAAAGTAAAATCAATTCTCACTTTCTTGTTCTTCCAGAAGCAAACAATAACATGCAACATGTACTCTTAGAGGAACTTCACATAGACCTATGTTTTATAGGACTTTTCACCCTGCACATTTAGTTTTTGCTAACCCTGGAGTTGCTATTAAAGCAATTTGGAATTCTCCTACTGCATCGTACTTAGGCAGTGGTAGGAAGTAGCCCAATAACATGCTGGGTAGAGGGGGGACCCCATTTGAGTTGACAAAATCCACCATAGTTAATCCTCAAAAGTGAAATTTCTATATCCTATAATCAGGAGTTGCTGGGCATTTGATTAAATACCCCAGGCATTTGGTCCCCAACCTCCTTTTCGTCTCTCCCCCCAACTGGCAAACAAGAGAATTTAGACCAGAAAAACCTGGAGAAACAAAGTGTGTACTTTAGTACGGAAATGCTTTTACCTGCCTTGCCTGCTGTGAACGAAATGGGCTGGGCTTTCAAAATGTTAGTCAGCTTAACTCCCAGTTGGTGGCCCTGGAGAAATGTAGCCATGCAGTCTATTGCTCTGTTTCTGTTCTTTAACTGCCAACTGGAATACAATAGACCAGTAGAAGGGGAACAAAAGAGAGATGGATCCAGAAAGAACCCAAAGAATGACAACAAAGCAAGCAAAGAAAATGATAATGAGTCAAAGACACTGAGCTTGCCAAAGTTAGCATCCCAGACTATTTTCACATTGAAGATAATTATGCTTCTATTAATTGCCACTTTTCCCCTGAAAAATTCATGATATTTTACAAGCTACAAATTATCTAGTGCAGATTTATCTTTGCAACATTTTAGGAAAAGTCATACCATGTGCATAACCCAAAGAGAGAATGTCTACAGTCATGTTGCTCAGACGTGGATAAGATATATTTTACGCATTAAAGGGGATTTTGGTATAAACAGAATGGGCAGTGATGTTGAAAACACCAATATTTTTGAACTACAAAGTGAGCACCTGGCCACTTTAGTGGATTACAGAATAGGTACCAAATAAAGAGGAACAGATATTTGTGTATCTACAGGCACCTTGAACTTTCCATATGTCCAGCTCCTGTCCTCCATCATTCTCCATTGTGTTTTGCACTTTTGTCCTTCCCAGGAAGATATGAAAGTTTTACCACAGTAAACACAAGGCTGGCACTTACCACAAAATCTTTATTTCCCATTTTAGCTCTAGAATACTTCCAAGTATGCCACTGTCTTTAGTCTGTGCACATTTAGAATTCACACGTCAAAAGTTAAACCTCCCCTAAGGTTAGAAAATAGTACGCCTTTCCCCCCAAGAACAATGATAATATTCGTACTTTATTTTTATTGAAGTATGTCATCTGATATACTGCGTTACAATTTTCCAAGCTGAGAAGGATAGAAAAACAGTCACAATAATATAATTTATCCATAAATAAAATACCTTACTACATAGCATAGCTTTCAATGCCTTAAACTGGTCACAGTTTAGAAAGTGTATATAAAGCGTTATATTACAGATTTCTGTATCAAATTGACAAATGCAAACTTTCTTGGGGGCTGAAATCATGCTACATAAAATCAAATGTAATCTCATTTTATGGGACATGATAAAATCTTACCTCCTCAGATGGGACATCCAGAATGTCACATTTTCCCTGTGATTTTATTAATAAAGCAGCAGCAGACTTCTAATAGATAGTGTCTCCTATATAACCTTCTCTTTCTGGGTAGTCAGAGTCAGGGTATTAACTAGGTGATCCGAAGTTAGAATACAAATTACAAATAATTTTTGTTGTTATTTCAGCCAGTCTGAAAGTTCAGGAAAAGGAAAAACAGAATGAAGAATCTTCAACTGGACAGCAGAAAGAAAAGCTTACTATTAAGATGATTCTATATATATTACCATGAACTTGCTAGTATTTTACATTTTAACTTACTTATAATCGGTTTTTGATCTCACAAAGTATTAAAAGTTAAATTATATCTACTCCCAGACATAGTCAAGTGATGATTGGGCAATTTTCTCCTTTAAGATCCATATTATCTTCCTTGATCATCCACTCTGCTCAAAATACATTATAAAAATGACCAATTTACCACCCCACTTCACATGAGGAAAAGACAATACTACAGAATGTGGGTCCCAGGATAGAGCAACCAAATACTACCCAGGGACAGATGAGCACGATAGAGTGTATATGAGTAACTTAAATTTTCCAATTATTCTTTAGCTTATAAAACAATTGCTAGACTCGCCATTATGAGTTCCAAAAACACACACTTGGAAGCATGAGCGATTAGCATATGTCATTTCCTACTGGCGGAAGCCAGCTCACAATAAATCTCTTACCTTGTAGAGAGATGGAACAGTACAGGGCTCATAATAGGATGAGTGATGTGTGAAATGTTCTTCAGCTCACTTCCCCTGGGATTTATACTTCCAAACCTAGGAGCACCGTTTGCCTGCATGAATGGAATGCTAAGCAATGCGGTAAAAACAACCAATGTGTTATGTATAGCTTTTCAACTTTTTGAAATCTAGGAGAAACTGTGAAATCAGTAAACAAGTAAGCAAGCACGTGTCTAAAATTATGGCACAAAAACGCTGGAAAAATGCACAGTTCAAATAAGGAAGGTTAGCAATGAGCACATATTTTAAGTAAGACTTTGTAAATAATATGCTTTTTCTTAGAAGCTGAAGGACTACTCCATGCCTGGTTATAAGCTTAAGAGTGAGGCTGTTTTATAGTGTACGAGGAAATCACTGGATTTTGATTTACAGACAAAATGTTGGTTAAATAGTCAGATTGTTTTCAAGAGCACTCAGAGGAATAAAGAAAAAGGTGAACCTAAGAAAAATATACTAGAAAAATGTTACAAGCTCAAATTCTCATTTCATTTCCTTGTTTAATTTTTTTTTTTTGAAAGAAAAAAATTGTCACTAACTTTTTGAAAGGCATACTTTCAGATTGGACTTGTTTCCAATCTAAATTTAGCCTCCGGTCCTTGTGTCATATTTCTTCAGGCATGAGAAGGAAAATCAATGCCCCTACTCACCTTTGGAAGAATTTCACTGCCAAGTCTCCATGGTTCTATGGGATCCAATAATCCGTGGCTCAGTATTGATTTTTCTATGACACCTGTAGAAACAGCCTCTCCTTCCTTTCTAACAAAATATAGCAACAAGAATTGTGTAGTTTCTGAATGAATTAAACAGAGGCTATTAAGGCGCAACTGCATCCTGAAAGAAAATGGGGGTTATATTTTCTAAAAAATGTTACATTTGCTTGATATTTCAGAGACACTTAACAACTTTTTACAGATAATATGAACACATGCTTTTAAAGATAATTTGAACATAATTTCCTCAGGTATGCTGTAGCTAAGTCATGGATTACAAATACCACTTACTTTTCTAAGGAAATAGACAAATGGTAAAAGACAAATTGGTAAACTTCAACCCCCAATTAAAAAATGTCTCCAAAATCAAAACCCCTTTTGCCAGTGAAAAACCACATCATGCCTTTAAGACCTAAAGTTTTGATAAAACAAAGGATGACCCTTTCAAGCGGCAGAGTAGAGAGGATCAAACCTTAGGAGAAAGAGTACGTTAAACCTGGGGGTGTGTTTTATGGCACGAAAGGAGTTGGAAGATCAGGCAAGGGCCACCAACCTTCCCACTTCCTTAAAAAGCATAAATGCAAAAGCCAAGCCAAACCAAACCAAAATCCAAGAAGTCATGTTTCCAGCATTCTTCACACACCTGACTGAAACCTCAAAGGTATGTGTCTCCCACTGGGCAAACTTCTTTGGGCACGTCTGAATATATTCCCTGCGGCCGTCCTGCATGCTGAGTGGGGTCCCTCTAGTTGGCAACCCACTCCGTCACTCACTCCATCAGCCTGAGAATCTGCAAAATAAAAATGCAGTGTTAAAAAAAAAATTCCTTTTACATTTGCTTTTCCCAGTAAAATCCTAGAGAAGAAAACACAAAGCAGGTTGTTTCTCACAATATATGTGACATCTTGGTTTAAAGTGACACGGCCATGTTGCACTCTGACAGGTTGAGTGTTAAGATCTGACAGATATGAGCCCGCAAGAACCACCTTCCTGCCACATGTATTTAAGCTCATGTTAAAACCTTGATCTGATAGTCTCTTGATTAGCTTGAGCAACAGTGAGTGCTACTGCCTTTCAAGTTCATTATAAATTATGCTATTCCTCACATTACTGTCAATTTAAGCTCCTGTTTTACTAAAATGCAGGCATTTAAACACTCATCAAACCTGTGCACATTTTTGAGTTAAGGACTGAGATCAATCCACACTCCAGCAAGGGAGAAGTTCCATTGTTTATCAGGCCATGTCTACACTGGCTGAGCAAAGCGCTCTGTTCAGAAGGAGAAGCGCCTTTGGCAGCTAGAGTCTACATAGCTGACCCATGGACGCTCTGGCGGAGCTTCTTCACCTAATTACACAAGTGCAATGAAATTACTAAGCATTTGATGAAAATGACCCAGGACGACAAAAAGGCATGGCATGATTGTGCTTCTAATTTATTTACATGGTAGTCATTTAGCATATAACTCAAAGAACCTATTAAAAAATAAGAATGTTTCTACTCTTAGGCATGATGAAGAAGGACAATAGTTGATGACTCAACATTGAGTTTGACCCATGTTGTATTCTTCCCAAACAAGACAGTGGTAGCATGGTTTTAAAATGCAATGTGTTTTCCTAAATGGTCTAGGTTAAGCCTTCACCTCTGATTTTATATTCGTGGGGCAAAGTCTTCAGACTTCAAGTAATTAAAAAGTTGATGTAGATCTGCCAGAAAAATGGTTCAAAACAGTAACTGATCTTTGCAGGAAATATTTTCTACTCTTCCAACCTGCGCCACCAGGATTTAGTAACAACTGTGGGTGCATTCTATTCTGGGGACACTTCAGTGCCCTCAGAGCATCTTGTATGTTGAGATCTTTTCACCAATTTTTAGAATAAAAAGAGATTTAGCAGAAATGTTCTATTAACAGCTATGAAATTATAGGTTTCCCCCTCCAACCACCCAAACACACTCCACCCTGTGCAATAATAGATACAATGCTAATCACCTTTGGAATTTTGCCAGGCTTCCCCCATGGGTGAACTAGCAGAGTTGGACCAAATTGCCTGGAAGGAACGAAGCCTCTCTCACCCCCAAGGAAGCCTTCAAAGGCTGTCACAAGCCACCCATTCCAAGTCTTTGAAGAAAGCCAGGGGGTGGGGGGAAGGGGAGGTATTTAAACACGTGCAAGTCTATCCAAACCGTCATCCATGAACTATACTTCTACCATCACCTCAAAATACATTTGCTAAGCCAAAGTCTAAACCCGAGTTTCCCTAATCCCTGGTCTTTGCAGGCAGGATGATCCCCCATTTTTTGCCAGCCCCATTTTCTGATTTTCAAGACAGTGGTCAGTCTGTTGCTGTTGGATCGTCATTCAATTTATATGCCAAAGCGCTTTTCCCTGGGAGCAAAATTCCACCTTCAGACTGCATCATGGCAACACACTAGTTGATCAACTTTACAAATTACCACTCAAATTCTAAAATTAAAATGAATCTAGGTGATCTAAGAATTGCTTAATTTAGGGAAGCCCGCCTAAGAAATTGAATCCAGTATCTCCTTTTCCTATAGGAAAGCCCTAAGAATGTCTAAATATAAAACCACTGTTGATGTCTTAGTCACACAATGTTTGAGCACCTCATGAGGACAACATAGAGCAAACATCTTCATGGTGCCTACTACATGCTAGGCATGGTTCTACATACCTTGCATATGTGATCTCACTGAATCCCCATGACAACCCTCTGAGGCAAGTTCAGATAAGAAAACAGAGTCCAAGAGGTAACGAGGAGGTTGTCTTGAGTCACAGGGGTAGAAAGTGCTGGGGCGAGGATTTGAATCCAGTTTGGCTCTGGAGTCCATGGTTTTACTGGGCATCTCTCATGCCCTGCCATGCTAACTAAGTGGCTGTCATTATGGACAGGGATTGATAGACAAGGGTGATTCCTTTAAATTAGCCCTTTCTTTCCTATAGGAGCAGAATTAATTTGCCTGGAACTAAAAGCTTTATTCTGTGAACAGCTCTGGCCGCTTGGCTCATTTTTCTGCTTCTTCTTCATAGGCATTTTCTTCCGTATTGAGCCAGCATCTTCTCCTCTCAGAAACAAAATTGCTTCTCACTGATCATCCCTTCAGAATACTGTTTACTCCTTTAAAACTTATGTCCTGGAAGATGCTTACTGAATGTGAAAAATATCGAGTAAGGAAGAAAATGCACGAATGAAAACTGTTAATTAAATAAGACCTTTGAGTAGAGTATGAACTTAATTGTTGCCTCATGGAATCAGGCTTCCTGAAGTCCAGTCCTGATGGTACCTTTTACAAGCTGGGCAGGTTGTTTTTTCTTTCTAGGACTTAGTTTCCTCATCTTTAGGATGGGAATAAAAATAGTACTATAGCTTAGGGTCATGAGGATTAAATAAACTAATCCATGTAAAATAATTCAACCTAGTGCATGGCTCATAGCAAGCCCTCAATAAATACATGTTTTTGCTATTATGACATTTAGTTTGTCACTGCAAATAAGCCTAGCCTTCAGCTGCCACAAAACGCTAACAACCAAAAGTTTTTGTCATTTGGGTGTGAAAGTATTAATACGATTTTAGGAAAATCGGTTGTAGTCACACGAAATCCTTTCAGCCCAGGGACAATCTGGCTTTAAAAATTCTCTGTGACAGATCTTCACAAATAATTTCATTCCCCTTTATTTTGCAAGGGCACAGGCAAATCACAGAACATGACAGAACTACTTAAAAAGTCATCAGAGCTTACAATGTGGTCGGACACCTAACTCAAGAGCCAGGAGTAAATTTTTCTAGATGATAAAGTTTTAAGTAACTTAAAGGAATTGGTCGCTTAATGATTTGTTTTTTATACCACAATCCAGATTTCTGCCTGGAGTTAACTGACATGAAATTGACCTGGACAGTGGGGATGCAACTCTCACAATTGTGCCGTTCAACAATAGTTAAACTGTCCAGGCTTCAGCTTGTCTCTTTCTTTCTTTGCTCCTTTCCCTTCTCTATATTCTAAAAGCTGAGGTTTATGCTTAAGTCCCAACTCTTTGAGGCCACATGAGTGATTCAGAAATGGCTGCTTAGGAACCTGAGACAGAAATTTCCACTGCAAAGAGAGGAAAGTACTAGAGGCAAAGGACTCATTGAGTGCATGCTTGCACTGAGCTATTCGGTAAGTGTTATACAAAGAAAAAGGAACAGATTGAAACCTTTCCTCCTTTTGGTTCTAAAATGGACACCATCACCATAGAGAGAGAGTGAGAAGTCCGGAAGTCCAGCAGGAGAACTGGGGAGAAGCTATTTTGGGTAAAACTGACACTTTTGCCTGGATATTCCCAGGATGCTCAGGGCTGCCATGGGACTTGGGAACCACTTTTTGGTCCCCAAGGGGCTAGTGGTGAGGACAGTGCCTAACTTCCCAGTGGCTCAGAGATAACATATTCTTTGGCGATCCAGAGGGGAAGGAAGTACAGATGTATAAAGACGCACTCTGGTCAAGAATTGAAGTTTTGGATAAAGAGGTCCGTGTGCAGTCTCATCTAGCATAAAGAGACAGAAAATGGGATGGTGAAAGAAAGCACACACAGTCTCAAATTTTAACCCTACATCTGTGCCTGTGAAAGCTTACTGCCACCAACATTCAGAAGGCAGGGACCCATAAGCTGCCCCAGGCCAGCCGACTTTCATTCTGAAATGAGCTTTTAGCAATAATTAGCCTCTGAGTTTCTAGAAGAGTATGGTGTGTCCCAGAAATACTCACCTGCCTAAAGTAACCTCGAGTGAGGGACAGTTCTAGGGTTAGAACTCATGGAGGTAGAATGTGGTAGAAATGTTAGAGAAGAAGTAAATTTCCCAAGAGCAGCTCAGTCATTAGAAGGAAAGGGGAAAGCCAGGAAACACAGATTTCTATTGGCAAGAGATGCCTCATCTTCCACTGGGAATGATCTACAGAGACCACAGGGGTACGATGAGGAGATGCTCTCTCAGCACTCTGCCACCAAGAGGATGCGAATAGGGGATGATGGGGAGCCAAAGAGCATAATCTGCTTTCTTACTTGAGATGATGAGCCATACATAGCAAAGGAACGGGACCACTGTGCAACTTTGTGGGAAAGGTACTCCATGATCAGACTTCCAATCTGCAAGCATCTTTAAGTCAGATGAGTACACTACCAGGTACAAAATCACTCTCAACAAGCAAAATTCTTATTTTCTTGTGGCAGTCTTATTTTTTCTTATTGCCACATATTGGGGTCTTATTTAAGGTTGTCTAAAATCCTTTAACCTAAGGAATTTTGAAAAGAATTCTGCTTATTTCATACCAAGTATAAGTGCCAACAAATGACATGGATGCCCGAACACCAAAAAAAAAAAAAAAAAAAAAAAAAGATAGGCTTTATGAGTGGTCCTCCTCACTGGCTACACTGTACATCTGCTGTCATGTCTCTCTTTTTTTTTTTAAGTCCTCACACAAATTCAACCCAGGTGATTTAGTTCTTAACAAAATGAATGTGAATTAATTCTGAACATAAATTTTAATGAGACAACACTTCAGATGCTCTTGGGCATTCCAAATGCAAAATTTCTCTTTTTCTGTGGTAAAACTGAAAATTCTTTCCTTGGGAAACCTTGACTGTTTCCTCTCTGCTGTTTTGACATAATGAACCAATGTGCGTAGCAGTCAGGTCAGAGGGGACAGAACCGGAACCTCAAGCTTCCTGAATCTTTACCTCCTTCCCACCACTACATATTTCTCATTCCCTTTTGTTCACGAGTTTTCTAATTTCCCAGAATTACAAGTCATACAGCCTGACACCAAGCTTGATCTTGCCATTATGCTTGATTGTTCAAAATTACACTAGTCCCAGAATGTTGACAGAATTCCTTTCAATATTTTCTCTGCTGGTTTATTAAGTGGCAGTGTCAGACTTAAAGAAACGATCATTTCTGGGGCCACTTGTTCCATTCTTTTAAGACTGACATCACATTAAAAAATGCTCTCCCCAATCTTCTACTATTCTCTTGATCCTCAGTATATTTGACATGTCAGAAATAATTACAAGTGGCTTACTAAAAACGGGAAACATTTCTCTTGAATATTTCAGAATGGATGAGGGCAGGATGGCTTGGTTATCAGCTTCATTCTGGGTGGAAACAGGCACCCAACATCAGCAGCATCTCCCGAGAAAGCGGAGGCCTGCCCTAATGTTTTAGATATCTGTTTCTGTGAACACAGCCCAGGCACTGTCTGTTCCTTACAGATAATCACTAATGGCAAAGGCCCTTCTTCCTTAGAGGTGTCCCTCAACTTCTTGTGCCACTTTTTATATAAGTGTGCTCAAGGCAGTACCTCTGCTATGTCACTTGTTAGTATCAGGATATCTTGTTTAGAAACAGGTTGCTGGTTAGAATGGGGGGGAGCAGGGCTTTATTTCAGAGCTCTCTCTTGTTTCACACTCTCTCCTTGGAATGGGGTACTGCCTGTTCTTTTCATCAAAGGCAGAAAATCTGTTTTGTGTCTAAGAAATGGAGAATGTCCACATCTATATTCCCTTTCAAAGCTTACTATACTCATCTATGTTTAAAAAAAAAAAAAAACTAACAAAGGATCCTGCCCTGGTCTTGGTTGTATTGTAGGATAAACAGTCAACACTCTATAAAATGATGCATCCTATGCATTGTATTGTAGGATAAACAGTCATCTCTCTATAAAATGATGCATCCTATGCATTGTATTGTAGGATAAACAGTCATCTCTCTATAAAATGATGCATCCTATGCATTGTATTGTAGGATAAACAGTCATCTCTCTATAAAATGATGCATCCTATGCATTGTATTGTAGGATAAACAGTCATCTCTCTATAAAATGATGCATCCTATGCATTGTATTGTAGGATAAACAGTCATCTCTCTATAAAATGATGCATCCTATGCATTGTATTGTAGGATAAACAGTCATCTCTCTATAAAATGATGCATCCTATGCCCCTCTTTAAGGGGATGGAAGACAATCTAATACTGGGGACATTATCCCTTTTCACTGATAATCAGGATTATAGAAAATTTCCTGAGTCTTTGATCTGTTGCTTGATATTAGCCCCATTGATAAGCTCTCGAGAAAAACTCCACCAGATGGGCTTACACATGGAGA
Source organism: Mustela putorius furo (assembly GCF_011764305.1). Lineage (NCBI taxonomy): Eukaryota > Metazoa > Chordata > Mammalia > Carnivora > Mustelidae > Mustela > Mustela putorius. The sequence goes on from NW_025421481.1 coordinate 7,986,599, forward strand.
GGTGCAGGGCTTAAACCTCCTGATCCAAACTCTGGGAGATGGGTTTCTGAGATGGCCATGCACTGATGGACAAAGTTCTTGACGTGGACAGATGGAACCGGGTTTCTTCTCTACCACTTATTATTAGCCATGTGGCTTTGAGCAAACCACCTAGGCTCCCTGAAGCTTATCTTATAAAACACCTTTTGAGGCTTATCTAATAAATTAGACAATGTATCTGACAGTGAAAGCAGTGATTCATAACAAAACATCACACAAATGCTTGGCATTATTTTGTCTCAAATAACAACCTAGGACTAATGAGGAAATCAGTCAAAATCATGGACATCAAACAGAAATCTAGGGGAAAGTCCATATAGAACATAATCATGTTTATTCAGCACTAAGAACAAGGCTTCCTTCTAAAGAAATATTATCATTACTTAAAATTTGGTTTTATGGATATATCATATCTACAGGTGACCAATTTTCAAGGAATGATAATACAGTAAAATATTCGAAGCCACACAGACAGTAGTTATAAATGAACACTTCTTAATAATTCGAGAGGCATTTCATTGTCTTACTGCACCTAAGGGTCACAATTATGATTATCAGTGGCTAACTGACTAGAGAAATGGATGGAATCTGAATGACTCTGAGGAAACTGAGAATAAATTTTAGGCATTAACTCATGCTATGCATTTTGAATACTATCAGAGGTCTCTACTGCAAAAAGGTAGCATTAACTCAATAACTCTAAGCTATCTGCCCTAAGCTTAGTGATTTATATTCTCTCTAGGAGGATGCTAACCACAACAGAAATTTCCACATTCTAACATATCACCAAGCATGTTGCCCCAACGTAATGACTTCTGGGTGGCGCTAAAGGCTGGGAGTTTCATTTCTCTGAATCTGATGCACCAACTTTGGAAAGAACAGCAGAAAGTCCCTGCAGGGGTGGGAAGTAGGGAGGAAAGAAGAAGCTCTGCCCTGACTCATGGATGGGACTGTCAAAAAGATGAAATGAGTTAAAATTTGAAGAAGACTTTGTAAGTTATATGGCACTAGACAAGTGTAAGATATAATTATTGCTCTTAATAGTCTTGCTCCGTCTACCACTGATATTATATATAGCTTGAAAGGGAAGAGTTCTTTTTCAAACGATGGTATATTTATCCCACCATCATCCAATTCTTGCTTTCTCAGCTCCTCTCAGCCAACATGAGTGACATGCATAGTCTATTCTTGTTTTCTTCAGTTTTTGTCATAGTTTGACACAGTTGGAATAGATGGGAAGATCTTGCAGAGAACAGAGCTTCAAGTGAATTTGGAAATTTTTAAAAATAGCTGTCTCTGAATAGTAAGGTATAAAGGTTTCTGTACGTAGAAGTTTAAACACACTTCTTATTAATACACCTCAAAGCATGTAGCAATTATGACAGGATGGTAGAATATTCTGAAAGCTCAGCAGTCGCACACTGTGTCTGTTAGGATGCCATCGTCACAAAAGACAGATACGTGTCATAATGATTTCCACTCTGAGCTTAGCGGTCTGAACCGCATCCTTGAAATAAATAAATAAATAAATCTGCATATGTGCATGAGCATACATGTGGCGGCGTGGGTCCTTATGGTTGTATAATCATAAACACACACAGTTGTCCAACAATATGCCACAGGAAGAACCCAGGACACATTTGGCAGAGAGCTATGAAGCTCTACAAAGCTATTAACATTCATCTGTAAATCAACTGAAAGTAAATCTAGATTAATCAAAGTAGATATTCATTTCTTCACAAGGAAAGGGCTGTTTTTGTTTCCTTAGTTTCTAATAAAAGTATCTTTGGAATACTGCTTACAAAGCTTAAGGGGGCGAGGGGAGAAAAGTATAATGGGGTTTTATAATGGGCAGTGCTTTCCTAAGTAGAATGAGGGAGATTTACATTGGCTAGCACGGACTGTTTACCAGGTAGGTAGGTAGGTAGGTAGGCAGATAGATAGATAGATAGATAGATACAGTGAGAAAGGACTAGTAGAACATTAACCATAACGTGGTCCCACATAGGTTTCACACACACATATATATGTGGCATAAAACAGATGAAAATCGATCTGTTACCAGATGTTCTATCTGGGAAGGAAAGTAGAACTGGGGACGGACGAGCAGGAGGGGGAGGAGGGAGCTCCTTTTTCCTCCTTAAATTTCATTGTGATTACTATTTTATTTATAATTAATTCTTAAAGAAACATTAAGTTTAAAGAAATAGAAGTCATGGTACCTATACTAGAGGAACCCTGAATGTAACTACAGGTCTTTTGTAATTGAGCCTACTACTTTTCGTGTTGCTCACGGAGTTCTGTAGAGTAGATATTCTGCATTGATGTCCATAGCATCCCTCTGGCAAAGGGCCACTTACCTGCTACAAGTATTTCCAAAGCTCGACCCAAGACACTATATCCATGATAACCTCAAATGTAAGGAGTCAAAAATACTAGTAAATCCATCATGCTCCTCAGTCCACCTTCACAGCTGAAAGTGTTTTCCTTCTTGCTTTTGATGGGACAGATATAAAGCACTAGAGAAAAAAAAAAAATCGTACCCTACTTACTAAAGTCTTATCCATACTTGCTTACCATATCACACTCCCCCAATCAGCTGTTTCAGAACATGGGCTCGGGAGGAAGCACACGACACTTTCCCCATTGCCCATGGCATTGTTCTTTATACCATTATCAGTGCATTTAAGTTAGGACCCTTTGAAACAGCAGAGCACAAAGAACTGAGTATTCAAGATTGGGTCTGATACTTTGTCTGCAACAGGAACAACCTGACTTACCAGCCAGCACACAGGCCCCTAACAGTTCATTCATTTGTTTGAAAATATGCCTGTACCATGACGCAGGCACTTTAGTCATGGTGAGAGCATGACATAAATGATCATCTCTTCGTTCCCCTCAAGAAACTTGTAGCTGTCCAAGCAATAAAGTCAGATACAGAAAAGATCTTAAAAGTGATCAACCTTTTCTAACCTTTGAAGAATTCATGTATATGTCTTTGATTGTAAAATTTGACTCATTAGAGAAGTCAGCACTAATTTTCATGTCCTTGACTTAAAAAGTCAAAAGAAGAGAGTTTCGAGTTACACGAGTTGTTGGCAAAGCACGCAGTGGGCCAAATCCAGCCTGCCACCTGTTTGTGTAAATAGTTTCTTTGGGACACAGGCACGCTCATCTGTTTATGTATTATCTGCGGCTGCTTTTGAGCTACAACAGAAGAGGTGAGCAGACACAAGAGAGAATGTATTCATTGAAATACAAATGTGTACTTAAAAAACAGAAAGTACTTATTTGTCTTCAATTTTGGCATGCTTTTTGGGGAAGCTGTTTCTGTAGGATATTCTAAGAGGTTTTTTTTTTTTTTTTTTTTTTTTTTTTTAAGGAATGTGTGTGTTCCCTTTCTGATACTCGGAAGAACAAAAAGAGATGGTGAATAAACAGTTATTGTAAAGCATGGGTAGAAGAAACATAAATTAGAAATGGAGGCACTTGACAAGCAAGGTTTTTAAATCTGAACTTTGCTACTAGTTCATTTACCTCCGGCTGGGCCAAGTGCTGAAATCTGAATGTGTATGGCGGGGATAGGAAGAAAAGATCTGAATAAAGTGATTAGGGAAATAATAGAGCTAATTTAACCAGTCTTTGAAAAATGTTTATAATATTGTGAGAACTGCCCCCAATTCCTGAATGTCTCTTCCTGAAGAGAATCTGTCCAAAAGGAAAAAAAAAATTGCTTAAGCTAAATTTTTGCAAAACATTTGCATGGATAGAGCAACATAGTGTACTGCCAAAGATGCTCCAATTTAATTATGCCCAGCAAGTTGGCTGGGCTTGTTTGGCACTTCATTAACAAAAAATAAACCTCACTCTTTTTCCTGAGAAAATAGCATTTATAGCATTTTTGGGGACAGCAAAGTTCAGTGTGCTACTTCTTGGTATAAAAAAAAATGTATGTGGATAAATTAAACTTGAAATTTTTTCCTCTGGCATGGTAACTGACTACCCCAGAAATTTAATGTTTTAGACATGTGAGTGAATAAAGGTCATGTAAAATTTACCTTTAAGTGTTTTTTGTTTTTTGTTTTAATCACAGGGAAGCAATGCCATAAAGCAGCAAGAGGAAAGATGTGGAAGTTGAGAAAATAGAGTCCTGTGACACTTCTCAACTAGCGGGGGTGTTCTGTGCAAGCCAATAACTTAGTCTTTTTTAATTTCAGCTTCTTTGGGTGGTAAAATATAGGTAAAGTGTGGATGTTGGGAGAGAAAGTAAGATAAAGATAGCTCTATATTTGAGACTGAGTTACTGCTCAGAAGGAAGGAAAGGTAAAATTAAATTAAAGGTAAATTGCATACATAGAACTCCTTACATGAAGAGCTTCCTGACTCAATTATCAGCCACGGAACAGAGATATTTCCAGTCTTGTAGCAAGTTTTTCTCCAAAGAGGTCAGTCTGAATTTAGTTCGAAGGAATAAGTTGCTAACAAGCTGCTAGCAGCTTGGACCGCAGAGCTCACACCAAGACAAACTAGAGAATGACACAGCTCACGCAGTGAGTGGGACATGCATAGGGTGTTGGTAAGGCTAAGAAGTTGGGGCAGAAGGTGGCAAGGCACGCAAAAGAAGGATTCTTAAAGGAGGGGACATATTTGTGTTCAGCAAAGGAAGCTTCCGAGTGGGCCACAAAGAGGGCACAGAAGTGACTTAGAGGCCAAAAAATGATAGGGTTCATAAGCAGAATTCCCAGCTGTTTTCTGGGTCTGGAAAGCAAAGTTTGAAACAGGACATTGTTAGAGATAAGATGAGTAAGATGAGCAAGGCAAGATGCAGTGTATTTAAGGCAAGAACTCAAGTTGGGGCGATTTTGGACTTTACCCAGCTGGGCAGAAACACACGGGGCATGTTTTCGGCCCGCGTGAGGCAGTCTCAGCAGTGGGTTCTACATGGGGGACAACAAAAGTGGGAAATAAAAGCTGAAAATGAGTCTCCTGTGTCTGGTTCAGGTAGACGTGAGGATGTGGTCCCACCGCGCGTTACGGAAGAGCAAAGAATGAGAGACCGGGGAAGGGGATGGTGATGAGGTCCCTCTATGCATGCAGGGTTGGAGGGTGCCTCGTGGACACAGCAGGCAGTTGGATATCTGAGGAAAGGGATCTGAGCTATGGATAAAATTTGTGCATCATTGTAAATCCTGAGAGTGGATAGAAGTGCGGGAGGGGGGCAACGGACTGAGGGTGAACCCTGGGGAAGGAGGAGGAAGAGAAGGGCATGATAGAGGCAGGGAAGGAACAACCTGGGGAACTTCAAGAAGGAGACTCAATGCGGCCAAGTGTGCAGAGAGATCCAGGAGAGACTCCAAACGTCCCCTAGGTTTAGCAGTTTAGGAACCATTAGTTCCGTGGTGAACTGAGAGCAGGCGCCAGAGGCTGGGGACAGCAAGGCGGAGACAAGGAAATGCACAGAGTACACATACAGCTGATTTTTAAGAGGTCTGAATGAGATGAGGAGGGGAGATACTGACGTGAAGATGGACTGGAACCAGGGCATAGGGGAGGAAATGTAAGACGCAAGCTACTCGGGGATCCACTTGAACAGATGAATGTCTCTGGACTGAAGCGTCAGCCCTAGCCACGGCAAACTCGGCCATGGCTCCCTCTGTGGCTGGGCCACCCTCCTCTCCTCTTCCATCTGTCCTTTCAATGCCATCACATTCACCCTGGAGAAACTTTCTGGGCAACGTGCCCTGGTCCCAGGATGGCAGGCTCTTTAGCAAGCAAGACATGAACTAAGACGGAGTCAGTCATAATTTTTGTACATCATCTCCTAGGAAATCAGAGAAAAGGTGATTGTTTTCTTAAATAACCATGATTAAAAAAAAAAATCCTTTTAATTCTGATGTAAGCCCTGTCATTACCCGAGTGCTTATCTAGTACTTTATCATAAAGCTTGTGAGATAGATGTGCAGGGACATTAGGAGACATCACACATGAGATCTGATTTGTTGGTAGATGGCAATCATAGGTACAGTTAGTTCTCAACAGCGCAGAAATTCCCACATTGGAAAGGGACAGCACAGCATAGCTAAGAGCGGGTCATCTGGCTATGAACAGGCTTGAGCTCTCCCTGGTTCTGTCCCCACCCAGCCCCGCAACCTCACCCAAGCTCCTTCTCCAAGTTCAGCCTCTATTGGAATAGGTGCTTCCAATTAATGGTTTCCTGTCCTACAATTTCCAGCTAAAAGAAAACTATGACTGAGACTCCCATCATATTTTCTAAGATTTAGGAAATTAAATAAAAATATATTACATGGCTACTGAAGCAAATACCGAGCAGGCGACCAAGGTCATAAAATTACAGCATCTATCTTGGGAGAGAAACACCTACTGGTAATAATTTAAAAAGAGAGCTAGACACACAGCCTCTTCTTTTTCCAAATGAAGAGCTAATTTGAATCTCACAATATTTTCCTTCCCTTTCAAAGTCCAGTAACAAGTGTTTGATGACAAATCAAAGCAGGATTGTTCCAGTCACAGTACACATGCCAGTGTCTCCAGAAGCAGAGGAAGAATGACAATTTCTGGAGACAAATGATTCATTTCTGTTTCTGCTCTATTCACTAGGAGAACATAACTGCTGTCAAGATTCAATCTGAGGTTCAGTAATACAAAGTCTATGCCTTTGGTTACCACACAGACAGCAGTTTCTCTGGAGTCTCTCCCTAGACGGTGTCAAATAAAGAGACCTCAAAGAACTCTAGTGGGCGGGGATGAGGAAATTGAAAAGTGCTTTTAGTTTCACAGAAATCCAACGAATGCATATTTTGTGATCCTGGAGATAAAAATGGAATAAATCGTAGTGCAAAGATTTAATCTTCTCTTTCTTCTTCATTCCAGAGACAGAAAAAAAAGAAAAAGAAAAAGAAAAAAGAAAAAAAAGCACGCAGTAATTATGCTTGGTCCTTTTCCTAGGATTTGTCGGGACCCTGCTTGTCCTTGGGCTTGCTCTTAGCTGTAATCTCAGCATCAGAGAAGCAAGACCTTCCAACACTTAATTCCTTCCTACCCTCTCCTGTTTCTGAGCCCTCCTTCTCTGGCGTTGGGTTTTGTCGAGGTACTTGGTATTTGGTTTATTTCCTCTACCACTTTGTTTACCCCCTTTTCACATCCTCTCTTCAGTGCCAGTCCAGGACTTGGTGAACACCCACGTGGATTACTGTGGCCCCCTTCATCCCGCCCTCTGACCTCTGAACTTAAGACTCTTCATCTGCCTTTGTGTGGCTTCCAGACGTCGTACATAAGCTAAGGCTCAACACACAGCAGAACAGCTAGGGTTGTTCCCCACACTGTCCCAAGGACCTCATCATTTCTTTCTCTTTAGGTTTCTGCTGACATTTTCCCTGGGAGGTTTTCCTAGCTTCACAGTCTCTGTGGGGCACCCTACCCTGTCCTAGCTGCTTTGTCTCTTAACCTTTTCTGGTCTGCCATACTCTCCTCAGACGAGACATCTTGATACCCACATCATCCAGCCACTCCCCTTGCATTTCTGAGCGTTCTCCCAAAGTGTGCCCTAAGTGTGTGATGAGGTCTTCTCCATCGTGCCTTCAGCAATGCCTCGCTCTGGCTTTCTGTCAGGAATCTACATTTGCTGGCAATATCTGGAAAGCAAAGTTGTCTTAGCTACAATTTCTTAAGCACACACTATTCCTTAGGCCGTTCTTTTTTTAATACCCAGAATTAGCTAATTTGTATACTTTGTGCCCTCATGATTTTAGTAGTATTTTCTCATGCAAAACTTATTATATTTGTATTTCCTTTATTAGACTTTAAACTCCCCAACTACAGGAATTATATAGCTATAAATCAACCTCCTCAGGGTTGTCCAGTCACCATTTCAAAAATGGCTTTAAGTGTGACAATAAAATAGAAAGTACTATACAAATGTACCCGTTTTTCCACGAGGACATAAATGAACAAATCATCTTGGTAACCACATAGCTTGGCTCCCTCAGCTCCCCAGTGGGCCTCGAAAGCACTAAGCCTGTTTCTTACCTTGCTTTCTGTCCTGTGGAGCTAATCCAACCACAGACTTGCCTTTGAAGTCAACTGGAACATCATGCATGGGTGAGCTCCAGAGAGCACACAAAAGCAAGAAAAGAAAACTGACATGTTATTCTTAACCAAAGGGACTGTGCTATTTCCGTGTTTCTGTACACACTGGGGCATCCCACAGACTTCAAGAGCCTGCAGATGAAGTAGATGAATCTGAAGTTAGCGGCATCATGTGAACGGGGAACGGGGCGGCAGATGAAGCACAACAGAATAAAAGTTCGAAATTCCTAGTCAAGAATTTCTGTTTTCTTTAACAAGAGCCATACAAATCGCAAATATAAAATTCTTCAAGGTTATGAAACTCTTCCCTGAGAATGTCAGCCTCTTCTGGAAATGGCATCCACTCTTCATCCGAGGCATCACAATCACTTTGTAGACCAGCATTCAGTCCCATGCAACAGCCATTTATCCAGAATCTTTACTGAAAAGGAGTTGTGCTCATCAAGATGAGAGCATCATCACTGTCTCCAAGAAGAAAGTATAAAGCAGCTCTCAGGGCATACAGCTCTCCACGGCCACTTACAGAGAACACTCGACGACAGGAATGACCGACAATGCAGCAACACAGTGGAATCCAAATTACAGCTTTAATACTGCTTCTCATAGTCAAGGGCTTAAAACCAAACGATGCTTGGAAACGAACTAAATTTATTATGTACACACCTTTAGACCCTGCAAGTCCTTTCCTAAAAAAGAAATTCCACAGAAATAAAAGAACCAACAAGATGGCCCACTACTTAACAACTATGTGTATTTTGGGGTGGATTTTCCTCACCTTTCTAAGTCTCAGAGTGGTAATCTGTAAATTGTGGATAATAACCTTCTAGCCCATGTGGGTATGATGCCTGACACGGGAAATGGTCAAGAAAAGTTAGTAAGATGGGTATTATAGTGCTTACTTTGCAGAGGGGAAAAAACAAACAAACAAAACAAAAAAACCCTGTGTTTCAAAGATGCTACACAGTTGGTCCAAGGTAATGGCCTGTCTTGGATTTGAACTGAATTGGGTTTAATTCCAAAGACGATCATTTTCCTGCCTCAAAAATTGCTACTTAACTTAGGGTCCTAAAGTGAACAAGAACAGGAGACATCAACAGAGAAGATGCTCCAATACCACCTGGGATGATCATTCGAGGATGCCTGAGTTCTCATAACCCTCTCTTCAATGAATGTGTTCCAATGCTAGAATATTAGCCTTTCAAAAAACATCCAAGGGCCTCAAATCACAGGGTCCTAAGCTTAAACATGAAAATGATGTAACCAGGGGATGTAGCCTGAAAAATGAACATGAACCTGAAAAGCTAACAGTCAAATACTGAGAAAATAGGGATTCACTGTAGGTGCAAGAAAAAAGCTCGGTGCTCCTGGACATTGGCACGGCACTATAATACTGATTTATATTGAAATAGTTTAAGACAAAGCATAAGAACTTGTATTTGCCATCAGGAGCACTGTTAATCAAAATACTCTGGTTACTTTTCTGGGGTAAAGACCTGGATGACAATGAGCAAGTTATGCTGAGGTTAAATTGCCCTGAATGAGCACCTGGAGAGGAACTAGAGAGGTGTCATGCCCAGAAACAGTGGACAAGGTGAGGATGCTATGCTGAAAAACACTTACCCTTAGAGGTATGGCACTAAGATTAAACTTTAAGAAGACAATGGACATTAAGATCTAGCAAGTGAAACTAAGAATAGATGAATCCTTAATTCAACAAAATCTTGATCTCTTTGTTTCTAAATAGTCTTCGATCTCTTCTGATTCACAAATTTAGCGCCTGTATAATATCCCCCGCTGTAGAATACTCTCACCTTCTTGAGTTTGTTTGTTCCCCTTTCTTCAAATGGTGTGAGTCTAAATGTGTAGTTTTCTTTTTAATGTGCAATTTTAAAGGCAGAGATAGGTAGAATGTATTTAAGTCTCTAAACTTGATGTTCCGAATCATTTACTGGAGGAGGAGGGTAGGTAGAGAGAAATCCCACTGAAGAATTTCTCAACCATTCCTCTTGAATTCCATGGAGTCTGAAAGTGCCTTCTACAAATGGCTATCAAAAATGAAATGCAGGGACACCTGGGTGGCTCAGTGGGTTAAAGCCTCTGTCTTTGGCTCAGGTCATGATCCCAGGATCCTGGGATTGAGCCCCACATCCGGCTCTCTGCTCAGCAGGGAGCCTGCCCCCCGCCCGCCCCCCCCCCCCGCCAGCCTCTCTGCCTACTTGTGATCTCCGTCTGTCAAATAAATAAATAAAATCTTTTTAAAACAATGAAATGCAGCCTAGAGTAGACAGTAGTGAGAGGAATTCCTTATTTGGGGACACCAAAGGCATTCACAAGTCACAGCAAGAAGGTGTATAATATCTCTGTGCTCTGAATCTGTTTAGACAGGGCGATGGTGAGCTCTGCTTCCCACAGACACTGAGAACCAAGAGCTGCCACATCTTCGAGAGGAAGTTGCTCTCTGTTCTCTGAATGGGGCTCACTAAGTATCTTTCTATCTGTTTCTCTTACGCATCTAGTGTAAGTCCATTCACATACCGGGATACTCAAGAGAATTAGTCCTTTGCTGGACCCTCCCCCTGTTCCCTTAACATTAGGGCATCTCTCCTCCTTGCTTCGTGAATGTCATACAGGGTCCACACGAGCTATCTGGTGGGAATAGAGTGCTCATTTGTCTCCAGTTCTGCCCTTCCCTGAGCAAAGAAGGCAGAAATGGTCAAGGCTCTTCTCTCTATATCTATAAAATACATACTCCACAAGATAAAGTAAGAGTAATTGAACTATTTCTGGGTTTTTCAATATGAGATCTTAACCTAGTTAGGGGCAAAGACTTCAAGATTTTTTATTAAAGCCTTAAAATTTTTTGGCTATTTAATCTTTGGCTTTCCTGGTAAATGACAAGTACACAAATACAAAGTTGTCTTCCTTAAAATCCTAAGATTTTATAATCATGATAAGAATTAAGACTGAACTAATCCTAAAGCTCTTTGACTAATGTTAGGTGTTGTTTGGAATAATGTTTTTAGCTATGTGGGTGAATGGTGCAATATTTCTTCGAGAGAACAAAACTCTGGGCAGGGCTTGGCACACCTAAGGATGCTGTTAAAGACAGCTTTGAGATTTTCCATTGCACAGAATATGTTAGCCTGTCTGTCTTCTCAAGACAGCAAGGAGGTTGAACTATTCAAAAAACTTTTCAATTTTCATTTGTGTCCTATTTTAGAAGAATATCATGAAGTACAATTAAGGCAATGGTAAACTCCAGCTCCCCACCCACACATATATAGTTTATTATAAACCTTCAATAAAGTATTTGTAAGTTTTGGACAGTTGATTACTAACCATGTGATACAGTTAATTTTTTTAAGTCTTCGTGAAATGAAAATCTTCTTTTTGCTGATGAAATAAATTGAAAATTATAACAATCATTTTCAGGAGCCAACCTTTATTCTGAATGTTCTCATTACTGTTCTCACAACAAATAATCTGAAACAATATTCTGAGCCAAAAAGCTATATATTTGATTGTTAATACTGCTTTCTACCTGTGAGGGAATAGCTTCTTCCTTCACAGAACTGAAGTATGATTGCTAAAATAATTTTATTATAGTATCCAATTAATTCTTTAAAGTTCTTTTTCTCCAATTACGTGACATTGATGACTATAATCATGACTATTAAGCAAAAAAGATACTATTTTTGTTAGAAAGGTCATATACTGTGCCAGCTTTAACTCAACTTAGGATGGAAAAAATAAAGTCCCCAAAGTATGTGAAAATCTGAAGTCTTTAAAATATTCTAGATCAGAACTTCTTTGCCCTACGTACTGATATTTCCTATTATGTTTACTTAACCCAAAACCAAATACTATCAAAGAGATAACTGACTGAAGGAGGTTAAGGTATTCATAAATATCAGAAAGCCAATGAGTAACAATGAACTGAAGTAGGTTAGATCAGATCGCATTACACCCACTGAATTAGCAGGATTTAAGTAAAATGAGGGACTAAACTCTGGATTCAAATCCTGTCAGCACTGTGAAAGCACTGGGCTTAAAAAAATAGATCTCAGTCTTGAAGATGGTATGCTGCCTGAATTATGTAGATAATCCCATTCTCATACCACTTTTCTACTTGTCTAAACTAGCCTGGACTGATTAGAAGGACGACATCTAATGGGAAGCCATGTGTATTTCTGGTTTCCATTACGTAAGTACACACTTCCTAGGTGACTTCCTCGTCACTTGAAAGTTAGACCATTCTCTTATTTATTTAAAAATAAAAATTTAAAGCGGCTAATGTAAAGCTATTTTTGTAAATGTCACCAAATGGAATTTATTTTAAAGATCAACGGCCTCGTCAACACGACATGCCTAAGAATGAAATGTTATTATTTGTGCGTCATGTACAGCCTTTTACATGTCATATCCATAGCGAGCCAATAAAACAGAGCACTCAAGGAGGTTTTTAAAAAATCCTTGGACCAGAACAAGTTATTAATTTAGCATATTTTGAAACACCTTTTTTTTGTTTGTACATTCAAGTTGGTAACGCCACGTCCCCCGATTTGCATGATACGAATTTGAGAGGAAGCCAAAGGTTTTATTTTTGCAGTGACAAAACACACAAGTCAATTCAGAGAAAACAGAATCTTCAGCTCAACTGATTGGGACTGCATGGAGAAAACTGGCTGATTAAATATTCCCTTTTCCAACTGCATGTGGTGTGTTCTTATGGCAAATCACAGGGGCTAAATATTGTTTGCCACTGTGCACCCAGGTGGCAGCGAGATACCAACAATTCCACACTCTAGCTCAGTCCAAGGTTCATGCCCGAAATTAGTGTCAAAATGAAAGGACCATAGAAAGTTCAGGTTAAAGGGAAGATAAGCTCCTCCTCTGCATTTTACTGACATCAATGCAGCATGTGATAAGCACCTGGAGCACATTCTCATTTTTGGAACTCTCATGGGCTGTTCCACTGCTACTAGGACAATACAGACTGCAGAAATATCCCTTGTTTCCTAAAAGCACGATGTAGCCCAAAACCTCATGGCCATCACTTCACCCTCACTCTATCTCAACAAGCAAGTAAGGATTCCCAAAGAATGGTGCTGCTTCAGCTGAGTACTCCCATAGGAATTAAAGGGTATACCCTGGCTATCATGATCACTGGTTCAAGGTGCAACCCTTCTGGCTTGCTTTACCCAACGAAATTAACACATCTTACACATCTATTATGTATAAGGAATATTCCTTGAAGTAAGCCCTACAGTCATAGCTATGTATATAGGTCATGGCTCTTAGAGTCAGTAAAGCAACCTCATAGCAGAGCTCAGGTATAGTAGTTGCTTTAAGAAATATCTAACTAAAAAAAAAAAAAAAAATAGAAGTATCTATCTGGATTTTCCTGTGGGATAAAGTTTTTACCTTGAGCACGTGATTTTCAAACCCACACAAAATATTTTTTTCTTGAGATATCAAAGTTACATTTTTAAAAAAATATGATTGAGTAAAAACATAAATAAAATTAGCCACAAGAGCTGCTTGTTGGTAGAGGGAAAGCTGCATTAGGATTTTGAATGCTGAATTTAGCTTTTATTGAAAAAAAAATCTGACATAAACTATTAACCAATATAACTTTATGATGGTTAAGAGGATGTCTCTTTTTGGGGGGAGGAAGTGGTCAGCAACTTCTGTGATACTAAATACTGTCCCTGGGGATAGAGACACAGCATAAAACAATACAACCAGCTTAGAGTCTGGTGTGCCCTGGGCCTGAAAAGTATTACTAAACATTGACAAACATAACACAATTGCCCCTTCTCTTAGAAACATCAGAAAGTTCATTTTATATTTAATGAATTGATGTTGATAAGAGAGACAGTTTATTCTCAGAAAAAGTAAAAACATATACAAAAATAAAGATTACTGCGAATATCTAAACATCCCTTAATGGGATCTCTGACAGTTATGAAATATTTAAAGATCTTTGAAGGCCTGGGGCTATAAGTTTAGGAATATTATATTCTCCTTCCCTGCCAACTTTTTTCCTGATGTCCATCTCTCCTCTCTCTGTGCCTCTCTTCTCCTCTTCCCAGATTCAAATATGTATTAACTGCATATTCTATGCCAGGCACTGTGCTAGGCTGTGCGGCTCTAGTTTCTAAGCTTTCCAGTCCTTTTCCTCTTCTATGTTCTTCTCTGATTTTACTATTGATTCCCTGAACTCTTTCCCAATATGTCACCTGGACACATGTCTGAACACTAAAGCAGCCAGGACACGGGAAATACGTGAAATGTTACCTAGCCTCAAATCCCTTTAGTTGTTGCAGACGTCATGTGTCGAATGATCAGTTCAGATAAAAGAACTCTAGGATTTCATTTCCAAGACAGCCCATTTGTTGGCACCATGGGCTCTGACCCAGACACAGAAGGATGGGAAGCGTTGAGAAAGCAGTGGCAAAAGACTTTCGGGGCAGGAACGATCAGAGGAAACACAAGGCAAACTTCATGGGGGCAATGAGCAGATTAGTCTTCTCATTTAGCAGATTCTTATTTTGAAATAGGTAATAATGCAGTTGAAATGAAAGACTGAAGCCAGATAGTGCAAGGTCTAAAGAGGGTTTGAAATTTAAATGTTTTATCCTATTGGCTCCGGGGAATCCATAGATACAAAGGGAAATGGTGGAGTGGACGTATCAAGGTGGCTGCGTGCTCCTATTCTCAGGGTAGAGCCTTGCCTGTTACACCAACTGTTTTATTCTGAACATCTTGAGGAGGCCTAGGACCTCACAAAAGCTCCATACTACTTGTTGATGACTGGAAGCATGAACAGAGCCTGAAACACTTGGGTTTTAAGTCATTGCAGCTGCTTGCTTGCCCTGCGACATGGAGGGAGTTGACATCTCGAAAATTCCATTTCCTCTTCTACAAGCAGGGATGGTAACACTACCTTTCTCAGAATGTAATTGAAAGGATTAAACAAGAAAACAAAGGTAAAGGGTTTAGTACACTGACTGGCGTATAGAAAATGAATGTGAACAATTAATCATTAGAGTTAGAGGTCCCTTAAAACAGTATAAGAAGCATTAGAAGGAAGCAAATGTCATCAAACCGGTGTAGAATTTGCTGCATCATGGGCCTCAACAAGGAAGGGAAGGGGATGAATTTAGACCCCAGTTCTAAATACACATCAATACCTTCTTAAAACACATTCTGACTGCTTTGCTAATATAGTCTTCTAAATTGGCATATATGCCTAGAATATATTTTAAGCCCTTGAAAGGAAAGGCAAAGGGAGTACAAGTTCCAAAACGATATAGATTGTGACGTGATTAGCTTTTCCGTGTCTGAGTAACTGGAGAGACTCCTCTAATCTGCAAAATCAGGCAAATAATGAATATTGAATTAATGGTGAATATTAAATGAAGATCCACAAGAATAGTGTCTGGCACAGGGTGGGCACTGAATAAATGTCTGTGGAATGAATGAATGAATGAATGAATATTTTCTAAATCCTTATGGGAGAACATTTAAAAAAACATTTATTTGATTTCCACGTTTCAAGTTTCTAGCAAATCAAATTCTTCTTCAAACATATCCTGAAAAATCCAATATTTTCAAAGATGCCTGCAGTAAACTATGTTAGAACCCTTGAGATTGTGATAATTAACTGTACACCATATGTTCCTGACCATGGCGTGCTTGCTACCTTATCTTTCTTTCTCTAAGGAAATTCCTAGCCTTCTGCTGTATTTCAGGCTTTGCATTTGGACTGTGAATTTCATCGTCAGAAAAATGCAGGAATTTCAAGATTTATAAATCCCAAGTATGTTGTGCTTCAATAATGCCAAGCGACATTAAGAACATAAATTATGGCTCAGAGATGTTATTAAAAATGCAAAACAGTTCTGTCCGCCATAGGGTATAGGATCATAAAGTCTAGCAACTTTAGAAAGACTCAGGGCCATTACGATTCTATATGAGCCATCTCTTGATTTAAAAAAAAAAAAAAAAAAAGATTATAAAGACCATGGAGCAAACTACAATTTTCACATTTTAAAAATCTGAACAAAGTTTTCAATGCTTCAATTAATTATTAGTGAGTGACAGAGTGTGTAATTAAGGTTTGTAGCATAACTTTTATTTTCTGAAATCATTCTGGGATCCTTTAAACTAAAGTATGTGACTGACAGTAATGCAAATTAAAATCTGCTTTTGGATCACAGAGGCGATTAAACACAAAAGGCCAGTCGATTAAACTTTACAATGAATCCTTGCCAACATGCTAGAAGAGTAACCTGGAGTGACACCTTTGCCAGCTATCCAAGAGGGTCCCTCTCAAGTCTGTTTTTCTTACAACAAGTCTTCTAGGTGAATCTCAGTATAACTTTGAGGTTTGTCACTTGGTGGAAAACAAGCTAAGGTAGCTTGAAGGAAAGATTTTATTGAATGATGCAAGTAACTCGTTACCACTAGGAAATGCTATATCCCAATATCAAGGCCTTGCGCGGCATCCCAATGGCAACTCAGATCGTTCAGCACTTTATACACAATTTCTAATGAAACAAGTTTTCCATCCCCCAAACACAGAGAAACAGGTCACACAAACAGCTTCAAAGTCAATCTAACTGTCTAGATGACAGATAAGAATAATGGCATACCAAAAAGACAAAAACCCAAATTCCAGTAGGCAGAAAGAAACTAAGAGTAACCAATTACTCAGCAACACTGGTATTTGGAAGGGAGTATTAATGACAAAAAGAAAGTAAACTTGGGGGAAATCTAGTAAACACATTAGGCAAAGAGAATAAGCAAATACAAGAGCTTAATTTTGCTTTTCTAAAAAAAAAAACTGCACCAGTGGTGCGTTAATTCAGCAACAATATAATATTCTGACTGGAAATATTCACGACAATCAAGTTCAATTGCACACACATTTTTCTAATTAGTGTTTGAAACAACTCAGTTTGGAAGCTAATGGCTTTGTGTAACTTGCTCAGAAAAACTGATATAAGATTTTCATTCTGACTTACACGAAAATTGATCTAATATGTCACACCTCCAGTTCCCAAAAGATTTGATTCTTTAAAAGCTACGTGATTAACTTTACTTGTGTCTACATCTCCCGAAAGAATTGAGGTGCAAAGATGTTCCTCGTAACATTTGCTGCAATTACATTAAGTTTCTATACGTTTCTTTACCTATTAAGTACAGATATAACAAGTGCATATATTTACATGCATATATTTGATTTCTTAGTCCATTTTTAAATTTCAAAGGTACATGACATCTTGAAGCAAAGTCATCAATTTTGTGGTAGTGCATGATACTGATTCTTTCTGTGTTCTCAGCCTTTCCCTAATCTGCCTCTTTGTTTTCTCTCTTTACACTACAAACTATCATTTGTAATACTCCTCCCTTTAAGATACACCTAATTGTTGTAAGGGAGTACCAAATTAAAATGGGAGGAATCTGGAAATACTGGTTTATCTCAAGAGTTCAATGCAGTTGCTTCAGCTGAGATATATGCATGAAGACTTCTCTGAAATAACTTTTACATGAGGATAAAATTATTTCTATGTCAGAAACAATTACCAGCCAACATTATTATCACCAGAAAATTGTAAGCTAGAATGAGCAATAAAAACATTGTATTTGGAATGAGATATTAGAGAACAGCTATTAAAATATTTTACTCATTTTCTATTATTCCTTAAAATGAAAGTCATCAAAATGTCATTATAGGCCTTTCCCCCAGATTCTTCAGAGACTGAATTTAATCATTTCAGGAAATTGAGCACTATCCAATATTCAGTTAAATCCTCTGAAAAAACAGCAAAGCAAAACACAATGTAAAATATATAAGACATTTTATATTGAGATATGTCCACATACACACATAGATACATACCACAGACTGGGAGATATTTGCCTTCGGATAGCTGGAATTATACATTTCTTGTGAAATTCACCACTTACATGAAATATTACCTTAAAAAAGACCTGAAGTAAGGAACCCAGGTAAGGAGCCACAATATAGCTTTGCAAAACCCCAGTCTTCATCAAGCAGTAAAACAGCAGTTTAAAAAAAATTCAAAAATCAGTTTTTGGAAAATGACTTCCAGCCACATTTTTTACCTGTATCACAAAGCATAGAACTTTTAACTGCTGCTCCACTAAAAAGAGCTAAACAGTTGAAGAAGTGCAATTAACACCAATAAAGGTATCCTTATGCCTTCTTTCTGAAAACTACTGCTCTTTGAGGAATTGTCAAGCTGGAAGAAGACTTTCGACGTCACCCAAACCCCGCTCTTCTTTACCAATTCTGGGAGTAAAATCTACATGAAATAAAGATCGCTTTATTAATCCCCCAAATGATAACGTCCTCTAAAACCAAAACAAAACAAAAAACAAAATAAAAACAAAAATCTGCTCATTTTCAAGGCTGGAAGGAAACATAAAAGTACCTGGTTGTATTTTGTTAACAAAGCCCAGACAATCTTTACAAGATGATTAATAATAAAATTTCCTAAGATAGTCTCTTCTTTAAACCTTTTATAGCTAGAGAGAATGGCTCAAATTTTAGTTACATTTAGAGAGCGGTTTTCCAATGTTACTGGCAAGAAGTACATGGAATGGTTTGACAATTGCACTTAAAAAATGTTTAATTTTTACCTTTCCGTTCGAGGATGATGCCACTTCTTATGGAGCCCATTTTTCCTGAAGATACTCAGTTCTGGCCGATTTAGAATAAAAACCATTAGCATATTACTATTAAAAGAAAAAAAAACTACACGACAAAGCTGCAATCTCTCGGAAAGAAGCGGACGGCGCTTATAAGCAATAAATGCCTTTCTTGATACCTGTTTTGTCAGCAGCATCTGATTAGCAGACTGTATGCTCCCTGCAGCATCAATTAAGCACTTTTTAAGGGAACGGAAATGGATGAGGGCTCATCTGCTAAGCACGGCTCTATACTCCACAGCCCCTTAATCAGCGCGGCTCCTTTCTTAACAAGGTTCTAGAATGCAAGGTCGTCCAGGGACCATTAAGTAGCACAGAAGCAGAACATCCCTGGGAGTCGCCAATATTGGATACCACTTTCCCTCAAAGAACCAGCATGAGAGCCAAGGTGACAGCCGCAGCACATCTGCCCCTTTGTGCCTCAGCCCTGGGCACTTGCAAAGCAGAGGCCAACCCCAGCAGAGAAACTCCTCCTGACTTCCTAGTGCCCCCAGCAGCAGTCAGGCATCCGGAAAGGGCCTGTTTCTCCTGCAGCCCCAACTAGAGAGAAAGTAAGGAAAGGGAAGGTTAACCCTCTCCTCCTGGATCCACCTAAAGCGATGTCACCAGAATCACAACTGAAATGCTAATGCACGAGAAAATACATGCCAATTTCCTCCACTTTGCTCCAAGTTCCAGAGGCCCCTCCGCAATAAAAGATAGCTGTTTGTGGAGGCTGCCTTGTTCCATACCATTAACTCAGAACAAAACATATTTTTAGTGGGACAGCGGTGTTTACTTGTAAGAACTGATGAATTGTTCGGCACCATTTATCACTTGCAGACAAAGACGTTCAGCCACAATTTTGGACATAAATCAAGGTACATGCTCCTCAATTTAAAAAAAAAAAAAAAAAAGACCGCTTAAGTCCCCAAAACCACAGAGATTGAGGTCAGACTGGCCATAGCAACCAAGAACAGGACTTGGGTCTCCAGAAGGACCTAGCAACCGATAAATGAGTTCAGATCTCTTTTCATCTCCACTGGTGTGAAAGCCAAAATTAAAAAGATTAGATCACCCTGCACCCATTACAAAAGGCGCCACAATGAAAAAGTCATTTCCAGCCTTTGAATCACATCAAATAAATAACATTCATCCCTGCTATAATGAACAACTTTCAAAGTAAATTGAATCTCCATAGTACTGATTTCCCCGGCTGCACAGTATTTACATAACAATATATCACAGGAAGCTCAGAATGGGTCTTGTAAATGGGGAACTCGGGATAAAAAGCATCTTTAGCCCCGATTACTGTATACTCAGACCGCTTTTCAATCCCCCTCATTTAAACAATGTGTTGTATCAAGAACATAAACAATGTTTTTAAATTGTGGGAAATGAAAGTTTTCAGGACATTTTTAAATGTCTGGACTCATGCCTTCTGTGGGGCACTGAGAATGTAGAAATCACTTAACCTCCTAAATCCATACCCTGGGTTCATTTTTGTGACAAAGAATTCTCATCTGTGGGTACACTTGCTTCTTTGTTCGTGCCAGCAGTTTTTCATCCTAAGTATCTCCTGAATTTTTATATATTATTTAAGATGAAAGTACGCTCGGAGATTTTTTTTTTTTTTTTTTTTTTTTAGCATGTGGCTCATTCATTAGTTGTCATTTCCTCGAAAGTATAAGGTATTCTCCACTACCAGAACAATTATGCCTCTTAAGTTTTAGCATTATCTCCACACAATACATTCATCCTCTACAGGCTAGTTCTGACAAGATTTCTCCAGGTCATTAAAAAAAATTTTTCAGGACTAATATCCCCCACTACTTAGGTTTCCATAAACTATTGTACAATTCATGCATTTCAAGTGGGGGATGTTCAATTAAGACAGTTAAGTCCATGTTAAAAATATACCAGCTCTATCTTATCTTTTTGTGTCAGCTCACGTAGACATTACTATTTGAACTCCACAGGGAATCTCATTAATTTTTAAAACTCCCTGACCTCAGTATAGTTGAGTATAAAAATAATTTCAAATTAAGAATGAAAGAGCATCACTTGAATTCTACCCGGCCATATGCTCTACGTTGCAAAAAAACATTGCTAACTATCATCAAACAGAATTTTTTCCAGATACGAATTTAAGCAGCATGATAAATGTCACCAGACAGACATAAAAAGCAGCTCACCCTTCTGCCCAGCCCTGCTCACACCTCACCTCCGCGGATTCTCGTAACACAAAGCCCCGAGAACACAGGTTTGCCGGCAAGTGACAGCACAGATGATATCCTCACACAAATATTTTCCTATTGAGACTCGCTCTCTATCTCCGCGTCTCTCTCAGCCACAAGGATGCAAAAATGCAAGAATCGGGACATACAGATTTTCTTACCTAAAACTTGTCAGAAGGATGGTCCCTAGGTCCTTGTCATTGTTGTCACCTCCGGTGCCCCCGCTTGCCATCGTGGAAATTGGCTTCACTATGTTTAGCGGTCTGTGCCTCAGGTACAGCTGTGGCACTCATCTGCTTGCATAAAACCTACGAGGGGAAATAAGGGAGGGAGAGAGAGAGGGAGAGAGTAAGGCAGAGGGAGGGAGTGGATGTGTGTGTGTGCTTGTGCGTGACAGAGAGAGAGAGAGAGAGAGAGAGAGAGAGACTGCTGACTTGAGACTAAGAACCTAAAACCTCCGGCCAAGACAAGCCTGAATAAAAATGATCAAAGCTCTGTCCTTCATCAAGAGGTAGACAGATATTTTTTTCTCCTCCACTGAAAAGTGGAACTGTCATTGGGGATTCTCACCAGGAAAGCGCAGACAGAGGCAGACCTTCTCCAGAGTGTCAGCGCTGCCCAGCAGTCCGTGCAGAATACAGGTACCTATTGTTCCAGAGACAGATATGTAGCCAGCCAGTCAGACTCTGACAGATCTCAGCAAACCAGTGAGCCTGCCTTCATTTTAACTCCTTATTTACTAGTGCTTTTTGGTCAAATGCAAAGGTCTTCTCATCACCCAGGAGAAATAAATGGAGATGATGCAGAGGAAATCCTGGCAGGAACTAATCCCATATCTTTTACAAAGAGGCACTTTTCACTACTGTTATTGAAATGTTGAATTTAATGCAAAGATCTTATTTTTCTGGGAGGAAATGAAACATTAGACTAAAGGGGAAAGACTGAGCAAGTAAAAGAAAATCTTGACATTCAGGATGAATAGCACAGCCCAGTTTAAAAAGAAGGCAGATATTGGGGTTATTCAAAGCACCCTGGATATAAATATATATACTTTGGAGCATGAATGGGGTTCCCTTAGCCAAAAGGGTTCCAGTCTTTTGCATAGGGGTGTGGCACATAGAACATATTCCACTCAAAAGCTACCCTGGTAGACCTCTGTTTTCTTAGGGGCTGAATTCTTTTAAACTCTCTCTTTCTCAAGCACCCACTAGGCCCCCCAAAATTCTGCTTTCCCCAAAACCTTACCAGTATTTAAATTATGTCTAAGGCAATAATACAAAATTAAGGGAGCTCAGAGAAAAATAACTTGGATTCTGAGATCCAGAGGGTATATCCGATTGTTTAAATTCCTGGACCTTTCTGGATTACAGTGGGTTTCTAACTTTCATCTTTGTATATTAATTAATTTTCTTTGAAGGAGTGGAAGAAAGCAAGATTCCTTGCATTTGACTATATGACACCGTCAGAAGGCAGAACATAGGAAAAAGGGGAAAAAGAAAAAAAAAAGGAAGAAAAAGTAGCTTTTCATTGAGTTAAATTAAGAGATGGACTTATACTCCCCCCAAAGACTTAATATACAAACACTTCAGACTTTTTCCCAGAATGAACACCAATTTCATTAATTGTTACCGTATACCTAAGAAATGCTGTGCATATTCTGATTTTGTAGGTGTGCTGCGGAGTCTATAAGATGGTTGTGAAATTCCTTTGTAAAACCCACACTCAAGCATCACTTTACAAAGCCAGAGGGTAAATACTCAGCGCACTAGGGGGAGGTTTAACCATGCGTGGCTCCTAATAGTAATGAGATATGCAGTATATATCTATGCACAGCCCAACTGCTTCTTCTAAATATCTAGGGTTTATTTTATTTATTAAAAAAATATCCTAATAGTTTTCTTCATGATGTCTCAAAACTCCACTTAAAACGAGAAAGAAAAAAGACTTAGAAAAAACAGTTTCCTCCTTTTTCTACCTTCCTAAATCCCAGGATGTTGAAAGCAGTTCAAGCCATGCTAATTTAACAAAAACTCTGTGTAATTAATAAAGGCTTTAGAAACTCTTGCAGAAGTTAAAATGGCTAGATTCAGTGACTTCTGAGAGTCCACTTTGTGTTTTAGAATTAGGGAGAGCTTCTATTATGCTCAGAAGGGGAAGGATGTCAGAGACTTTACCTGGACAGGGAGAACGGTAGACAAGGTTTCTTACTAAGCTCACCTTCACCTATGGGCAGCAGCAAAACAAGACCATCTTGTAGCTTCTTTTTTCTAAGTGGGATAGACTGATTTTTTTTTTCAAACCTGTTTTTAAAGAACATGCGTATTTTTGTAAGCTTTGGAGATAACCTAACTTATCATGACTATCTTAAGAGCAAAATAGCCAAAGCCCATTCAATGAAAGAAAGGAGAATAGATTATGGGGCCACGTATGGAACGAGCTGGCTCAGAGCAGAGGGGACAACTCCCAAACAAGGCTCCCATGACTGCATCTAATGCGGCAGTTTAAAAGGGGCATCTAAGCTCTCACTCCTGAGCATGTGATAAGACTTAGGTGTAAGTACATTTAATTAGTGCATTACCCAGGCCCCATCCAGATGTCATTATCTTTTACAGTGGTTTTTTTCCCCCTTTGATCTTTCTGTCCAACTTCTGTTGTCTTCAGAAAACCAAGCTTAGTGTGCCAAACAGATTTTAAATATTCAGCTCTTAACATGTCTGAATATAGACAGTTCTCACAGTCGGGGTCCATTATTTTCAGGAGACATGTGCGGAGGGTTATCAACATTAATGAGACTCAATGTGCACATGTAAATAAAAAACAGAGGATGCACTCCTGTAAAGTGTGTGTGTGTGTGTGTGTGTGCATGTGTTATAAATGGATATCAGTATCTGTGCACGGTATTTTCTGTTGCTGTTTCATGAGTAGAAGAGAAGATCACTTTTTTTTTTCTCAATAATGTTTTTTTGTGTGTGTGACATCCCTAGATGTTTTTGTCCCTAGGACACCCCTGAAACCTATTATATAGTCCCAAGTTTATAATTCACACTTCAGTCCCCAATTTGCCAAATAATTCATGTCAAGCAGAAGTCCAACAAAAAGCACCAGCTATTTCTTGGAAGAAGAAAAAAAAACTGTTTCATGAGCTGGGTTTTTAAGAAATAAACACCTGAGGGTAAGGGCACCACTCATTAATAGTAACAAGGGGTAGGCTAATTCCCCTGGTCCTCTGCTGGGCATTTATCTCTTTTCTTCCACATAGCTTGAACTGAGAGACGTGAAGTCAGATTTTCCAGAAGGAATGTGGAAGGAAAACAGAATACTTTCTTTGTATTAAAGAATATTCCAATTTTTATAACTCCCCCCAAGGACTTGCTACGGACACCTCCAGTTACTCATTCACACAATAAACCTCACGCTGATAAAACTTCTAAGAGACTCTCCGGGAACATTGCAGGTGACCCGACTCCAGCAAAGTTAAAAATAGTCTCTGCACCAAATTAAACATTATCTAAGTTCTCCACACAGTTATTAAACACATAGAAGATCACCTGTGTGCATGACCTATAAATGGCTTGGATTACATATTAAGATTCTAATTAAAAGTTTTTGTCTTATCTCAGTTGGCTGATTCAAGATTAGAGAGTAAACACTGGTTCAGAGTGAAAGTCCTAAGGAATCGAGATTTTTGATGGTTGCCAGTTGGAAATGAATGGCTGTGTTACAAAGTATTTCTAATAGAAAGAAAAGAATACAAAACTATGAACAACTTCCAAAACCCCCTTTAAAGGAGGGGTATTTAGTGCCAGGAAGACTTTGAACTTGACTTTCTTGAGAGTTGGAGGGAGACATGAGAAGTACAGCTTCTGCAGGGTGTGAGGAACGTATCAGCATGATAGCATGATTACCTCCCAACCTGAAGGCTTAAAAATCTGATTATGAAACCTCGTTCATTAGAAAATACATCATGAAGTATAAAAGCTAAAGCTTTCAATTTTTAAGACCCAGGATGGGGTAAATGCTACTTATGTTTCCATTTAATCCACTGAATGAAACAGTACTTCTGAGAGCCTTGTTCTGAAAATTCAGTGAAAATCTAATGGAAACTATTAACAGCACCCAAACACACGCAATGTTTAATATTCAGCCATTTGATGATGAATAGAAGGAAAAGTAGGCACCAGTCCCTAACAACCCCTTCCCTGCAATGCTATGATGTATACTTCACAGAGTCTACCTGATCAACTTCCTGACCTGCAGTTTACACTAATTAAAGATTTGGTTTTGGAAAAATTCAATGACATCTTTCACTCACCTGTTATTGAGCCATCAGGTATTCTGAGGTAACACTGGAGTATTCTGTCTTCCTTCCTCTACAATAGCTGCTGGAAGTCAACTCTGAGAACCCAGAAAGGGAGAACAGAATGTTAATATTTTGAATAGTTACAAAGGGCAAGAATTTGCCTTTGTTGCATGTGTAAATGAAACAATATGTTTTCCATGTTTCCATAAATGTCCTCTTGAGTGGTCTCAGACTTACAGCAAAAGGGAAAAAAAAAGAACATGGAGCTGATTGATGAGAGTTGATATTCAACACAAAAGCATTTCATAGAAGTTGGGAAACTCCCAGAAGGGAATTAGGCAGAAAAGTTGGTAAAGATTTCCTGTACAGCATTTTTAAAAAATTAAAAAAAAAATAATAATTGCAGACTATTCCAGAACATGAACAAGAATTACAATTTGGAATTTTTTGTTAAAAGACACATGTTATCCTGTATCCCATTCTTTGAGTGAACTAGGACCTACCTGACTTCTCCAACAGCTGTTTCCAGAGCTTGGAGAGCGGCCTGATCCACGCCAACCTTCAGCTGTAAGTGCTCCTCTCTCTGCCTTCTGTCATGTGCAGTCTTCCCCATCCAAATCTTTTGATAAAAGTCAGGATAAAACATGATTTATTAATATAGCAAAGTCATTACAATCCTGAGCTAAAATGTTACTGGAGCTTTCCCTAGCTACTGCTGTTTAAGAAAGTCTTTAAAAACCAATTTAATTTCCTTCCACCCAGTCAAGTTTTCTCCACAGATAATTGGTTTTCATTATATGCACAAAAAAGCATCAGTGTTGTCAATATGTATGAGGCATTTAAATATTTTCAAATGAAAGTATGCATGTATTTATGTTGGGGTGCCCAAACACACACTTCCATTTGATTCTGTATCACTGACCATTAACACTCTTTCAACATGAGAGAAAGCTCTGTGGAAATCACAAAGGCTGCAGAAACAGCCGAGTTAGTCATTCATGGGAGTAGAAGTTCAATAAAGTTGTAGGGTGGAGGTCCTCCTCCCTCATTTTAAACAAGTAGATCACAATAAAGCAATATATTCTTCCTGCTAATTGTGCTGAATTGGTACATACTCACAAGCATGATACTTGTGTTTTTGTTTTCAAAGCCTTCATCATTTCACTGGGAAAAACAAATAACAATAACAACAACAACAACAACAACGACAAAAACCCTCTCATTTTTTTTTCTAATCATCATTTACACAACAACAGCCCTTTTAGGGCTTATAGAACTTATCTCGGTGTATTATCATCATCAAAAGTGTGTTTGAGATGCTAGTGCAGAATCATTAGTTGTTCATAAGTACCTTGAAACATTAGATTAGCAGTGTTTATAATTGTCTAAATACAGCATGACGATAGGAAATCAATTACCATGCACATCAATCTTTGACATTTCAATGCATTATAACTACAGTAAAGTTGCTATAAACTTAAAAAAAAAAAAAGAAGCCACTGTTTCTCTAACTAATGAAGTAGTATTCAGTTGTAAACACTGGAGAAATCAGCATAGTAGCATATGCAATGTTGAAACTGGTCTACTTACTTGAATATTCCTCCTCCTCTGGATTAAGACTATTAGTGAATTTGCAGACTTTCACGTTTGAGAATTTTTCAGGGTCCTCTTGGTCCCACAGTCCCTCCTCCACAGATAGAGCATTATCGAATAAAAAGCTCCCTTTCTCAACAACCAGACAACTATCTTTTAAGAGTCACTGAACTTCTAAAAGTGACGAGATGCTCTGCAACTTCCTTGGTGACACAGGTGTCTGTCGCTGCCCGCGGTCAGGTCGGATTCATCAGTTGCCTGGGTAGCCACGATTTTGTGCATTTTTTTTCCTCCTGGGGGTCCAGGGTGCTGAAGTGAGAATGGCTTCTCCTTGATACTTATTTGCTTTTGGATTGGAAGGAGAAGGTTAGCTTTTTGTTTTGTTTTGTTTTGATTTCAATTCAGAATCAAAGACCGAGTTTTCTAAGTTGAATGCGGGTTTGAGATTTGCTCCCTTTCTGACTGAAAAACAAATCAAAAATAAAACACAGGGTAGAACGGTTCGGAGTGCCTGATTCCATCAAATCACTGTGATTTAAAAGAGAAAGACAATCAAATAAGAAAAGAAAGGAAACATTCTAGGCAAATTAGTTTCTTTGCTGGGTCCCACACTACCCCCTTAAACCCCTGACCTCTCTGCAGACCACGTCTTCCCCTTGTTGAATAGTAACTATTTCTGAATAGCCAGCACTTAATGAAGCCAAGGTCAGGCTGCTTTGAGTTGGCATTTTCAGTGATAACAAATCAGAAATGATAGCATCATACAGATTTATGAATTTTTTACCCCTGCAGTCACAAACATCAGACGTTTACTTTCTAAAGAGAGCTTTTAGATCCTTCCTGCA
This sequence comes from Mustela putorius furo, assembly GCF_011764305.1. Taxonomy (NCBI): domain Eukaryota; kingdom Metazoa; phylum Chordata; class Mammalia; order Carnivora; family Mustelidae; genus Mustela; species Mustela putorius. The sequence continues at coordinate 8,014,441 of NW_025421481.1, forward strand.
GTTTCCATAGTGACTTCATTTTTTTCCTTTTATCACAGATTGGCTGAAGAGCTGCTACCCTTTGTGCGTTAAAAGGCTTGTGCTACCAACTGTCGATATAAAAGGTAGCTGAGGCGGAGATGCAATATATACTGCCAAAAATAATTGAAACAGAGACATGTTGGTGAAAGGTTCCAGAAGAATTTTTTTCTTCTGTATCAATGTGAAAGTACAGGGGAAAATAATTTTGCCTGAATTCTCGTAATTACTTCAAGTTAAATGGAGTAGTATTTTACGCCGTGTACCATACTTATATTAAAACACTCATCATACAAAACATAATCCTCTCATAAAAGGGTTTAATATAGCTTACACTGTTCCAAGTGTCTGGGCTTGTTAAACACCAAAGTTCATTTACGAAAACATTTTCATTTTAGTTACTTAACTTTAGGCTGCAATGTTTATGTCACTGTTTAGTCTTATCTCTCAGCTGATTCAGATTTTTTTTTCTGATAAGAAAAAAGTACACCGCATTTTTCAAATAATCCAGACCGTCCATAACAAAACCATCAAAAGGTGTGGAAGAAACCCATGCATGTCTACCTAGCACTTCATAAGTGAGGGTTCCGTCCTTAAGTTAGTTCTCCCTTGTTTTGCCTTCTTCTCCCTATGAACACTGAACATTTAAGTGAATGTTAACTGTTATCCCGATTTTTCTTTCAACATTCATGTTAGTTAACAATGTTGGCACTGAATAATCCTAGTCATAGGTTGCTATAATCCTAAGAGAAATGTCTGTGTTCTAGCTACTTATTAAATATATTGAATTCTTGTCACGATGCTGTAGATGTTTTACAAGTAAACTTTTAGCTCTGAATGTGTTTTTTAAGCTTGTGACAAAAATAACACCAATGCCAATTACCACTAAAGTTCATGTTATATTTATATATAAGCTATTAAAATGGTACTAAATGTAAAAATAATTATCATTTTAGAAAAAGAAAGACATTTCTATGAAAGTACTTAAGATATAATATATTCTTAGGTATTTCATAATAAAAAATCTTTGAATTTCCAGAAGACATATAGATCTATGGGCTCTACCCTATGGTTATTACAACACACATTTTATTCCATCCTCATGCTTTTTTTTTTTTTTTTAATTTCTAGAGAACATATAGCCTAAATAGGCTAGCTATTTCTGAATTTTTATTCAGTGTGAACAAAATTATGTGCCATAATAAGATTTCTTCTTCTCCTTTTCATCTCACTTTCATCAGAGAAAATAAGCTGCAAAGTGGATTTTGAAAGAGAAAAATATAAGTTGATATATATGGCAAAAACTCCAAGAGATGGTAGGTAGGTAGACATTGTAAATAAACACTTTAGTTAAGGTCTTTGAGGGTCAAGGAGTAGAAAGTCTCTTGATTTATTTTGGCTAAGGTCATAGTTAAGTTCAAGAAGATACAAAGTAATAATTAACAGAGAACTGGTGTACCAATCTTCAGACTCATACTTCCAAACTTCACAGAGACTAAAATGAGAGTCGGAGAAGCACCAAAGACCTTGTCAATTATAATTTACTGTGACATTCAGTCACTGAACAAATTCTTTTTTTTTTTTAAGCATAGTTGACACCCACGTAAGTTTCAGGTATACAACACAGAGATTCAACATCTCTATACATTCTGCTATACTCACAAGTATAGCTGCCATCTGTCCCCACACAACACTATTACAGTATTGACTATATTCCCTATGCTGTGCCTCTTATTCCCATGATTTACTTATTCCAGAAGTGGAAGCCTATCTCTCCTGCTCCCCTTCACGGATTTGGCCATTTCCCCCACCTCCCTCCCCTCTGGCAACCATCAGTTTGTTCTCTGCATTTATGGGTCCATTTCTGCTTTTTGCTTGCTTGTTAAACAAATTCTTATTAAACAGTCATTGCCAGACACTTCGATAGATATTGGGTGTATCTCCACTTGTGAACAAGAGACATTTTCCTTGGGACGCCTGGGTGGCTCAGTTGGTAAAGCAGCTGCTCAGGTCATGATCCCAGCATCCTGGGATGGAGTCCCACATCGGGCTCCTTGCTCCGCAGGGAGCCTGCTTCTTCCTCTGACTCTGCCTTCCACTCTGTCTGCCTGTGCTCGCTCTCGCTTGCTCTCTCTCTGACAAATAAATAAATAAAATCTTTAAAAAAAAAAAAAGAGACATTTTCCTTGCCTTCGTGGAATAGAATATAAAATTGCATTAAAGAAAATAATAATACCTCTGAGAAAGACATCTGTAATCTAAAACCTGAAGAATGAAGCTGCCACACGCAGGCTATGTGAGGGAGTGTTCCAGACACAGCAAGAGCATTCCATGTTTGAAAAAGTAAAAGGCGTCCACTGAGAATGCAGCAAGGTGAGTAAAGGCTGTGGTGGTTCACTCGTTGTTTAGATAGGGCACAACCTGTGGTTGGAAGTTCATTTAGTTCTAAACACGAAGGAGTACCACTCAAGGGTTTTAACCAAATGAGTGACATTATCAGATTTTATTTTTTAATGTCATTCTGGATGGCATGTGGAAAACAGACTGGAACAACATAAATGTGGAAACAAGGAAATAAATTAGGAGATTATTAGAGAGACCTGCTAAAGAGATGCTGATGGTCTGCACTAGGGAATGGTGTCAAGATGAACAGATTTAAGTAAGACAGGTTTAAGTGAGGAGTGGAGGTACAGGTTTAAGTAAGGAGTGGAGGTACAATTGTCAGCATATGATGATAGATAGGTTGTGGGCAGTGAGTTAGAGGAGGAGCCAACAATTCCCAGGTTGTTGTAAATGGGGAATACAAAGGAAAAGAAATATATGATAGGGTGGGAACAGCAAAAGTTCAGTTCTCAACATGTGATATTGTAGACATCTATAGATGCCACAAAGTTATAGTCTAGCTTAGAAAGATAAATTTGAGTTTTTGAATTATAGATAGTATTTAAAGACATTTCCTTCTTTTCCAGGAGAAAAAAAAAGATCACCTAGGAAAAGTCTGTACATAAAGAAGAAAATGAGTCCTAAGCTAGATCTAAGACATGTCAGCATATAAAGGTACAACAAAAGGAGGAACTGAGAAAAAACCAAAGAGGTTGGGGAGAAACCAGAGACTGTGGTGCCTCAGAAGCTAAGAAAAGAGGTTATTTCAAGAAAGAAGAGTATGGGGGCGCCTGGGTGGCTCAGTGGGTTAAGCCGCTGCCTTCGGCTCAGGTCATGATCTCGGAGTCCTAGGATTGAGTCCCACATCGGGCTCTCTGCTCAGAAGGGAGCCTGCTTCCCTCTCTCTCTCTCTGCCAGCCTCTCTGCCTACCTGTGATCTCTCTCTGTCAAATAAATAAATAAAATCTTTAAAAATAATAATAATAATAATAATAATAATAATAATAATAAAGCCTCTGCCTTTGGCTCAGGTCATGATCTCAGCGTCCTGGGATCAAGCCTCACATCGGGCTCTCTGCTCAGCAGGGAGCCTGCTTCCTCCTCTCTCTCTGCCTGCTTCTCTGCCTACTTGTGATCTCTGTCTGTCAAATAAATAAATAAAATCTTAAAAAGAAAGAAAGAAAGTAAGAAAGAAGAGTATGGTCAACTGTGCAGAATATTGCTAACAGGTCAAATGAGACAAGCATATAAAAGAGTATTTTGGATCAAGTGTTCACTGGTGACATTACGGATTATTCAGGCAGAAGCTGCACTGGAATGGATTGAGAGATGACTGGGAGGTAAGAACGTGGAGATCTCATGCTTAGACAAATCTCTGAGAAGTTGGGTCATAAAAGTAAGCATATGGTACAGTAGCTATTAAGGAGGAGATGAAGTCAAGGGAGATTTCCTTCTTATCTTTTTCAATATGGAAGATTCTGGAACATGTTAACAGTGATGAGATTAATCCATTCAATAAAGAAGCTGGTCTTTTTTTTTTTTAAGATTTTATGTACTTATTTGACAGAGAGAGACATAGCGAAAGAGGGAACAGAAGCAGGGGGAGTGGGAGAGGAAGAAGAGGGCTTCTGCTGAGCAGGGAGCCTGATGAGGGGCTCGATCCCTGGACCCTAGGATCATAACCCAGAAAGCAGACACTTAATGACTGAGCCACCCAGGTGCCCCCTAAAGAAGTGTTTATTTATTGAGGAGAAAGAGAATGAGGGAACATCTTAAGTCTTTGACAAAGAAAGAAGGGATGGGGTTTAGAGCACCAAATGGAAGGACTGTCCTTTTCTAGGAAAAGGGACATTTCCATCCTTATAACATGAGAGAAGAAAGAGAAGATGGATGAAGAAGCAGATAGGTGTATAGATTTGGTGGTAAGGAGGGGAGGGGGTTCTTGACTGACCAAAAGCTTTGCTATTCTAAGTGAAGTGTGAATCAAGGTGATCAGCTAAGAGCAAAGGGAGAAGAGATGACGCAGAAATGTAAAAAGAGTAAAAATATGTCATCTTATGTTAAAAATTTATTCATAACACTTGATGAAGACAGTAAGAAAGACTTTGGGAGGAACTACTGCAATGAGCTTTTGCAGTAGGGGAGAAAGATCAGCTCACTTCAGAATACAATAATGCCAAGTGAGGATTTATAGCCAAGGAGCAAGGGGGGTGGTCAGTGGATGGAAAATTACTCAGAGGAAACATCAAGGGTAAAGAGGATTCTGGCTAAACCAATTTGACAGGATTTTTGTTTAATGTAGGCCGAGGTATAAGATATCAAGAGTGGCTAGGTGAGTTGAAGGATTTGATCAGTTATCTTTGATCAGTTATTGAGGATGATAAAATACCAAGGGCGGTAGATTTTCACTGAGAGACTCAGTAGGATTCTTGCTAAAACTGGACTAAGTGAGCGAAGGACAAAATCCAAGGTTGGGGCCTAGTCACAAAAGGGCTCAGAGGAGCCTGCTCAAAGTTGGTCATAGAGACAGTCTTTGTCATTGATGGGATAAAAAGATGAGCTTACTAGATAAATATAGAAAGGTTGTCAGGCAGGTCTGAGGTTTATGATCTTGAATTTAAAATGAAGCAAAATTCTGAATGCATATTTGATTTTTTTTTCCCTCCGCAGTGAACTTGATCTGCTTGATCTGAGAAGGTATCAGCCTGGATCTTTGCCTAGAAAAAGTACCCAAGAAAATCAGATAAGATGAACCAGGGGCATTTGGTAGGCTATGGTTATATTAATGGACTATGGAATCCTATTTTGTGAGGTAAAGAGGAAAAGCCTTTTCTTTCTTCTCAGGAATGAGGATGGTTAGGGTACGTGAATTATAGGTCTCGATAAGTTTGAAGACTGAATGAAGAACTGAGATGAAAGGATGTGAGACAGAAGTGTGAAAATGAGATATCTGAAGCTGAGACATCACAGGTAGTATAGTTTCCATCAGGGTCAAGGGTAATGACCATAAGAGTACATAACTGAAACCGAGTGGACAAATAGGCCATTGGCAACAGAGAAGTTAAGGACCTGGGAGGTATATGGAGTCAAGGACTGGGCTGCTTTTCTGGAACATCATAAACATTTCCTGAATAAAGGACTCTTGTAGAGAATAATGTGTTCTAGGAAGAAAATTCTTAGCAGAGATTTTCCAACCACATCATAAGGCTGATAAAATGGCATTAAGAAAAAGGCCCCAAAATGTAGAGAAGAAGCCATGTAGGCTTAAAAGTGAATGGTAGGAAAGAAGTACTTGAGTTCTTGAGGAGTGGAGAACATGTCACAAATAATAAATGTACCTTCTAATACAGAGATACCAATGAACAATATCTGGATAATAAATTGAAATGGAATATTCAGCAAAGCAAGTATGATTCTGAAGTATTCCTGATGACTGACATGATAGCAGTCATGATTAGACTATGATAATGAAAAGGTATACTTTGCTCAAAATACATACATTTAACGGAAGAGGTGGAAGTAAATACAGTATGACAAGACAGAGGATATCAGTAGAGAACTGCATGAATCTGCAGGTGGAAGGACCTGGATAGACATGGAAGAGGAAAGGAGCAGGAGAAATAATGCCTTTGGGATGTCCTGTAGATTTCCCTGCTTCTGGAAAAGACAATTTGTAACTACAGAGGAAAGACATGATGATGATGAGTAACTCCAGTGATCTGAACTTGTTTGGAAAGTCGCCTTCTATTCCAAGCAGAACAATATGAGAAAACTCCTAGTCAATCTTGCAAAAATTTCACTTCTCAGGTGATGCAATAAGCAGTGATCAGGGCAGATTCCCATTCTGACCCATAAGAAAACATCGAATTCTTTAAAACCAAAATGTATTCAGACATTATTATTAGGTGTTTTGCTGGAAACCAAAAATGAACCCTAAGTACCAAAAATAATGTTTTGGGAGTTAAAATAATGGGATCGTAGGAAGACCTACGAGCGCTTATCAGAAGACAGACACTGTTGTAAGCAGTTTCCATGCATTTGTTATAGAGTCTTGTTAGCTACTCTATGGGTAGATACGGATGAGGTAGATTTAGATGAGGATTCTGAATTAAAGAGAGGTTGACTAAAGTGATCAATATCACACAATTTACATAGCAGGGATAAGATTTAAATCCAAGGTGTCAGCCTGAGAATTCATAAATCTCTTATCAGAAAATCTTAGAGCCAAATAGGTTTTAGAATTCAGATTTTTTTTTTTTTGGACTTCAGAAGTATCAGACAATATATATAATTTTATTTCATAATATCCCCAATATAGTCTAAGGCAGTGTTCATGATAATTTTATTAACAGTTTTAGAGTAAAACATATTAGTGTCATACTAAATGGGATAACAAAGATTGTAAACTCCATGCATCAGTTCAGGTTAAGATTTATGGTCAAATGAGTTTTAGTATAAGTTTATCAAAAGAAAGGGAGGAAGGGAGGGAAGGATGAAGAGAAAGGAAGAAAAACTTGGTTTTTAGTTCTTTTCCAACTTTGGAATCATGGATAAAGGACAGTGAACCTACGATATTCTATATAAATTGCAGAAGAATAAAGCAGGGGTGAAATTCAAAATATTTACAGTTGGGGCCCTGGCCAATCAGAACAAAAGACTAGAAATAGTTTTGGGTGGGATTTCCCACAGACCCTGTGCTCTGTCAAGAATTAACCTTTTAGTTGCTATATTTAGGAAAGTCCAAAGAATACTGGAGATAGAGTCTGGGGCTGCCAAGACAGTGAGTGAGAACACTAGGTAAAAAGGTGACCTTGGAAAACAGCTTTCTAAAACAAACAAGAGGAAAGATTTCAATTTATTATCAGCCAGTACCTTGGAGAGAGACCATTACATTATATCATTTCAGCACTGGCTGTTATAAATATATATGCAGAATAGTAGAGCAAACGGAAGGAGTATCTAACACATGGGAGTGGTTATAGGGGATGGAAAGGAGGTCCGAGAAGTTTTTCTGACTATACTCGTACTATAATAACAATAAAAAATGATAGCAAGCACTGAATAAGATTTTATAGGTGCCGGGTACTATTTTAAATATTTTATATGCATTAACTCATTTGATCTTCACAGCAATTCTATAAGGGGGACTACTATTATCCTCAGTTCTCAGTTGAGGAAACTGAGGCACAGAGCAGTTAAAAAACTTTTGGCAGGCTAAATGGTCACTAGGTATTGGGGCCAGAATTTGAACCTAGACAGTGTGACTCCTGAGACCTCTTGTAAAACCACCACATTACCCACCATGTTGTAAGTACCGCCTTCTACATCACCTCCTCACTCTGCACCGGGAGTTTGAGCCTGGGACCAGGGCTTGTTCATTTCCACACTCCCGGTACAGTGCCTAGGTCATAGCAGGCACATGGTAAATAGTTGTTATTATTATTGCTATCATTGGAGATCACGCTGGAAAGATTCTGACCCCTTGGGAGAAGTGGAGAAGAGGATTCTAGACAGAGGGCACAGTGTGAGAAAAGGTAGGGAACTCTTTGGCAACAACTCCTTTTGTGCTTTCTTCTTCACCACTAAGGAAAATAATCTTCACATTGAAAGAGGTAGAACTCAATGGAGGTTAAAGAGGCCAAACGCTTCATGGACTGCACTAGAAGCATAAATGTACATATATGCTAGGTTAGCAAAACAGAACGCTTGTAAGGACTGGGTGAGCTAGAGAGTGGACACCTTACCCAAAGGCGTTCTCATTCACACTTTCTGAGCAGTAGTTCTGCAGCTTCTGGTTTAAGGAATTGAGGGGTGAGATGATAAAAAAAAATGGGCATTGAGGGATTTTGAAAAAAAATCAACTCAAGAAAATGATGAACAGATAGGACCATTTAAGGTCCTCTTAGTGTAACTAGAAAAATGGGAAATTATCCAGGATATGGACCATGGGTAAATGTAATCCTACCCACAAAAAGGAGAAATGTTAGATTCCCAAGGCTACAAATCAATGAGTCTGATATCCATTCCTGAAGAAAATTCTAATAGAGATGATTGAATAGATAGGTTATGAGCAATTAGCAAAGGAAACGGAAATAATTGGAAAGCCCCCTAGATTCTTAAAAAGAATAAGATATCCTGGATGAAATATACATTTTTCTTTGGTAAGAGCTCTCCAGACTAACAGGTCATCATCTTAAGACCTTGTGTGGACAAGATGGAGAATGCAGAGATAGAAATTTTTAGCTAAGAAACTGTGGTCTCTCCTCTGCCCTGGGGAAGTTCTATAATGAGTACTATATGTTGAAGTCAAGGAATCTAGCCTATAAGGGGACCATGAGTGCTGGAAGCTTGTTCAGAGGATACAACCACGTCTGTAATATAACTTGAAAGGACATCAGCTTGTAGAGTAATAAAGATTTTGGCCTAGGAAAGACAGGAGTGGGGTAAGGGGGGACAGAATACTGTCTTTCAAAGCTTTAAGCATGTAATGTGGAAAAAGAATAAGGTGGAAACAAACGTATATAGACTATCTTGTAGGACAATGAGATACCAGGTGCTGGGTGCTGACGGCTGTTGGAAAGATATCTTTCTAGTAAGTGAGGCAGACTCAGAATTTTATTCCTTTAGTGAGAGTCTACTCCAGGCCTATGACTTTACTAATAAGGAAACTGAGAACTGAAAGTGGTAGGTAATTTTGTCCAGTGCCACACAGTGCTAGGAGAAAATCCAAGATTCTGACTTTCTACTTCAATGGTTTTTCAGCAATGCTAGGACACCTGGAAACTAATTTAGCTCCTTCATGGTTCTGGGAACTAGAAAGATAGTGTTAATTACCCCCACTGAATTCTATTGCCGTATCCCAAGGCTATAGGGTTCTACAAAGAAAAAGCCAGAATCCTCAGGTCTGAACCAATATTTCAGCCTGAAGTGGTATATTCTTCAAGTGTCATGTAGAAATTGCCTCCTTCTGAAGAATTTAATCTGCTTCCTGAGGCAGACTGAATTTGACTTGCTGGTTTATACTAAAAATCTGTTATTTTCTGGTTGATAGTCAAATCTATTAAACTGACAGAACTTTAAACCAAGTATGCAAATACTCTCCATCAATACATTAACAAAAGTTTGGTGTGCCAGTAAGCAGCAATTTTCAATCACAAAGGCATGCACATTTTCCTGTCATTTACAGCAGCAACCACCATAGGGGTCATTTTATAAACCACTTAAATACTCAGTAAAAAAAAAAAATCTCCGTACATGTTCCATGTCAGATAACACTGACGTGAAATATTTCCAGTGGGGCCTTTCCTAGCAGATCTCAAATAGCCTCGGAAGGATGAAAAGCAAAACGTCACCAAAGCTGACCTGAGTGGCTCCACTCATTTTAGAAAAGGAAGGAAATTAAGTTTGCCATATCATCTATTCCTCATAGCCATCTGTAAGGTATTTTGTTTATTAAATATATCTGCATGTTGACTGATCAAAAAGTATTTTAGGCAGTCTATGAAACAGGTATTCATATTTTAATTTTGCAGATGAAAACACAAAGGTTCTAAGTGTAAGTAGTTTGCCCAATGTTTCAGCTAATAAGTGGAAGAGCCAGAAACTGATCGCAGATATGTTTATGCCAAAGCTCTGAGGGCTCTTTCTGCTGTAGAGGTAGCATATGGATCAAAGTGGTATTTTTTATATGATAGAAAAAAATCACATTTAAGGAAAATAGACTTGAAAGTTAAAATGCTTTTATGTTATTATTATTATTATTATTATCATAGTGTCTATATAAATCCCATGTATTTTCCAGATGTGATTCTTTTCATCATTCTATCATTAAGCCAAGTTAATAAGAAACAAGTTTTGATACATAAAGCTCAACGTGGGGTCTAACACTTGTCTTCCCTATGACCAGCTGTGGTTGGCAATGGACTTCAGGAAGGAAGTGTGGAAACAAGAGTTCTCACTGTTGTTCTGGAACATACACTCCCTGGGTAGCACTTTCTTCATCTGCAAAATGAGAGGATAATTTCTACAGCCCCTTCTGGCTCTAACCTTCTATAATTTTTAATGTCTGCACTTTCCTCTCTCAAAATTCAAAGTAGCTCTATGTGGGGCCATCTCCAGCAGGCACTGCAAAGTGGAATAAAACATGAGAAATAAAAATCAAAACCCAGAGCGAACTTCTCATTAGGTTCCAGAAGACAAAGGCCCAGATTACAATACATTAAAAAAATGTATTTCCCCATTGCTACCTCAGGCTTCCTGATTTAGTATAGGATCAAGGGTAGAAATAAGAAATGTGTGGGAAATTTTGATCTGCTTGTAATTCTAATCCAATTATAAGCAGAAAATACCAAATATATCTTCTAAAACATATCACTTGATTCCCTGCTCATTTTTATAAGTTTAAGAGTTTATATAGTTTTGATGCAAATTCTAGACTCCTGGGTACCTTTCATATTCAACCAACATAAGAAGTAAATATGCAGAACTTTATAAGCTCAAGAATTCTTCCTCAAGGACACTTAACTAGATTCCTTTTTTTCCTTTGCTTTACTTCCTATTGTCTAAAAGGAAGATTGGCTTTTCCTCTGGTAAGATAACACAGATTCCTGACATAAATTTAGCACTCAATAGATGCTAAGTGTCATTACTACTTCTTTCAACAGATATTTATAAAGTGCCCACTATGTAACTGGCACTGTGACAAGCCCTGGGAATAGAACACTCCACAAAAACAGTCATGCTTGTGGACCAGACGTGAAAAAGACCACCAGGCTAGTGCAGGAGACATGAAAAACTGCAAAGAAATGTATAGATTCTGTGAGAAAATATAACAAGACAGCTAGTAGAGGAGGCCAGGGAAAGGTTCCCTGAAGAGGAAATCGTTGAACTGAGATCTGACAGATGAGTATTAGTCAAATAAGCAAAAATAAGGAGCAAGTTTCTGCAGACAGAGGGAAAAGCAGGTGCCAAGGCCCTGAGGTGAGAAAGCACATGCCAAGTATGAGGAAGGAAAGTTTTTCTGCTCCAAAAAAAGCAATGTAGAGGCATGATGTAAGATAGAACTAGAGATGTAGGTAAGAGCCAAACTACAGAAACCATGGTTGGCTATGTTAAGAAGTTTTGATTTTTATTCTGAGAGGAATGGGGAATGATTCAAGAGTTTGAAGAAATAAGGTGGGTTGAAGAAAAAAATGTGATAGATTGTCCTTTCTAAGTTTATTACTGTAATTTTGATATAATTCCTGAAAATCCCATTAAAGATTTTTTCCTCTTATTTCCAACTCACATAACTTAGGCAAGTTTTCTATTAGTTTCTCCAATTAGACATGGCTCTCCAAATAAAATCAATCATATGGGGGCTTGAATTTAATTACACACATTGAAGGTATTGACTGAACCATATGCCCATATCTATAAACATTTTTTAAGTAATAGACTCAGAAACCAGGTAAGGTTATCAAACACTGACAGTTTTAACATACTATATTTCTAGTTGTGTTATTACTTTTACTAAAAAAAGAAAGACACAATTTAAAATTAGATGTTTAATCATCTAGGTCATAGGGACCAATGGTTATTTTTATTTTAAAATAAAGACTGAAGGACACTTGTGTGGCTCAGTTGGTTAAGTGTCTGTGTTCAGCTCAGGTCATAGTCCGAGGGTCCTGGGATTGAGTCCCACATTGGACTCCTTGATCAGTGAGGAGCCTGTTTCTCCCTCTGCCTACCTCTTCCCCTGCTTGTGCTCTCTCTCTCTCTCTGACAGATAAATAAAACCTTAAAAAAGGCTAAAATGTGAACCTTATAAGGTAAAAACTGGTATATAATCATTTTTGAAAAGAATCACTAGTAATATATTGATCATTAAATTGAAAGAGATCACAATGAGTGATCATTTATTATATATATTATATATTGATATATTAATTAATACAATATATAATACAACATTAATAATATCATAAATAATTTATTACTGATAAATATATTCATTATTAATAATTAATATGTTCTATATATTATATTATAATATATTATGGCAAATTATTGTTCATTTTGTTACATGAAAACACTATGGTCAAGTTAGGTTATGTGAGATGCAGTTATTTCTGATCAAAACCAAAAGGCATGGTTGATATACTTTAAACAAGTGTTTGGGTTAAAACTACTGAAACAAATATTTCTAGTTCTAATATGGTGGTATAAAGTTAGTATTTTCACTTCATCTTGTTGGAAATTCCTCCCTCAATGAAATTGGGTGAATGTAAATAAAAAATTTAAGCTCTATTTCTTATAAAATTAGGAGACAGGGGACCCTAAATCAGAAAATGGAGAGTAGCTGCCAAGAGCAGTATAGGTCAATGGAGGTACTTCCAGGAGGATAAAGAAGGGAAGTCCTTCAGCTGCCAGTATCAGAATGAAGTTGGTTTTTTGGTGGTGTTTTTTTGTTTGTTTGTTTTGTTTTGTTTTTTGAGATTTTATTCATTTATTTGAGAGAGAGGAGAGCATGGAGGGAGAGTGAGAGGGAGAAGCAGACTCCCCACTGAGCAGGAAGCCTGACATGGGGCTCAATCTCAGGACCCTGAGATCATGACCTGAGCTGAAGGCAGATGCTTAATCAACTGAGCCAGCCAGGTGCTAATCAGAAGGAACTCTTAAGTTAATCTTTCCTGAGCACAAGGTTAAAATGCAAATACTTGCTCTACTACCACAGAATGATGTGTACTAGCTGGAGACAGGAGTTTCCCTGGATCTGATTTGGTTCCAAAAAGCAAAGGAAGAATAATAGAAAAGCCAACTTTTGAAAGAAGCAGTCCCCAAAATTGGGGGAAAAAAAGAGTTTACATCATGAACCACCTCTAGCATTGAATTTCTCTATTAGCTGGGGAGACTTAGAGGCTAAACAAAATCCTACACAATCACCTGGGTCCATAAATAAACAAGTAAATAAATAAATAAATTCTTAGTCAACTAAAGCATGGTCTTGGGTATTCCGTGCTCACACAGAGAAACATACAAATTATGAATTCAGAAAAAAAATGGTTTTCTTCTTCAAGATATACAATCAAAAAAGAACAAATAGGGGTGCCTGGGTGGCTCAGTGGGTTAAGCCTCTGTCTTTGGCTCGGCTCATGATCTCAGGGTCCTGGGACTGAGCCCTGCATCAGGCTCTCTGCTCAGCCGGGAGCTTGCTTCCCCCTCTCTCTCTGCCTGCGTCTCTGCCTACTTGTGATCTCTGTCTGTCAAATAGATAAAATCTTAAAAAAAAAAAAAAAAAGAACAGATAAGGATATCATACAGAGATATTACAATCAGGAAAATAAGAAAAGGAAGTCACAACATAATGATAGGTGAAGAACACTCACCAGAAACCATACTGAAAATTTCAATGGAACAGGTGAGAACTTTGACTCTGACTCAAGTATTACCACCACTACCACTGATATGGCAATTGCTTCTCTGAAGGAAGAATACAACGTAGAATACACAACCCCAGGGAAGAAAAGGTTAGGAAACAGGAGACAGAACATGAGCTCACAGAGATGTGCAAAGAAAAAAGAAAAAAAAAAGTGAAAGAAAAATAAACCAAGCAATGAAAATGAAACTAGAAGGAACATTAGAGAGTATAGACACCACTGAAACATAGTAAGAGACACTAAGAGCAGAAATAAGAAGAGTAAACAAAATAAAATGGAAGAAAGTGAAGGAAAAGGAAGGGTGTAAGGGAGGAGAGGGGAGAGAAGTAAGGAAAAAGGGAAGGAGGAAAGGGAGAAGAGAAAGAACACAAGAGTAGTTATGAACAGGCAAATAAAAAAAAATCCAACACACACATAATTGGAGTCTCAGGAAAAAGGAAACCAAAGTAATGAAATAGAATAAACATTAAAATACATAAAGACAGGGACACTTGGGTGGCTCAGTAGATTAAATGTCCAACTTCTGATTCAGCTCAGGTCATGATCTCAGGATCCTGAGATTAAGCCCCATATTGGGCTCTGTGATCTGTACAGAGTCTACTTAAGATTCTCTCTCTCCTTCTCCTTCTGCTTCCCCCTTGTGCTCTCTCTCTCTCTAAAAAACAAAAAACCATAAAAATAAATTTCTAAAAATAACAAAAGAATTTAACCTTCCTACTGGGAAGTCATACTATTCCCAGAAAAAAATAACTCCATAGGCTTAATACTAACAAATTATTAGAACACAAAGATAAACACATTGGTTCTCCAGTCAAAGTAACAAAGTGACTTAAAATAAAATGTAAAAATTTGGTGTCCTTAAACTACTCTAAAACAACACACAATCTACAAAATCTTAAATAGGCAATGTCACCCTTTATAACCTAAGGCTAGACAAAATACCATTCAAGTATAAAGAAAACAACAGAGTAAAATGTTAAAAAAATCCAGAGAATATTTCATGTGAGAACATCATGAAGAATCTACTAAAAAATAAGCTTAAGGAAATGCATAAATAAATGGAAAAAAACTTTGGCAAAAGACCTCTGGTAAAAACTGAATCTATTTAACTATAGGATTCAAGCATGTTTATATAAGGGAATGTAACGATATAAACATGGAAAATTGAAAATGTTATAACTAACAGAAGTTTGGAGAAGATAGGATAAAACATAAAAAGTTTAAGCATAGTGATTTCCTCATATTTAATAGATGGAGGTAAAAAAAAAAAATCAGTTAAAGTTGACCCATTCTGGGAAAGAAGTAAAAGTTTGATGTTACAAAAGTAGTCATGAAAAGCTCTAAATGATGATTGAAAAGTGGGTAGCGAGAGAGAAGGAGAGAAAAAAAGATGATGAAGAAGTACTGAAATGTTTCACTGTTATTCATCATAGAAAATTCATAGAAAGTGCCAAAAAATATGAAAAGTTGTTATAACAATAAGCAAGTATAAAAAATATATAAACCCTCAAAACTATCAGAAGAAACATATACACATAAAGCAATCAAAACAAGTATATGAAAGTAATCAGGTATTTAAAAGTAATAGAGATGCTAAACATGAAGTAGCAAACTTAAGTCTAAACATATCTATCACATTATTAAATGCAAATGGTCCAGTTTCACTTATAAAACAAACAAACAAACAAAAAATGTGTAGATAGGACCACAGAGAAAACATCACTGTGTGCTATATAAAAGACAGAGGTAAAGCAAAGTGACAAAGAATCATTAAAAAAAAAAAAAAAACCCAAAAGTAAAAATAGCAATAAAATCTTACCTGATCTCCATGGAGCACAACAAAGCCAGACGTCTACAACTCCAGAAAGTCAGAAGCTCTCTGTCAAACACCTGTTGGGTCAAAGGATGTTCATAAATAAAAACTTCAGAATACCTAAAAACTGACCCCCCCCAAAAAAAGTCCTACATAAAAGATCCTGTATGATTAAAATAGCAATCATCAGTGAAATCACAAATACTTATATTAATAAACAAAAATTAAAATAAATGAATTGACATGAAAATAGATTAATAGGATAAACATGGGGAATCAGAAGATAACTAAGTATTAAAGCACAAGTTAGTAAATTATAACACAGAAAATATGGAGATCTAACAAGTAAATACCAAAGATGGTCTTAAAAATGCAACAAAACACATTCACAAACAATAATATAAACTATCAACTTTTATATCAAGAAAAGGATATAAACACAAAAAAATAAGAAATAATTACAAAGAGAGAGGAAATTTAAGTAATCATATCAGAAGACTCTGATCAACAACTTTGCGAATTAATTTGAAAATCTGGTTGAGGTGGCTAACTTCCTAAGAAAGTATAACTTGCCAAAACTGACTTCAGAAGAGAGAGAAAATATAAACTATCAGTAACTATAGGATACATAAAAACATTGGTTAATTAGCTTCATCTTTCTACCTTCTCCAAAAAAGCCCAAGGCTCACCTGGTTCACAAGAGAAATTCTAACAAATCTTTAAAGAATAGCTAGTGTGGTACAAAAACAATGAATACTGTTACGCTGAAAAGAAAAAAAAATAGCTAAATCTCATATTTTTTCACATTGTTCCAGACCACAGAAGAGAGAAGAAAGCTTCCCATCTTTTTATGCAGTCATGAAAACATTGATTCAGAACCCCACAAAAAGTTTGCACAGAAAAGACTACAAAGTAATAAGATGAATATGTTAAGAAATCCCATATAAAATACTTTAATAGAGAATCATAAGCATATTAAAAACAATATACTGAGACCAAGTGGGTCTCTATTCAGTGGGTCTCTCAATGCAGGATTGATTCTTTCTTTGGAAATCTATTACTATAATTCAACTTATTAGCAAGAGCTAAGGATAAAAATAATCATCACTACCAAATGTTCTGAAATAAGTGTATGGTAAAATTTAACATCTATTCTTGAGATACTCAGTAAAACAGAAACACTTGGAAAAGTGTATTAATATAGTCTCCACTTTTCCATTTTTGCCCCTGCCTGTTGATATTCTTTTTTTTTTGTTTAGACTTTATTTATATATTTGACAGAGATCATAAGCAGGCAGAGAGAGAGGAGGAAGCAAGCTTCCCGCTGAGCAGAGAGCCTGATGTGGGCCTTGATCCCAGAACTCTGGGATCATGACCTGAGCTGAAGGCAGAGGCTTAGCCCACTGAGCCATCCAGGCCCCCTGATAGTCTATTCTTCCTAAGTTGACCACAGTGATGGTTTTCAAATGGAAGTACAATCACATTGTTCCTCTGTAGAGGACACTCTACTGTTTCCTCATCTCAGACGCAGGAAAAGCCAAGTCATCACCCTTGGCACAGGCCATGCATGACCTGGCCCACTGCCTCTCCAGCATTATTTCCTGTCACTCTCTTTTTCTTTTTTTTTTCTTTTTTAAGATTTTATTTATTAATTTGACAGAGATCACAAGTAGGTAGAGAGGCAGGCAGAAAGAGAGAGAGAGGGAGAAGCAGGCTCCCCGCTGAGCAGAGAGCCCAATGAGGGACTTGATCCCAGGATCCTGAGATCATGACCTGAGCCAAAGGCAGAGGCTTAACTCACTGAGCCACCCAGGCGCCCCTCCTGTCACTCTCTTGCTCACTGTTCAGTCCATACTGGCCTCTGTTTTTTCTTGGAATAGCAGGTACAACTCTGCTTCAGGCCTTTTGTACCTGCTACTTCCTCTGCTGGGGAATTCTTAGCCTACATAATTGTAGGATTCGCTCCCTGTTTTCAACTTCTTTTACTCTATTATCTCAAATGTCAGTTTAGTGAGGCCTTTCCTGATCTAAACATTTGACTTCTCACACTATAACCCTCTTGCTTGCTTTGTTTTTCTCTGTAGCATTTATCATATTCCACCAACCCTATGTAACTGGCTTATTTTCATTCTTTTTAATTATCTGCTCCCATTAGAATGTTCTAGAAATATCCATTCGTTATTTTTGCCCATTCTGCTTTCTGGTTTTCTTGCTAAGGCCTGGCATATAATAAACACCTACTGTATATCTGTCAAACCAAGAAATTAGTAGTATATAATATGAAAGTACAAAAATGTCCTTTAAATAGAGTTACAGATAAATGTCTGAGGATATATTTTAAGTGAAAAATGTAACATGAAGTAGGGTATGTAAAATATGCTACGGTTTTGTGTAGGAGCAGAAGGAAGAGTGGGAGAGAAGAAGGAGGGGGCACTGAGGAGGGGAGAGGGAGATAAAACAGGTTCCCATTTGTACAGGCAAAAACTATTTCTAGTAGTCTACACAGGACGCTGGTAAGACTTGATGCCTTTGGCAAGGACAACCAGGTGGGCCAAGAACAGAGAAGGGAAAGGGACTATTCATAATAGAACCTTTTGTTTCTTTTGAATGTAATGTATGAGACATATTTCAAAAAGAAATAAAGGTATATTTCAAAAAGAAATAATTTAAATGGCCAAATATTACAGAGAGAAAGAATTTAATGCCCATTACATACACATACACACACACACACAGAGTATACAAAAATATATTAAAATGAGCGAAATAACATTTTGCCCTTTTCCAGTTCTTGAGCAGGAAGAAACTACTCCAGCAGAAAAGTATCTGTATGTTTCATAGTTTAATATATATTCTAATATTTCAAGGTAGCTTTAGGGGACTTATAAGTTTTAGGTTATTTTGCTCAATTTTTGTTTATTTTATTTTATTTATTTTTATTTTGCCTTATTTCTCTGCTCAGCATTCAGTCCCTTTCCCATGGTAAACCCTTGATTTTAACTTTGAGAAACCACCTTTCACCATGTATCTTGGCTGGGAGATGAGCATGTGAGGCAGGCTAAGCCACTTAGTGTGTCCAATCGTTTCACCACAGCAACTGGTTCAGATGTTGACCCTTAGCCAGCTGGGGATAATCAATGACAACAAGACTCAAGCCTAGAACTTCCGGCTTATCTATTTAGGAAGCTGGCTCTTTCTCACACTGGGCAAGGGTTGGAAGCCTAAAGTGGACAGTGGTTACGGACCTGAGAATATACTTAACCAGAGAAAGCACAGTGAGACCTAGATCAAACCCTGCCTAAAGGGAGCTAGCTCTACTCATGGACATTTCAGTTCATATTATCTAACAGATTTCCTTTGTCCTTATGCCAGCTTGAGTAAGGTTATATGTCACTCCTAACTGAGGAGTCTTGACCAATAGAACAGCCATTATTCTCCTGACCCCTAAAATCTAGAATACTGAAATACTAAGAGAAATCTTTCTCAATGTCACTCTGCTAAAATTATTAAAACCAAGATTTGAACTCAGGATTATCTGGCTCCAAAGTCTTCCTTCTTCCTATAAGACTTTGATGGTGAGCTCTCAGGTACCAGTGAGAGAAGGAGAAAGACAGAGAGAGAGAGAGAGAGAGGCAGAGAAACAGGAAGACATAGGCAGACAGAGACTTGGGAGAGAAGAGACAATATTGTAGGAAAACAATATCACATATGTGAAAAAAAATTCTGAACGAAGCTGATACAAGCATGAAATGGAACAGTCACACAAGATTAAAGATCTACGGGTTATTTCATACACCTGGTAGCACTCTAACTGCTGAGTGCATTTAAAGCACCTTTTAGGTTTTTGCTTATAGAATATGACCAAAGACTTTTGATTACTGGGGAAAAGGGTGATTTCACTGACTCCTTCATGTGTTTCACTGAACCCTGAAGAATAAGAACATAAGAGATAAACTAATGAAACATAGTTAATAATTTAAGTTATGACTTGTTCTTTACAGCTAGTATTTCTTTTGACATTTTCTAAAAAAGAGGGGGAAAAAAACTGAACAAAAAACTTGCCCCAGGATTCCAAGCTGCAGGGGGCATCAAAGGAACTAAAAACCAAGAGGAAAGTTCCATCCATCAGCTCCCCGCTGGCCAACAATTTCAGCTGATAAGAACTTGTGGAAGATCGCTGTAAGACACGGTCATCCACTTTTTCATACTGTTTTCCCTGGTGGCAAGAAAATTGATTTTCTGAAATATATTCTTAGGGCTTTGTATGCCCTGAAGTGCTGGACAAAGGTATAATACTAATAATTGTTCTTGTTATTAGAAAAATGTGGTTCAGAGCAATGATTCTCAACCAGGGGTGATTTTTGTCCTCCGGGACACATTTGGCAATATCTGGAGACATTCTGGTTGTCTCAGTTGGGGGCGGTGGCAGTGGCGTTACTGGCATCTAGTAGATAGAGGCCAAGGAGGTTGCTGAACATCTTACAAATGCATAGGACTGTGTCCCACAACAAAGAATTTCTGGCTCAGAATGTCAATAGCACTGAGGTCGAGAAACTGATTTAGAAGCAGGGCAGCATTTGCTTTGTGCAGCAATAGCGACACAATGTCATTGTGTGTGTGTGTGTGTGTGTGTGTGTGTGTTGAGGGAGGGGCACTTGTGGAGTCAGTGTCTTCTCTTCCACACCCCCTAGGCACCCATTCCAGCTTGTCCTCATCAGGGTGTGTGACATCAGCATTTGACCAAGCATATCATCATCACCCAATGGCAATTTCAGGCCACGCTTAGGCAAAGTACAGCGGATGTTTATGTAGAAAAGACGGTTGCAACGGCACATACAAAATACTCCTCAAATCTGAGTCATTAAAATATTTCCAGGTGGGCTTTTTGGTTGCTGCAGTTTGGGGCAACCTCTTGTCATCACTTTGGAAGTATTTGTCACATCTCCAGGATATGTTTTTGTCCAGTCCCCAGTTTCAGCACCTGTTCATCTGACAAGGATTGAAACGATTCTCTCTTTAAGCTTCCATTGCTATATACTAATTTCCTAAGCCTTTCCGTCTCCCCATGCATTATATCTCCACTCATCACCACTAATAGGTAAATAATCCTCCCAACCACCTGTGGCCATACTTCAACACACCTTGAGAGGCTCTTAGAAAATGCATTTTAAATAAACTCATTAGCAAAATACATATAATGAAAGAGCATGCTTCAAGGAATCCCCATGAAGAGTGAGCCTCCTGGCAAGACTTTCACCTTCTCTCACATACCTGAACATGGGGGGAGGGGAAGGGAGTTGATGGTGTGAAAACTGCTCCTCGCTGTTGCTGTCCCCACTAAAATCTCATAAGGGGAGATGGTCATGGAAAAGATAAATTAAGAAAATAGTAATTCCTTCCTAGTCAAATCTGGATGTTTTGGCATAGTTCTATATTCTAGAGATGAACATGACTCAGAGTTACTATTTTGAAAAATCAACTATTCAGAAGATGGAGTAAAAAATAAAAACTCCTTTTACCCAGTTCCTATACTTTCTCCCCTCTTCAGAAGAAACCACCCTTAACAGTTTATTGTGAATACTTTCATATCAATTTTATATTCCTTCCTTTATATTCCTTCAGAAAATTTTTATTAATGATCATGATTATCATGCACACAGTATGTATGGCTGCTAAAGTTATAATAGAAGAGACATGGTTCTTGTCTTTTGCTGCCTTATATTTTAGCAAAGGAAGGAAACAGAAAAGCAACAACTTCAGACTGACATATAAATAAAGGAATTATTAATTATTAATTGTGATCAGCTCAAGGAAAGAAACAGACTCAGGAATGGAATAGGGGCCTGTACAAGGTAGAGGAATCAGAAAACACTCTTGGAGAAACTAAAAGCAGAAAGAGAGGCAAGTGAAGAATGAGGAAGAAAGTTCTTTAACTTGCTTTTTTCACTAAAATATATAGTAGGTATTTATGTTAATTCATAAAGATTTATTCTTTCTTTTAATTAATAATCACTGAGAACCTATCTATGTGCTAGTCTTGTTCCATAAGGACAAAATAATGAACAATATCTTTGTCTCCATGGACCTTATAGTCTAATGGTAGAGTTTTGATATGTCTGATTAATTTTAATGGCTACACAATATTCCATGATATAATGCAGTACTATTTTTTTAGTTATGCTCCTGTCTATAGACATTTTGGTTGTTTCCAATTTTTCATTATTCAAATCAATGCTCCTGGAAACATCCTTTTCCATATATGGCTGTGCATATTTTTGCAGGATATTTTCTAACACCACATTTGCTATGTGGCAGTGCAATTATTAATGTGTCATTCATAGAATCCTCACCATCACACTTAAAAGTATGTGAGGTTCTTATCCCCATTCTATGAACATGGAGACCACAGATATGTTGAGAAACCTATCAAAGATGATAAGTGGCAGAGTCTAGACATAAAGCCAGAGTCTGACTCCAAGGTCTGCTACAAGTCTCTCCTAAGGTGTAGGGGCTATGATTTCGTCTTATGGTTACAAAATAATTAATATGTTTATTTATTTAGGGTTTAAGAAGTATACATAAAATTTTAAAATCGTTTTTTAGCTTTGCCACTAATGTGTAAACAAAATATCATTTATCACTGTATCGATTCAGGAAGTTAAAAGCCATGTCATTGTGAAAGAGACTGATGAGCAGACTCTACAAAAAGAAGGTCCTATGAAATATTCTTAAAGAATTTAAATACCCCTTTCCTCCATCATCTTGACCATTTTCTGAGGAGAGACTGGTTTACCATGGAGCCCATCAGCTCCCTTCCATGAGTACTCAGGGTTTCTGTTCTCACTACTGCTGGTTTCTTAGCTGTTCCACTCTGAGACTGAAGCTTGCTTAACACTCTGCAGGAAGGACACCAAAAAGATGGTGCAAAGAATGCTTTTAGGATATAGGTCAGTATCCCAAATCTTCAGATTCCTGGGCATCCCCTGGAAATTCTGGTGATAATTTGTCTCTGCTTGGTTTTCTCATGTAAAAATGGGGGTAATATTAGAACCAACTCCGTAAGTTATTTGCAGTAATTGTGCATAATGTATTTAATATCTTCAAAGCACTTGAGATAATGTTATTAAAATTAGCACTTAACAATTGTTACTGTATTATGGAGTCAGCCCTAGGTCTCTCTATGATTTCTTCCTTTAAGAACTTACTACGACTGGGCACCTGCATAGCTCAGTCGGTTGGTCATCTGCCTTTAGCTCGGGTGATGATCCTAGGGTCCTGGATCAAGTTCCTGAGATCGAGTCCCACATGGGGCTCCCTGCTCAGAAGGGAGTCTCCTTCTCCCTCTGCCCCTCCCCTATACTCACACACAGACAGGCATACCTCACTCATATGTAAAAACAAATAAAATCTTAAAAAAAGAAAAAGAACTTACTACTGCCAAAAGACACACATATGTGAACATAGGAAAAAAAAAAAACCAACCATGAAGGGCCAAGTACTACTGGTTTTCTATACCTAGCAGAAGTAGAGTGATACTTTTCTTCTCACTTTTGCTTCCCTGTGTTCTTTAAGTTGTCTTTATGGACTATGTGTTACTTTCAAAACATTAGAAAAACAAATAACTTATTTTTCAACAATTTTCACCAATTATACTACAGGAGAGAAAATTGAATGATTAAGCTCAGTTTTTGAAAACAGGTAACTACAAATGTTATTCATGGTGACTTCATTCTTAGTTAATCACTCTTGACTGTTAGGTATTACTGTCATGACTGTCATCATAACCATCACTATCTTCATCACCAAATGCTTTTACTAGTGGTGATGCCTTAAATAAGCAGAAAGATTCTACTGTTAGTCATATCATTTTCACACTCAGTTCCCCCATCTGTCATATGGGGTTAATAATATCTGCTTTAACAATCCCAATGGTACACAGAAAGATAAAATAATGCAAAATGTTATAATGCAATAATGAGATTTACATTTAGATATATATTAGGTAATCATTTCTTTATAACCCACATAGTTATACCTCCCATTATTTATTCTGACAAGGTAGAAAAGAACTCTTACCCTACTTGACGAATAAGGAAATGGAAGCATAGGACATTTGTAGTGATTTCTCAACTCACATACTGGATAGTGGTGGAGACTAAACTAAAACCTAGTGTTTTAATGTCCAATCAGTTCTCAGTGGTCTCCTAGGTCAGCATTTATCTGCCTTCATCCGAAGAAGCCCTCTTCTAGCAACTGACAACTTCTGCACCTCTACTGATTGCAATCCTACTCCACAGTAAACCCCGGGACCTTGGGGAATTTTTAGAACCATTTAGAGATGAAGTAAAGTTTTGGTGACCTTTTCAGACCAATAATGCTAAAAGACAAACTGAAAAGGCTTAGAAAGCGTGATGAGAAACAGGGCATTGCCTATAACTGTTTACTATCTCCTCAATAATTCTACTCTTCAACTACCTTTGAAAAGTCAAAGTTCTAAGTGTTATGGGGAAAGGCTTCCAATTGTGTTCTATTGAAATTTAAAACAGGATATAAAACTGAAGAGAGATACATAAAATAGACTGGCAGACACAGATGTAAGTGTGATCTTAATACTGCACCTCTTAAAGAGATTAGAAGATATACCAAATGTTCATGGTGAGTAATTTCTAAAAATGGGATTATGAGTGATTTTTCATTTTTATTACTTTTGATGGCAGTTTTCAAGTTTTCTACAATGAGCATAAATTACTTCTATGCTTACTAACAGTAAAAGATGCATCCATAGTAGGTGTGGTCGCTTGCCGTGTAAATATGGGGCCATGGGGAGGGCTAAGGGAGTGGGCACAGGTCTTCCTCCAATGCAAGGCATACACCCTAATGGTTTCATCCACAGTTAAGTCTCTTGTTTTTACCCATCTCCCTGGCTACTCATCAAATAAACCCAGCCCTAAGCAATTCAACCTGGGGTGTGATTCTGGCCAGAGGTATTGGTCCAATTTAAACACGAGGAGTAGTTTTCTGGGGGCTTCTGGGAAATAAGGTTCAACTGAGAGAGCCAGGATTTTCTTTTTTTTTTTTTCCCTTTTAAATATATATTTTATTTATTTATTTGACAGGGAGAAAGTGAGAGAAGGAACACAAGCAGGGGGAGTGGGAGAGAAAGAATCAGACTTCCCAGCGAGCAAGGAGCCTGACGTGGGACTTGATCCCAGGACCCTGGGATCATGACCTGAGCTGAAGGCAGACACTTAATGACAGAACCACCCAGGTGCCCCTAGGATTTTCTCTTCTGGTCTTGTTGGTATGATATGTAGATATAAAGCTTAAAACTGCCAAGACATTCTGTCACCATGGGAAAAGTCAGCCTCAGGATGAAGCTGACAATAAAGAAGGATGGGAAAGAAACAAGGATCTCTGGTGCCTGGATGGCTTGGTTGGTTAAGAATCTGCCTTCAGCTCAGTTCATGATCCCAGGGTCCTGGAATCAAGTCCTACCTCAGGCCCACTGCTCTGCAAAGAGTCTGTTTCTCCCTCTGCCCTTCCCCCACTGGTTCTCTCTCTCTCAAATAGATAAATAAAAATCTTTTTAAATAATAAAAAAAATGAAAGAAAGAAAGAAACAAGGATCTCTAGGACTTTGGTGAACAGTTGAATCAAACCAGCCTGAAACCTGAAAAGGGTTTAGACCTTGCAGTTACAGAAGCCAATAGATATTCAGTGTTAAAGCCAGTTTCCGTTTCCTGTAGATATGTGGGTATATACCATATACATATATTTACATGGAGGGACTCCTCTTCATTAGTGCCCAGGGTTATTAAGTAAATGTTTTATTAAGAGCAATTTCCCAATTGAACTTTTTGGTCACTATTGTTTTTGAGAAAATAAATAGGATTTGAATTAGATTATCTCTTTATCTACATCCCAGATCTAAAAAACCTATGCCTTTTTGAAAACACAAACTATAATCACAGGAAATTTCTGAACTTTAGATGTTTCAAACTAAGGTTTCAGGTGTTTTAGGAAGCTATTTGCTTTATGATAAACTCTCCCAATTTAGAGAAAATCCTGCCAGTTGTGATTTTATGCATATTTATGATCTTTAAAAGTAGAGAGAATAAGCCATAATTCTAGTAAGAGGGATGGAAAAATGTAGACAAAACTCATTAGCCTTGTCAGACATTTGATAAATAATTATAAACCAACTGTAATAAGAGGTATGCATAACGCCAACCTTTGATCTCTTTGAAAACAACTGTTCCCTCAACAATTTAAAATTTTAATCACATGTAATGTGTCTCCAAGTATAGAACACAGAAATGTTCCTTCAATTCTGCCTGAGTCTGGATCATTTTCTATTCGATCATTAGTTAAGAAGCAGATTCTACTCTATATCACATTTAAATAATGGGCTAAATAGTTAGCATATGATTTGGGGACTAATCAGCAAAATGTTTATCATACACTAAATGTACTCTTCCCCACATTAACACTGTTTGTTAGGCTGTGGAAAGATTAACTACACCAAAGAAATATACTCATTAGCTTTTAATGATTGTAACAGACAGATACCATAGCTTTAAATTGCTTTTCAAAGTCTGGTTTCTATTTTTATAATCAATGTTCTAACTAAACATTCATCATTATGAAGACAAGTCCTGTAAGTCATACACATATTTCTGTCTCCCTATGACAGACATTGATTTAGAAAGGACAGACTAGATCCAACCCCCAGGAAACAGCTGGTCTCCTCAGATAAGGAAATCATCGAACTGGCTTTTAATATTGTAAGAAAAAAGGAGAAAGAAAGAAAAGGAGAGACAGTAGGAGCAGACAACAAAAATCTGAACTACCTAGATGAGACAACACAATTTATAATTCACAGAACATAACTGAATTATATTTCTTGATAGTCTACTTTAAACTGTAGGTTATGTCTTCTCCAATCAAAACTACCAGCTCTGCTGCTGAGAGCAGAATGAAACATTCTGAGAAAATCAGGTGACACAAAAAGGGTTAAAAGAGGACATCTGAAATTTTGGGGGAAATAAAGCTGCAAAACAGGCTACTGGAAAGTGCCAACTGCAGTGAGAGCTTGGAGAAA
Source organism: Mustela putorius furo (assembly GCF_011764305.1). Taxonomy (NCBI): domain Eukaryota; kingdom Metazoa; phylum Chordata; class Mammalia; order Carnivora; family Mustelidae; genus Mustela; species Mustela putorius. The sequence continues at coordinate 8,041,172 of NW_025421481.1, forward strand.
GTTAAATGCCCAGGAAAATGCTTTATTGTCATCTTACAGGAACAGGTTCCTGTGGCACGATTTAATAAATACAGACACATGATGTTATCAGAATATCTGTGAATTTCCCCAGGTAATTGATGATGGAGTGCTATTTGTTCAAACTTCAAAAATTTTAGAAACGAAGTTGCCGGGCATGTTCTTCTTTTAAAAAAGGAACATAAATCAGATCCATCTTTTCGTAGCTTTCTTCTACTGGAAACGTCTCTACCGGAATCTTCATAATGTCAATATTAAAAGAAAAATCACATTTATCTCTGCTTTATTTGGGACTAAATGTCATCTGAAGAAATGAAAAGGTACATTAATGAAAGACCATTTCATTTCAAGTCAGATAGCTCTGTTTAAGTAGTAGTTTTCCTTGGTCAACTTTTTTTTTTTTTTTTTTAAAGAACTGGAGAACTTGGAAGGGACTTCTCTTTCCCAAATCTGTAAAATACTCAAATGCTCTAAGAAGGGAGGCATCCACTGAACCAATGAAAGAAGTTACTAGAAACTTCTAACTGGCCCACCAGTGGCTCCTCTGTCTGTACCAGAAATGAAGAGAGTCACTGTCCACACTATGTGTCATCATGTTCATTCTCAGGATACTTCTAGTTTTCTTATAGGTAAAAGTGACTTTAGGAAATGTACTTCCGGAATTACGTGAGCCAGTTGCTGATTTTTGATTAACACAATGCCTGCATAGAGGAGTTCACTGGCATAATACCAACCTGCAGACAATCCCCATATCCTTGTTTTAGGGATTAAAATGTATTACATGATTTAAAAAATATATTTAACTTCCTAATTATATTTATCCTGCCCTAATACTAATATGGGTTTGTTTTTCCAGACCACAGCAACAGTAACCTCTGAATATTTCAATGATGAGGGAAATCACCCTGGTTAAAAATAAACAATAAAAATTTCATATAGTAAAAGAAATATTATTTTAATCAAAAAATATATATCAAATATAATGAATATATATTGAAACAAATATATGTTTAATAAGATAAATGTATATTTTAATATATAGTAGACTAAAATATATAGGGGTGCCTGGGTGGCTCAGTCAGTTGAGCATCTGACTCTTGATTTTGGCTCAGGTTGTAATCTCATTTCATGGGATTGAGCCCCATGTTAAGCTCTGTGTTTGGCAAGGGAGTCTGCTTGAGATTCTTTCCCGTACTTCTCCCTCCCCCACTCTGCTTCTGTGTAAAACACACACACACACACACACACAATCTCTCTTGTACATTAAAGAAATTTCTTACAAAGAAAAAAAAATCTGGAGGTAAATAAACCAAATTGGAATGGGGGAGTTTATCTTTCAATTCCACCATCCCAGGAGATGGCTTCAGTCTCAAGGTCATGCTCTCATGTAATTACACCAACTTTCACATCCAAGTTGCAAGCCTGAAAGAGGATGAAGCACAAGGACACAGAGGAGATGCCTCTCAGTTGGCTCAGCTCCCTTTTAAATGGTCTTCCTGGGGTTCCCATACAACACTTTCTCTTGCTTCTCACTGGCTACCACATGGTCATAAGACCAAATGCAGCCACAAAGCAGTCTGGGGTGTGGAGTATAAACTCCAGTGACAATGTGAAGGGCTGATACTGGGGTGGTGTTACACACAGAAGGGGGAAAATAGAACAGCAGCTCTACTGTACTCCGAGTTGTTCAGTTAGCAGAGTACCATCTACACTAGACAGTAGCAACCTGGATCCAGACTGTTGGACGAAATTCTGGCTCAGGTTCTGTGGGCAGTATAACCTTGTGCAAGATTCTATGTTCAACTGTTAAGAGGACTACTGAATTAAATACATGTAAAGCACTTGGAACTCTGCCCGTCACAAAATAAATACTCAATATATGCTAATTAACAAGTTTATTTTTTGTTGTTTATTTGTTTTCTAAAGATTTTATTTATTTCACAGAGAGAGACACAGAGAGAGAGGGAAGTGGGAGAGGGAGAAGCAGGCTTCCCGCTGAGCAAGGAGTCTGATGTGGGGCTTGATCCCAAGACTCTGGGACCTGAGCTGAAGGCAGATGCTTAATGACTGAGCCACCCAGGCACCCCAATAATAGTTTATTTTGAAGTGTTAGTTTATTCTAAGAACAATGGGTTGTTATTTCCTGGAATTCTGTGCATCTTAAATATGTGGTCTATTTGGTAAGAATCCTCTAAAAGTCCCCTGACATTAAAAATTTGTCAGGTTTTTAAATTCCTTCTAGCAGTAACATTTTGCAATTCTTTGATTGCTTTATCATTGCTGTTTGAGAGATTAGGTAGGGCTGCATCATTCCTTAATGCCCAAAGGTTACATAACATTTGAAAAGTGCATTTATTTCATGATGCTGATACTTTTTTTAAAAGCAAATATGCTTTTTTTGTAATTGAGTTTGGGTCTAGTGGGAATAATGCTCATAAGAGGCCAAGAGGAGGGAGAGAGAGAGAAAGAAAGAGAGAGCACCAAGGAAAAAATGCTCCAGAAATAAAAAGGCTAACTGTTATCAACTTACAAACGATTCTTAAGAATTTGGGAGCCACTGTCTCAGGTAATGATAAATGGGAGCCATCACTTTCTTAGTCCCCAGTTGGTCACTCTCTACCTTATCTAAGGAAGCAGAGAAAATGCTATGGATTTGCTTAGCACAGTTATATAGGTTGCCTCCCTTTATCTGCCCTGAGCTTCGTGAGGTCCTATGTTATTCCCATTTCCACCAGAAGAAAGCAAAGTGTTCAGGAAGATGAGACAACTAGATGGAAAACACAAAGTAGTGAGTGGCTAATCCCATGCAGCCCCATCAAATACCTCCTGCCCCTCCTAGAACTTTATTGCTGTAACAAAACCCCAAATATGGATTTGAAACGGACCGAGCAGCTTCCCAGAGGCACACAGCCCATGGAAAGCAACCTCATCTTTGACTCAAGGATGTGAGCTCTTTTCTGAGAGCCTGGAGAGACCATGTCATCTTAGGTTGTGAAGGGACAGAGCAGTCTTTCTGTTAGCAGAAGCAGTTTTTCAATCATTTGGGGGGCACTGATGCCATATGTTAATATGCACAGAGGTATGTTTTGGGGAAAAGGAGATTGTTTTGTTTTGACTCAAGGAAGAGGATTTTATTGTTGCTTTATATTTGTGTGTGCATGAGACAGTGTGCGTGTGTGCGTGTGCAGGCAGTGTGTGCATACACCTGGGATACCAAGGAGAAGAAAGGAAGGAGATGGAGATGTGGACAGGAGGCAGGACATCTGATGCACAGTAGCTGAAGGGTGTGCCTTCAAGTCTTTCTCTTGGGAGGTATAATCAGGTCCAGAGGCTGAACAGCAGAGTCTCTGAAGGACTACAAAACGAAGGGCATAAGCAATACTGCTCTCAGTACATAAAAGATGAAAATACTTTTCTAATCAAATCTCCAGGGGAATGAACTCCAGCGATGAGGAAGTTTGGGTGCATAATTCAGCAGGCTTGTGCTGAGGACCTACTATGTGCTACACCAACTTGAGCAACACTACTACCTGGGATTGGCATTAGGTTTCAAAAAATGCTAGACCTGGGCTTTTCTGAGGTCTGGATCCAAGAAGAGGCACTGTTCCTGCCCCTCAGTTCTTATCATGTAGAAGACATTCACAACAGCCATGAATTTTTCCATATAAAACACCATATCCATAAATGATATGTAGAGATACTAGGGTTACATTGACCTGTACAACCCATTACAATTGCTCTAAACAAGTGGGCACAAGGAGCAGGGAAGACAGGGGTGAATAAGTATAACCCCAATGTCAGCAGAGCTCCCCTATCTTTTGCAATGACAATAAAGTTAAAATAACAATAATAAACAAATCCTTCCTAAACACTTACAATCCCAGTCCCTGTTCTAAGTCCTTTGAGTGCTTTAACTCATTGAATCCTCACCATGTCCTTTTGCATGATGAAACAATAAGCACCTACGACTTAAACACCACTGGACAGACAAGGGTATTGTAACATAGAGTTGATGCAAGTTAACTAACACGTTTAAGGCCAAACAACTAGTAAAGGAGGAGTTTGGGGTTTAACCAACTGACAGAACTGGGTCAAATCATATTCCAGGTGGGATGGGAGAGCTTCATCCCAAATCATCTCTCCAAGAATTTTAGAGGCATTGTTATATTCAGCTTATAGTTTTCCTTATCACCTCTAGCCACAATTTCATGCTTTTGCTAAATTTTTGCAGTACATGGATTGTCTTACCATCCTTCACTTATTATCTTATTATCTGTATATAACTGATATACAACTCCTTTTTCTTAATTTTCATTGTATATATGCATATTCATATATATTCATTCATTCACATATATTCACAGAAGCTATCTATCTATCCAGCTATCTGTATCTGCACATAAGACCATCATATGAGTCACACAATTGATTGGACAATTTTTAAGGAATTATAAAACAAAAATTAGATGTAGGAGCAGAATCAGCATTTTAACACCATTAGCTGGAGATTAGGAATCATAGCTACACAAGAGCATTCCCCAAATGCTAGTATCCGTGTGTTATGTTTGGTTAGCATAACTTTTCAAAATGTGAATTTGAATACCTTCAGATGAGGCAAGCACTTTCCAACTCCCCCACCCCAGGCGTCACCTCTCCCTGTTGCTTTAAGCAGGTCAGCTTCATTAGCTCGCATTACCATTCTGGACCAGGAAAGCACTTCCATTTGCCATCCTCGTAAGAGCTGCTTTGCATTTAAGCAAGTTTCATGCTTTGGTGGTCAGCTCTCAGCTTCTGGAGTGGAAAGCCAGGAGGCAGAATGTAGGGTTATGTGGGACTGAGCATCTTGTATACATCTCATCCATATCTCTAGAGCAGGAAAAAAAGATCACTGCTAAAGGATGTTTATTATTATTTTATTATTAATCATTTGTTAGTGAGCATAGGAAAAAAAATCTATTACTAAAAAAGTTGCAGAATCTAAAAAAACATATTCTGCTTTCCTCATAAAACAAAACAGTATGCAGTTTGGTCCTTGCCTCCGGACGAGGGACAGAGGCCAGTTATTTACACAGGTAAAAGCCAAGCTACTGGAAAGAGAAAACTGGGAAAAGAAAGGACTGTTAGAACTTCAGAGTAACTGAAAACTTCAGATGATACCAACCAGTCAACTTAAATAAGGTCACCTTGGGTGGGTCAGTACAACTCCTCTGGATCTCCTCCAATTTTTCTGAAAGCCTTAAGAGTAGCAGTGGCTCTCATTCAATCATTTATTAATTCATTCAAAAATATGTCTTGGGGGCACCTGGTTGACTCAGTGGGTTAAGCCTCTGCCTTCGGTTCAGATGGGATCTCAGAATCCTGGGATGGAGCCTCCACCTCAGCCGCTCTGCTCATCAGGGAGCCTGCCCCTTCCCCCCTCTGCCTGCCTCCCTGCCTACTTGTGATCTCTCTGTCAAATAAACAAATAAAATCTTTAAAAAAAAATATGTATCAGGATCCTGAGTAATGCACTGCTCTAGGTCCTCAGACGACGGCAAGAAACAAAAAAGACAAAACCCTCCACCTAGTAGGAAAAGCCAGACCACAAGCAAACATGTGGTTTATACAGTAGTTTCAGAAAGTGATAAGACCTCTAAAACAAAACAAAAAAGCAAACATTTAAAAAGCGAAGAAGCAGAGGCCTAGGGATATGAGAGCCACCGAGGAGTTTACCAGAGGTTTTGAGAGTGTGAGAGAGCTCACATTAGAGATAACACTCAGAATGCAGTATTCTGCTTCCCGTTCCTAAAATGACCATCATTCCTGCTGTTCGGAGCCTAACTCCTCACCAGCTGCCTCCGCCTTCCTTTACTCCTATTCTCCTCTTTATCTGTCCCCTTCCATACACCCCTATTCCGATTTATTATGGATTTAAATGAGCTTAGTCCGCTTTTGTTTTCACTCTCCTACCAACCTAGGCCTCAGGTTCTCACCCTGCACTCCCTATTGTATTTATCAAGTTATTTTTCCTTACCCAGCTGAGAAATGTTTAGCAAATTGCCAAACCATCCCGAATCTACAATTCATCTGTATTTCCTTTCTATTGTTCCTCTTTCTTACTTGATTCTGAAATGTCTGTGCTGAGCCATTGTGTTCCAGCCAGAAAGCAAACTGGAATAAGGCCATTACTTTGTATGATACTATTTGCACAGTGACTTCTTTCACTCAAGCAGCAAGAACTTTGCTTAATGATATTTTATTCGAAATGCAAGAAAGATTTCCACATTCCATTTTTGCTAAGGACATAATATGTATTCTAGAACAAGATATATGTGCAGTTATCTGAGGGGGGAAAATGACTTCTCTTTGACAAAAAATAATTTAATTTTCAGAAGAACTATTAGCCAATAGAACCATTCAGTTAAGAGTTGCAACAAGTAATTTCAGTCGTGGTTGCTAAAGATAATGAACCGCTTCTCCTTCACTTATCACTGGAAATGGCCAAATCATTATGGATCTCAGTAGTAACTAATGGGCTAAGACAACAGGGTTGAGCAAATGACTATTTTATAGCTCAGTGACTCTTTGAATGCAGGCTAGACCATTCAGGTATTTAAGTGTTATCCACGGCCTCTTAAATTGAACAAATGGGTCTATAATAATTAAAATACTGTAAATACCGGTGACACAGTTCCTGAGTTTTCAAAGAGATTCTCTAGTCCTAAGGGAGCAAAATGAGGTGTTGCCTTGTTAGGAAGGCACTGTTTATATCCAGAAGCATCCTGACAAGCTGGCGAAGAGGCTCATTTTGTGAACCCACAGCCCCTCAGCGGCCCTCCATCTTCGTTCCCCGGAAGTTTCCACGAAGGGGGCAGTGAAAGGCTACAGCAGCTGAGCTCACTTAATGTTCCTTTCTAGGGCTTTCCATCTCAATGAGCAGCCCTCTCACTTCCTGTGTCAGGCTTTGCCAACATGTCACACATTCTACAAGATCTCAACGCATCAGGGAAATAAAAAGTAGTTTCTATTTTTAAAATGATTGGAGACAGTCTACATACAGGAATGTCCTCCTTCTCCTCACCTTTGGGCGCAAAGCCCATTTTCACAAGAGAAGATATTACAGTCTCTTCTGGAGAAAGGAAGTTCAGATGAAGCTATCTTGATACACAACTATATTAACTCTGGGCACAAACCAGTGACTGAGGGGAAATTTCTATTGCTTTCAAAACACTTAAAGAACAAAAACTATATTATTAATTATAGCTCTGAAATATTTTGTTGACCGTCTGCTAAAGGCATAGGAGAACACTGAACCAAAGTATAACAAAATGGCACTGAAAGGAGGTCGGGTAGTGAGGTCAGGGGCTACCTTGTTGAAGTTTAATTAGTTGTCCCTCTGAGGTCTGAGAGAAACTACCTGAATCACCCGAGTAACAATAAATTGGCTTCCAGGAAATCGGGAAAACATATCCTTACAGCGACACTTTCAAGAAGATACGACCTAATAAAAGAATGTGGTTGGTTTTTTGATTGGGGAATGCTGTCTCCTAAAGGACAGGATTCGTGTCTTTTTTCATTAATTCTGGAGTATATCCAGCCCAGGGCACTTACCAGATAAAGGTTCCAGCCATTCGTAGAAACATGGACAGAAGGAAGTTCGAGAGGCCACAGCCAACGGTCCCCTGACTACAGGAAGAACCCAACTCAAAAAATTCCCTTTTTAAAAAGATACATTATCTTTTTTTTTTCCCCCTCAGAAGAAATACAGATATTCCAAACATTTTCTTAAAGGCAAGAAGGTCTTCCTGATATTTCACTAGAATCCCTCTTAACCTGTCAAATGTAGAAGCAGAGAACAGCTGCTCAAAATCATTCACATAGCCTCATTGTTTCGTTGCCGTGAAGACGGTGATTAAGATCTTTCTCTCTCCAGGGTTCTCAGCCTGGGGTGAGAAACCTAGTTCTTTAATGTTCTTTCACAGGACTGGTCCCTAAACCACTAATAACATTTTAAAACTGATGCCTTCGAGATCTCCAAGTTCTCCTCAGCAGACTTCCATTATAAGACTCACACTTCCCGAAAACAGTGGCTTTTAACAACCTTCTCCTCTTGTTTTAAGCAGAATCCTTTCTCCTCCAGAGCCACTTTTCTTATCCAGTATATTATAGGGTGATCAGCTGGCCTGGTTTGCCTCCAAGGCGGGTCCTAAGATGTGGGACTTATGGAGTTAAACCTGGAAAAGACCTAAGCAAACCTGGGTGAGTTCACCCTCCCACAATGAAGTCCAGCCTGCTCTGATGGGTGGGGCAGTGGAAGGAGGCTTAGGGGCCTGTGACTCTCCCCCAACCCTAGCCTCTTGAACCACTTTGACAGAGGTCCCAAGCTCCAAGGAATTCAGCCTGAAAATCATGCTTTAAAAGAATATTTAGAATAGTGCTAAGTATGGAGCAGTTTCTCAGCGTCAGCACTAAAATTTGGGGGATGGTGATTCTTTGTTGTGGGGAGCCGTCCTGTGCATTGTAGGATATTTTATAATATCCTTGGCTTCTATCCACTAGATGCCAGGATTACCCTCCCAGGAGGGTAGGAGACAACCTAAAACATCTCAACCCTACCCTATGGAGAACCACTAATATTGTGATAATCCTTTCATCCTGTCCAGGTTGTAATTCATAAGGTGGGTGGGTCATAAAAATCGATGTAGTGGTTCACACTAGCATAAAATAATAATTTAAAAATGAAGACAAATAGAAAAGATAGGTAAGATAGGATAAGATAGGAGATGCTAGAATGGAATGGAATGGAATAGAACACAGAGTCTCACATGTAGTCAGGGTATTATTTTGTGAAACATTTGTTTCAGATATATATATATATATATATATATATATATATATATATACTTACATATACTGGATCACAATGTGGAATTATTGTTTATCATGAGTCACTCTCAAAAAAGTCTGAAAACCCCGATGCGAGGATCTGTCCATCCTATTTGCACATGTCCATGTTAGGATACCTACTTCCTGCCCATTAGGATACCTGCCCATCCCAGCTAGCCTCCAAAAGTTAGTCGCCACTCTCTTGCAAAATCAATCCTATCTGTGGCTTATATTTATGACGACTGAATTATCCCACACGAACACCTGTGAAACCTCTTTCTGTTTGCGTGTATCCACTTCTCCAAATTGTCAAGGTCACCTTGAACTTGATTTAAGTTCACAAAGCAGGTGTCACTGGCAGATTTAATATGAACATATTTTATTCTACTATTTGAGTCACTCTCTCTTAATTGTGTAGTTCTCAAAGAAGTACTTGTGGGGTGCCGGTTTCTCCTATCGGGTAGCATGATTTGTCTATGTGCCCTCAGATTTTGTAAATACTAAAGGTTCTCAAATCCCAGCCATTTCTCATTCTAGGCTTCATTTCACATTTTTTTTCCCCCTAAGCCCACTACTATTCGGGCTATACCAGCCATGGCACTTTTGCTTTAAATCAAGGCTGTCTAGCATGAGGCTGACTATCTCAGATTATGCATAGACCACACCTCATGGCTAGAGCAATAATAAAACCAGGACCTGGGGGGCCCTGTGCAGTGCTTAGTAAAGAAAATCACCGTCGTTTTTGTCTTCCTGAAGCTGTGAGGACTGAGGGCCTTGTAGATTTGTAGGCTTTACTCAGAGATCAGTTGGGCTATTAGAAACAAATAATAGTGGGTTTGATTTTTAGTGGGAATAAACCTTTCCAGCAGTCCATCAGAGATCATTTGTCTTGGTCCTCCATTTACTTATGGTCAAGAGGTAAAAGTCAGCCAAACTGAAGGATTTGTGTTTTTCAAATGATGCCGAGCATAATCAGCCTGGACTGGGGTGACCTCAGGGCCGAGAGAGAGGAATTCTCAGAAGCTCTTTGTCTACGGTAGTTCAAATGGTGGTGAGGGGATTCAGAGACTCCACATTCTTCTTCTCATTAGCAGGTGGCTCTTGTAGATGCCATGGGATAAATGATGACCCCCCCACCCCAAATTCACTTGTTAAAGTCCTAATCCTCCATTCTCTAGAATGTAACGTTTTTTGGCGATAGGGTCTTTACAAGAAGTAATCAAGTTATAATTAAGTCATTAGTGTGGTTCCTAATTCAATATGACTGGTGTCTGTATAAAAGGGGGAAATTTGGAGACAGACACACATGGACCTAGAGATTGAATCTACGCTGTGACAAACCAAAGAACTACAAGAAGCATGGGGAGAAGGCCCAGCACATCGCCTTTGCTCGCAGCCTCAGAAGGCATCAAGCCTGCCCACCCCGTGACTCAGACTTCTGGCCTCCTGAACTGTGAGACAGAAACATTGTGTGGTTTAGACCCCCTAATTTGTGGTACTTTGTTCTAGTAGTCCTAGCAAACTCCTGTGTGGGGGGATGGATCCCCTGCTTTCTCATCATCTGCACAAAAATATACACCACACACACTCACACCCCCACACTCACCACACATACACACACTAAAGATAACCACACTCCCATATACAGCCTGGAATTTTCATTTCTATTATCTTTCTCTTCAGTTTTGCTGATAAACAATCTCTTTAAAACTACTTTGAATCTTCAAAATAAGACATCATTTAAACCAACGCTTTGTCTTCACCCTTCCCTCTCGTTCTTATCAGGAAATGAGTAAAGAAAATTTAAAGCATATATCCTAGGCCCCATTTTGCTAAAGTGATTTTGGGAGCATAATCGAGATTTGCTGCTTCAGAGTCAGAGTTCTTCCCAGAAGAACTTCTCAAGCTTTCATGTGCTAAAGCTTGGAGGTCTGGTTAAAATGTTGAGTCTGAGGGCGCCTGGGTGGCTCAGTGGGTTAAAGCCGCTGCCTTCGGCTCAGGTCATGATCTTAGGGTCCTGGGATCGAGTCCCACATCGGGCTCTCTGCTCAGCAGGGAGCCTGCTTCTCTCTCTCTCTCTCTCTGCCTGCCTCTCCATCTACTTGTGATCTCTCTCTGTCAAATAAATAAATAAAATCGTTAAAAAAAAAAAAGTGACAGCAATTGAAAAAAAAAACTTAAAAAAAAAATGTTGAGTCTGTCTGATTTATGTAAGAGGTCTTGAGTAAGGCCTGAGATTCTGCATTTCTAACCAGCCCCCAGGTGAAGCCAGTGCTGCTGGACTGCGGGCCACATACTGAGTAGCAGGGTTTAAAGGAGAGCAGATTCCCCAAATCTGGTTCATCACCAGAATTCGTCTCAGACCTATAAAAATCTGAATTTCCAGAGAAGGGGCCCAGGGCCTTCTTTTCATAAAAAAGAAAGATTGCTAAGATAATTTATATCATCATCAAGGTATGGGAGCCGACACTCCATATTCCACTGCCCTTTGGCTGGATTTTCACACTATGGAACAAGGAGGAAAGAATGAATTTCCAGAATTAAGCACTTCAGACCCCGACATTGTGGCAACAAGTCCTCAGGAGGGTTCCTGATCTATGTGGGTGTGAGAGTTAATAATCATAAAAGCAAAGTTGGTTAAGCATTTGGAGCTCTGTTTTGGGAGAGGGGTGGCAACAGAAATGAATAAAAGAAGGAAAAGGAGGAGGAGGAGATGGGAAGACACTAAATTCAACTGGAACTCTATCGTGTTTCCAACATTGAGTTTCCAGGAGCACAACTAAGACCACCAACAGAGTGATTGTTCCAATCAATGTTGAGAATTGAAGAACTCAAAGATGATAATATGACTGTCACACCAGGACAGGAGATGGCACAGATGTGGGCTTACTAGGATATAGATGAATTTCTGTACTAACCTTGTCAATGTGACCACATCAACAATGGCTTGATATCAGATTTAATGCCAGATACTGGATTAAGAATAAATTACTCAGTGTTTGCCAGTATGATGTTCTTAACCATACTTAAATCTCCTACCCACAGAGCTGAGTTGTGAGAGGTTATGGTTTATGCCTGGGGTGCAGTTCAAAGTTACGCACCCTGTGGATGCTTGCTAAGTACTTGTTGCCTATCTGATTGAACCCCACCATGAACGCCTAGCTCCTCTGTATTTTCTATAATCTTGTCAGATGCACTGGAACCAGAGAAGCACCAGGGTGGGAGATTTCGTCCATCTCTCCTTCTCTGCAAGAACTCCCTGAGCTACTTATAAATATGCTGATCAAAACCTGCATCAAAGAGAAAACGCATTTCCATATTCCCAGTTTCCTTTATGATCAGAAAATGGATCAAAGAGAAAACATCTCTCCCCATTCCCGTTTTTCTTTTCATTCCTGATTTAGAGGTCAGAAATGTTTCACATGTGGGAATAGAACAAGCAATGTGAAGTCCATTTAAGGGCAGAAGTCCATATGAGCTCAATGTACAAGGATTTCAAATTCTTTCCCCAGATGCACTTCCAGGGATAGGGAAAAAAAATGTCTTAATTCTTTTACTTAATATATTCTATTTTACTAAAAGGTGATAATAACCATTTTTACATTTTGATACTTGAAAGAAAAAGGAAAAGTATTGTAAGCTTTAATATAGTACATGATGATCTATTTAATTTTAGTCATAATGCCTAATTCAAAAATAATATTTTAGGATTTCAATTGCACTTTAGATACAGCTAAGGAATGAAAATGAATTTGCTCCTTTTAATTGAAAGTGTTCCAAGATCCATCTCAAAACTGACTCACTTCCTTGGTTGCTTAATTGATGATCACTAGGTTAAGTTTGAAAATTTTGACTTGACTTTTCTCTCAATATTTTCATGTCATTTCTTTTTGTTTTAATTTTACCGACCCAGAAGTAACAACTCATGCTGTGAACATGAGTAATTTTCCTAACAACTTAGTGTGAATTAAAGAAATTAAAGGAGGCCGTTGTGTGTGTTTGAACAGCTTACCTAGGATTATAATATTAATGTTTCTGCTTTTCTTTTGTGAAGGTGCTATTGACCTGCAAACAATTTTGTTACATATTTTAGAGAAAGTGCCTACACAGAAAACAAATAAGCCATTTTGCTTCATCGTTCTAATTAGATAAAGAACTTGGTATAAATTTCAATATATTAAACAATGTGATTCCAATAACAATAATTCATTGACTATAGTGAACTAAAATAAATACAGTTTCTTAATATCTAAAAGTAATTATTCATCCTGTTGTTAAAGGGATTGTTAAACATGCATCCCTAATGTGAAAAAGAAAGGAGGAAGGAAGGAATAAGAGGGAGGGAGCAGGGAGGGAAAGCAGGAAGCAAAGACGGAGGGAAGGAAGGGCAGACAGACAGGAAGTCCCAAGAAGCAATTTACCATGTTGATCTAGGTTCTCTCCAGCTTGAAATGAATCAACTGTGTTGCTAAGGCCACACCACCCCTTCCTGAAAATTAGCTTCTAGAAGATGAGACCAACTGAATCCGATAGCATCTGAGATCCTTTTCAGTTCTGCCATTCTATGACTCTGTGCAAGAAAATCAGCCTTGCAGTGTTCATAAAGGTTACCTTACAGATATTTAGTGTTCTGTATTTTACTTTTGAAAGCCAGAATTTCTAGAGCTCTCCTACAATCCTTTGTGGTGTTAAAAAAAATATCTCCAACGTTCACAGGAGATTTTTACAACTCTTGTCATGGGCTCTGAGCGGAAATTTTCCCGGGTCTGCTGCATTCTCAGTTTTCACTTTAAAAGGAACGCTCTTCCCTGAAGTTGCTTCAAGTGCACCACTGAAGGACCCCCGTTAACCTCCCTAGAGCCTCCCTCCTTCCCGCCACCGCCCACCAAGCTTCTCCTTCCCGGGCCTTAGCACAAGGAGCAGCACCATGATCCTTTCGGGCTTAAGTACAAATTCTCTGTGCCTGAAAATTTCTTGCTTAAATCCCTCCTTACGTGTTTGTGTGGCCATCCACATCATTGTCATGTTGTCACGGCTCAGCAAGTTTGCATGGGACAACACACACGCGAATGCGTGCGCACAGAGATGTAATTTCACTTTGTCATTGGAGTATAACTTCCATACGGTAAAGTACACAGCTTCATGAATTTTTGCTAACGTACTACCAACTGTGCAGCTTCATGAATTACAGTGTGTGTGCGGCAATCTAACCACTAGCCAGATCAAGACAAAGAACGTTTCTGGTACTCCAGAAGCCCCCCTGATTCCACTTCCCGGCCGGTGACTTGATGTTCACAATTGCCATCATCCACACATGCTTGAGGAAAGACTCTTCCCCCGCCCAATACCTGGTCATGTTACGGCCTTCTAAGATTGTCTTGGTTTTCCACATCCCCTTCTTTATCTTGCTGTCTTCCACATAGCTCAGTGGTTTCTAGCCCATTCCAACACTCCCGTTTCTTTCTGCGCAGAGCAGGAAGGGCGCTTAAGCACGATAAGAACAGTAAATAGTCCTCCATGAAGTATCAAAACCCTACTGCAGGCAAGCCCTGTACTAACACTTAATAATCATCCTCGAATTCAAGCCCCACACATAACTGATTTGCTTTTGTAGACTCTGCTAATGCCTCTTTCAAATCTCTGTCTGCTCAAAACCTACTCCTCCAGAAATTAATTCTAATATTAATTCTAATATTAATGGCTGTCACTTAGCGAGCCCCAGCTGTATACCATCCCAAGGGCCACCCAAAGAAGAATGGGAGAGATGACTAGTCCTATTTTTAGGATTTAGGAAGGGGCAGGACATACAAGAAGAATTCTAGACAGGATTGAGGGGGATGGGCTTCATTTTACAGATGAGGTTGACAGCAATGAACTGTTGTTCACCCAGTAAGTCATTGCTGAAAACAGGGTCTTTAACTCTGAAGTGAGCTTGCCTATTTCTTCCTTTCCTTCCATGTAGTTCTTTCACTCATTCATCCAACAAATATTTATTGAGCTCCTGATCCATACTGATGTATCAGGTGTACATGCTAGAAACACAGCAGTGAGAAAGCAGATGACGATCTTTGCTCTCTCTCTTTGTTTACACTGTGCCAGTGTAAACAAGAAACACTTACATTTTAGTGAGGGGAGGTATTAAAAAATGATAATAAAAAAAGTAAAATATATAGCATTATTAGATAATATAAAATGCACTGGAGAAAAAAAAGAGAGGTAGACTGTGGGCAGCAAGACTGGCTGATGCTACAATTTTAAACAGTGTGGCCAAAGTAGGTCCCACTAAGAAGGTGACAGTCAAGTCTTGAAGGATATAAGCCAGTTATGTGGATACCTGGATATCGGGGGGGAGACACTGGCAAGTGTGAAGGTCCTGGGGTAGAAATAGTGGGTCAACCAGTATGAGGTGAAAGATGGAAAGAGCAGAAGGTGAGGTCAGAAAAGAGGGGCTGGTATCCAGATTGTTGGGACCTTGCCAGTCAACTGGGATCATTCCTTGTCTTCCTTAAAAATTATGGCTATAGGAGAATGCTGTGTGTGTGTGTGTGTGTGTGTGTTTTACCATATTGTTAGAACTACAGATATATGCCTATACGGGCCATTTTCCAACCAAATCATGAACTTTCAAAGACAAAGAACATTTCTTATATTTTGGAGGGCTTTCTCTGAGATTCCAAAATACCAAAGAGGGCAAATATACCATGACTTCCTACTTCATAAACCCACAGCATCTGTGACAATAATCCTTGCCCGCCACATATTGACATGGCTTCAGAATCCCAAAGAACTAATTATACTTCAAAGTGTTTCTTTATATCTATTACCATTTTTATTCAGCTGCAAACACAGTGGTAATCATTCAGTACATCAAAAATCGTTAAAGCCTAACATTTTTCTCCATAGAAAATTTCTAGCTACATTACATCAATGACTGTGTATATTATGTTTTCAACAATACACGTCAACAAGGACAGCAATATCCTAATTGTGTGATGTGATTTACAAAACCTACCACCAGAAATAAAAGAGCAATATAACGTTTTAGTTTTCAACAGTCATTAATGATATCCTATAGATCGTGGGACCACATCATATTAATTGCCAACACACTGTGCCAGTGTAAACAAGAAACAGAATGCTTCTTGGATGCAAGCATGTCTAAGTCAGAAATTTTTAAGTGTAATCCAAGGAACACAAGCTATTTGTTCACTTATTTAAT
This sequence comes from Mustela putorius furo, assembly GCF_011764305.1. NCBI lineage: Eukaryota > Metazoa > Chordata > Mammalia > Carnivora > Mustelidae > Mustela > Mustela putorius. The sequence goes on from NW_025421481.1 coordinate 8,057,274, forward strand.
AAATATTTATCAAGATGGTTACTATGTACCAAAATTGGAAGCACAGTGATGAGTGAAAAGAGCTGATGCCATGATTGAGCTTTCATTAATCAAATTGTCATAATAGGTGTCAACATGACAAGTGTTATAAACAAAAGGTACATGTGTTATGAGAGCCTTTAGGAAGGGAATTTGATTAGGTGAAGGCTTATCAGAGGAAGTTAAGCTGGAGTTGTTATCTGAAGGACAAATGGATAATTAATTAGGTAACATGAGAAGAAACAATACTCCAGAGACAGGGAACAGCCTGTGCAAAAGCCCTGTGGTAGGAGGAGGAGCATGACAAGGCCATAAAGATCACTGGTGATATCATCACATTCCTGTCATGGAAAATGGGTATAAAGAAACTGAGAACAAAAGTATGGATATCCAGTGGGAGATATCTGATGAAACTAGGAGCAGGGTTGTCTTTTGACTACAATGTTTTCCACTGTTATACTCCAAGTTGTGACTTCCATGTCTACTATCCCAGAGGCTGAATTTTATTTAGCATTTGGGAGTGCTAGAGTATCTGTCTCATTTCTTCAGAGACTGATGGAGTTAAGTTTGAAGAAGTGGACAAACAAGACACATCTTAGGAAGTAAGTGAATTATTAAAATGGGTGGAAGAGAGAAAAGGTGGGAAGTGAACGGTGGATCATAACCGCTGAGAGCTCTAACAAAAAGATCTCCTTCCTAATGCTGTCTGAATATCAAGATACTTCAGTGTATATCACACTTTTAAAAGAATTGGCAAACTATTATTTCTTTTGAGAAGCATATAATGAGGTCTATTATGATTATTTCTTACAGCTAAAATTAATATTTTGAGGAAAATGGCAGTGATTTAAATCAAAAGGCTATTCTGAAGGAGTTTGCTTATTCTTTTTCAATTTCTCTTGTGTTTCCTTTTTTTGAGTCTTTTCCAGTTTTACTGAAAAAATAATCGATATACATCATTGTATAAGTTTAAGGTGTAGAGCATGTGACTTGATTTACATACATTGTGAAATGGTTACTACAACAGGCTAATATCCACCTTCTCAAATAGATACAATAAGAAAGAGAAAAAATGAAAAAATATTTTCTCCTTGTGGTGAGAAGTCATGGGATTTACTTTCTTAACAACCTTCCTATATATCATACAGTGTTGGCCACAGTCATCATATTGTATTATCCCTAGTATTTATTTAAAACTGAAGTTTGTATCTTTTGAGCATTTTCCTCCAATTTCCCCTGCCCCACTCTCTTCCTTTAGAACAAGAAGTCTGACCTCTTCTCCTACACCTTTAGGTTTTTTGTTGCATTGTATTTTTCTTTTTTAGATTCCACACATAAGTAAGATCATATAGTATTTATCTTTCTCTTTCTAACTTAATTCACCTACCAAAATGCCTTAAAGTTTCATTCATGTTATTGCAAATAGTAGGATTTCCTCATTTTTAATGGCTGAATAATATACACATAGTGTGTGTGTGTGTGTGTGTGTGTGTGTGTATACATATATATATTTCTTTATTCATTCATTCATTGATGGACACTTAGGTTGCTTCCATGTCTTGGCTATTGTAAATCATTTTGCCATGAACATAATATTTTTTGGAGTTAGTGTTTTCATTTCCTTTGGATATATTCCCATAAGTTAAATTGCTGGATCATATGTAAGTTTTATATTTACTACTTTTGAGGACCCTCCATATTGCTTTCCATAGTGGCTGTGCCGATTTGCAATCCCAGCAACAGTGCACAATGGTTCCCTTTCCTCTACACACATGACAGCATTTATTATCTCCTTTCTCTTTGGTGATAGCCATTCTTATAGATGTAAGATGAAATCTCATGGTTATAATTTGCATCCTAATGATGGTAATGTTGGGCATCTTTTCAAGTACTTGTTTGTCTTTTCATGTATCTTCTTTGGAGAAAAGTTTGTTCAGATCCTTTGCCCAGTTATTTTGCTACTGAGTTGTATAAGGCCTTTATATAGTCTGGAAATTAACCCCTTATCAGATAAATGGTTTGAAAATATTTTTTTTTCCATTCCATAGATTGTCTTTTCACTTTGTTGATGGTTTCTTTTGTTGTGCTGAAGCTTTTCAGTTTGTTGTAGTCCCACTTGGTTTTTTCTTTTGCTGCTTTTGCTTTAGGTGTCATACTCAAAAAATCATTACCAAGACCCATGTCAATGAAGTTTATTCACATGTTTTCTTCTAGGAGTTTCATGGTTTCAGGTCTCACATTTAAGTCTTCAATCCATCTTGAGTTAATTTTTCTGAGTGGTGTAAGATGTGGTCTAGGTTGGTTCTTATACATGTAAATAATCAATTTATTATTTATTGAAAAGACTTTCTTCCATTAAGTATTCTTGGTTCCTTTGCCAAATATTATTTGACCACACACACTTGGGTTTACTTCTGGTCTCTTAATTCTGTTTCATTGACCCATTTGTCTGCTTCTTATGCCAGTACATATTGTTTTGATGACTGTAGTTTATAGTATGGTTTGAAATCAGGAAGTGTGATCTCTCCTGTTTTGCTCTTTCTCAGGATTTCTCTGGCTATTCAGGGTCTTAGTGGTTCCATATACACTTTAGGAGTAATTTTTTTTTTTTTTACTTCTGTAAAAAATGCCATTAGAATCTTGCTAGGGTTTGCACTGACTCTAGAGGCGGTTTTTGGTAACACTGACATTTTAACAATATTAATCCTTCCAATTTGTGAACATGAATCTTCTTTTCTTTCTTTCTTCAATGTCTTGTAGTTTTTAGTGATTCTTTATCTCCTTAGTTAAATTTATTCCTAAGTACTTTATTGTCTTTGATGTTATTATAAATTGGATCCATTTCTTCATTTTTTAGAAAAATAATTGTTAGTGCATAGAAATGCTACTGATTTTTATGTGTTAATTTTCTATCCTGCAACTTTACTAAATTCATTGGTTATATCTCAAAGGTTTTTTGGTTGAGTCTTTGGGATTTTCAATATATAAAATCATGTCATTGGCAAAGAGGGACAATTTTACTTCTTCCTTTCCAATTCTCATACTTTTCTTTCTTTCTTTCTTTTCTCTTCTTTTCTTCTCCTCCCCCAACCCCCTTCCAACTCCCTAATTGCTCTAGCTAGGACTTCTAGTATTATGTTGACTAGGAATGCTGAGCATGGGCATCTTGTATTTTTCTGGATCTTAGAGGAAAATATTTTAATCTCTTATCATTGGTATGATGTTAGCTGTGGGCTCAACATGTATGGCCTTTATTATGTTGAGATATCTTCCCTCTATTGCTTAATGTGTTAGAGTTTTTATCATAGTTGCTGAATTTTGTCAAATGCTCTTTCTGTGTCCAATGAGATGATCATAGGATTCTTTCATTCTGTAATGTGATATACCACATTATGTTGAACTATCCTTACATCCCAGGGATAAATCTCCCTTGGTAATGGTGTACATTCCTTTTAATGCGCTGCTGAATTGGTTTCATAGTATTTTATTGAGAATTGTTGCATCTATATTCATCAGGGATGTCAGTCAGTAGTTTTCTTTTCTAGTAGTGTTCTTTTCTGATTTTAGTATCAGGATAATGTTGAACTCCTAAAATGAGTTTGGGACTGTTCCTGCTTCAATTTTTTTGGAAGAAGTAAGTTATTGCTGTTATAATTTACATGTTTCTTATATTGCATAACTAATAACAGATTAATATAGTTATGGCTATTTTTACTACATTTGGTTTCAAACTAGAGTTGAATTATGCACCATTATTACCATATTGTGGAATCTAATACAAGGTTATCATTATCAGGTAGATTTGCATTACCTTTCTGTTTTTATGATGTTAATTAGTGTTCCTTTACTTCCACTCCAAGAATTCCTTTTAGCTTTTCTTGTAAGAAAGTTCTGGTTTAATGAACTCCCTCAGCTTTTGTTAATTTGGGAAAGTCTTTATCCCTCCTTCATTTCTGAAGGATGGCTTTGCCAGGTATAGAGTTTTTGGTTGACACTTTTCTTTCAATATTTTGAATATATCACCCCATTCTCTCCTGGCCTAAAAGTTTCTTTTCAGAAATCCACCAATATTCTTACAGGGGTTTCCATGTATTTATATGGGTTCTCTTTTCTATTGCTGCTCTTAAAATTCTTTCTCTTTCACTTTTGACAATTTAATTATGGGGCTCAGTGTAGCCCTATTTGGGGTCCTTTGGATCTCATGGGTCTCATGGATCTAGATGTCCACATATCTACCCAGCTTCAGGAAGTTCTCAGCCATTACTGCTTTGAATATATTTTCTGTCCCTTTCTCTTTCTGTTCTTCTTCTAGAATTCCCATTATGTGAATATCATTTATTTTTATTGGGTCCTATAATTACTGTAATCTTTCTTTATTCTTTTTCTTTTTCTTTCTTTTTTTTTTCTTTTTGCTCCTCTGACTGGGTACTTTCCAATGTCCTATCCTGCAGATAATTGATTCTTTCTTAGGCATAGGTGAGTCTACTTTTGAAACTCTACAGAACTCCACTGAATTCTTCAGTTCAGTTATTATATTTTTCAAGTATAAAATTTGTTTTGTTTTGGTGTTTTCTATTTCCTTGTCAGACTTCTTGTTTTGTTAATTTTTCCCCCCAATTTTATTTAGTTGTCTGTGTTTTCCTCACTAAACTTCCTTAACGGGATTATTCTGAATTCTTTGTCCGACAGTTCATAGATCTCCATTTCTTCAGGATCAGTTATTAAGACTTACTAGTTTCCTTTGGTGGTGTCACATTTACTCGATCTTTTTGTGACCCTCGTATCTTACATTAGTGTCTACACATCTGAGCAATCAGTTTCCTTTTACAGACATCACAGGTTTGCTATGGCAAAGATAGTTCTTCACCAGTCATCTCCGTTTGCATTTCTGGATGTGTCTTACGGTGATGTCCATGGGCAGGGAGAACTGGCTATTATGGTCCATTTGGGGGCAAGGCAATTGTTGAGGCTCTGAGGATAGGGATGTGGGTATGTGTCACAGACTGAGAACAGCTGGGTGGGACTGCTGGCTTGGTTCCTTACCCACGTGAGGCTGTAGAATACTTTCCACAGTTGTGTGGATTCTCTGGTCAGGCTAACAGGTGGTCAGGGCTGGGTACTATATTCATTAGTAAGGGGGCTATGAATTAATTTCCTTGCCCTGTCAGGGAAGCAGGGTAGGACCCAGACAATGTACAATTCATTGTCTGGGAACTCCAATTAAGCCAGAGTATGCAGTGAATTCCCCAAGGTCAGCCAAAACCACTTGTTTTGTTTTGCAGATGGGGGAAGCCAAGAGATGTACTCTCTGTATGCAATGCTGATAAAGTGGGCTGAACACCTTATCATGTACTCTGGTTAGGTTCCCTGCCCAGATAGGCTGAAGGCTGTATCTGAAGGCTGTATTCATTGTTCTGTCAGACTATGAATTAGTTTCCCTACCTGGGGGCAGTAGCAGAAGCAACTCTAATCTGGCAAAGCTCTTTGTTGTCTTAACTCAGCCAACTCACACCCCAACTTCCCTGACCAAACAGGTCCAATGGCGTTGTTCTACAAACTATATGCTCTACCCACCCAATTCTTGGCTCAAGTGCCACTGGGCTGCGCAGCTTTCAGGAGTTATCTCCAGACCATCTGGTCTGCTGAGCCAAAGACACTCTTCACGGTGATACTGAAAGAGGTTTTATGTACCTTATGGGGTCTCGGATTACCTGAATATTATTGTTACTTTTTTGCTAATGGACAATCACTATGATTTAGCTTACAAAACATTGAGCAAACAGCATGAGAACTACTTGGTTATCCTAGACTTGAAGTTTTTCTGTGCAGTGAATCTGAGACCCTGATGATATTTATTCATTACATTTTTAATGATATATCAGGTTACCATAGCAATTCTTGTTCCCTGGAAACTTCTTTCTTGCAACACACATTTACTGTATGCCATATTAACAGCCTGATCCTATTGTTTGAGCTGTCTCATTAGCTCAAGGAATCTGAAGCTATTTCAAAATGTTAACCAGTAACAATATATAGAAAATATGGTTATTTAGAAATAACATTTATTTAAGGAAGGAGCCCACCTTCGAATCACTCTTTTCCATGAAGTTCACCTTGACCCTGCAAATAACCATTTTTATTAAATCTTAGAATACTGAGGGGTTTATGTTATTCATGAAATCATAATTTATGATTAAATATATATTCCTTCATATTGTTCATCTATTGTTTCTATGTGGTCTTATATATCCACCTGTATAAGAGTTTCTATAAATTAGAAGTGTTATGCATTGAATTATGTACTCCCAGAGAATAATGAAGTCCAATTCTCCACCATCTATGAATGTGACCTTATTCAGAGATAGGGTGTTGGCAGATGATCATGTTACAATGAGGTCATTAGAGTGGACCCTAACCTGACATGACAATGTTCTTACAAAAAAGGGAGGAGTTGGACACAAGACAGACATGCAGAGAGAAGATGATGTGGCGACATGGAAAACTGTCATGTGATGATGAAGACAGAGATTAGATAATGCTTCTACAAGCCACAAACTACCAAAGATTGCCAACAAACCACCAGAGGCCTGGAGCAGATCCTTTCCTCATAACTCTCAGAAGGAAATTAACCTTGTCAGTACCTTGATCTTAGACTTCTGGCCTCTAGAATTGTGACAATAAATTGTTGTTGTTTAAGCCATCCAGTCTGTAGTACTTTGTTAAGCAACCATGGGAAACTAATACCAAAGGCAAGACTAGTAACTCAGTTTCTAACATAATGGCTTTCATTTTTATTAAGAAGTAAAATAATTTATGAGCAGGAAGTGTTTTTCTCAATCATTCCCCCATTCACTTGTTCATGTATTTATTCAATAAATATTAAGGATTAAATATATCCTTTGAGCAAGGCACTAAGCATGGGGGTGAAGATCAGTAAAAGTCCTTTCTTCTAGTTTCTAGTAATAATATCTTCCTTGTACTTTCAGATTGTTGTCTAACAAAAATTATTTTAGGTATAGGTGTATCTGAGTGGCTCAGTTGGGTAAGCATCTGACTCTTGATTTCAGCTTAGGTCACAATCTCATGGGTTGTGAGATGGTCCCACATTAGGCTCAGAGCTCAGTGGGGGTCTGCTTGAGACTCTCTCTTTCTCTCTCAAATAAATGTATCTTTTAAAAAATTATGTTAGGTGCTTTACATGTACTTTTCCACTTAGCCCTCAAAACCTACCAGTAAATATAGGTGTTATTGTTCCCAATTTTCAGGAAAGCACCAAAATCACTGAGGCTTACAAAGTTAGAGTAGGTTATCAAAGATCACAAAGCCAGTAAGCAGCAGAGTTATTGGCATGTGAAGTCAGACCAGTCTGACTCTACTGCACATTTTTCTTCTATTCCATTCTACCTTTGATAAGGTACTGGGGATAGAGGAACAAGAGTGTCTCTAACATAAGGTACATATGTAGTAAGAGAGAGAAAGAAGAGAGAAGCAAAGCACTATGGATGTTCAGAGAAGGAAGGCATGACAATTGTTTGGATGAATCAGAAAAAAAAAACACTTCTTGGAGACAGAGAAAAGGTCTAGGTGAGTAGCAAGAAAGAGAGAGTGTTAGTAGATGGAGCAATGTCTGATTAAGGCAGGTCATCAGAGCTGGAAATGAGCAATGCTAGGATGACAGAGGCCATCGACACAGATGTTGCTGTCACCAAGGCCCTTGCATGAAGTTGGTTAAAAAAGAAACTTAGGTGCTGAAGTCTCTGGGTAAGACTGGTGTGTTGTAGGTGGATGGGATTTCTCCAAAAGACTGTATCCATTTGTAAGAGGGAAGTTTATTAGCTGAATAATAGTGGCAAAACAAAGATCTGGGAGTACTAGTAGGGAATATTACTTGACTGATTCTTCTTCCTAAAAACCTGATTGAAGATAGAGAAAAGGATACCCTTCAAGAGGCAGCTTCTAAGGAAATGATGTTGTCACAGAAAAGACATATTTTAATTAGGGGTGGGTGAAAGAAGCATTTGAGGCAAAGGTGGGGGTAGAATTTATCTCTACATGTCTAAGGATTCTACATGCTATAATGGAAGAAGTTGGCTGACAGGCACAAGATTTGGAGTGGTCTTGGGAAGGACCTCTACCACATTCCTGCGAAGACAATTTTATACAGAATTATAAATCCAATAGTGAAATCTTCAATCCTGAGACTTAACATATGGTCAGGGGACAGTGATGAATGCCACATGCTGAGACTTTGTAAATCACAACAACATAAGAATAATATTATTTTTTTCTCTACAGTTGCAAGCTGTGGTCGTCTTTATAAAGTCCTCATTTTGTTTTTATCTTCACTGCTGAAGCCCTGGTGATGATCTTCTTAGTGCCTAATGAATCCAACTAAATAGAACTTTGCTTTGATTAATACAATTAGGATTTGAGGTACATTATACACTGGCCTCCCTTCCCTCTGTCTTCTCCCCTGAATATGGGCATGATGAAAAGATGTAGAAGAAAACAAATGATTCTGACAAAAACATGTGATGATGTTTGATGATACTTGATGAGAAGAAGAAAAGTATTGGTCCTACTTTCTGATCTGACATCAGAAGAGATAAAATATGATAACTCAAGCCTATGAATTTACTGGGAGGAAGAAAATAATAAGTGAGCTAACAATAGCAAAATAATAAGAGACTATAAACCCAAATATGGTGTCCACATAGGAAAGGTTTTGGAAGGGTATTAAAAAACAAACACTGGGACACCTGGGTGGCTCAGTTGGTTAAGCATCTGCCTTCAGCTCAAGTCATGATCCCAGAGTCCTGGGATTGAGTCCCACATCTGGCTCCCTGCTCCATGGGGAGTCTGCTTCTCCCTCTGCCCCTCCCCCACTCATTTTCTCTTTCTCTCTCAAGTAAATAAAATCTTCTAAAAAAGGGTTTACCTTTGGGAAAAAAACAAAAACACAAACAAAACACTGACTCTGAGTCTTGAGAGCAAAACAAAACTTTCTCTGGCATCCCACTTCCTTCTGGGACACAGAAGGAAGGGTAGGACATATGCTTCCAGGGAAGCGCAGAAATAAAGATGATTCCTGAACAGTTTTGAAATTGGAGCATATTTAATATCAAAGAATCCAAAGATTGATGTCTGAGATAAGAAAGTATCCTACACTTGTTAGAGTTTTGAACCAATTAAGAGACCGAAGAAATGGAGACATCAGGCAAATGGAGACCAAAGTGTGAGCTTTACTGGCCTGTGGAAAATATGATTCTGGTGCAGCAACAATGGGCTTCCTGATTGAAGCTGGCAAGTTGGATTACTATCTTAAAATGTTGGCTTACTATCTTCTGTTAATACACTGGATAGGGGCACCTGGGTTGCTCAGTGGGTTAAAGCCTCTGTCTTCAGCTCAGGTCATGATCCCAGGGTCCTGGGATTGAGCCCCACATTGGGCTCTCTGCTCAGTGGGGAGCCTGCTTCCTCCTCTCTCTCTCTCTCCCTGCCTCTCTGCCTACTTGTGATCTGTCAAATAAATAAATAAAAATCTAAAAAACAAAACAAAACACTGGGTAGCCTGTCACCCCTAAGCCATTATTCTAGCAAGACAACATCCACCTGGGCAGATTGCTTTCAGCCTCTGAGTCATTTACCTGACTCATTACTGTGTTCATCTGGGCCTTGGAGGAATTTCAGTTAACAATCTTTCTCCATGTTGTAAATAGATTGTTTGTTTTGCCTTTGGATTCCTGCCAAAAAAGTATGAAACAAGAGAACTCAAGAAAGAAGAGGGGCACCTGGCTGGCTCCATCAGTAGACATGTGAGTCTTGATCCCGGGATTGTGAGTTCCAGTTCCATGTTGGGCGAGGGGGTCTTCTTAAAAAAACAAACAAAAAACAAAAAAACCTCAAGAAGCAACAAAATGAGATGGGGGAAAAAGGGTGAAAACGCCCCCTGCAACATGCAAATTAGAAACTGGCATACTGAGAGGGACCAGGAAAAAAGGAGCAACAAAATGGAAAAGGTCAACTGCAGCCGAGCAGTTAAGACTTGGTTCTAGGACAAGAAAATCCAGCATGTGGGACTGCCAGACAAGAGACAAAAAGCAGCCAGGAAGAGTGTTGCTGAGAAAACCTTTGTGTTCAGCCAAGAGTAATATTACCTTGAAAACTGCTAACCTTCTGGCTGCTAGTCTTGCAAAGACAACGTTCTGTATAACCAATTGCACTTTAAAAGTATTACTATGATCAAAGACATTTTGGACTAGCAAAGTGCAAGGCAGAGGAAGAAGTGGGGACAGACTGTGACAGAAATTTGCCTCAAATTTGAGACGGATGTGTGTGGTGATTAACTCCGCCTTTTGCTATTAGTGAGAAACTGAACCAATAGGAGTAAATCACATGCACAAAGGCTCTCCACATCTCAGCCTCCAATTTAGCTACTTCCTCTATGTTTGTTCGACAGCAAAATGGAAGAGAAGAGAATCACTGTATGGCTTCTATATCTCTCTGAACCCTGGTCAAAATGGCCAAGTACATTGTGCAAAAGCTATTTATCCAAGACCATGGGTCTGCATTTCAGTGACTTCCCCCCAGATGGTGGTGGGCTCTACAACAGTGCTCACACTTGGCTGTAAGACACAGGGGTTGGAGGGGGAGCAAGGGTGAAAAGGAGATATTCTGCGGCCTGCCCGCAAACATACTGACACAGGCTTGACCTCAAAGACCCAAAATTGCACAGGAGAGGTGCGGTTGACATGTAAGTTATGCAGAGTTAAGATACATGCTGACTTTACAAGAAATAGACTTTACAAAGAAATATTTTGGGGGGGAAATGTAAGTATTATTATCAGGTGTATTTTGATAATGATTTTTAGGTATGGAAATGTATGGAAATACATTTTGAACTTACAAAGTAGACTGCATATTAAAATCTCTAAGAAAATAATCCGTTATTCATTAGTAGGCTGTTAACCGGGAAAATAATCCCACAGCTAAAATAGAAAAATATTGGTATCAGTAAACACTGGCTAGCAAGGGTTGCCATTATACTACATTTGAATCTCTAATGATAGGAGAATGACATAAAATCTGATCAGCACTGTCATTTGTGCCTTATTATCTTTGTTCAAAAAAATGACCAGAGGGATGTGTTTTGTTAAATGTTTTGTTTTGGTTCATTTTCCCACAATGTACATTTTCTCTATGTAGTTCATCTTCATTGGCTATATTCAAATTTGGAGATTCTGTTTTGGGAAGTGGACATCAACATACACCAACAGAAATAGATAGGAAACTATTATAATATAGTTAAAAAGTATCATCATTAACAGCCACAGGCTTTATGAAACTAGATGAAGGATGTACAATTGTCAGTAAGAAAGATGCAGAGATTATTAGGGCAGAAAATACAGATTTGAGAGTTGGCATGTAGGAAAAAATTTGAAATCGAAGGAATTGCCCAGGGAGAAGAGTTCAAATGAGAAGGAAATAAGTGGAATGGGAACTCAGAGTCTCTCTTTTTCTCTCTTTCTTTTATCAGAATTCACAGTGTTGGCCTCATGGCTCTTTTGGCTTTGTGAGAGCGGGAGTTTATCCTTGATGATAAATGTATATATGAGAACTATTGATCAAACCAATGAACTATTGCAGAACTCCTGCAATATTCTACTGAAGGCTCTGATAAAGTCTGCAGGACTCAGAATGAGGGCAGAGTTAGTAGAGACCTTATTACACAATGCAATTTGCAAAATTCAATTGAAAAAGTAAATTGATGCAGGGGATCATAAAAATGACATATATTCAACTCCAAAGTTTTATTTTTAATCACACTCTTATGTAAAGTCAAGGTTTTTTTTTTTTTTTTTCAAGTGTGGGTCTGCTGAATGGAATTTCTTTTATTACTATTTCCCAAAATTTTACCTTTTTTTCATCTGTTCCCAATTTAATAGCAATTCTTTAGTGACTCACCTTTCTTTACCCTTTCTAAAGCAGTTTAATTTTTATAAAAATAACTCCTATCTTCTCTCCCTTGTTCTCATATTTCATCAGTTTTACATAATATTTAATTAAATTATACTCCGTTTGGGAACAAATATAAGGGTCTGTTAGTAAACATACAAAGTCATCAGTAGGAGTGAAAGTGTCCAGGCAAAACTGGCGAGTCGGCCGAAAGGGTTTCATTTGGCCAGAACTGCTAACTCACATCAGGTAGTTTAATTTTTTTAAGGATTTTTTTTTTTTTTAATTAGAGAGAGAGGGAGGGAGAGGAAACACGAGTGGGAGGAGGAGCAGAGGGAGAAGCAGGCTCCCTGCTAAGCAAGGAGCCCAATGCAGTACTCGATCCCAGGACCCTGGGATCATGACCTGAGCTGAAGACAGACACTTAACTGACTGAGCTACTCAGGCAACCCACATCAGATATTTTAAACACATTTAAGCAGAAATAGAAAGGTACTGTTTCCAAAGGAGAAATATGAAGTAATTTTACTCCACACTGAAAATTTCACTTGGAAACTCAATAGTTATAAGACACCTAACATTTAATTAAAATTACTCAGCCATGTTGAAAGTCTGTGTGAAATGTCAGCCTCTCCATCAAGCCTTTCCTGATGCTCTAAATTGGTAGTGCTTTCTCCAACTTAGGAACTCCTTCAGCGATGTTTATAGACCTTCCTGATGACATAGATCTCATTTTACTTTACAGCGCAGATGGTTATAAACCGATCTTCTCTCCCTTTATGTGATATCAACTACTTGATAGAATAAAGTACAACTCTCTCACTATATACTTTTGAAATCAAAGCACTTTGTACATCGTGGGCCCTTGTATATTTTAAGTGGCACTGCAATGTGTGTGTGCGCATTTGTGTGTTTCTGAGTAGTGAGGCGGAGGCAGGGGAAAGGGGCAAAAAACGTTCACAAATGCCCAACCTCCCATGAAAAAGAAGATACACTCCAGAAGTGCACATTCACTTCTTTTCATATCTCTACATATGTTGTTCTAGTATAGTGTTTACCGGGCTACCTCTTCTAGTAGATGTCTCAGAAGTAGAAATAATATTTTCTCTCTCTTTATAACCTAGTATCTGCTACAGAGACTCTGACATCCAGCACATGTTAAGTAAATGATTGTTGAATAAACAAACAAATGAAAGACTGAATTGGAAAATCTCTTAAAGATTCAAGGAGAGTAGGGCACGAAGAGGATATAAAACTACCACTAAGGAAAGTGAATTTGACCCTACCTTGACTCTCCAAGGTATAGTCACATGACCAGTACAATTTTTTCCAAAAGGTAAAGAATGCTATTAAACTTTGGGGTCGAGAGCTCTTTAGAGATAAGTTTATTCTATTTTAATGATGAGTTGGCAGATTGGCCCATTGTCACACCAGCTAGTCAACAGAGTAAGACCAAAGCAATAGTAAGATTTTTGGCTCAACCAATTCCAACTGTCTTCTGAAAAAGATGGATTCTCTAAGTGAAAAGTCTTTGGCAATCAGAATCACCAATAGGGGCTGGACTAGACTATGGACCAAAAAGGTGGGGAACAGGAGAGAGAGCAGAATGGTATTTACAACGTGATTCCCATGTTGCCAATACTGACAACTGTGATGTGCTCTCTTGTCTTGATAGAAAGTGGCCAACTTAAGGCTTAAAGTCAAGTTTTCTCACCTTTACATCACAGTTCAGGTATCTTTAAAAAGAAAACCACTATTCATAAATATATCTTTAGCTGAAAATCGGTTAAACTAGAAACCAAAATGGAGCCTCCATAGAACAATCAACACCAGTTCCTTTGTCAATAAATCTTTCTGCAACAAAATTATAAAGATTAAAAGTCACATAAAAGATAAAATATCAAAAATATTTAATATGAATGAGAAATTTTTACCAAAGCCCAGACACTTGAGTATTTAAATGAGAGTAGGGAATAGAACAGACTGTTTTCTGAAAACTACAGCTTAACAATAAGAATGGGGAAATTATGATGATCCCATAAAAAGCTAGTTTCTGCTTTTTAACTTTTTAAATCATCCCCTGGGACAGAAAAAGGAATGAATCTCTTTGGAGGATGGGAGGCATCCTTCTCTGGTTGTTGAAGAAGTCATAACATTTTGATTTTAGTTTTCAACACCAAGAAGCCGTCTCATATAAAATGGTAAAATCATAGGACTCCCCAAGATGGGGATTTTAAGCTCCTTTTGTAATATTTTCCTACAATATAGATATCAGTTCAACTGGTTACCTATTTCTAAAGAACATGCTGGTTTCTAGACCATTAGATCTAAAAGGGTCTGGCATATAGTAGGCATCATAAATAAGTGTCAACTAAACAAATAAGTACATACTCCAAGAAAGGCTTGCGACGTGGAGGTGGATGTTGCTTTTTTGGGGGGGGGGGGGAAGTCTGTATGCTGCTCTTATCAGGAGAAATCCTCATATGAGGGAGAGCTTGTGAGCTCCAAGAACCCTTCCCTAGCGGGATGTTTATAGCTAATGTTGGAGGTTTAACTCTTTCTTAAACAGATGGGTCACTTGACCTCATTTTCTACCCCAAGGCCCACACCTGACATCAGTTTTTCAAGGCGAATGGCAAGTATACAGCTAATCAGCACCGCAAAGAACCACTGTCGAAGCTGAAGAATAAATGTAGGAATGCCCCTCATGGGGAGGGGGAGGGAGAAATAACACTGAAAATAAGTTCACTTTAACAATACTACCAAGAACTAGGAAAACAAGAATGAGTACACCCTAGAACCAAAGGGGTCTATAATTTAGGGAGGAAGGCAAACTCACACTCAGGCTTAATGTAATATCACATATTTTATGATGAAAATAGAATTCATGTGTACCCAAGAGCAGAGGAATTTAGCTAGGTTCAGGGAAATTTCTGGAGCCGTTGGAAACCACATGTATATGCACATGAGCACTGAAGTGAAAGGCAATGTCTTTGGTGGGTGACAGCAAGTTAACATTTTTAGATTACGCAAAAACATCTATTGGACTAAAGACTAGTACGAAAGTAATGTTTGCTATGGTTAAATATCTATGGCCTAAAATAGTGTAGAATCGTGTCGTAATAGCACAGGCCCATTTCGTGGAAAGAGTAAATCTTGCATGACGAAATATTAAGTGTCCCAATCTCACAAAGATTTTCTTGAAACTTTACCTCATTCTCCAGAGGAATACGTCCTACTGAGTTTGTTTCAAACTACTTTATGTTGTTAGAGAACAAGGCTTTTCAAACTCATCCATTCATTCATCAAATATTTATTAGAGACTTCTCGCGTCCAAAATTTTATCTTAAAAAAAAAAAAAGGTTTAAATGGAGCACGTCGGGGGCTCAGTCAGAAGCAAGCTTCTGACTCTTGCTTTCAGCTCAGGTCATGACCATGTCTCTCATGGACATGCAGAGACAGCCCTGCATCGGCCTCCGTGCTTTGTAGGGGTCTGCTTGAGATTCTCTTCCTCTCCCCTGCCCCTCCCCCCCAAATAAGTAAATCTTTTAATAAATAAATGAAATAGGTTTCATCCTCCACAGAAGATAGACTGAAGCTGTGCTAAAATGGACAGGAAGTGGAGGAATCCAAAAACGCAGATTCCCTATTCGATATTAACGATGGCTGGGTGACCACAGTAACAGCCTCTGAGCTTCCCCGGGGGGAGGGTGTACCCCAGAGTTGGGCCAGATCTTGCATGTTAGCACTTAAGAGTTGGCTCTACTTTTCTCTTTCTTTCCCCTGCCCCCCACCCCCTTTTCTTCTATCTTGGAAGAAGGAAAATTTGAAGGTTGGTGCCTGGCAGGGAGAGAGGTGCTTTTGACAGCTGGAAGGCAGTCCCACAAAAGGGTGTTTGCCAGGTGTTAGGGTAAGCATCTAATTGAAGGTCTGATGCCTTGAGGGCTCCGGCAGCAGCACCTGGGTTTTGCAGCACTGAAGCCACAAACCCAGAGGTGCCAGGCTTCAGAGGCTCAAAGCATCAAAACTGCTTGAGGCCATTTAGAGCCAAAGCTGCTAGTGGCTTCCGGGCGGTTTCAAGGCCGGAGTCCTGGAGTGAATACAACGCCAGGGGCTCCCGAAGCTACCCCAGAACAGAGCCCTATCCTAACAAGGCTGGAGTTCTTAAGGTTGAAGTTCTTAAAGTTGAGTTCTTAAGGTTGAAGCGGCTGTTTGAACCCTGGGGCAAGAATGACCCTGGGTTTCCAGTTCTGAAGCGGTGGGAGATGTAGGCAAGCCAGTGACAAAGCTCACACTCCTGAGGTTTCCTTCCAATGTAGAAGGAAACCGTAGAGCGAATGATTTTCCTAGACCTCTGCATTCAAGTTCAAGGCAATTACCGAACATCTGACAATTCCACGGGACTGTGTTTTGTTGCTTTACATGCAAACGTACGTCTACTCTTCTGCTGCTGTTCCAAATTGGATCTTCTTTTCTCTAAGTTATAATGATAATGTATACACATGTTATCAAGTTATATTCTGCCAATAAAACTTTTAATTTGCTTAAGGAGGTAGCTTCCATTCTGGAGCTCTCCAGAGACCCATTCACTGGAAGAGAAACAGGCTGTTCTGGGGTTTAGCTTCCCTGCACGCCAGCAAGCCATCTTGTGATAAAGTACAAAGTACATGCACTTTGCAAGGGGGCTGGGGAGCGACACACCTGCTGTAACGTTCTTGCGGAAGAAAATGAATGTAAGAGCGGAAAGGAACTTAGAATAATCCACTTCAACTCACTTATTTCACAGAAGAGGATTTTGAGAGTCCGAGAGGCTGGGCAATTGCCCTAAATTATACATGCAGGGATC
The DNA here is from genome assembly GCF_011764305.1 of Mustela putorius furo. Lineage (NCBI taxonomy): Eukaryota > Metazoa > Chordata > Mammalia > Carnivora > Mustelidae > Mustela > Mustela putorius. Next base: position 8,074,093 of record NW_025421481.1, read on the forward strand.
CCTTCCTTAACAAACTTCTGCTTTACATATCTGGGGTTATTTTCCCAGAATAGTGCCATAGGAAGATATATACCCCATTCTCTTTTTTAATTTTTTTCACAATAACAACAGCAACAACAAAACCCCTCCGCTTCGAATCTCGGTCTCCTGGCTCACCATCCCCCCCACCTGCCTCAGCACCAATGCTCGGCACCATCCGTGGAATAAATCCTTTTCCGATTTGTGTAAGCTTGGCTGCTCTCGGAGTCAGCTCAGGTGCTGTAAGGGAATATCGCAGGCTACGTAGCTTAAACAACAAACATTTACTTCTCCACAGTTCTGGAGGCTTGGAGGGGCCAAGATCAAGGCCTTGGCAGTTTCGGCATGTGGAGAAGGCTCCCTTTCTAGTCTGCGGATGGCTGCCTTTTTATTGTATCCTCGCTTTACCTGGGGTGTGTGTGTGGTGGGGGATAACCACTTACTGGTCTCTTTTTATCAGGGCATTAATCCCACCATGAGAGCTTCACCTAAAGACCCCATCTCCAAATACCCTAACACTGGCGATTACAGTGTCAGCCTATGAATTCCGGGAGAACACAAGCATTCACTGCACACCAGACATACAGGCCAGGTCTTTTCTGTTCAAATGTCACATACAAATATCGGCCCAAGGGCTCTCCCCTTCCATAGGGCTGAGTGCTAGCCCCCTGAGAGATACATTCGTGTCCTACTCCCCAGAATCTGTGAATGTTATCTTAACTGGACAAAGGGTCTTGGCAGGTGTGATTACGTTCAGGATCTTGAAATGAGGAAACCATCCTGGAACATCCGAGTGGGCCCTAAATTCAATGACAAGTGTCATTATAAGAGACACCCAGAGGGGAAGACAGAGTCAGAGGTGAAGGCGAAATGAAGATGCAAGCGGAATTGGAAGTAATGTGGCCAAAAGTCAGAGAATGTCAACAGTTACCAGAAGCTGGAAGAGGCAAAGAGCAGATTCTCCCCTAGAGCCTTTGGAAGGAACGCAGCCCTGTCAACACCTTGATTTCAGACTTCTGGACTCTAGGACTGTGAGAGAATCAATTTCTGTTGTTCTAAGCAACCAGCTAGTAGAAACTTGTGGCGGCAGCCCTCAGAAGCAAATCGAGCCCTAACCTGAGTATCCTGATCCTTCCACCCCAGCGTGTCTCCCACTCCAAAATGCCTCAATCTGGTCATTTCAACACCGGAGTGGGACTCAGCAGCAATATTTTTAACATACATTTTTGGAGATTTCTTTTTCTTAAACTAATTAAGTGTCTTAGGATGAGAAGAGATGTCCCAGCTTTGTTGCAAAGGGAAGATTGAAGTCAGAGGTTGCCTGACTCTAAATGTAGAGGCTCCTTCCCAACTTCCCTCCCTCACATAGGGTCCTGCAAAACTCAGCACAGGAACAGATACAATAAGGCAGAAAATGAACCCAACCTAGGTCCTTGCGGTGTAAGCAGCTGCCTTGTCCAGTTCTTGTTATTAATTTGATTGCAGGTGTCTTGTCTCAACTACTCTGATGTTTCTTCAATGCTTTCCTAAGCCATTGTGTCCATGACTGCATGAAATACATTGTGGAACAGTGTACAAATATCTAAGAACAGAGCTAAACATGCTGATTTTTCCATTCTCCTTCTCCGTCATATACATACGTTCTCCCTCATTAAGCAGGGACATAACCCCAACTCTTTTAATCCGTGCTTGAAAGCTGCAAAGCCACACCACACGCTGATGCCAGGATCACCTTTCTAAAATACGGATTTCATCATTTCATCCCCTTAGTTCAAGTCCTCCAATGGTTCCTATCACCTTCATTCATTTCAACAATACTTTTTTTTCATTGAGAATCTACAAAGGCCACTCAACAAGAATTGAGGGTTAAATGGTATAAACGTATAGTTTGTAATATATATAAATATATAAACCTAACATACCCCTATAAATCACCAAAGCTTTAAAACTGTCTTTCCGGGCACCTGGTGGCTCAGCGGGTTAAGGCTCTGCCTTCGGCTCAGGTCATGATTTCAGGGTCCTGGGATCGAGGCCCACATCAGGCTCTCGGCTCAGCAGAGAGCCTGCTTCCCTTCTCTCTCTGCCTGTCTCTATGCCTACTTGTGATCTCTCTCTCTCTGTCGAATAAATAAATAAAATCTTAAAAAAAAAATTAAAAAATAAAATAAAAAAAAATCTTTAAAACTGTCTTTCCTACCTTCCCCCTCTGAAGCAGGTGACCTCTCACCCCAACATGGTACTCTCCTGTACTTGGCTATCAATCCACTCTGCTTCAAGATGCAAATTGTCTCACTTAATTCTTCCTTCTTTCTTTCTCCACTCATTCCTTCATCCATCTTTCCATCATCACTCAATGCCTAACCTCCTTCAGTGTCTACTAGCTACTGTGCACCCTCGGGGAGCTTCTAGTTGAACTCGGAAACCCTCCTGAGACCCTCTTGATCATTCTCTCCCCAGAGCATGGGCAGGGTGCACTTAGCACCTGTCCCACAATGGATAATGAACATCCTAACCCCTATAAGCCCGAGCCTCTAAGGTTTCTTTTCTCTCTGTCAACTACTGAAAAAGGTGTGTTGAAGTCTCCATCTGTAGCAGTGCGTTTGTGTATTTCTCCTATGGTCGCCTTTTGGCTCCGTCTCCCTGCTGTCAACACTGCCTAGCCCAAAGAAAGGCTTGAGGAAGAAATGAAGGAGGGAAGGATGGAGGAGGGGAAAAATAAAAAGGAGGTCTGAACAGGACAGCAAAGCTGTCTTCTTTTATATGAAAGGGAAAAAAAAAAAAACTAGAAAGAAGATTGCAATGCCAACTGAGAGAGATTTTAGAAAAAAGAAGGCAGCGGGAGGGGGAAACAGATGTCCCAACCCTTTCAAACCTAGACTAGAGGTAAACCCAGAAAGAATTTCAATTTATATGAAGCAATAGACCATTCAAATCCCTACCCCACAATCCAAAGCCTTGAGCAGGCACCATGAAATGTGCTTTCTCTTTTCTGGAAGCCATGCTCATAAATTCACCATTTCTCAGTTGTGTTTCATTGAAACAATTGCTGCCCCCACCTGATGGAGTCAAGGACCTGAATCACATTGCAACTCAGCTGAAAGTAAATTTTGGAGTTTTAAAGGGTATAATGATATCTCCAGTTCCCGCTCTGATTACCGGAAGGGCTACATTAGCACTTCATGAAAGAAAAGATCCACGCTCAGCTTAAATCTTGCTGGTGTTGGAAAGAATGCTTAATGCCCTATAATACAGATGACTCCTGTTTCACAGAGAAATTTCTCATCCATTTTGCACTGGAAAACTGCAAATGGATTCTCTTCATCACACAGTCAGGGTGGGAGAGAGCACTTAAAAGCGGGAAGATGGCTTTATTGAGACCTACTATGGGGACGTGTTTCCAGAGATGGTTCCATAGAAGGAACAGAGCTCTCCGCGTTCTGCCAACAGGTCTGTTAGCAAGCTGAACCCGGAGAGTTAATGAAGCAGTACCTGAGTCTACGGTTCCTAGACAGATTCCCTATAAATTACCTGAATATACCTTCATACAGTATTAACTCTTTTTGGTTTCCACCTCTAAATTAACAAGTCACCATCAATTTTGTGCCTCTATAGCCATGATTCCCATTAAAGATCAGATCTTTTTTTCATGTAAAAAAGGCACATCCACTGGTGGTGAGGTCTAGCAGCCTGGTCTTCTCCATGGTTTCGACTGTTAGATTCATTCATTCTGCAGATGGAAATTTTCAATGCCTTTGAAAAATACTTGGGAGAAACTCTGGTCAAATTCAAGGTCAGGCACAGGGACTTAAAATATTCATCTTGGCGAGGTACAAAACCGTCCATTGTTATTGGCAGACCCTTTGTAAAAAAATTATATAATCCATTTTGTCTGCCCAATGGAAAGAAAAACATCCATTTGTATAACTATGTGGGTACTCCTTGTCAGGTGAAATAATGCTTGAGTTAACCTTCCATTTCTTTCTTTTTTTTTTTTTTTAAGATTTTATTTATTTATTTGACAGAGATCACAAGTAGGCAGAGGCAGGCAGAGAGAGAAAGGGGAAGCAGGCTCCCTGTTGAACAGAGAGCCCAATTCGGGGTTCGATCCCAGGACCCTTGGGACCATGACCTGAGCCAAAGGCAGAGGTTTAACCCACTGAGCCACCCACATGAAACATCTCTGTTCTGTCATGGTCATAGTGACCTCCCTGTGGCCAGACATTTGTTTGAATTAGCTCTTGTCAGTTAATATTTTTCTATTTTTTAAAAAATCTGATTACTTACTTCTGAATCTAGCTTTTTCTCTCAATTTTAGTCTCTTTCCCCTAAAACATGACTCTCTTTATCAACCTGAATTTTTGTGTAACATTCAGGAAAATAGTCAACAAGCATTGCAGACAGTTGCTATGGGGCTGGGGAAAATGACAAACAAAATCCAGGCCCTGTTCCTTACCCTGGAAAAGTAGCAGCAGAGACGTGATAGCAGTGGAGATGTGAAATACACATATGGTAGCAACAAGAAAATATTTTGATCCAAGTCACAAAAGTAATTGCAGATTAAAGGAAAAGAATACTACAAAGTGTGCCTCTTTGAGGGTCCAAATACAATAAATGGGACATATATAAGAATTTTCAGGGACTGCTTCCTGGAAGAAACAAGAATTGCTGAATATTGTGTGTGTGTGCGTGTGTGTGTGTGTGTGTGTGTGTGTATCTGTGTGTCTGTGTGTATAGGAGCATCATTTCATCTCTCTTGGGTAGTAGCTTCCTTTATTTGCCAAAAGCACATTAATTTTATTTATCTTGACATTTATTCCCCTCCATTTGCAATTGGAACTCTAAATCCTAAAAGAGAAATAGAAAATGCCTTATTTTCCATCTGCTCTGTCTTTTCTATTTCCTATTATATTCACACCATTTCTTCACTATTTAATCTGATGATCTTACATTACTGTTGAATATTCATATTTTAGTCTCAGTATGTTCATTACACTCACACTTCATCCTTCCAGAATCATTCTGTTTCTTTCCTTCGTCCAGGCACCTCAAGTTTATTCATTACCTCCCATCTTGATGTCTGTGATTCACCCATGTTGGTCTTCTGGCATCCTGTCTCAAAACACGACTGAAAACCTCTTTAAAAGCTTGAATCTCAAATAATTTATTCCCGCACTCCATCAACTCCACTGATTTCTGGTTCATCTCTGCCTCACATTTAAATGGTTGACTCATTTCCCCTGACCACTTTATAAACCTTTAACAAACATTATCTGCTTCTTGCACAAAATTACATGTATTTTCATCTCTCCACGAAGCCTGTTTTCTAATTGGTTTCGTTTATTTAGCTTATCTCTCCAATTTTCTTCTTTTATAGTCATTTTTCATAACTCTCCTTATTGTGCCATTTTTAATCACAGAAATGCACCTTGGTTTAAATGGCCTGAAGATAAATATTGAAAATGCATATGTGAATAGTCTAAACTTGATTACCTAATGGTTTGGGTGAGGATAAAAGGAACCTGAAAATAAATAGTCACCAGCCAGATTTAAATACATGACAGGCTTTGGCATTTAAACTCGCTTATCCGGCCCCTTCTATGGCCCTTCATCCCTGATCTCTCTCAAGGCTAGATGCAGGGAAATGATCCGAGATGCATTTTTCTCCCTGGTCCGAAGGCTGCTTTTTGTTCATCCATTTATAAATCCGAAGTTGGGTTTGAGCAAACATGAGGGCAGTTTAAGGGTTCTCCATCAATACATTTTCATGTTGTGCAGTTTTCCAGTCACTTCCATGACTATTACTTTATTTAATCCACTAGTACTCATAAACAGTGTCGAGATAACAATGTGGTAAAAATAAATAAATAAATAAATAAAATTAGTTGCCTGATGCAATTGTGAATGTGATTTGTTAACATCATTTCTTAAAATCCTAAATCCCCTTTTGCTACCCTGGAGCCAGTCTCCATCGGGAATATGCGAGATGATCCTTTCCAGACTGGGACACCATCTGTAAGCTTGATGCCCTCTCGATTTGTAATCTGGCTTACCCCAAGGCAGGAGAGATGAAAGGAAAAGGCCCATTTTTCTTCATTTAAATGGCTGGCAGATCTTCTCTTTATTTCTTCGGAAAAAGAGATTCTCATAAGCAGAATACATCACATTCATGGAAAATGGATATTCCTACATCTGGTTCTGGGTTGTTTATATATCAAAGATTAAGTGCCTCACTGCTTCGAAACCAAAGATGTTCCAGTCCAGGGCCTAGGGCTTCCTCTTCATGTTAGTCCCTATTAACATTTATACCATTTGTTCTTTCAAGGCTCAGAGAATCCCGACTCAATCCAGCGCTCAGTTACACACATTCTCTACCTGTGGGCTTCACCAGGATTTTACCGATGGCCATTACTGTGCCTCTGAACAAGGAGGATCATCAGGAATTTGCATAAATTGTATTACAACCTGCATACGTTTGCTTTAATTACGACATCTTACCCAATGCAGTTTTAGAATTAAAATTAAATTCTGGCTATCCTTCTGGGGATGAGTTTGCCTAAAAGTAGTTATCAACTCAAATGGCTAGGAAGAGGGTGCAGATAGATAACATAAATGAGTGGAGGAGCTAAGTACCAAAAAAAAAAAAAAAAAAAAAACCAAGAAACAAAAACAAAACAGGGGAAGACTTTGGTAGACAAAGGGCAGGGCCTCGGTAATCATCACGGAGCCAAAGAAAACCCAACTCTGAGCCACAGGCAGTCACAGGGTACAGGCCCACTGTTCTTCTTACTACATGGGGAGAAAGTGCTCCCGAATCGCTACCACAAACACACTGGCTCGTGTGTATAAGGAAGGTTTCTCTACAAGTACCTACTCCTCCCTCATGCTCAGTCACTTGTACTCACCGCAAGTCCTTAAGGTGTTTTAGATTTCAGGGGTTTGGAGAAGCAAGTGGCGTTGGGTGGGAGATTGAGACTGATTGGTAAGCGGGAAAGAGGAATTCAGGTCCTTTTCTTTGGGATCCCAGACCAGCCAAGATTTGTGGAACGGATTCTCTGTTCTATAGCCCCTGTATCTCCCAAAGAGAGTTGTAAGATAAAATAGAGGACACCCACTTCAATTTGAATTTCAGATTAACAATTACTTTCTAGTGTATTACATGGCACATACTTATAATAAAATATTAATTGCTCTTAGGCTGAAATTCAAATGGAACTGGGCATCCTATATTTGGCCTGCAAAGTCTGGCAACCCTACCCAGGACCTGTACTTTTTTCTGGGTGGTGGCTTCACTCCCAGGTTTTCCTTGATCCGTCACTGGCAGAGTAGCAGAGAGATTATGTGGACTCTAGAATCAACTGTACTGCTTGGGTTCAAATCCTAGGCCCACATGGAAATTATTTAACTCCTATACATCTGTGTTAGTTTCCCAGTCTGTAAATGGGGATAATGGCAAACACCCTAGTTTATGCACCTGTTTTCGGGAGGAAATGAGACAACCCACACAAACCTTGGGCACATAGCAGGTACTCAGTCAGTGCCGCCCACAGTAATTGCCACAGGTTGCCTTGCCCTTTACAGATGGTAATCTACCTGCTAATTAAGGTTACATTCTAGCTAACATTTAAAATTATTTCACTGGTGTGATAAACATGTGTTTAGCATTTCCCACATGTCCCCTATGCAGGGGGGAAGTATTATTTTAAATTTAAATTTGGAAAAGTTTTAATTTTGGAAAGTTTTAAGTTTTAATAGATGGCTCCAGAAAATTCTTAAGGAAGGTTATATTAAGCTCACAGGATAGACTCTCAATTCCTCATCTGTCCCCCCATCCTATTTATCTCTCTTTTCTCCCTATCGCTCTTCTTCAGCTTATCAGAAGGAAATGTAGGAGCAACAAATAGTTTCTTGTTTTATCCACGAGACAGAGCAAGATACTTTCTCCATCACAAATGATTTACTTGCCCTCCAGACACTTCCCTCCACCCCCACCCCCCGGCAACAGACACATACAGACACCCACCCGTCCCACCTCTACCCCCCACCCTGGAACTCTGTGTCTTGGGGCGTTCTTGTTCTCCTCTTAACCTAATAAGCTGGAAATGCAGACGGAGCAGTTAAGAATCTGCTCAAGGGGGCACGCAGGGAGCCAGCTGGGGAGCTGAAATGAGACCATCCCACTTCTTGGCTCCCTGCCCAGTGCTCTGTCCAACAGACCATAGTGGACACCTGGGTCTGCTGAATAGGAGCCCTGCAGTTGCTAGGGCAAAGGATGAAGCCGAAGTTGGAAAACTCTTAGGACGCTCCCCATGGCGATTAATCTGTTTGAAGGTCTGGGCTCTGAACCTTAGATTCCAGGTCTGCATTCCTTCATAAAACCTCGTGTTTTGAAAGCCACAGTCAATGACCCTGTGAATTTAACTAGACACATTCTTACAAAGCAGCGTCATAAAGGAAAGCTCCTAAGTGATTGGAATCTGCCAACATGCTGTCTTGTGCTCCTGGCTCCCAGTATGGGGGCCCGGGAGAGGAGAATCCCACGCCAAGTCAATTTTCACTGCTTGGGCTATCAGTGTGGAATGCTGGGCTTCCTTAGAGGCATGGCTGTCATTTTGGATGCTCTTCTTAATGAGGGCTTAGGCGCTAATCTAAAAGGTCAGTGCCTGCCCACCCCACTGTACCGGTGGCCATGCTTAGATTGCGTACCACGGTTGGTGGGGTAGGGTCTGTTTCAGGCATGACGAAATTCCCATCTCTTTAACCTGATAAAATGAAATCTATATGCTCATTGCTTTTAAAAGCTTCAAAGTCTTTATCCGCTTCAGTGAATAAGCTAAAGGAAAGGTGAGATCAAGGGCCACAGCCTCCTAAAAAGGAAATTGTGACTTTTTTTTTTAACCTCTTTCTCTCCATCTCTTCTCTCTCTCTCTCTCTCTCTCTCATTACTGTTTTCATGAACACTAAAGACAAACCAGAACAAATGACAAACAATTCTGGTTGGGAAAAGACAACAGTCTTCATCCCATCGAAAAATCTTCAGAAAGGTATCTCCCCCCAGATTTTGTTACATTTATTCTAATTAAATAAGTTCTATTTGGTCCCTCAACCTTATTTGATTATCTGCCTCATCCCAGCGATACGCGAACTGGAGGGACACGAGAAACTGAACTGTACGGGTCAGATATTGTCCACCTAGTTCAGGGACCTGCACTGAAGCAACCATGGGCTAAATTGGACCTCTGTGAAATTGAATCCAGCTGGTAGACTCATGGTCGTTTTTGTTGTTGTTGTTGGTTTGTTGTTGCTGTTGTTTTTGTTTGCTTTTTGGTTTTTTTTTTGCCTAGCCTTCACTTTACCACCCTCTGATAACAACATTCATTCTGATTTCCTTTGAGGACCTATGCTTCCTCCCCTATTTTCAGTCTGTGGGGTTGAGATGGGGCCAATCCCAACTGCAATGGGGCCCATAACCTACGCTGAGGCAGACAGCATCTTCCCCTCTTCTGGCCAGGAAAAACTGTTCTGTATTGTGCCTGTATTGTGTGACTTAGTTCACGTCAACTAAAAATCAGCCCTGAGGCTTTGCTAGAACTGTGAGGAAGGTGGCACCTTCTTCCCACTGTGCTTGTGAGGCTAGCAGATCCTAGGTGCACCACCCCAAAGCTAAAGTCTGCCTGAGTGAGAATGAAGAAAAACACAGAGACACAGCACCAAACAGTGAGAGACTGATTTCTATTGACACTGCACGCACACCTAGGGCCAACTTTGCAGCAAGTCAGGAATACCCCTGGCGTTTTCAGTTAGAAGAGCCAAGGCATTCTTCTTTTTGCTTGAGCCAATTTGGATTGGGTTTTCCTAACTCACAATAGAAAGACGGTTGAAAATGGTACAAAAAAGGTTTCGTTGAGAATGTAGGTTCAAACTTTTATCATGAGAATAATATATCTCGGGTATGATGCACAGAATACATCTTGGGTATGATGCATATACACATATGTATGTGCCCTCTTCACTGTCCTCTGCATTTTCATTGTCCCATAGAACTCAACTAGGTTGGCCAAAATATTTTTGTTTTGTTTGTTTGTTTTGGGGGAGGAGGTTGATTTTGTTTTGGGGGGATATTTTTGCTGATTAATGACTTAGATCAGAAATCCAAAAACTACGGTATGCCTGCCAAATATGGTCCATTGCCTGTTTTTTGTAAATAAAGTTTTATTGGAACACAGTTATTCATTCATTTACATATTATTCATGGTTGTTTTAGCACTATGAGAGCACAGCTGAGTAGTTGTGATAGAAACCATATAGCTCACAAAGCCTAAAATATTTACTATGTCTTGGGGTACCTTGATGGCTCAGTCATTAAATATCTGCCTTCAGCTCAGGTCATGGTCCCAGGGTCCTGAGATGAAGCCTCACATCTGGCTCCCTGCTCAGTGGGGAGCCTGCTTTTCCCTCTCTCACTCCCCCTGCTTGTGTTCCCTCTCTCACTGTCTCTCTCACTGTCAAAGAAATAAATAAAATATTTAAAAAAGCAAATAAATAAAATATTTACTCTCTGGTCCTTTACAGAGAAAGTTTCTTGGTCTCCCATCTGGAGTATTAACCTGGGAATGACTGCAGCCTTTACAGCATTTGTCTTTTGTGTCTGCAATGTCTTTGGTAGCTTTATTCTCTTGGCAGCCAGTGTTCTTTTGCAGGCTATGGAGATGAGAGGAGGAAGTTTAAACTCCTTTTGATAAGAAAAGTCACTGCCATCCTAGAATGAAAATAGAAGCTAAAATAAGATTTTCCTCTTCCTCTCCCATGGCAATATGAAGAAATATGGATACCATCTGTGTCAGATTGTTGGCAATTTGCCACCATTCCCTTCTCTATATCATCCCCGGTAGCTCATAGTCTAAAAGCCTGGGAACTACATTTCCCAGAATGCCTTGCTACAAGGATTTCCAGGCTAGATTGAACCAATAAAAAGAGCCCCCAGGATATAGAGAAGGTAGAGGGAAAAACAGAGTGATATTACTGCCCATCCAGCAGAGGCAAGCAAATGCATGGACTTTGGTTGGTAAGCAAAATATTTTGCAGTGGTCTCTGAAAATCACCCAATTTAGCGTTTCAGGTTGTGGTGACCATTCTGTGAGTCGAACAACCTTAGCAGGAAACTGATAGCTACCACAGCCTTTTTCTGACTTTTCAACTTCCAGTTGATCCAGTGGTTTTGCATGCATCCAATCTCCTACGTGAAAATCCTTCTTACTTGAAATATTTACACCAGTTTCCATTTTCCTATCTGAGCCCTAACTGATACACCATAATATTGCCTGGATAATACAATGAAATATTCCCTTCAGCCCCCAAAGCAAGAGGTGACAGTGCTTTGGTTTATTAATATCCCTGGAAGGTTGGTCAGTGTGCCAATGTTCCAAGTCATTAGAAATTGGTCCTAGTGGTCTGCCAGTCAATCACTGCTGATAAGGCATCATATGCAACCAATAAATGCTGATCCTTGCCACTGTTGTCATGGTTTTCAGACAGTGGCAAGGACAAGGATGTAGAAATGGGATAGATGTGTGCTAGAGACAAAGAGTGGATTAGGGTCTTGAAGCATGAGCGCTAGGAGGCCTTGGAGGATGATGACAACAGAGAATGTTTTATGCTAAACTAAGGTATTTAAAGGAAATATGACTGCCTGTGTTCCTTGGCCTCCTGGAAAAGTGTAAGAAAAGTATGTCGGTACATAAGCCAACATGTATATTCAGGAAAGCTCAAAGGGACATCAAACTAGAGAAAATTGGAATGGTGAGCCTTAGCAGGCTTTGCATATGGTAGTAGGAAAGGCTCTGCAGGATTTCAAAGAAAGTGCACTTTAGTGCAGCCACAGACACAGCTGGGTGGGTGACCTTGGCTGAGTCACCCCTCTCAAGGCCCTTCTATTTGTTACAAAACAAACCAACAATCCTGAAGCCTTTTTATTTTTATTTATTTATTTATTTATTTTTTGAGGCTGTGATTTTATTATCTATGGCTTAGAGGGAATTTGCCCACGGGGGCGGGGGGGGGGGCCCTCAGGAGCTGTAAGCAGATTAAGACCACAGACATAGAAATCTCATCCAAAAGCACAAAGTTCTTTCTACCCTTGATAAGTTATCACAGATTCATCTCTCTCCGGATGGACACCAGCCAAAAAGCCAAGGGCACCATCGAGATTTCTCTCCCTCCTCCTCTCTGCCCCTGCTGTTCCATCTACTATGGCTCTGGCTCTGTCTCCTCCCTCATTCTCTCCCACCCTGCCTCCCTCCCTTCCTTTCCTTCTGTCTCGCACACAGATCCATACGAAGGCCTAACTTCAGAGGCAGGGACAGAGAAAGCCAAGGGTAGGGAGGAATTGCTGGAAAGAAAACAAACCAGCTTTTACCAGCTTTGGGTTTTCTTTCTGCCAGGTGTGCAGCAACAGCGCTGTCACTGTTGAGACTGCTCTTCTGCAGAGAAGAGGAATGGGAGGGACGAGAAGAAAGATGGTAAGGATGCTAACATGCTTTGTTAGGAAACTTTTTTAAACTAATCTGGAACACAGGCTATAGCAGTAAGAATACCCTTTAAAGAAGAACTACATCCTCAGATGTTTTAAAATTGTTACATAAAAATCCAGCCATATAAGATGTTTTCTGATTTTCCACTCATTAACAATTGATTTATTCAAAGCACTGACCCTCTTTTGAAGGAGTGGGTGAAGCGAAGAACACCATGTATTTGAGATTTTAAGCTGCTGCTTGTAATTATCAGAGGGGAGCTAATGCTTGCTCGTGAGGGTCCCTCCTCTACAAAGGCAAATGATCCTTTGGTATTTTAAGTCGGCCAACTCCTTTTAATTAAGGGGGAGAAAGTCTTGTTATTTATCTGCTCTCAATTCTGTACTTCTTTGTATGACTTAATAATTTATTTACAAACGTAACTTGTAGCCATGTGTTCTGCTCCATTTGGGAAAGCTGCATGGCTGCCGTGTGCTTAGCGTCTCTCCAGAACTCATTGTTTTGACAAAATAGGACATTCTGCATTTATGAGTGTCAAAAGGGACTTCAGCAAAGACTGAAATAGACTTGCCAGCTGTGTGCTCCGGGCAATGGGAACCTATGGGCCTGTCTCCCTGTCCCTCGACTCTGACAAACAGACTTTGCCTGAGCCAGACAAGGAATTCCAATGCCCTAATCCCTTGTTGAAATGTTTGGAAAGCAGCCCTTGTGGTCACCCAGAGCAGCCAACAGTTCTAAAATGCAGTCTACCCTTAAGCCAAGTAAAGAAGAAATCCTGAGACAGAGAAGGTGCGGAGAGGTTATTTGGGGAGGAAATACCAGGTTGTAGATGAGGAGGATGTTGTACAAAATCCTCATCCTGGCTACCTTCTCCTACGTGGCTACTGTGTGCCAGAAACCAAGCCAGCCAGGCACTTCATCCATGTGAAGGCATTTGATCTAAATCTTACAACCAGGCACATCTATTCCATTTCACAAATGAAGAAAACTGGCTTCCTAGAAATAAACGACCTCGTCCATGGACATACAGCTCTTGAGAAGCTGAGTCAGAATTAGAAGCTAAGTGTAAGACCAAACCTTGGTTATTCTAAAACTTTGTACAATTACAAAAAGGTGCCCAAGGGCACATGGCTTAGTGCACAGACTGTGCCTACATACTAATTAGTACACTGTGTCCTTCCTGCTAGTAGATGCAATCCTAGCCCAGGATACATGGTTGGTGGATAGTACACTGACTATATAGTTCAGTGCCTACTCACTTCCCCAGCACGGTGACTTTGCGAAGGATGTGGACTGAACAATTCTTTGTGGCAGGCTTCAAGCCAGGCCAGACATGTCTAAGTCCAGTGCGATGCTTAACTTTATGTATCATCTTGGTGGGACTCCAGTGCCCAGATTTTGGTCAGACACTATTCTGAGTGTTTCTATGAAGGTGTTTTTGGATGAGATTAACATCTAAATCAGTGAACTCTGAGTAAGGCAGATTTCTTGCTATGGCGTCTGTGGGCCTCACCCAGTCAGTTGAAGGTGTGTGTGTCTGTGTGCGCGCGTGCGCATGCGCAGGGGTGTGTGTAAATATTTGTGTGTGTATACATATTTTTGTTTCTCTGGAGAATTCTGACTAATGTAACCAGAATTTAGAATCTAGTTTCTTCTCACAACTCCAAGGAAGTTTTTTCTTGAGATGACCAGAGTGCAAGTAAGAAAATTCTTAGCTAGTTGAAATTCCTTATTGAAAGAGTGCCAATTACTAAAACTGTGTCAGTTTAGAAGGGAGACTTTAGGACATGCTTCAGGACTCCACACTTGGTTCTGTCCCATTCAACACTTCTGTCAGTGGCTTGTGATATAGGATCATGCAAATCCAATTTGAGGATGAAATGAAGCCTGGAGGGATAACTAACATGACAGCTGATAGGATCGAGATTTTGACAGGCTGGGTTACTATACTGAAACTAACAAGAAGGATAATGGTATAACTATACAGTTTAGATTCAGAAAAAAATCAATAGTTGTAGCACAGCTATAGATTTGGATTCAGAAAGATAGAATTTAAATTTTGTTCCTCAAAGGCTCCATATAAGCCAGCAATGTGACACAGCTCCTTTAAAATGTTAATAGTATTGAAGTCAAAAGATAAAAATATTAATGCATCCTACGGATCAGTCCTTGTGTAAGCTGCGTAGGTCTGAAAACATCAGAAATCTCACAACCCAATCGAAGAGTTTCCCAGAAGGATGATGGTACAATAAAGCTCTGAAAAGGACAATTGGGCATGTTTAGAATTTTTAAAACTGAAGGAGTAGTAGGAAGAACTGCGGATTAATATAGCAGAGGAGAAAATATCTGAAGGAAGACATAAGAAGGATCTTCAGGCAGTGGAAAGAGGAAGAACCAGTCTTCTTTCTGTGTACTTCCAAACAGAACTAAAATGCAAATGTGGACATTTCAGGTCAATAAAAGAGAAGGCTTTCTAAAAATTGGACACGGCTGAGAAATCTAGGATACTCTGTGAAAAAGGAAGCCACCTGGCTGGTACTATCCAAGTCTGCCTAAGTAATAGCTTTGTAGCCTTCGCAAAAGGGTAGACCCTGTTGACAACATTTCCCGTCTCCTTCCATCTCATAAAAGTAATAAGGGGCTACGACGTGGAGTTGGCATGATCTGTCCTTGGAGAGCCATGGTTAATTTTTAAGAATCACCTCCTTCTTTTCTAAGTCATTGCAATTTGGTTAATAATTTTTTCTCCGACTTTCCAGAGAATTGGCATCCATTAGACCAGTAATTCTTTTGGAATTAAATAACTGTGCCTTTCCGCATTCTTTTCCATTAACCACAAGCACAAATAAAGGCCACTGTTAGTGGTTAGGAACTGGGCCAGTTACTGTGATGTTTTAGATACTTAATTTCATTTAAACCTTGATACAATTATCTGCAGCTCAGGGACCTTGGGGGTCTATCCCAGGACATGAGCCTGCAAACAGCAAAGCTAAGATTTAAGCCCGAATGCAAGTGATTTGGAAGTCTCTGCTGGGAACTGCTATATAGTCTGTGGGCCAGTCTCCACAAATGCCACATCTGTCCTTACTTGCCATGGTGCTTCCTCTAATGGTCACTCCAGTGCTTTCCTCCCTCTTTTCTGGGTATCTTGCAGGCTCAAGCTCACTCTCATCCCTGAAATAAGGTCTGCCTACACCAAGCAGCTCAGCCCACGATGATTTTTTCCTTATGGATTATTTTAGTTCCAGTAAAAGAATATCAAATGGAAATAGCTAAGCCGAAATGAAGAATTTATTAGCTCACAAGAGCAAAGAGCAGGTAAGAAAAGGGAAGATCCACTCGGAGATCAAAGAAACCAGGGATAAGAACCTTCAAACTTTCCCTTCTCCATGCCTCTCTTTACCTCTGTCTACATCAGCCTCCTCCTCTCGGGCTGGAAGTAAGGACTCATGCAGTTTTTACTCTTAACCCCAGTCCCAGAGAACAAATTTGTTTTGTATTTTAATTTCCTATATTGAGATATATTTTACATAAAATAAATGAGCCCATTTTAGGGTATATTTTGAGGATTATTAACAAAGTTATATAAGCACACATAACTTCCATTGTAACCTCCATATAGACTATTTCCAGCATCACAGCTCAAGTTTTAAAAGAACTGAAGGAAGGACTCTGGAGAAGTACCTGCCTCTGTAAACCAGTCACCAGGTGGTTGAGAACCAAGGTGGACAGCCCCCACTGCAACCAAAGTCTAGGACTGGAGGAAGAGCAAGGGGTGCACTTTATAGCTC
The DNA here is from genome assembly GCF_011764305.1 of Mustela putorius furo. Lineage (NCBI taxonomy): Eukaryota > Metazoa > Chordata > Mammalia > Carnivora > Mustelidae > Mustela > Mustela putorius. Next base: position 8,090,429 of record NW_025421481.1, read on the forward strand.
ACAGACAGCACCCTGGAGAAATAATTATGAATTTAAAGCAGGAGAAACATCCCAGGAAAGACCAAAATTAGTAATTTTAACAGGAAATTTTTAATATAAGAACATATTAACTATAACAAGGGGTCAGAGTAACAAGGGATCAGCACCCAGGAGAGAGGCTCTTGGACTGATATCTGTGGCTCACTGAATGACAGATGGCATCATCCTGGTAGAACCTGATGGAAAGCCTCCCTCTGGAACTTTCCAGAAATCCACTGTTTAGAGCACGAGGAAAGCTGTTCACTCCCAGAAGTCTCACTGGAGGTGATTCACGACAAAACCACCTGAGTTAAGTGGTCACTGGCACTACTGGCTGCTCTGCGCTGAAGGAGTTGGGAATGGAGAAGCCAAGACCTGGGAAACAGGTGAGGAGGTCTGCTTTAGTACGCTAGAACTAGGAAGCAAAACCCTTTCCTTCTATAATGACACAGCTTAACATTATGCCTGCAAGGCAAAAACATGAAAGGGCCCAGATCCATTTTCACAGAGTGAACAAAAGGTATGTGTTTGGAACACATCAATCTGGCGACACATCAATTATCAGCCCACACCCCAATTTGTTTCTAACCATCCTCCGAATTCCTAGAGTTTATACCACCCAATTCAACTTTGATTATGTACGCGCCTCCCTAAGTACTTCTTTTGTAAATATGTCTTCCCAACTGATCTAGGAATTCCCAGAAGATAAGAAATGTGCCCCAGATTACTGGGAGGTTTTGCTTTTCCCCATCCCCGCAGTGTTTTCTATAATACCAGGCCCACAGGAATTTCTTAGTGAATAATTGTATTGACAGAAATTGCAAAAGAATCCCAAACCACATCAGAGTTGCAAAGAGGAAGTCTTGGGCCAAATCCATCCCACAGACATGTTTGTTCTTTTTTTTTTTTTTTTAATTTTACTTGCACAGTATTTTGTCTGTCCAATTTTTTGAAATTCTAAATTAGTGGCCAATGCACCGAACTGAAGACTTCATATAGAAATCCAACATTCTGGGAAGCTCTGAGACAGTGTTTTGTCTGTCCAATTTTTTGAAATTCTAAATTAGTGGCCAATGCACCAAACTGAAGACTTCATATAGAAATCCAACATTCTGGGACGCCTGGGTGGCTCAGTTGGTTAAGCAGCTGCCTTCGGCTCAGGTCATGATCCCAGCGTCCTGGGATCGAGTCCCACATCAGGCTCCTTGCTCAACAGGGAGCCTGCTTCTCCCTCTGCCTCTGCCTGCCATTCTGTCTGCCTGTGCTCGCTCTCTCTCCCTCTCTCTGACAAATAAATAAAATCTTAAAAAAAAAAAAAAAGAGAAATCCAACGTTCTGTGAAGCTCTGAGATGGTGCCACAGCAAGGCCACCCAGGCAGGCTGAGGCTGACTCTCAGATCCTGCCTCTCACAAGCACACAGACACTCTGCGTGGCTATAGTCCCCCTATGGCCTATTCATTTTTAGGGCTTTGAATCCTGTGACTGTATCCTCAACCCCTGCTCGATAGGACAGATTCCCTTAACTTCTTTTGCAGATCAAGGAATGTGGAAAATGAGTCCTAAATAGACGTAATGTGTTGCTAATGCTGATGATTTCTTAGTTCTTTCTTTCACCCACACATCAGAACTGTTGGGTGTCTTTAAAATGAATGGTCTAAATGAGTTCATAAGAAAATTAACCCAGGTCATAAGCTTAGGATCATGGATAGGGTATTAGAAGAAAAACTCACAAAGAGTCTTGTTCAAGAATCATTACTGCTCTTAATCTAACAACAAGAAACTTGCTGTAATCTTAGAGACTCCGTGAGCCTCAGTTTCTGGCTCTGAAAGTAACAGGCATAGTCCTGACCTTCTGTGAGTCTAAGATGTTGTTAGGGACAAAAGCTCTATTGATTAGGAATGACGTGAGGATCCAGCCTGGCCAAAGAATACCTAATTAAGCAAGAGTTTTAGTTAATTATTCCCTCCTAAAGACTTTTCTCTTTGCTGGTTTAAGAAATCAGTTTATTATCACCTGCCTCTTTTGCAGTATGACAACTTTACTTTAATGCTTTTATATGGCCAGGAAAACAACTGGGACAGCCTCTAAGAGAGACATCTATATTATGATCTCATCCATGACGGCAGGGATCTCCTGGAAAAAACAAACAAACAAACAAACAAACTTTAGAAGTGCCACAGGATGTTTTTAATTAGCAAATATTCACTGAATGCCCAGGACTGTCCTAGCACTCTTTGGATGTTGTGTATACATTTGGGCCATTTCTGCATTATTCTAAATTATGCTTCTCATCTATAATCAATGCACACATTAAACTTGGATAGATACTGTTAATTTTACTTTTAAAAAATCAAAATTATACTTAATCAAGTGCATTGAAAATAGACCCTTCAGAGTGTGGCTATTTATTAATAGTATTAATTAATATTACTATTAATTACTATTTATTAATGAGATAAGGTCATTTAATTACTTATCACACATTCAGACATGTAAAGAAAATGCAGCTTTGTTTACTTATTTATTTGATACCTCATCTTTCCTCTGAGTTTCTTCCTGCTGGGCAGAACCTTTGAGTCCAACGGATAAAGTTGGACTTCTGCAACTTTTGAAAATGTTATTTGATAACATGTCCCTCTGAGCTTCCCTCTGAGCCTCTTCCTGCTGGGCAGAACCTTTGAGTCCAACGGGTAAAGTTGGACTTTTCCAACATTGAAAATGCTTTCAGTAGTCCCTTTAACTATACACTGTCTTGTTTTTTTTTTTCAAGATTTTATTTATTTATTTGACAGAGAGAGACACAGCGAGAGAGGGAACACAGGCAGGGGGAGTGGGAGAGGGAGAAGCAGGCTGCCCACTGAGCAGGGAGCTGATGCAGGGGCTCGATCCCAGGACCCCGGGATCATGACCTGATCCAAAGGCAGCCGCTTAACCGACTGAGCCACCCAGGCGCCCCGTCTTAGTATTTTGGATTTGCTCAGCTAGCTATGCTCCTTCCAAGGGGTAAATAGGTACGTGGAGTTTGGGGGGCTGAGGAGGTTTATGTGACCCATGGAGAGATGACGAGAGGCCATCCAGCCACAACCAAACCAACTTGGACCCAAAGAACCACCTGCCCAACTGAAAGAATACAGAGAAATAATAAATGTTTGTTGTTTTAAGCCACCATGCTCAGGTTTTTTTAATGGAACAAAAATGACACGAAAATAATAAAACTTGTATAGACAGTTAAAAATGTATATTCATATATTAATGCTATATATAGTAGCATTCTAATACAGGAAACTTAATTAACGGGAAACAAAATCTTTGTTTATCCTGAAGAACAGGTGTGTTCGTTCCTTAGAGATTGTCTTATAGAATTGATCCCATTTGAATATGTAAACTATAAAATGATTGTTTTAGGGGTAGATTGGAGGATTACTGGTTTGTGACTTTTTTTTTTTTTTTTTTTTTTGGTCACTCATTCATTTACTCACTTATTCAATCTATATAAGCACAATCTAAACTACCTTGGTGCTGACCCAGTGCCTTAGTTGGTTCAGCTGCTGTAAGAAAATGTCATGGAGTGGGTGGCTGAAACAACATTTACTTCTCACAATTCTGGTGGCTGGGAGTCTGAGATGAGGGCGCCAGCAGGGCTGGGTTCTGGTGAGGACCGTCTTCCTAGGGACCTGGCAAGAACACCACACTCAAAGCATGAGGCTCCAGGAACACGGTGCTGTACTCATCAACCTAGCGCTGTCTGTTACCACCCCGACGCCCACATGGTAGCAGCTGTGTGTGTAACTTCACTAGGGACCTGCCATCTTCCCCCAGTAGCCAAGGGAAACACGTTTAGACTGGGTACTCCCTGCACCTAACTGAGCACTTGAAAAGATTTACTTTTTTTTAAGATTTATTTTTGCAAGAGAGAGAGAGATTGAGAGCATGAGCTGGGGGAAAGTCAGATGGAGGGGGAGAGGCAGACTCTCCGCTGATGCGGAGCTCAATCCCAGGACCCTGGGATCATGACCTGAGGCGAACGGAGGTATCAGAGCCACCCAGATGCCCAAAAGATTTATTTTATGAAATAAATGAAACTTTAAAACATCCAGCAGAGCTGGAAGAATTTTACAATGACTATCTTTTTACTCACTACCTGGTTACTACCATTAACATTTAAAATATACTTTCTTTTTATCACCTATCTATTCACCTGTCCATCTGTATACTTATTAACTAGTTATATTTGTTTACACTTTTTCTTTTGATGTAAAATGTGCATGCGATGAATTATACAAATCAGAAGTGCACATTGTAGACACTGACAAATGCTGCATACCATACTTATCTCTTATTCCAAACTTCTATCAAGATATCAGAACATGACGACCACCCTGAGAAATTCCCTTAGATCCTTTCCCACTCAATCATCACCCTACCTCCCCAAAGGCAGCCAGCATTCTCATTTTTAGCCACCATAGATTCGATTTTCCTCCTTTAGAACTTCACATGGAAAAATATTTCATATGTTCTTTTTCATACAGTTTTCACCTGTGAGCAAATAGAACTACTTAATAATAAATATACTGAAATATTTAGCAAGGAGTGTACAGATAACTGCAATTTACTTTTAAATACACCAAAAAAATAAGATGGAGGAGGAATGGATGTTTAGAAGATTCACCCAGACTACTGTATGTATTAACAGTCATCTCTTTTTTATTACTAAATAATATTTCATTGCATGAATATACCACATTTTATTAATTATCTTATTGAGGGATACTTGAGCTATTTCCAGTTTAGGTCTGTCGTGAAAAAAGCTGAACATTCCTGTGTAAATATTTTGTAGACATATGTTTTCATCTCTCTTGGGTGGATTCCTAGAATTGAAAGCTCTGGGTCAGAGGATATTCATATTTTTAGTTTCATTAAAAAAAAATTAACAGTGCCAGACATTTGTCAAAGAATTTATGCCATTATACACTCTTACCAGCAATGCATGAGAATTCCATTTCCTCTGCATTGACTGGGTACCTTAATGCCAAAACACGCATCCCTAGCTTCTGCCCTGGGAGCAAAGAAGAGAAACAATGAGCTCCTTTTACCTCCATTTCCCTTCCTCCCACAATCTTTTTTCCTCTCCTTGCCCTTCCCGTCTCCCTGACTTGTGCATTTATTTGCCAAAATCAGGGAGGCTGGTCTTCAGGGCTCCCATTGGCTTTCCATCACACCTGTAGTTGTCTGGGTCCAGCAAAGACAAAGAAACCCCATGGTGGGTTAAGCAGGGGGGATTTAATGTCAGAGTTACTATCCTTGATTAAAAAAGCAATTATGAGTTAAGGAAACTCTAATTGGTACCCTAGGGTAGATAGATGGAGAATAACCAAGGAAGAACATACTTGGGAGGGATTCAGGCCTCACTGGAGAAAAGGTGGTCTGGCCACTGGAACAGTTGCCTGGCTTAGCACAGCAGGAGCCAGGATGGAACAGATGACCAGCAACCCATGCTATGGTATGCTGCGGGAGTCTGGGTGCTTGATGGGAACTTCAGAGCATCCAAGCTGCACAGGGAGGAGAAGCTGGTGCTTGCAGACAAAGGAAGGGCTGAATGTGTGAATCTGCAGGCTATAGGCAGTTGCTTACAAGTTGTACATGGTTCTGGTTACCATATGGAAAGGACTACATACAGGAAGGTTATCTAACACAGCCCAAGGCTACAAAGTCACAGAGAGACCCTGGGCCTATGGCTGGGCCAGGCTCTATGGGAGGTCCTCACACTCATGCTGCTGACCTCTGGAACCTTCAGAAACTGCAAGGAGCCTCCTCCTTTTATAGCATGCCTCCACTGCCCTTTACTGAGAAAGCCTACCATATATAATACTTCCTTTAAGGAGAAAAGTGTGAAGGAATTCCATTGGTTATCACAGAGCAAACAAACAAACAAAAACAGTGGGATGCATTCTGAGCTCAGAGACAAGTTGATAACAGCTGCAATGTCCTTCTTTTCTACTCCAGGCTTAGATTAAGCCTAAATGATCAATGGGGAGTCCTAAAGAGAGGCTTGGCTTCCCAATTGTGGTAGATTGCAAAAATAGCCACAAGAATTCCTCTCTTACTTGCGTTCAGGCCCCTTTGCAATGGGCCTTTGCAGCTCTTTCCCTCAAGAGAGACAGTTTCTTTCTCTACTCCTTGAATCTGAGTTGACCCTATAACTTGTTTTGGCTAATAGAAGGTTAGCAAACTTGATACAAACAGATTTGATAAAGTACTCGCTCCTTGGAGCTTGCTCTCTCTTTCTATTGGGAACCTTTCTACCACCATATGAACAACTGGAACAGCCTTCTGGAAGATGAGGGAGCATGAATAGATAGAATTCAGCCATCCCAGAATTCCTAGCTCAGACCACCCTCCGCTATCCTAGACCATCCAGCCACACCCAAACCACCTTAGACCCAAAGAACCGCCTGCCCAATCCACATAATACAGAGAAATAAACATTTGTTGTTTTATGCTGCCATGCTTGGGTTTTGTTATGGAGCAAAAATGACACAAAAATAATAAAAATTATTTAAAAAATTGTATACTAATATATTAATATTCATAAAACAACATGCTAATATAAGAGACCTATTTACCAGGAGAAAATTTTTGTTTACCCTGAGGAACAGATATGTTTATTCTTTATATATCAATTGGCCTATGGAATTGATCCTGTTTCCCTTTTCATCTAGATATCAATTCATGGCTCATCTTTAGCAGCGGTGTCCTCCCCTTCATGTTTACACTCTTCCCCAAGTTTTGACTTTCTATTCTGTCTATAGTTCTCTGTTCCTGATGTATAATTCATTTATAATTTGCCAGTTTGGGCTTATGCATTTGTATAAGCTATCTCAAATGATTTTTTGAAATGAGATTAGATATAAGCATATAAAACTAATGTAACCATTTATGGATATAATGTTTGAACCATAAAATGCATAGTATTTTCCTCTGTAATAAAGCTAGTGTGCTTCATTGGATGAAGTTCACTTTTTGCAAAAGATGAAATTAAAATTGGTAAGTGTTGGATTAGAAACGATAATTATCTTAAACTGAAATGCAAACAAACAAGAAATTTCCATTTTTATAAAATATCAAAATTTTCATGAAATTAAGAAGGATGGGTCTGGGTTGTATAGTTAGCATAAATTAGAATATAAGTCCAAAATAAAACAAAATTAAGTTTTATGAAGTCTTTAGACACAAAGTAGAAGAAGCCTCTAGTCTAGCTTTAGATTCTGGTGCTCCTATTACAGTTAACCTAAGCTTTAAAGAACTTAGCTTTTTATGCTTCAATATATATAAATATATATATGACATTTTTAACCAGACATTTGGTTAATCTTAAACCATTTTGCTGTGTTGATCCATTCCTCTTCCAATCAAACTTTTCTTGAAAGAAATATGAAAAAGTTAATAGACCAAAACAAGTTACAGATCTTGAATTAACCAGAAGTGATCTTTTTAAAATGACAAGATTGCCCTTTTATGATAACAAATGTGGATCTCCTATTTGAAAGTGGACCAGAATCCCAGATTGGGAGGGGGAGGCCAGTCAACTGTGAAATAGGTTGTCAAAAATATAAGTCTAAAATATGATTCAACCAGGAAAAAAAAAATCCCAATTGTGCCGAAAAGTCTAGGATGTTCATTTACTTAGCAGAATAAAATCTGCTGAGGCTTACTGCAGATAAAGTTGGAATTCCACAGATAAAAAAGTTTGCCGCAGTGACAAATCTCTCCGTAATGGGAATACTTCAAAATATTAAACATAGAATCCAAGAGTAATTGGAAGGCAGTGCACGTTTCCATAATTAGTCCATCACTTTTATTTACCTCATGTATAAAACATGGCAGCCCCACATCGTAAAATAAATTAACAGCTAAATGTCAAATCTCCCCTCTTATTTAGGCCATCTGCTTGGGTGTTCAGACTGACACCCACTGCCATAAGAAACTATAAAGACCGGGAATCCAACTATCAGAAAAGAGCTACTGGAAAATATATCAAACATCAGGACTTATTCTTTCTGGCTTTCTCTTTCAAGTACCATCCCCACCACCAACTTTCAAAGTCTAAAGATTTTGTGTTCTAAATTGCTACTGGTGCAAGTCTTGAGCACATTTCAGAACACAGGAAACCGAATCAGATATTCTACAAGAACGTGATGCTCCCAGACTTTCAATTAAAGTCACTGAAGAGAGCAAAGCCTGTGGGCTCAGGGCCCATCACTGCTTGAAGTCCATCCATAAACTTTCCAGAATGAAGAAACCTGGAGAATCCCAACCAAGATACTTTCCTTCATCAGGTTTACTAGTATTCTCTCTTTTCTTAAATCAATGTTGGAAACTCTGATTGGTACTCCAAGATGAGAGGGAGGTGGGGAAAGACCCATCAGCTCTGGGGAGGCACAGAGGGAAAGAGCAAACTCCATGGCCACTGCTCCTGAGGCATCTTTCCCCCGTGTCCTCTCTGCACCTCAGGATCCCTAATGGTATAGCTCATGAATACCAAGTCAAGCCAAGGAAGAGATTTTTACCTCACTCCTTTCCCATCTGCCCAAGCAAGCATGCTATCATCATTTTACCAATTAGAAAGACTCTTAGATTTCAAAAGCAAATTATAGTCCAACCATATCTGCCTGATATGGAGTGTTGCCTCCTGCTGCTGCCCATCCTTCTCTCTCATAAACTTGGAGGTCCTTCTGAAATATTTTCAAACTTCTCCTCAGGTTCACTTCAATAAGTGCCATCACTCAAAACAGGAAGAAGGGAAGAAAGTGACTTCGAGTGCCAATAATGCTGCTCCCCAGGCAGAGTGGAAAGGGGAGCCGGCTGGCAGGTTTCACTCCTGTAAGGCTATCTTTGGGAGGAAGCCAGATCTGAACCAGTAACACATCCTGTGATATAACTAACTTTATCAGATTAGACTTCAACTACAGGTTTCAACTATAACACAGATATCTTCTGTGGTTTGGGACAAATTACATAACCACCTCTTCCTCCTCCAAAGAATAATAAAAAAATAACTTATTGTCCTCGCAACACACCTTTCATTGTCATAGCACAAATGCTTAGATGAGCTCCCTACCTACCTATCATGCTGTGATGTGAAAATTAATTAGCTAATGTCTGTAAAGTGCTTTCACAATGAAAAGTGCCATATGAGTGCTAAATGCCACCTATGAGTACCAATAAAGACAACCTCATAGAGAACATAATAGAGCAACAGGGGGACGAGCGCACAGCCTGTTGGAAAAAGCGAGGTGACAATAAATAAATAAATAGATGCAGTAACCATACAGGACAGATTTCTCAAGTTGTAGAGTTTGTTGTTCAAGAAAAGAAAAAGGCATGCAAATATGGAAACGTGCTTTGGGACAAGGGCCAGGGCCAATGGCATACTCAGTGAAGTGCCACTAAATCCACTGTGCTCTGGAGGGTTACCAGTACAACCGAATGTACTCAGAAGAGGTCTAACGAAATGGGGGATAGTATGGATTATGTTCCTGAAGACCCCTGACCTTGTCTAGGCAGAAGTGATAAGTGAAGGCCTTATATTTATGTATAACTTCATAATTTTCGAAGTTCTTGGCCATATAACGTATATAACATCCAGTGCTGAACTTCATTTTAAATGGCTCCTTTACAAATGTCCCAAACCAAGGCTGCTGGTATGGCATGAAGATAGGATTGCTCCATCCCTCTGCTTTCTTCTCCTCATCACTGATAAATGTGTATTTATTACATTGCCCTTTATTATATTGCCACATATTATCACATTGCCCTTTCTTTCTTTTTCTTAGGGATTTTATTTGTTTATTTGACAGAGTGAGACAGAGAGAGAGAGGGAACACAAGCAGGGGGAGAGGGAGAGGGAAAAGCAGACTCCCTGTGTGGGGCTTGATCCCAGGACCTTGGGATCTTAAACAGCAATCCATCCTAGCACCTGTTAGTATCGGTAGAATCATGGCTCTCCATTCCCCCATGCCAGCCTCTTCTGTTTACATTGCTGAGAAAACGCTAGTACTGCACTGAGATGAGCAACAGGTTCGAGAAGTATCTCATTGTCTCCTGGCACTGAGATGAAACCTGATTTTAGGAGAATACAGACAGAACTGAAACCAATGAGTTTAAATTGCAACAAAAGAAACTAACATTAGATCCCACGAAAGGACTGCCAGAGGAAGAGAGAGCAGCAAAGAATTTCAGAGAAAGGTATTCCTGTTGGCTTCAAAGACAGAAAATCAAAGATTTTTAGAGTTAGTATGGTAGGCAGGGTTATAAATTTGTTCCCTAAAATATTCCTAATTCCTTCAACTATGAATATGTTACATGACAAAGGTATTTCGAAGATGTGCTTAAGATTACTAATCAATTGACTTGGGGTTTATGGAAAGGAGAATTGTCTTAGTGGCCCAATCTAATCAACTGAGTCTTTTAAAAGCAGAGAATTTTCTCATCCTGGAAACAGGATGAGAAGTCAGAGAAATTAGAAACATGAGAAGGCTCTGAGATGCTGTTGAAGAGGAAGTTGGCCATGTGATGAGGAATGTGGGTGGTCTCTAGAAGCTAATAGTGACCCTGACTGACTGATAGACAGTTTAAAAAAAAAAAAAAGATGACTTGAACCTAATCCTGCCAACAACCTGAATGAACCTGGAAGTAAATTCCTCTACAGAGTCTTCAAATAAGAGCCCAGCGTAGCCAATACTTTGATTTTGGCCTTGTGCGACCCTTAGCAGGGAACCCAGGTGAACCCTCCAGGACTTTTGATCTACAGAATTGTGAAATAATTAATGGATATTAATATTTGGGTTTTTAAAATTTGTTTTTATTAAGATATCTTTATTAAGATATTAAGATAAAATTGTTTTTATTAAGATATAACACTATATAAGTTTAAGGTGCATAACATATTGGCTTGACACATGTATTATAATATGATAGCATTAGCTAACATTTCTATCACATAACATAATTATCATATTTTTGGTGGGGAGAACAATTAAGATTTATTCTCTTAGCAACTTTGAAGTTTGTAATACAATATTGTTGTCTATAATCACTATGCTATGTATTAGATCTGCAGAACTTATTTATCTACTAGTTGCCAGTTTGTACCCTCAAATAATACCTCTCCTCCCTCCCCAAAATCTCTGGTAGCCACCATTCTTCCCACTGTTTTTTATGGGTTAGGCTTTTTTAGGTTCCACACATAGGTGAACTCATACAGTATTTGTCTTTCTCTATCCAACTTATTTCACTTAGCATAATGCCCTCAAGGTCCACCCTATGTTTTTGCAAATGACAAGATCTTCTTTCTCATGGCTGGATAATATTCCATTATATGTATGTAGATACCACGTCTTTTTTACCCATTCATCTGTTCATGGATACTTAGGTTGTTTCCATATTTTGGCTATTGTGAATAATCCTGCAATAGACTTGAGTGTGCAGATACACCTTCGAGATGTTGATTTCAGTTTCTGCAGATATATACCCAGGAGTGGGATTACTGGGTATATTCTGAGGAACTGGCATTCTGTTTTCCATATGGCTACACCAGTTTACATTGCCATCAGGATTCCTTTTCCTCTAGATCTATGCCACTATGTTATATGTTATCTTTTTTATAAAAGCCATCCTAACAGGTATGATGGGATATCTCATTGTAGTTTGGATTTGCATTTCCCTGGTGATTAGTAATGTTGAGTACATTTTCATATACCTCTTGATCATTTGGATGTCTTCTTCAGAAAAAAGTCTGTTCAGGTCCTTTGCCCTAAATGGGCATTGTTTTAAACCACTAAGTTTGTGGTAATTTGTAATGCAGCAATAGGAAACTAATATAGTTAGAAAGTATTATAGAAACTAATTATGTCTATTTCCTTCATTTATCAGTAAGAAAACTGAGACCCATGGAAACTGCAGGATTCAGGGGCAAACTGTGGCAAAGCTGGAACCAGAATACAGGTTACATAGTCCAATGCTCTTTCCACCATCCGATTCCCGTGTCCCCACTTGAAAACCACTTTTATCCTGCCTGGCTTAGAGTCTACAAGGAAAGATAAGATTGTTGGTTGAGATCCCTGACAGCATTATGATCCTAATGTATTTCTTGATTTCTAAGAAATGAACTAAAATTGATATTGAACGCACAGACACTTCTCTAATTTAAAAACAATCAATAATATTTATAACTTTCACCCAAGATTTAATATGCTGACAATATCATACAACCCACTGCATTCTCCAATAAGTGACAATTTCAGTTTTCAATTCAGTGAAGTTCAGCAAAATCTATCGTATTCAAATTCCCTAGGAGGTTACACGTGGTGAAATCTTTCAAGGCAGAATTCTGCAATTTTCTATAAATGAAATGACTTACATTGCTTGAAAAAATAGGAAGAAGGGAGGGAAACTTTTTTGGAGAAAACTCTATAACCCTTTAAAAGGCACTTATATTTTTACATTGGTTTCTGTAACATTAATGTCCACGTATTATCACACATATTTAATTCTACTCACTTTTTCTGAAGGCCATGCCAGTGGTTGCATTTCTAGTAATTGTCAAGAGTAAGACAGACATTAGCTCCTGCCTCTTTTGGGATTAATTGAGTATAATTAATAAATGTAGCACAGTTCCTGATGATAAGATGGATAACGAAGAACTTATATAAGAATGAGTAACCAGCACTGACTCTGCTCACCTGCTAAGCATGATAAACTCAGGTACATTAAAGAAATCACCAGATCACATTGTGTTTGAAAAGTCACTTTTAAAAAAAAAAATTTCATTTTATTTATTTATTTGACAGAGAGAGATCACAAGTAGGCAGAGAGGAAGGCAGAGAGAGAGAGGGGGAAGCAGGTTCCCTGCTGAGCAGAGAACCCTATGTGGGGCTCCATCCCAGGACCCTGGGATCATGACCTGAGCTGAAGGCAGAGGCTTAACCCACCAAGCCACCCAGGTGCCCCAAAAAGGTCACTTTTAATATGGTCCATATGGCTCCAGATTCCTTTTGTCACAAATTATTTTTTTCTTGGATAGTCCTATTTGGGGTTTTGGTTTAGGCTTAGTTTTCTTCCCATTGTCGTTCCTTTGTACTCATGGCTCTGCCCATGGGATGCTGAGAGGTAACGCTGAATTGCTGCTGACGATGCTCCCTCTTTACCTGCACATTTCTACCAACCATGTGAGAGTCACTCATGAGAAGCTAAGGCCTTTAAACTGCATGTGTATGGTACAATCTGTTCTTCTTCAATTCCTGGTTAATTGATTTCCCCAAACAGGTCTGGTACTCTCTTGATTGCAAAGCTTTTTTGTTTGTTTGTTTGTTTCCTGTATTTTGCAGACCTGAGGTTATAAATCCCAGGTTCTTCACAGAATTTACCCTAGAGCAGTGGTGCCTAATATAATGCATGGTGGTGATGATGGAAACATTCTCTGTGACATTTAATATGGTAACCACTAGCCACATGTGGTTACTGAGCACTTGGAATGCTCAGTGGCTCATATAACTGGAGAACTGAACTTTTTATTTTACTGAATTTTAATTTATTTACATTTAAATAACGACATATAGCTAGTGCTTACAGCAACAACCACAGGGATTTAAGTCAAGACTGATGTGAGCTATTTAAGAACCAAGTCAGCAAGCTCTAGGAGGACTGTGCTGGCTCCTTAAGTATGTGTTTCTTTAGCAATTCTCATTTACTCTAGTTGTCTTGCTTTGGTCCCAGTTATATGGCCATTCAACACATAAATGTACATGTAACTATATTCTCTTCTTTTCTTATAATACCAATAAGAATAGTAATAATAATAATGGCTCCTACTTGTAGAATGCATATTGTGTGCCAGGTATTATATCAAATACAACTGTATGAAATCATCTAAGAAAGGGTTTCTGCATACACTGCTTCATTCATTCTGCAAGTATAACAGTTGAAACTAAACAAATGAATCCATTGTGGCTTAGCTCTGTTATCTGCAGCATTTAATATTTCCCTTATATCCATATGTTTTACCTTGTAATATACCTTAATAACCAAAATCAGATAAAGTATCAGCATTACATTTCTTTCTACAAAGGTGGAACATGTTACATATGATACTTATCATAAAAAAAGATATCTCACTGCTTTCCTGCCAAGAATTGGCTCTAAGACTGTCAGTTTCCCCTGGTTTCTTTATAGCAAAGCATCAAAATCCATTGTGGGCACAAGAAAAAAAAAAAAAACCTGAATCTAAGAGGGGTGCCAGATAAATTCCCCTAGATATTTTGGATCAACATTCATTCAGAAACAAAGAGCTTAGTAGATGTGAGAGAGGACATGCTTCTTGGCAGAAGGGTGTAGGGATGGAGGTTTTGACAATTAGATGATATGGTGGCTGGGTCTAGAAAACTCGGGGTTACAGGATGGAGAAGACCTCTGAGTTTTACGTAAGGAGTCTCCTGCTAACCCCAGTCCTTCATTCTGAGAGGACTCCCGAATGGAGACTTTCAAGTAGGACACCATTTTTTCTGCAGTAATGAAGAGCAACACTTCCCACCAGCAATCCACCAGTACTCACTACAGAGCTGCTTTCGTAGTTTGCTCTTTTATACCCAATAAAACATTAAGGTGCTTATGATCAAGTGTAATTCAACCACATTGGTAAAGTACTTCTTCAAACTGAAGACTTAATAACAACTCGGTTTAGAGACTGGCTGTCACCAGCAGGCAGAAAGCTATGGTACACAAAAACACCAGTTTGTGTGATAAAAGCTTGACAGCCTTGCCTACATATAAACCAAAGAAAATAACATGCCTGTGACAGCTACAACAGCAGCAATTTTAAACTTCTCACTGATGAAATGCACTTTGAAGTCATAACTCTTGCATAAATCTGGATGTCACTTTTTTCATGTTGTAATTTTGCGATCCAATGGATCATTGTGTAGACCCTCTACCTGCAAATGAGCTTAATAATGCAGCATGTGCACAAATCATTGAGCTATCAGTGACATCAGGGGTTTGGCTGCTGGGGTTATTAACAGATATTTTTTCACCTAGAAGCACAGACTAAAATCAATCATTCTGATAACTAGGCATGGCATGAGCTGTCTGCACTTGCATTTCAATCTGATTAATCACATATACACAGACCTTTAACTTAAAGGAGCAATTGTTCACATTTAATCACAAAGAAACATTCAAGCATACCATCAGACATTACTAAATTTAACTACAATTTATGCTTCCTGTTTTAGCAAATATATGTATGATAATATGGGTTTCTGGGTATAAATACATTGCTTCATTCGTTTGACAAATATTAAAATCGAAGCTAAGTAAAGTAATCCACTGTGGTTTTTATCATTTATCATCTATTTGATGCTTTTGAAGTTTCCATTATACACATACATTTTATTGCACAATTTATGCTGATGATCACAGTACAGGTAAATTATTAGCATTATGTATTTTTCAGTAAAGTAGAACAGGCTAGATATCAAATTTCATCATGTTACATGTCCTACTTCTTGCCAAGATTTGTTTCTAGTACCCTGTCAATTTCTCCTGGCTTCTATAATGCAAGAAAACAAATACAGTTGTGGCTACAGGATTCTCTTTGGGTTTTTTTGTTTGTTTGTTTGTTTTGTCTGAAAGAGAGTTGGGACCAAGCAAATCCCTCTTATGATCCTCACAACAGTTTTCCTGGGAAACACAACATTCCAGAAGGCACATCTGCTGTTACTATAACAACAGAAGGGCAGAACCTGAAGAGAATCATACGCACTAGAGGACAGTCCACAAACCAGGTTTCTTGGGTTCCTCTCCAAGAAGACAAAGGTGACTTTCATTAAAAGAAGCACAACTTGAAGAGAGTTTTGATGTCTAAGAAGGGCACAGGGTGGTCAAAATTTGGGAAAGTTAGAAGGGTAGCTCAAGATTTATAGACCAAAGGTGCAAAACTGCTCTCAGAGAAATCAGCTATCAGAGCTGCAGGAAAACAACCCATGGCTGGGATATGTGGACAGAGTTAAGAATTGGTCCAGGGTGATAGCAGATCGAAGAAAGAATTACAATATGACCAAGGACAAACAGTACTACCTTGAGAGGAAGATAAAGTCGCTGGTCCCCCTCAATCATCCAGGACCTTAGAGATACTGAGAATGGTCTTGGACTGGCTATCCAGGAAAGTGTTGACATGCTCATGAGCTGGACATGGCAGTGAGTCTCAATCAGTCCATTGGAGACTTTGCCTCTGTCCCTGCCTTAGCTTTCTGCTTTATTGGTTTCCTCTCAGGTCCTTGACCTTTTCAGTCTTCTTGTCCAACTTCCCATATGAGATTGACCTCCATTTTCAAGTATACTCCAGCCTGTCTGCCATCCCAAGGAAACCCTATCAGGTAATTAATCCCACTCTCCATTCCTAGTCTCTTGGTTTTTAGTTTCTCCCTACCTAAGCTCTAGCTTGGCTTCAAAATGGAGTTTTCACACATTCCCTGGATGGACCTTTGCCCTTTTTATGGTCCAAATGGGTCATTAAGCCAACTAAATCACTGTCCAGTAGGGGAGATTAACACCCAACAGAAAATAAATAAGGTGGCACATAAAATCCATGGCAATGTCTATAAGTTCTTTGAAAGAAATAAACTGAACTGAAGAAAAAATGCAGTGGAATGATAATACTTCGGGAAGGTGGTCAGAGAAGACGTCTCTAAGAGGCTGATTTTTAAATGGAGACTGAAGAAGAGGGAAAGTAGCTAGTCACATTAGCAACAGTGTGCAGATCCCTGTGGCATATGACAGAGGTGGTGGTTATAAAACAGAAAGACCAAGTGAGGCTTCTCAGCAGTAAGTCAAGGTCGCAGGGTCTTGAAAAGAGGGCGAGAAGTAGGTCTGAGCCCGATCATGGAGACATTTACAAGCCATGGTTAAAGAGTCTGGATTTCATTTAAATTTCTTGCATGGCATATTGTCACAAGGCCTGAAGAGACCTTTGGGACTCATCCCATCTGTCAGGTAGAAGGTAATTCTTTTGCTTTTTAATCCATGCACCAACTTTTATAAGTCAACTTGACTAATGTTTGTTTATAATCAGTGAGTAAGCTGCTACTTTAATACTGTTACCCTGGAAGAGGCCCCTTCAAGGCATGTTAAATTAACTGATGTGAATAAAAACAATGAATAAAAATACCTCTCTCCTTTAATGAGAACAGCAACTTCTGTTTCCCTGGGCTTTTTCAGTCCCATAAGACCTTTTAAAGCAGAGTGAGCGTGTTATGGTTCAAATGCTAAAAACATAATCTCATCTCTCTCTTGTTGGGTCATGTTTCGAGAAGCCATTTTAGATCAATCTTTTTGAGCACAGAAGCTCTCAGAAGCTGTGGCTAAAACAGACCCAGTACCACTGTGAGGTTGCCCATCTTTCCCTGAAGCTGTTCTCACAAGGATCCAAAAGAGGTTGCAATCCTTTATCTGACACATGGACCCTTGGGCTGGCGGGCTGTTGACAAAAGAAGCTCTAAAGAGTGTGTTCTCCAAGGGCCTGGTTATCCACCTTGATCTCAGTGTAAAAGGTTAGGTAAAACGCCACTTTCCTACTTGCCATTTCTAGAGGGGTTACCAACAGCTTACACAAGTACTTTCTGAATCTCTTCCTATGTTGTGCCTGTACCATCTCTCAAGTACTCAATTCCGTATGTTTATTACTCGCCCTTCAAAGGGGTGAAGCTGTATAATGAAAACTCGATTTTATTCCAGTTCTGTAACTAATTTGTTTTGTGATCAAGTAAAAATTGTTTCCTCTCCTAGCATTATTTTTATTTGCAAGATGACTGCTATGGCCTCTTTCCAGCTCTATCACTCTATGAATTTCTATCAACATGTGACTCAAAAATAACGCAGGTACTAGTTACAGTAGGCTAAACTACTGTTAACAAATAGATCCGGGAGTGCAAAACCTCAAACAAAACAGATTTCAATAGTCCAGGACAGTGTTCTAGATCAGCTGACAGCTCTGCCCCCCTCTTTGATTCAGGAAACTGTTGTGACCACATGGTCTCTGAGTTCATTCTGCAAATAACCCATCCAGCCCATCAGAAAGATGGCAACTTGAAGTCCAGGGCCAGAGATATCCTGCAGGGTAAATGGAGTAAAGATGACACATGTCTCTCCCACTTTCTCTGCTCTGGCAAGAGTTTAAACACGGGGCCACTAGCTTTGCGCAGTGGCAGTATCGTAGCCAATGAGGTTTATCCAAGTCATGATTATTGCTAATTGTAAACACAGGGCCACACCTAGGTACAAGGGAGGCTGGCAAGTCCAGTTCCAGGCTGGATCCAGACAGAACTCCATGACTAAGGAGAAGAGGAGAATGGATTTGGGCAGACAGATAGCAATCTCCGTTACACACCCAACACCTCTATGACACTTCATGGTCTACAAAGCTTCTCATCGACTGGATGTTCACCACAGCTCTGTGAAACACTTATTAAGAACTCCATTCTATTGAGGTGAAAACTATGTCCCAGAGAGATTACACATGAGATACAAGGTCTCACAGTTAAGAGCTGAGTTAAGCTTCTATTTCAGGTCTGTGGGTCAGTGTCTCCCCTATTATATATACTAAATTAAATACTATCAGCATAGAAAATAATAATTAGTATAAAGCTGCATGAATATGATAGGGTTTGAAGAACAAAGAGGCATTATTGAAAAAAGTGATGGGAGCAGCTAAAGTATACCACAGACCCAGCCGAATCTCCCGAGTGCTAAGAGGTCTCTAGATAACCTGGGAAGAATTTAAGACGTGGAATTTAAAAAGATTATTTATTTATTTATTTTTTTAAAGCTGATGAAGTTTGCAATTGAAGCATTTACTTATTTTGCTCTCACTCTCAGCTGGTCTACGAAGTACACCTAAGGACAAAAGAATTGCAAGAAACACTGACTAGAGGTAAACAAACGATACAAGAAGGCCAGAATCCAAAAATATAAAAATTAAAGATATAGAAGGTCATCCCATACACAGAGAGGTGGTTTTCTACTGGCCGTAGACTTGCAGATTGCTAGAGAGAACAATATATCCCTCCACGCTTACAAATCATTTGCCGCTTCAAATATTTTATGCTTGCTATGAAAATCCAACCATAAACTACCACTAAACCAACCTCATGTCTTGTGAAGATCAGTCAAGCAATCCCTAAAGCACAACCTTGAAAAATCCTACCTGAGTTCTTCCTTACTTTAAGTCAAATTCGTGTGAAAATAAAGAAGTCCTAAGGAATGCGTTAGGTATAATTATTCTTAGTTTTAGTCTTCAAAAGGAATTGAGATAGTGTTTCAGGATGATTTTTTTTTTTTTTAACAAATCTCTCCCTACTCCCATTCATATCATTTCACAGTTTAAAAGTAAAGATCCCCTTTCTCTCTTGTTCAAAAGGGGTCATTTTTTAAAGGGACAGTAGTTTTATGGATTACCAACACTATATATCTAAGGTTGCAATGAATCTCAGAGTCCAGCTGTTATTCATGAAGCACCCAGGATGGATTTCCAGAAAAGGAACATTGGTAAAGCCACAAAGTCAGTGATGGGGTGCCAGATGTGACAAGATAATGCATTATTTCATAGGGCAAGTTACTACCATTCTAACTTGCGCTCTTTCTGAGAAGTACAGGAAAGCTTATCAATGGATATGATTCCTCACGGAGAATTTTAAGAATTACGCTGCCCTATATCCTATCATGACAAAGCTCTCCTGGACCCTTTCTCCTAATTCATTTTTATTCTAGACACCCAGGGGCCTCACAGAGACAGCACTGGCTACTTTTTGTCACCGTTTAGGAGAGGCTAGGAATTCTACCAAATTATCCCACCATGGCCTTTAAAAAATCTAACTACACCCAACTTCCTTTAGCAATTTTGAGCCCTGTTTTGCTTTTACATCCAAGTCTGTCATCGTGGGGTTTTATTTATCGAGCACTTTCGTGTTTATAGCATTGAATTCAGCAGATAACGAAGCAGAGAAGAGACAGAAGTGGAGGATTTTTGCAATCTAGAGAAAAGAATCTAAATCTACCTCAAAAGCTAATAGCGTGTTATAAATGCAGTTCGTCCTAATGCTAATTTCTCTGGTCTTTTGTTTACACAAGAAAGCTCCAGGCTGGTTTATGGTGTCACATTTATCAGCTGGTAGAATATAAGCAAATCCCATTATACCTAAATTCAACCACCCAAACGAACCAAAATGTGTATTATGGTATCTCTTTATGCTGCAATTTCTACTTAAAAACAGAAACATAATTCTAATGCTCAGCAGATACAAAAGAAAAGCAAAGTGTTTTTCTCACAATTTCTGTTTTGACTTTCTCATTATTGTCTAAGCCCTTAGGCTCATCACTAACTATGTAGAGAGGAAAAGAATTTTTTTTTTAATGTAGGCAAGAAACTAGCCAAAATCAAGGGTGCCCAGAACAGATGTGATGGCAACACATGGGGGTTATCTTTGACTATCCTTTTGGCAGCACACCTCTTCAGGAATTCAGACCATTGAGCAATCACTCAAAACTGCGGGTTCTCACATGTCCATCATTATCTGGCTCAGAATATTCCCCTCATCTTCATCACAGCATCCACCATATTTCATAACACCCAGCTCCTTCATTCTTTTCCTCCTCCCAAGGACAGAGCAGTCTCAGCTCCAGTTTTAGGACAGACCAACTTCTAAGTAAAGGTGTCAGAAGGGAATGGTAACCATATTTATCACACTTTTCAGAGACTTTTAAGAACAGAGGTGTGACAGAAGGAGTGAAACTTTAAAAAACATCCAAGACCATGGGTATGATTTTCCCGCTGGGGTGGAGCAAGACAGGCATGTGAAAAGTCACTTACAGCAACTTCAGTTAAAGGAGCCACCCTTTCCCGCTTAAATGCTACAGGGTGAGTGTGTCAGTGAAAATAAAATTTCACCCTTCAGAATGAAAAAATCTGCAACCATCCCTTCCCTGGTATGTTTTTCTCAGTGTATCTTATGTAGTGAGCATTTCCTACTCCTACCAAAGTTGCATTACCCCTTCTGCTAGAGGCTGAAGTCACAAAACATCTCAAGGCCAATTTTAAGAACACAAATTCAACATCCCCCATCCGTCCGTTCATTCACAGACTATTCCATGGATAATGAACACACACACACACACACACACACACACACACACACACAATATCCTGGGGTTTGAGGATTCCCAATACATAGCACTTCTCTTCCTCACCCAATTCTCTGTTAACTGAGAAGTAAAGCAAAAGGAGTAATAAAAGAAGGTCTCTTTTTGGTTTTCTGAGAAAACTGCTAGAGGAGACTGTCATATATGCTGACAAGGGGACTTCTTAATACCGAATATCAGACTTAGGGAGATTTATCACACAGCCACGGGGAATTCCAAATGACCACAGCCCTCCTCTGTGAGTTGTAAGGTTTACCACGTGACCAAGGGCAATGCAGACACACTCACGGACCAGATCCTTAGAGAGAATGGGAAGGAAAGGGCAGAGGGACGCATGCCCAGTTCCTTACACTCCAATCCACCCATCCCACTCATCACTCCTTTCCCGCAAGTATGTGAAGGGCTAGGACAAGGCTAGGAGGATGACATTTGGCAATGCCCCTTGGAACGGACTGAAGTATAGGAGTGGGGCATAACTGCCTCCACCCACCACAATAGACTCTAGGGGTTTACTCTCTTGACTCATTGGGCTTCAGTGCTAATCAAGGGTGTGAGTCTCCTCCTGATGGAAAGAGATGTCACTGCAGGATATGGTGTCCCTGCATCAGGAACCCCTCCATCCCCAACAGGCACTGCTTCTTTGCAGGTACTCATACGGCCACTGATCCCAAAAGGTTCCAAACTGGGCAGAGCCATATACTAACTAAGCTCACAAGGCTGTTGCCCTAGATTTTGATGTGGCTCACTCCCTCAACTCCTTCAGATCTTTACTCAAATGTCACCTTATCAAAAAAGCTTCTCCTGACCCCCTCCCCCTATTTAAAATTGAAAGCCATCATCTCCCTCAACACTCCCTACCCTCTTAATGGTTTTGTTTTTCTCCAAATCATTGATTCTTCCTTGACATGTTAATTTGCAATTACTGAAAAAACAAACAAACAAAACAAAACAAAAAAACCCAAAAGGCAAGCAAATCTAATTGTTTGCTATCTCCTCAGCTGCAATGTAAGCTCTATGAGGGCCAGGCTTTTTGAAGCTTTGGTCACCGCAACATTCCCAATACCTAGAAAGCTCCTGGCAGCTGGCAAACACTAAGTAAGGATATGTCAGATGAATGAATGAGTAGGAATAGTTCCTCAGCTGGGTAAGAAGCATCACAGGCTGCTGAAACTCTCAAGGTTAAGATTCCCAGGAATCCGGTCTCCTCCCCAGAGCTTAAAGCAACCTATTCCAGTCACTCCTTACAGATACTCCTCCTCCAGCTTAATCTCCTGGGTTTTTTTCCCTCAGTATTCCTTGCCAGTACACCAGTGTTGATACCCTTGAACTGAATTCATTCCTCAAACTTTAAAACTTTTATTTAGAGGAAAAGAGCAGAATATATGGTCTTTGGGGACAGGACTTCCCAGAGAGAGAGAAGAGAGGAAGCGGTACAGCTTCTCCTGTCCACTTCCTCACCCTAAATCATCTCAGTTAAGTCATTCATCTCCCATACCCAACCTTATTCCGACAAGTGGAGAAAGTCCAGAAGAATTACACCGATGGCTTTCCTCCCACGTGAAAGGAAACATCAGTGATGGGGAATAAACTGACCTGCACCAAAAACACGATTTATAATTGAAGAATTTATGGTCTAGAGAAGCAGAGACAAACGATAAATAGGGGAATTTAGTTATACAATGATACTGGTATAGAGTATTATGGAAAGATAAACAAGGCTCTTGCAATGTACTGTAAACTCAGGTTAGTTTTAAAGAATATATTAAATATATAATCACTAAAATATATATTTGTCCCAGAATAATTCCTTAGTTTTATCTAGTCCTTGATCCATTGGCAAAGTAACTTCTTACGTATCTTATTCAATCTTCATCTCTGCCTCTTGCCACTTATGCATGTGCACAGCCTCACACACCTGCATAGGCATAAACACACATGGGTGTGCACACACACATACTGCCAGGGTCCCCCAGAGATCATCATTTCTTGCTTTAGTCATAACAATCCTCATTTTATGTGTGCACATGGCTACCCAGAATAAAGACTGTATTTTTATATCATCCTTCCATTGAAATATGGTTCCAGAATATAAGTAAAATTGGTGTATGTAACTATCATAGGAACTGGGAAGAGTGATTTCCTTCCTTTGCTCATACTTGCCCTTGAGAATGTAGTTTTTGTGGTTGGAGCTGGAGCAGTCATCTTGGACCATAAGGTGATTTTGAGAATGAAGCCACATGAACAAGATGGAAGAAACCCGTGTCCTTAACACCATGAAAAACCATACTATCCTTAAGCTCTACTTTCAACTTTTATATGAGAAAGAAATGAACTTCCATCTTGTTTAAGCCTCTGCTACTTTAGGTTTTTAGGCATTCACAAATAAAAGTAACTCTAGTCCATTCTCAATTTCTCTCTTTTCCACTACTCACCGCTCTCCCTCAGTCTCTCTCTCTCTCCCTCCTTTCTCCTCTCTTCCCCCACCTTCTTTCTTTCTCTCTCACACACACACTTTTAAAGCTACTCCCATTGTAGAATTCTTCGTGGTTTCCTTTGTTTCTTGTTGATATGCCAAAGATGTGGCATTTCTTCCCACTTATTTCTAACCTCCCTTATCCCTGCTTTGAACAATCACTTCAAATGTCCCTTCATCCCGTGTTCTTATTCACATCCCAGTCACCTCCTTAGATTCGCAGAGCATGTTCTGCCAAATTTAATAGCCTACAGTGTAATTCTTGATTGATTTATCTTCTTCTCAAAAAAGCCCTAAGCTACTGAAGGACAGGTATCAAAACTATTTTATTCTATACACCCAGAATCTAGCAGAGTGCCTGATGCCAAGACACACCTGGCAATACATGTCAAATGAAGTAGGCAGGGTAAGGATTAATAGACCCATTTTATAGATAAAGAAACTGAGGTTAGTGATTCATATAAGGCTACATAAGTTAATATGCAGACTGTGTTTTCCTATTGTACTAGGATGCATTCCAATTAGAAAAGAACTATGATTTCAGGCACTTGAATATATCCTTCTGTTCCAAGCTGATGTTTGTTCACAAATAGACCCAGGCTTCTAGGAATAGTTTGTGGAAGACTGCTATATTAGTTTTCTTCACTTAATTTAAGGTCTACCACATATTCTACAATCCTAGAGAGTAAAGTGCCCACTGAGTTAAGGAAAGGGCAATCTCAATCTCTTTACTGTTAAACCACAGTAAGATTTCTTCCTTTATTTATTCTTCTACCTCTTAGCTAAGCAACTTTTAGCAAGTTTTTATGGAGCTAATTTGTAAGTACTACATACTAACTTTTATGCAACTATTACACTTAATATAAACAAATTTTAACTTTTTCTGCATAGTTAAGAGCCCAGTGATCCAATCTATAGATTTATTAAAATGATATGCAAATGATTCATTACCAGATGAACTGGAAAATATGATATTATTTTATAAATATGTTATGCTGTCCTAACAATAAAATCAAGAAAGATACCTAAAATGTTGCATGAAAACTGGAAGTCAAATTACAAATCTCAAGGTCCACACCACCTAGGAAGGGAGTTAGCAGATTTCCCAGAAAAGGTCTACCTCCTTCTCTTTCTGCTCTTCTGACTCAGAAGAACCTAACCGCATGAGTATTAATGCAACCAGCACTCCTTAGGGTCTGCTGAGCTACTCTCGAACTCTTGCTATTCATCCACCCATTCCTTTAGAAGTGGATGGTTCACACAACCAGCAGGGACATTTGTGGGTAAATCAGACCATTTCACTCCACTGCTCAAAGCTCTCTAGTGGCTCCCATGACCTGAATAGCCCTACATTATCTATTATCTGATCTTCAGTTATTCCCATCCTGTTTTCCTACCTATGCTCCTCTCAGCTCATTCCAACCCTGTCTCGTTACTCTTCAGGGTTACTGCATTTGCAGTTGTCTCTACTAGGAACACTCTTTTCCAGGTACATCATGTCTCACTCCCATGATTCAATTAGGCCTTTTATGAACAATCATCTCAGAGAGGCTGACCCTGATCACAATTCTAGACAGCAGCCTCCATCACTCTCTCCCTATTTGCTCTGCATGTTTTCTTTACAATAATCATCACCATCTGACATTACATTAAATACTTATCCATGCATCCATCCATCCATTATTTGCTTGCTCAACAAACTTCTACTATTTGTTTGTTTATCCCTTAATTTGCTTATTTGCTTATTATCTACCTTCCCACTGGAACTTAAGCTTCATGAGGGAATGCACTTTGGTTCTCTTTTTCACTGCTGCTGAACACTGTACCTGGCATGTAACAGACCCTCAATAAATACCAACTGAGGCGGGGGGGGGGGGGAAACAATTCATCCAACTACTATATGTTTTTAGACCTTGCATAAGGTGAGTGTTAACCATACCGCCCCTGGTCTCACAATATTGACAGTTTAGAAAGAAAAGAAGCTGCTACTATTTTTAAACATTCTGGGGGGAAAACCACTTTGCCCTTTTGTCAAAGCCTCCCTTACCAACATCAGAGGAACTATACATCTTAGGTTTTACTTGGTCTATTGTGTAGAAGGTTAAAAGAGCACAATACCCTTTAGGAAGTTTATTCCAGATTTCTGCTGACTCTTTTTCCTTTATGGTTTCAGCTATCAGGCTATTAGGTAGGCAGAGACAATTAATCAACACGTAACTTCTTTTCCAGTTGAAATAAGAAAAATTTGATTAATTTTAGCATCTAGTTTTAGAGTTATCTTAGCTGATTAATATTATCAACCAAATAACTAAGTATCAATAGAAAGCATACAGAAAATATAAACCAATCTAAGTAGCAAAGAGGATTCAAGGAATTCTTTATAATAATACATGTAATAAAAATGACACCTATTGAGTTCTAAGAGCTATAAAAATAAATGCAATTACTATATCACAATAATCTTAGGAGTTATAGAGCAGGAAACTGAGGCACAGAGGGATTAATAACTTGCCCAATGTCATACAGTATTTATTACATTAAGTAGAGGGACAGGAATGGCACCGCTGTCCAGCTTCTTGTTGTTTGATGTATTTGATGTATTTCTGTCAATCTTGGTTCTTTCACCTGTGGGCATGCTCCCATCTTAAGGTACAACCTTTGTTCCTGTTCTCTTTCATGAGTCTTGGGACTTTTCTGCTGTTCTCAGCTCTGCAGTGCATTGCTTGGCTGCTCTCTTTAGGTGACTGCTTGACTCTACATGACATTACCTTTCCTCTGAAACACCGATAAAGAATCGCTCTGTGAGTCTGTTCCAACCTGATTCCAATCCCACCTTGGATTACACTTGAAAGTAAGACCTTTATAGCTGTTAATCTCTCTGTTACAACAACCAAATTTTGCCATATTTGTGAGAACTGGCAGGGGATGCAAGTGTGGGGCCTTAAATCATGCCTTCCCCTCACGCCTACCCTGTGCCCTATTTCTATTCTGCTGCTTTAGGATATGGATCAACCCAAAACTCCCCACTGGCTGTTCAACACATCACACTGAGAGAACTTTTTATATCCATTGTTTTTGGTGGAGGATATGGAATAACTGGCGACCTCAGTTGCTTTGACAAAACCTGTTTATTGCGGTAATTAGACACATTTTAAAGGTCAACCTAACAAGCAATTAAAATATTATTCCTGGTAGTGCTGCTTCTCCCTACTTGTTTGAGGGGAAAGCCAGAAAAGGGAAAGAAGAATTCTATATCTTCCCCACATTCTAAGGGGACCATCTTGCTATAAGGTGAAGAAATGAAACTCGCTGATTTTTGAAGTGCATAGATCAGTCACCAAACGAAACATGTAAAGTTCTCCCTCTTTCTCTTATACACAAGATGGATAAAAACCACATTTGAGAAATTAAAAAATGCATGGAAACAAATGAAAGTGAAAACACAACAGTCCAAAACCTTCAGGATGCAGCAAAAGTGATTTTTTTTTTACATTTTATTTATTTATTTATTTATTTTCAGAAAAACAGTATTCATTATTTTTTCACCACACCCAGTGCTCCATGCAATCCATGCCTTCTATAATACCCACCACCTGGTACCCCAACCTCCCACCCCCCCGCCACTTCAAACCCCTCAGATTGTTTTTCAGAGTCCATAGTCTCTCATGATTCACCTCCCCTTCCAATTTACCCCAACTCCCTTCTCCTCTCTAACAGCAAAAGTGATTCTAAGAGAGACGTTTGTAGCAATACAGGTCTACCTCAAGAAGCAAGCAAAATCTCAAATATACAACTTAACCTTATACCTAAAGGATCTAGGAAAAGAATAACAAACCAAGTCTAAAGTCAACAAAATATGGGAAACAATAAAGATTAGAGAAGAAATAAATGATGTAAAAAAAAAAAAAAGAACAGATCAATGAAACCAAAAGCTTGTTCTTTGAAAAAAATTAATAAAATTGATAAATCTCTAACCAGACTTATGAAAAAGAAAAGAGAAAGGACTCCAATAAATAAAATCACAAATGACAGCGGAAAAATAACAACCAACATCACAGAAACAAAAATAATTGTAAAAGATTATAAAAAACTATATGCTAACAAGTTGGAAACCTAGAAGAAAAGGATAAATTCCTAGAAACATATAAATTACCAAAACAGATACCAAACAGGAAGAAATAGAAAATTTGAAAAGACCAATAACCAGCAAAGAAATGGAATCAGTTAATCAAAAACTCCCAACAAACAAAAATCCAGGACCAGATGGATTCACAGGTGAATTCTACCAAATATTTAAGAAAGAGTTAATACTTATCCTTCTCAAACTATTCCAAAAAAAAAAAAAAAATAGAAAAGGAAGGAAAACATCCAAACTCATTCAATGAGACCAGCATTATCCTATATCAAAACCAGATAAAGACAAGAGAAAAAAAGAGAACTGGAGACTAATATCTCTGATGAACATAGAAGAAAAATCCTTAACAAAATACTAGCAAGCCAAATCAAAAAATATACTAAAAATATCACTCATGATGATCAAGTGGGATTTATTCCTGGATTGCCAGGGTGGTTAAATATTCACAAATTAAAGTGATACATCACATT
Organism: Mustela putorius furo; assembly: GCF_011764305.1. Classification (NCBI taxonomy): domain Eukaryota; kingdom Metazoa; phylum Chordata; class Mammalia; order Carnivora; family Mustelidae; genus Mustela; species Mustela putorius. Next base: position 8,118,773 of record NW_025421481.1, read on the forward strand.
AATAAAAGAAAGGATAAAAACCATATGATCACTTTAATTAGATACAGAAAAAACATTTGATAAAGTACAACATTAATTCATGATAAAACCCTCAACAAAGTAAGTTTAGAGAGAACATATATCAACATAATAAAGGCCATATACAAAAAACCCACAGCTAATATCATCCTAAATGGGAAAAAACCTGAGAGCTTTTCCTCTTTGGTCAGGAACAAGACAAGGATATCTATTCTTACGACTTCTATTCAACATAGTACTGCAAGTCCTACCCACAGCAATGAAACAACAAAAAGACATAAAATGTATCCAAATTGACAAGAAGTAAAATTTTCACTAATTACAGATTACATGATACTCTATATAGAAAACCCAAAAGACTTTACCAAAGAACTGCTGGAACTGATACATGAATTCAGTAAAGCTGCAAGATATCAAATCAATGTACAGAAATTTGTTGCATTTCTATACACCAATAATGAAGCAGCAGAAAGAGAAATTAAGAAAAACAATCTCACTTACAAACACACCAAAAATAATGAGGTACTTAGGAATAAATTTAACCAAAAAGGTGAAAGATCTATATATTGAAAACTATAAAACACCAATAAAAGAAGTTGAATATGATACAAAGGAACGGAAAGACATTCCATGCTTCTGGACTGGAAGGACAAATATTATTAAAATATCTATACTATACAAAGCAATGTATATATTTAAAGCAATTCCTATCAAAATATCAACATTTTTCACAGAATTAGAACAAACAGCCCTAAAATTTGTATCAAACCACAAGAGACCCCAAAGAGCCAAAACAATCTAGAAAAAGAAAAACAGAGCTGGAGGCATCACAATTCCAGACTGCAAGTTATATTACCAAGTTGAAATAATCAAAACATTATGGTATTATGGACATTGGGGAGGGTATGTGATATGGTGAGTGCTGTGAAGTGCGTAAACCAGGCGATTCACAGACGTGTACCCCTGGGGCTAATAATACAATATATGTTTATTAAAAATTAAAAAATTAATTTTAAAAAGTGAAAAAAACATGGTAATGGCAAAAAATAGATTTCAATAGAACAAAACAGAAAACCCAGAAATGAACCCACAACTATGTAGTCAATTAATCCTTGACAAAGCAGGAAAGACTATCCAATAGGGAAGAGATTGTTTCTTCAATAAATGGTACTAAGAAAACTAGACAGCAATGTGCAAAAGAATGAAATGGGGCCATTTTCTTATTCCAGACACAAAAATAAACTCAAAATGGATTAAAGACCTAAATGTGAGACCCGAAACCATGAAAATCCTAGAAAAGAACACAGGCAGTAACCTTTCTAACATTAGCCATAGGAATTTCTTTCTAGATATGCCTCCTGAGACAAGAGAAACAAAAATAAATGACTGAGACTACAACCAAATAAAAAGCTTCTGTACAGCAAGGAAACAACCCACAAAACTGAAAGGCAACCTGTGGAGTGGGAGAAGATATTTGCCAACAACATATCTGATAAAAAGTTTTTATCCAAAATATATAAATAACTTATAAAACTCAACATCCCAAAAATGAATAATCCAATTAAAAAATGGGCAGAAGACATGAATAGACATACAGCTTCCCAAGGAAGACATACAGATAACCAATAGACACATGAAAAGATGCTCAACATTGCTTATCATCAGGCAAATGCAACTCAAAACTACAATGAGATATCACTTCACACCTGTCAGAATGGCTAAAATCAACAACACAAGGAATAACAGGTGTTGGTGAGGATGGGGAGAACGGGGAACCTTCTTGCACTGTTGGTGGGAATGCAAGCTGGGAAAGCCACTCTGGAAAACAGTATGGAGGCTCCTCAAAAAGTTAAAAATTAAAAATAGAACTACTTTATAATCCACCAATCACATTACTCTTTATTCAAAGAACATAAAAATACTAATTCAAAGGGATACATGCACCCCAATGCTTATAGCAGAACTATCTACAATGGCCAAATTATGGAAACACCTGAAGTATCCACTGACTGATAAAAGAAGTGAGACTATAAACATATACATATATACCTACACACACACACACACACATATATATATATAATGGAATATTACTTAGCCATAACAAAGAATGAACTCTTGCCATTTGCAACAACATAGATGGAGCTAGAGAGTATTATGGTAAGCAAAATAAGTCAGAGAAAGACATACCCATTTGATTTCATTCATATGTGGGAAATTTAAGAAACAAAATAAATGAGCAAAAGAAAAAGGAAAAAGAGAGTAAAGCAAACCAAGAAACAGACTCTTATCTATAGAAAACAATCTGATGGTTACCAGGGAGGAGGTTGATGGGGAGATGAGTAAACAGCTGACGGGGACTAAGAAGTGTGTCACTATGAGCATTGGGTGTTGTATGAAAGTGCTGAATCACTATATCGTACACCCGAAACTCATATTATATTGCATGTTAACTAACTGGAATTTTAGTAAAAACTTAAAAAAAATAAAAACAAATTTTTTAGGGGCACATGGGTGGCTTAGTTGGTTAAGCATTTGCCTTTAGCTCAGGTCATGATCCGAGGGCCCTGGGATCACACCCCATGTGTTGGACACCCTGTTTCTCCCTTTCCCTCTGCCCCCCAACCCCGGCTTGTGTGAGAGTGCACTGGCTATCTAATGAATAAAATCTCAAAAAGACACAGATTTTTAAAAACCACACTTAAGCAAAAATTAAATACACTAGAAGTGAAAAACTGAAGATAGAGTTTGGAAATATTCACAGAGAATAAAAATTACAGTGGACTACAAAATACAAGAAAGGAAATCAATATAGTGATAAACATTGATTATAGTTGGAAGAAACTCATACTTACAGTTCTTTACAAAAAATAAAACATGTTCCCCAAAGATGAAATTCTTCCAATATATATCAAAAACATGATTCAAGTGGTTATTTATTTTGTGATCGAATTATGCTATCAAGAAACTGGTAGTTTATGTGTTTCAAGGCTGTGACTGGATCTGCGTATCTAAATCTATTATAGATTTCCTGGCAGAAAGGAAATGTTAGAGGTTGTCTAATCCAGGCACTCTGATTCTGGCATGAGGAATTTTTATTGGACTACCCATCCAATAGAATACCTGTTGCTCATCCTATTTTAAAGTCCTCCAGGGATGTAGAATCACCAAAATTTTTTAAAACAGCCTTTTCAAATACTCATTACCACTTTGGCTCCTGGATAATTTTATGGAGCCACATGGAAGAGAAAGGCAAGAAGATTCAGGGATTACTGAAGTTGGTAACAATGACACAACAGGGGTAGGAGTGTCATGGGATAGAAGAAAATGGCAGGAATGATAAGGCAATAAAAGGTTGGGAAATTTAGAGAATAAGTTACTCTGAGAGTTCATTATCTGAAAAAGGGATAAAATAGATGCCTTACAAGGGATAGGGAAAAGGAACCTGTGGACGTAAATTTATTCTATAATTTAAGAACTCAGAACAGGGATTCTTCTATCTTTGATTTAGCTGATAATGGTGCTGAGCAAGCAGAAGTGGGGGGAAGGAGGCTGTGTTCAAGTCATCTACTGTTGTATAACCACGCCAGAACTTAGCAGTTTAAAACAATCACCATTTTATTATTAGTGCATGTATTTGTAAGCCAGGAATTTAGGCAGTACTCAGCTGAGTGATTCTTCTATGTGGTATTGACAGAGGTCACCAGGGAGCACCCATTCAGCTGGCAGATGAAGTGGTCTGGAGGATCCAAGAAGGATTAATGCACAAGTAAGCCCCTAGGCAGGGCTGGTTCCAAGGATGGGGCTCTGCTGGGTTTGTAGGTCACGCATCTATATGTTGGCTCTCCAAAATGGTGGTCTAGAGTTGATAAGAATCTTCCATAACAGTTCAGGGTTCTTACAGTGTTTGAAGGGGTTCAGAAGGAAACTTCAAGGCATGACTGAGCTGTAGAAAGTCCAGAACGTAATTTCTTCTATATTCTATTAGTCAAAATGCCTCAATGGCCAGCCCACGTTCAAGGGGAGAAGAATTAGACTCTCCCTATCAGTGGGAGGAGTGGTAAAGAGCGTGTGGCCTTCTTTAATCCACCATTGTCTATAAAATTTTTTCTAGAAAAGCTTTTTGTGAAAATAATTTGGTAAAAGCAGTGATACATATACCCAGTTAGGGCTTTAGGACTTAGAGTTCAGTACACCTGCTATGGCTGTGTTGGTATCCAAGAGGAATTGCAAATAAGCTTGGACTTGTATAAGAAAGGTCTGTTCGCCTATAATCCCTCAGGCTCACCCAGGGTGAGAGAACAGACTGAGTGAGGGTGAGCGGGAATAATACACCGCAGTCCTTTAGCTGCTATTGAACAATTACAGTCTTCATGCTGGTCCATAGTATGTGCTAAAGATCTCTAAAAGGCAAAATGATCCTTGTCCCTCATAGTCCTCACCTTCTGCGGTATTAGAACATGGCTATAATCATACAGAGGAACTTAAGAAATTTTAGAAAATTCAGAAGACTTACTGATTTGGGGTATGATTAATCCTGAGTTAGAGTTTAGAAAAAACTTCACATAGAGATAACACCTAGAAGAGAAGTTTGTCACATGAACCAGAAAAAGCAAAAAGAAGTTGCAAAGGCAGTGGAGCCTGAAGAATCAGGACGTGTGTGCACATGCGTGTCTGTGTGTACTGCAAGTAGTTTAATGGGTTGAGAAAGGAGTGGGAAAGGAGAGGAAGGCAGAGGGTTTATATTTTAAGAATAGCCTTGCATTTCATGTACATGATTAGAAAAATTAGGGAAAGTCCTTGTAGGGTTTAAAGCAGAGGTCTAACACGATCAGGTTTTATTTTTTGTAAGACTTCTCTGGGCGTGGTAGAGAAGTTGAGAGTCTGACCTGACCGGCTTTACTTCTCATTCAAAGTAAAAAAGTAAAAAAGGGCCGTTTAGCAATTCTTCAGAAATCCCTTCTTAAAACTAACTAAAATTCCCCTTGCTTGTGGCTACCTTTTCTTGTTGGATCCTTGGAATATTTGTTGTTGATGCATCAAATGGTACTTCTGGCTTCTCTTTATCCCCTCAGATTGAGAAGCCTTTCCATCCCCATTGGCTGAGAATGTAATTTGCAGTCCTATTTCCTCTTCCAAGAAATATATGTCTGATGGGAGATGCTCTCATTACAGCTTTAAGACCCCCTTGCCCAGTGAGCTTTGAAAGATCAAAACAGAAAGAAATGCTTTGGCTCTGGCACAGAGCAAGTTCAAATGCTTGCTTTTTTTTTATTATAGAATTTATTTCAGTTTGACATTCTTTATGTTGTTGTTTCCTTCTACCATGTTATAAATCCTTTTTGGGCTGGAAACCACTTCCAAACCTTTCAGTAGCTAAGCTGCTCAGCCATAAGCCTATGAAATCAGCCATCATGGGCTAGTTTCACATCTGAGGGAAGTTCTTTATATTGAAGATTACTTTCTAGGATTAGAGAGGACTTGTTGTATGTGTACATACAATATATAGTCTTAAATGTACATATAGAAATGCTTTTATTCCTAAATATTTTTAAAAGATGGTATTTATTTATTTATTTGACAGAGAGACAACAAGAGAGGGAACACAAGCAGGGTGAGTGGGAGAGGGAGAAACAGACCTCCCCCACCCCCCCAAGCAGGGAGCCTGATGCAGGCCTGATCCCAGGACCCTGGGATGATGACCTGAGCCGAAGGCAGACACCAAATGACTGAGCCACCCAGGCAACCCCAAATGTGGTTTTGAGTGAAATAACTGGAAGTTCTGCAGGCATATAAAATATTCTCAATCTCTTAAAAAACAAAAAACAAAACAAAACAAAAAAACCCAGCTCTAATCAAAGGTAAAGATTAAGCCTATATTCAGGCAACATCAAATAATACTTTTGAAAGCATTAAATATCTCACTTATGAACAAGTTCTGATTTCTAATGTTCTGTCATCATCATAAAAATATTATATTTCTTCTTTAAGTTAGCCATTTCAGAAAAAATAAGAACAATATATTCAGTGCAGACCGACCGAGCAGGTAGATATTAATCCTCTGTAATGCGCAATCTACCTCAGATTGGATATGGGAGACCAGCAGTCAGGTGGCAGCCCGGCCCAGCTCCACAGGTGACCTGAGCCACAGTGAGGAAGCGTGGGTGTCAGAAGAACTAGAATGTATTTGTCATGCTGGACAATTTTGTC